>NC_081181.1:52521494-53205590 GCF_029867415.1 Vicia villosa | reverse complement strand
CCTTGCTGCATCAATTTGCTTGGTACTTTTGCCAACACAACTCATTCACGACATCAATTTTGCACGCACATAACTTCCACCATTGTTCACCGGTCAATTCAATCTTATGATCAATGTGACGAGGGCGCAGAATAAAATGATTTTGATGTTGGAAGTTCTTGGAATGAGGCTTAGAAGTGTAACACCCTTTCTAAACCCCGCGGCAATTAAATAAATAATTCAGAGTAACATGAAAACAAGGGTGCCATAATTCAATTTAAAACAAACATCATACGTCATTGTCATGCATTCATTGAGGAAAATTCATCATAAATTATAACATCTCATGTTAACACATCGGAAATTAAATCACACGGATAAGTTTAACATCATTGAAACTATATCCCTCAAAACTCAAATTAAAACAAATAGAGTCATAAAATCATAAACTTAAACTCGCGTTCCCCAGTGTTACAATATCAGAGCATGACACTTGACGCTATACTAAACACACTGACTTATGAGCTAATCCTCACCAAGTCGAAGCCGTTATCCTTAATCTGAAAATGACAACATGTAATGATGAGTTTCATTCACAATTAACAAATATTATTGCATCATAAACAACAACATATCATAGTTATATTATTCACCCAATTGCATCATATTCAGACAAATCATCATCACACAATCACACATCATCGAACATAACATCGAAACACATTTATTCTTGCTATGAAAATCATGCATATGTATGAACTGACACTATCCATGTGGTACCAACATCATCAATGGGAATAACCCACCGACCGATCCAACATCATCAAGATACGACCCTGCCAGCACAAATTCCACACAATGGGAATTATGCCCTTCACTTATCCACAACAATCATCTGGATACAGCCCTCAACAATGATTATGAATGAATGCAAACATATATATAACATACTTATACCATCGTCGAATCAATGAGTAACATCATCTCATACTCAAACCATTATCATCATCATCATCATCATCATCATCAAGCATGTTTATATATATATATAGATATATATTAGCATCATTCAAATAAAATCAAATCATCAACCAACACAAAGGTTATTTCATAAGGTTTATCATACTCAAAACGGCACTCAAAACAAGCCAACGGTTCAAAAGTTACGCATCATCAAACTTTCAAAAATCACAAAACGGGAAAATTCTGCACACACGTTGGTCATACGCGTATCGTACGCGTATCAGCAGAGGCTGATTTTCACACAAAAACACGCCATACACGTATCACCTTATCATACGCGTATCCCACCTCTTCATACGCGTATCGTACACGTATAGGCAGAGGAGTACAATTTTGGATGAGACAGGGCGCGTACCATACGCGTATGGCCCTAGGGAACGTCCCTCATACGCGTATCATACGTAAAACGCCAGAGACTTCCAAATCCCGCAATCGCACCAGTTCGTCTTCCTCTCGATTTTCACCATTACAACCTACAATTTTGGGTCTAAAACAAAATTTCTGCATACTTTAACATATATGATTCATCTAACTTCAACGACCTATCATCCTATATCAATTTTACACATTAACAGCCTAACTTCTACTCATTTAGTTAGGGATTCGCATTCATAGATCCAGTTTCATGGAAGAACATAGCAACACATCAACAATACTATATTCATACCAAAATATATATTCACACACAATTATACACAGAAATTAACATAGGCATTATCAATTATATGATTTATTCAAAAATTATCCCAAATCCCAATCTATTCATATGATCAATTGACCTAACAATACCTCTAATCAACGTTATTATCTACAATACGATAAGAGATGCTAACCAGAAGAATCCCCCTTACCTTAGCCAAGAATTCTTGATTGGTCTCTTCCTCTTCTGGTCCTCTTTCACGTTCTTGAGTTTCTTCCTTCACAGTTCTTCTTTCTTTTTTCACGTTCTATTCTCTTCTTTCCAATTTCCTTATTATTTTATTAAAAATAACTTTTAATTAGAAATAGGGCTTTACTAACATAACACCCCCCATTCCTTACTAATGTCACACATGGCCCAATGCCATAAACCAATATTTTCCAATTAATTTCCACAAAACCAATAATAATTCTAATTGTTAATTTAAATTCCAATTAAATTAAAAATTAAAATATACGGGTGTTACAAGAAGCATGAGAAAAATAGTCATGAACCTGTTGTGTCATCCTTTCCCTTACCCGCGCGCGTCATGCCTTATCACTTGGCTAGTCATACGCAGTTCCATATGCATGAGTTTAAGACTTCACATCTTGCTCTACACACAACCAAATGACATCAGTCTTGGATCATTGGATAGATGACATGGAGGAGAATAGTTTGACATTAAAATTGACTCCAAATGTTGCTTGTACTTCTCTGAAATTAGCTTCAAAAATGGTGCACCACGTGTTTGTTTAATTGCTCGCGCGTGCCCTGAGTTTGTGCCCAGCATCATGACTTGAACAAATGTGATTCTTCAAACTTCTCTCTTTTGTATCTTTTAAACCATGCTTCAAATCATAAAACTTCAAACTACAAAATTGTAGAGGGCCATGAAGTGAACAAATTTGGCGTTGAGCTTGTCTTGAATTGAAGCCTCGAAGCTTGTGTAAAATGGACTCAAAGTCAGCTGATCAACCATGTTTAAAACCCAAAAACTTCAAAAAAATTCTAAGTCTTTTTCACTTTCCATTTTTAGCCTTCACAAACCAACCACTTCCATTTTTAGTAGGTTTTGGTTATTCTTGATTTTTCCTATTTCTTTGACTTTCTTTGACCAATTTTCCACCAAAAGTCAACAATGGGATAATTGACCTGATTTTGACAAAAACATCCAAAAGTCAACTGTTTGACTTTTCCAGCTCCTGATGAATTTTTTGATTAATCAATTTTCAACCAATGGCAACCTATTGAATACTTCCACATAGACCCCATGCAGCTTCCCCTTATAAAATCAGCTCCTGATAAAAGTGTTGACCAAAAAGTCAACTACGTTGAATTTGGTCAAAACCCTAACTTTAGGGAGATCAGATGGACTGAAGTCCATACCTTCCAATCAATGCCTTGAATTGAGCCACATGAACCCTGATTTTCAAAGATCTGGATGAAGATATAGAAGTCAAATGAAACCCCCTCACACATTCCTTCTTTAATCAGAGATTTCCCTTAAATAGAAGCCCTCTTCTTGTCAAATTTCTGGAGCAGTAACAGTGCTATGAATGAATGCATTGGATAAATGACCTAAATAAAACATGTGTATGAATGGGATGCAAAAGTCAGTTAGGAATAAATAGGTAGGACAAATTTGGGGTATGACAGAGCCCGGGCATAGGCCCATGCTGGTCGTATGGTGGATTCGCCTATGGCTACAATACGCGTGAATATTGAGCCTATACCTATGTCTAGGCTTAATATTCAATAGATGATTATCTTGAACCTAATAATGATAAGCACCTTTCGATGTCATGTCACACTATGAAAATAAGTTTTAGGTTGGAAAACTATAACAAGCATTAAGATTAAATAGTCGTCAATATTATAATATGAGTACATTTACATAGAATTCTATGACCTATTTAGTACATGAATATAATGATTATGTCTAACCCAAACAATAGAAATTTTATCTACGCTTACACATGGTGTATGTAACAGCTAGTCTTTCTAAAGAAGTTGACTTCAAAAACAATATCAACCATGTCACCTGAGCAACACTTCCATCTTCAAACTTCCTTTCTTATTCTCATGTTGTAGATTTGAGTGAACCTTCTCCAATTTTGTACTTCCTCAATTCACAGAAACTCCCTTTACGCTGAATTGGAAACTTCTATTTATAGGCAAAATTCTGAGGCTCTCGTTGGGTGGATCGTTCTTGCGCCCAACGCCTACCTTGCTTTGCAACTTTAACCAAGCAATTTTTCTTCTTCAGCAAGCAATGCTTGCATGTCTTCCATGTATCCCTGGTCGCCTTTGCTCGCCGAACAAACCATCCCTTTGACTAGCGCGTTAACCCTTGCTTCACCATGAAGTACTTGCATCTGATCATGCCACCTATTCTTATTCTGCACTTAGCACATCTCTAACTTGGGCATAGTGAGCCTTACTTCTTTAATGTTTTGCTTTTGCATGTTTTCTTCATGTTGATTCATGATTTTTCAATTCTTTTCACCAGTTTTTGATTAATGCATACAAGAAAAATCCAATAAGTTGTTTTCATACTTTTCATAGATAAATCAAGGAGTTTTGTAATATTTGATTGTGAGATAAGTTAATAAGCGTTGATGTATTTAACGTAAACTTGACACTTATCAACTCTCCCAACTTACCTTTTTATTTGTCCTCAAACAAAATCAATATCAATGGTTCAAAATATTTTATTAAGTAGTACTCATGAAAGGTCTCAAGATATGATCAAGAAATTTTTGAAATTACTTTGAAGTATGACATGGTTTTTTTTCAAATGGAATTTCATAATCAATATGATAAGCATGAAGATGAACTATTTGCTTGACCAAAGTATGATTTAAAATGTATTTGGATTCTCTCCAATTTTTTTCCAACTACCGCTAATTTTGTCTCATCTCAACCATCCATTGATATTTTTTCTCTCTCATCAAATCAATTTCATTTTATTTATTTCATTTGTATTTATTCCTGGCCATTAGATGGAGCAGTAGGGGAATGGCTGCAGACAAAAGTAGTAGGGGATCCATTTCCATTTACAATATATCCAGATTAACATTCAATTGTTCATCATAATAGTTATAACATGTGTATATCACTCAAATGGATTAGTGTTTCCCTCAAGAAAATTTCTTTGCCAACCTCCCAACCTTCTAGTTCACCTCTGGTGAAAAACCCAAACTACCCCTGACTTCGGAAATGAACTTCCGAACTGCATGAAAAAGGTGTTTTCGGAAGTTCATCTCCGAAAGCGCCTTTTTTTTTTAAAAAAAATTGTCTTATTTCGGAAGTTCATTTCCGAAACCACAATTTCGGAAATGAACATCCGAAATAAGACACGTTCTGCAGATTAAGCAGAACACTCCCCCTCCCCCATTCATTTACCCTAATCCAACATCAAACAACACCAAAGGCGAAATTTTGTTAAAAGACTTCCAAGGCAACATCAAAGGCTCCAACAAGCTTCCTATACTACATTAAAAAGCACTTCAACCTCTTCAATCGGTAAGCATTTTGAGTTTTAGATCTATGCTTAAAATTGATATTAGGGTGTTTACAAATAGGAAAATATGTATTAGGTTAGGTTGGTACTGGTATTTAGGATGTTTAGAATGTGTAGACATAGGTTTAAAGTTTGATTTTGGGGTCTGCCATTGTAGGTTGCAGAAAAGCTCTGCGCAGGGGTGTTTCGGAAGTTCATTTCCGAAAACACCTCCATCCCAGTTTCGGAAATGAACTTCCGAACTGTATCAGAAGTGCATTTTTTTTTGTTTTTTCATTTGTCTCGCATATTAATCGATTTCGATTGTTTACAGGAACATGTCAGACAACCAGCCAACACGCATCAGACAGGGCAGGGAGTCCCAGACTGCGTCGGCTAGACGCGAGCGGGCGGCGGCGCAGCTGGCGTCGACACGCGGGCGGGGCCGGGGACGCCGTGTGCACGTTCCACAGGACTTGGTGGAGAGTTCATCTGCTTCAGGCTCTAGGAGTAGGCTGGCTCGGGTATCTTCTTCCCGCCAGCGAGAGGAGGAGGATGAGGATGAGGAGGAGGAGGAGGAGGTCATACCGGATGTTGACCCTCCAGTCGGGGAGGAGGAGGAGCAGGAGGAGCAGGAGGTGGATAGCTATCCGGGAGGGCCTTTTGACACTTCCCTGCTGATTCACTACCAGGATCACGTCGCTCGGCGGATCTGGGAGGGAGAGGTATTTTTTTTAACTTAGCCGTTTATTTGTCACCATTTTTTATAATTTTACCGTTTATTTCTCGCTTATTTGTTTTTTTTTGTAACAGGAGAGAGAGCCATTGAAAATGGTGAACCACTCCAGGAAGATTTTCGGTCTGTTTAAACCAGCAGCTCAGTGGTTTAACGACCATGTGCGAGGTTCAGGGCTTAGCGGGCTCTGCATGACCGGGTACACCACCATCAGCACCGGCATGCAGGGGGCATTTGTGGAGCGCTGGCACAAGGAGACGTCTTCTTTCCACTTGCCGGTGGGGGAGTTGACGATCACCTTGCATGACGTCCAGTGTCTTCTCCACCTGCCTATTAGGGGGCCGTTGTTGCACCACTCCAGGATCCAGAGGGTCGAGGCCATTGAGTGGATGATGCACTATTTGGGCCTGCCGCACGAGGTTGCTCACTTTGAGTGCGTCACGACTTGTGGGCCTCATGTCCGGTTCACTACACTGAGCATCTATTTTGAGTTCCACCTGGACGCAGCGGCCGAGGCCGAGCAGGAGGATAACGACCTATTCAGGGAGTACCACCGCGACTGCGCTCTCCGGTGCTGGTACATGCATGTGGTAGGCGCAGCATGCTTTGTGGACAAGAGTGCCAGGTACGTCGACGTGGCCTACCTCCGCTATTTCATGGACCTGGATACCGTTCACCAGTGGAACTGGGGGTCAGCTACTCTGGCATATCTCTACCAGAAGCTGAATGAGGCCTCCAACTGGAGGACGAGGCAGTTGGTCGGATCCTGCACACTGCTTACGGTACGTTTTATTTTAATACATTATCATATTTATTTATTTATATATGTTTCGTATTTAATTTTAATACATTATCTTGTTTCTGTTTCAGAGCTGGATCATCTCCTACTTCTCCCGCATCCACGGCTTTCACATCGATCCTGCGTACGTGGATGCCATGCCCAGGGCCGCCAGATACGCTCTCCAGAGGGGGAACGATGCGGTGGGACCATACCGTCTGTACTTGGACCGCACGATGCACGACGACGTCACCTGGAGGCCGTTCGTCGACTACGCTCAGATTGTCCCCTTTGACGGCATTGCTCTATATTCAGGCTGGTTGGCATGCGGGACCGGCATCATGGTTCGATATCTCCATGAGCGGTGCATGCGTCAGTTCGGATTCGTGCAGCGGATACCCAGGTCACCCTTTGAGGCTGCTCCCGACACTGTGACCCGAGTGCAGCTCACTGCCATATGGGAGCATTGGGAGGATCATGTGGTACCGCTGGAGTACCGTCTCACTCGGGTCACCCAGGACTGGCACAGTGAGGAGGGATACGTCACATGGTTCTACCGGGTGTCACATCCTCTTCTGAGACCCGACATTCCCGGCGCTCCTAGGCCAGCACACGAGGAGATCCTGGAGAACCAGCTGGCCGAGGATGATCACGCCATTGATCTCATGCCGATCTGCCAGCGGATATCGATGATTGGGCGAGACGCGTTGGATCGAGGTATCGTGGAGCGGGGCGGTCCAGAGGCAGTCGCGGTGATGGAGATGATCGTCCTTGATGCGGACCGTGCGGCGACATACACGCGGCAGAGGAGGTCTCAGGGCGAGAGGTTTAGGCACACCCAGTAGTGGTCGGGTTTATATATTTTTTGTTATCGGATTGTATCTTTAGCACACTATTTTTATTTTTTTCGGTTTGTATATATTATTTTCATCGGATTAGTATTTTTTTTGTTTATTTATCATATTAGTATTTTCAGTTTATCTATTGCTTATTTTATTTGGCGTTTGCGTTTAATTAAAATGCGAGACTGTTACGAAAAAACATAAAAAAAAACACAGTTTCTGCATAATTCGGAAGTTCATTTCCGAAGACACCCCCCATGAGGTGTTTTCGGAAGTTCATCTCCAAAGACACCCCCGATGGGGTGTTTTCGGAGATGCACTTCCGAATTAAGGAAATTTTTTAAAATAAAAAAGCGCTTCGGAAGTTCATTTCCGAAGCAGAGGTATTTTGGGATTTTCGCTGGGGGTGACCCCCATAGGGAGGTGGCCAAAGAAAAAACCTTCCCTCAATTATTAGACCATGCATCAATTATAAAAATCTTTTGCACCTCCATCTAAGTAATATCACATGATACATTATCCCTTATCAGTCATGAATTACTAAAGTCTTTGTTTTGATTGTAATGTGGTTGGACTTTAAAAAAAAAATTGATTTTTTCTTGAATTCAAAAACCAAAATAAAAGAGCAAATAGCCTGTTTGGATACACGTTACAAAAGCCAAAAGCACGTTGGATTTTCACGTTGACGCAGAAGCTACCTTTTGGAGCTTCTTGAAATCACGGCAGGAGGGCTGGTAGACGTGCGTTTGGTTGCTGAAACGCCAAATCAAACAGGCACAAAGTCTTTTTAGGTGTATTTAAAACCAATAACTTATAAGAGAGCAAAGTCTTTTTAGGTGTATTCAAATCCAATAACTTATAGATAATGAATTAAGTATATAAAAATGATTAGGAGATAGGACTATTTATTTGATTAAAATAACGTCAGTAGCAAAAAGCCTAAAACCACTCCGTTAATACTAATGAGTTATACAATTAGTAATATTAATAGTAAGAATGAAAATGAATCAAATCAATTCAAAAACATTATCTCTCATTTAATTTATTTAATTTATGATGTGGATGCTTGGCTCTCAAGACTTTGCTCTTCTTAAGGTTTTAGGTTCGAAGGAGCCTAAGATCAACTTTTGGAGACTACGTGAGACAGCAATACTTTCGGGTGGATTAGTCGGTACGGAAAAAATGTGATTACTCTATATAAAAAAACCGGTTTCAAATAATCCACTCAAACTTCGCCAATGTGTAAAACTTAGCTTGGTAGAATCAATTTCCACCAATAAAACGTTTTTATTGAATTTATAATATGTTTATAGTTGAAGATGCCAATCATAGATTAGGGTGACCACCCTAATCCATTCTACAATTAAAAAACACCAAATCGTAATTCATACATCCTCTCCCGCACTAAGATCCATATCTTTGGTTCAACTCCACTTCATTGTTTCCCTTTCATTTCATAAATCATTAAATTAGGCCACACTTAAAGCATAGATGTATTTATATAAAAAATAGGAACATACATAATCTAAAAAGAAAATTAAAAAAATAGCACATCCATCTATTTTTTCAATAAATTTTGTGGTTATTAGAAAAACATGTATTATCTATTTACTCAAAAATTAAATTAATTTCTTTACAGCATCACAAGAAAAACCGATATCTCAAAAACGAAACTGCATAAAAAAAATATAAATAGAATAATATTAACATAAATTAATTTTATACTATTATCTAGAATTATAATATTCTATCATGTCATATTAATATTTTTAAAATTAAAATATATCTTGATTAAATAAACGTTACTGATTAGTTTTTTTTTTTAGACGGTAACGTTACTGATCCTGTAAAAATAATACATTGTTTTCTCCTTGTATATTTATATAAATAACATTTTTTGGTTATATAAAAATTGCGCAACCAATAACAACATAAACATATTTAATTTGTATACATGTGGTGACAAGGGTGGGCTCCACCCTCTCCCAAATTCTTTCGAATACGTAATCAAGAATACAAGAGTCATTCACAATGATTATTACAAAGGATATGGATATATCCTATAGTTTTGTTTTAATACAAAAGAGAAAAATAAAAAAATAAAAAAAGGAAAAAGGCATCTTAGAGCATTATGCCATCTCAGAAAGAGACCCATGAAGAATCTCACCGCCGGGTCGGTCAATTTTATTATCTCTTGAAAGTTGAAACCAACTGTACATGGAACCCACAAATTCCATCCAAAATGCTAAGTATGAATTGGATATTGTGGCTATAATATTAATATCATTGTAATGCAAGACGTGGCCTTATAGTTACACCATATAAACTCTTGTGATGGGATATTATTTACAGTTGAATTTTGTATTTATGACAAATTCCACCCTCTCCTTGTCGATCATCAAATACTTGGCTTTAAGTCGGGGAGGAATTCATGTGGCCTTTAAAATCTTCTCTATTCAATCAAAATTTTGATCAATTCAACTTTTTTTTGTTTATAATAAATGTTATTGTACTATTTTATTTTATTATTAGGACATTTGATCATTGAGTCAACAGGAAAAGATTTAAACAAACCTCTTAAACATTTTTTTTTATATGAGATGAGTATTATACGAGATGCGGGACGGGTTTTGGTAGGTGATGAATCCAAAATTTCAATTTAATTTATTATTTTTGGCGGTTGTGTGGACCAGTCCGGCAGACCACCGTCCGTTTTACCACCTTTAATAATTGTTAAGATTATTTTTTAATCCGAAACATCTAACTATCAAACTGCAAAGACATATTTTGAACGGAAATATTTTTTTAAGAAATTTAACATGTTAAATTATCATGGTTGAGTTCGAATAGAATATCAAGAGATTCATGTAATTCCATCAAGTGCTTTTTGGATAGATTCACCATAGTTATGTGATTTTTTTTTTTCATTTTATAAATATAAATTGAGCTTAATTAGATAATTATACATTTGCCACTTTTGTTTTTTAGTATATAAGTGTGAGTAAATTTTTTAAATAAGATAAAAAAATGGATAGAGACTACATATAATAAATTAAGATGTGGTGTCGAGTTTTTTTTGAGGTTGTTCAAATTTAATAGGTTTAACACCCCAAATTTTATTATTTACTTTTGTTTTGAGTCGATTAGAAGATTCAATAGTCGTTGTCCAGAGAGTATGTTGATTCACTAAGTCACCTGTAGGGCAGAAGTGCTATTTTATTTTTGATAGCCTAACGGATATGAACTTTATAATTAAGCGTGATTAATTTGGAGTAATATTTGGATGGGTGACCTTCTGGAAAAAAATTGGAAAGCGTGTGAGTGAGGAGAAATGATCTTCAAAAGATCTGTGTTAGTTTGTAAGGTCAGTCGATAATCTTGAAAGCAGTTTGGAGCGTTACAAATGATATCAGTCAGACCTCTCCCAGTATGATGTGGTTCGGGGACGAACCAAGCGGAAGCAGGTGGGCATGTAACACCCCAAACCAACGAAGGCGGGAGTGATTGTCGGTGCACGAGGCATGACAATGAGACACTCTTAAGGCTGAAGAGTGCGAGGAGTGGTTGCCAAATTCACATCGGAATGAGAGGGATCCTGGAGCCGTGGATGTATGAGACTGCATGGTTGAAGGAAGGCTTATTGAATGATATTACATATACCAACAAGATGCATCTTCTTTTTGGTTTCCTAATAGATAAGAACGTCATAGTTAAGCGTGCTTTACTTGGAGTATTATTTGGATGAGCGACCTTCTAGAAGTTTCTCGGAAAACGTGTGAGTGAGGACAAAACATGCTGAAAAGACCTATGTTGGTTTGTGGGGTTAGTCGATAATCTTGAAAGCAGACTCGGGCGTTACAACAAACATACTACAACATTGTAAAAACATAATTGCAATAAAACAAACATGAGAACATGAAAAATAAGAAATAAATATTCCATGCAAAGTATAAAAATTACATGCAAATACTTCATTGTTCATGCAATAAACTTATAAGATAACATGATCAAGCATCAAACGAGTAAAAATACTTCAATTTTGAAACACATATGAAATTATGACACTTACAAAATATATCTTAAGTCGGATGTCCTAACAACACACAATGTCATGATAGATGTTATAACATCTACTAACTGACAACACAATTATCAAAACTGAAATTAAATGCAGAATGATATATAACACAGTAAATTGTTAACCTAGTTTAGTGCAACAACATCTAATCTGGGGGCTATCAAGCCAGGAAGGAAATTCACTATTAGCATTACTATTTCAAAGCCTAAACAGCTCCACTTTACAACTTCTTTCCTAATCACTACCTAGTGCAACTTCTACCTAGAAATCAACATCTAGATATGAGAAATCGATATCTCACTCATAATCACCTCAATAATAAAAATAGTCACACACCCCGTGACCAAAGGAACCAAATAGAAAGATTACACTTTAAAATAAACAATACTTAGTCAAGGACCTTAACTAAGAACAATACTTGATCTTTCTTAAAAGCTTTGATCAAGGACAATTTTGATCAAGGACAATACTCAACTCTTTTGCTTAAAAGCTTCAAGAGTGAGAACACACGTCCACCTCAATATATCAGAATATACATGAGTGACACAAAGAACAAAACACACGAAAGACTTGAACTCCCCTCAAAACCTAAACCCTTACTGCACCCATGGTTTCCCTTTTGTGAATGCTTGCAATACTAGGTTTAACAAGTCTCTATTTATAGACTCTTGCAGTATGCGCTTGGACCTCTGAATAGAATTCAATTTTATCCTTTTTGAATCAGTAACAAGATCTTTACACAAAATAGGAACAAATTAAATCAAATCAAATCTACGTTTCCTAAAAAAGTCTTAATGATCTTTTTTTCCGAAACTCAATCAAATATGCATTTGTCCTAAAAACTCCTTGATTGGCTGCGCCTGTATGAGTGTCTGAATCTTCTAGAATCTCGTGTTTTTCAATCAAATCTTCAAGGATTAAAATTCAGTCTAAACTGTCAGGATGTTTTGGTATAGCATGTTACAACATGTGGCAGAACATCTGTCAAAACACATAACAGCTAAACCTGTTATGACAGTGTTACCCTAGGATTTCGACTTACTAAATAAATGGGCAACTAAGGCCCAAAATTGGCAATTGGGCCTCAATTTGGTGAGAAGGCCCTAAATTGGTAATTGGGCTTCAATTGAATAATTACATTGCCATTTGGGTCGAAGTGGTTCGACCGAGTAACGCTCAGTAGTCAAAGCTGTTCGATTAGAAAGATGATCAGAGGCTCCAGCGTGCGACCAAACCAAAAGGATGCGAAGACTTAAGGATTTTTGGCTGCAGAAACTGAAGTGGAGGTCGAGAGGCAGTAGAAGTTAAGAGGCAGTTCCAGGCAGTTTTTCTGGCAGTTCTCACAGGACGCGTGGAAGTCTCACAATTGAAGATCTTGCATGTCGAAGACACGTGTTGACTGATAGCCAGTCGACCGTTAGTAGTAGTTATTTTATTTTTCTATTTAAGCAAGTTTTATAGGAATAGTTAGGGGTCCGCATTTTCTACATAAACACAAGTAAAACTCAAATCTCTGCGCAATGAGTAACGAGTGCAACCTTGGAATGTACGTATGCGTACCAGTTTAATTAAATGCAATCATTTTACATTACATTTTATCTTTCAGTGCACATTTACTGCCTTCTTTTTTATTGCTTTGATTTACTTTAAAGCCTTTAATTTCAGTGTTTACTTTTACGTTAAAGTCACTATTTTACATTTAATACAAACCAGATACACATAACATAACAAAATAAAGCAATCAGTCCTGGAGTATTCTAGTTGACTCCGCAAAGTAACCTTTAAAAAGGGAACTAGCGCTTGTTTACCATTTTTCTGGGTAAACAGACAGTTGGTAAAGATGTTTCAACATCTTGCTCAACATTAGGTAAGAACCATGTTTTAACAAAATTATGTCAATCAAAAAACCATGAACCTAATAATGTAAGGTAACAATACAATAACATGAAGTCACTGTAAACATATAGATTGAAAACACTTGGTTTAACAATGAAATTTTTGGAAGTGAACACACATGAGATGTATTATTCATCAAATATATCATACAATTTTGGCATAATAAACGCACAATTTAAAAAGAAATCCTTACACACAAAGAGAAAAATGAAATGATACTACCTCACTAGAAGAAAGACAGAGGATGCACCCATAGGAAATGGAACTTTCTAACAAAAGTTGAAACAAATGTAAAGAGTGCCCTTATACTTTTTAACGTCAACGTTCTTGCCACTTTCATCTTTGTCTAAGTTCCCGTTAGTGGGTATTTAAGTGTCAATTGAATTTCCATTTACCATTCCGAAGCATTTAAGCAAATCTTGGCAATACTTTGATTGACATATAAACGTCCCTTCTTTGAGCTGCTTGATTTGAGGTTCGATAAAGTAATCCAACTCTTCCATTACGCTCCTTTCAAGTTCACCCTACATTAACTTTGATAACTCTTTGACCAATTGCATGTTAGTAGAACCAAATATAAAATTATCAACATAAATTTGAAATAGTTTGAAATCTTTAGAACATGTTGTTTACAGTGATTTTTGGTAAAGCAACTGCTAGTCTTCTAAATTGAATATTTTGGTAACTCACAGGATCACTAGATTGATCCTAAGACATGTGTCTAAATTCAATTATTCCTATAGTTGGATTCATATTCTAGTGTTACTCTGTTTCTATGAAGACAATAACAATTCTCTAAGTATTATGACTATCTAACTATGTAGATAAAGATGACTTCGACCACGAATTCTAAATGACTGAAATTTAAAGGTTTGAACTGAAAACTTTAAAAAAAATAGAAAAACATATGAAATGACTCTGTAAGTAAAGACTTCGACTGAAAAAGTAAAGGAAATCAAAAGGCATATAAAGGATTTCAAATTGATAAAGTAAAATAACTTTGAAAGATATTAATGGTGTTTCTCATACGTACATTCTCAGCAAAACTCGTTTCTCTACGCTGGTACTTTGAGTGTATTTGAGTGATTTTTGTACAAAACGAACACCCCTGAATCCTAACATTAAGACTCATATTTATACTAATTCGACCCTAACGGTCTTTTTCTAACGAAATGCCACATTGCCTTTTGCATGCGCTTCGATTCTCTGAGACTTCCACGCGTCCTTCTGGTCAAAACGAACTAGTTTGAATTTCAAACCTTCCCGCTCGAAGCTCTAAAATGCAACCAACATGAATGTCGAAGTAAAATATCCTAAAATATTCTAAGTCTTTTTATTTCTTCCACTTTAAAGTCATTTTAACTTGGACCCCACTTCGATATAGTAAAATCTTCCTCATAAAGAAGCTCGAAATGGCCTTACACAGTTACTTCTCCATACTTTCTACTTCAAAGCATAGTACTTAGAATATCTTGCTTATGTCTGTCGAAATCTTCAGCTAACAAATTGCCCCCAATAAATGTCCATTTCGAATAAATACAGAAATGGGCATTTCTTGCCACTTTAGATTTTGACCATGCACCTTTCAGTATTCCTCAACTTAATGGCGTCATAGTAATTATGACCTCTTTTTCCCAAACGTCTCATCAAGACGTGTGCAATCAAAGTGATGATTACTCCTAATAAGTATG
The DNA here is from genome assembly GCF_029867415.1 of Vicia villosa. Classification (NCBI taxonomy): domain Eukaryota; kingdom Viridiplantae; phylum Streptophyta; class Magnoliopsida; order Fabales; family Fabaceae; genus Vicia; species Vicia villosa. The sequence goes on along the minus strand of NC_081181.1, from coordinate 53,190,383 downwards.
AGTGAGTTCTAAAACTGCGCAACCAGCTATGCCCCAAAATTTTCCCTCACAATATTCAAGATAAATTTCTCAAGAATACACAAAACTTGAGGGTACTCACCCTCCTCCTAAGCAATGAGCCTCAAATTAGGGTTTTGATTTCTGTCAAGAAGATAGGACTTCTAAGACCTCAAGTGGACTTCACAGCATCTCAGATGTCTCAAAGTATCTCCATGCCAAGATTCAAGCCTCACAGTGCAAGATTACCCAATCAATTGCTCAAATGATCTACAGTCGACTAAGTTGACCTAATTGTCAACTATGGTCAATATACCGTTGTTTACCCAGAAAACTGGTAAACAAGCGCTAGTTTCCTTTTTAAAGGTTACTTTGCGGAGTCAACTAGAATACTCCAGGACTGATTGCTTTATTTTGTTATGTTATGTGTATCTGATTTGTATTAAATGTAAATAGTGACTTTAACGTAAAAGTAAGCACTGAAATTAAAGGCTTTAAAGTAAATCAAAGCAATAAAAAAGAAGGCAGTAGATGTGCACTGAAAGATAAAATGTAATGTAAGATGATTGCATTTAATTAAACTGGTACGCATACATACATTACAAAGTTGCACTCGTTACTCATTGCGCAGAGATTTGAGTTTACTCGTGTTTATGTAGAAAATGCGGACCCTTAACTATTCCTATGAAACTTTCTTAAATAGAAAAATAAAATAACTACTACTAACGGTCGACTGGCTATCAGTTAACACGTGTCTTCGACATGCAAGATCTTCAATTGTGAGACTTCCACGCGTCCTGTGAGAACTGCCAGAAAAACTGCCTGGAACTGCCTCTTAACTTCTACTGCCTCTCGACCTCCACTTCGATTTCTGCAGCCAAAAACCCTTAAGTCTTCGCATCCTTTTGGTCTGGTTGAACGCTAAAACCTCAGACGATCTTCCTAGTCGAACAGCTTCGACTACTAAACGTTATTTGGTCGAAACGCTTCGACCCAACTGGTAGTGTAGATATTAACTTGAGGCCCAATTACCAATTTAGGGCCTTTTTTACCAAATTGAGGCCCAATTGCCAATTTTGGGCCTTAGTTGCCCATTTATTTAGTAAGTCGAAATCCTAGGGTAACAAATTGCCCCTCCAAGCGACTTCTTTCGACTGACTTTAGGAAAGAGAAAGATGTCGTTTCAGTTCTTTCTTGGGTTTCGACTTTTGTTAATTCCCATTACGCCATGATTACGTTTCATTTTCCCAGGCACTAATTATTACCTAAACGCTAGGTAATGGGCTATTAACTGCTCCCAGCTTGCTTGTGTCAGTTTCCAAGATATTTAATACGATTTTTGGTCTTCTAACTTCCTTCCCCCACGTTTGTCTTGCTGAAGTAACTACACATTCTCTATATATAGCCTCATTCCTTCCATTTCTTTTTTACATCTCCTTTCATACAACACCTTAAACTCTTTCATCTTTTCAATCTTTTTAAACCATGGCGCAACCTTTAACAAATGCCAACATAAGATCCTGCATTAAGAAAGAATTTAAGCTTTCTGCAGAAGAGTTTGATTCGAATCATATCAATGCTCGTGCCCTCTATGCTAGCCAGGGGCTTGCATTTTATCCTGAAATTCTAGATGGAAACATCTATCCCTGCATGCTGATTGAGTTCTGGAGATTTGCATCTTTGCGCATAGATCCATAAGGGAAGACTACTATAACCTCCACCATTCGAGGGGCTCATGTCATCATCACTCCCTCAACAATCTCTGATTTGTTGAAATGCAGCAATACCGGTGCAACGTTTGTTGACAACACCTTCGACATGAACACTTCTGATATGTTAAGGGATCTCATGGACAATGACCCCTTTTGTGCCAGAGTTATCAAAATTTGGCACCAACTTTTGGTAGGCAACTTTCGTCCGCGCAACCATAATAAAAATAAAATTATGGTGGAAGACTTGGAGTTCATTTCTTGTGCTCTTCAGGGGAAGAAAATCAACTTTCCTCTTTTGATTTTTAAACAACTCGTGGAAGCGGTCTCTTCGACGGCCTCTCGTCAAGGAATGGTGACTTGTCTTCCTTATGGAAGATTCTTGTCTTACCTATTTCTCAAGCAAGGTGTAGTGAGGAAAATGCGCAGGGTCGGGCGCATAGAGATGTTCGAAGCCGAAAGTCTGCCTCTACTATCTTTGGAGGACATCGACCAAAGAGTTCACTAATATTGGATATTTTAGTGGCTTTAGGGTTTGCCAGTTTTTTTTTTTTTTTTGTAATGACTGCGCCTTTTATGAAGGCACTTTTTGTAATGACTGGCCAAGACTTTTAGCCATTTTAATATAATCTCTTAGTTCTTTATTCTCTTATTCGAATTTCTTGAAGTATAGGTTTATATTTTTTCAAATATTTACCATTTATCCTCAAGATTCGACCATCTGAATTTAGTTCTTCAATTTCATATGCATTGTTTGAAAACACCTGCAAAATTTTAAACGGTCCTTCCCAACTTGGGGACCATTTACCCAATAACTTATTCCTTTGATCCATGGGTAGAATAACCTTCCATACATAGTCACCTACCATGAATGTCTTCTCCTTGACTTTCTTGTTGTAAGCCTTCGCCACTTTTTCCTTTTGTCTTATTAATCTATCCAACGCTATTAGCCTCTCTTCGTCTAATTTGACTAACTCATCTAACATCATATTCCAGTATTCGTCAAACGACAGACTATTTTGTCGTTGAATTCTTGTTGACTGTAGGTGAATTTCTGCAGGCAACACAGCATCATGCCCAAATGTCAAACGAAATGTGTCATACCCCAAATTTGTCCTACCCTTTAACTTCTAACTGGCTTAGGCTTTACATTCATGTACATACATCACTTAGGTCATAATCCATACCCATGCATGCATATCATTGGTATCAATCAAAGACTAACAAGAAAGAACTCTTGCGGAAAGGAATTTCCTACCAAATGTGAGGATCCGAAGTGTGATTATGTGGCTTTGTTTTCTTTGAAGTCTTCCTGGATTAGGGTTCTTCTCAACTCAAGGCATTGGGGGAGTGTACATGTTTGTAATTCATCTTGTTGTTCCTAATCAGGGTTTCCTTGACCAAAGTCAACCAGTTGACTTTTTGGTCAACCTTTAATCAGGAATGGATTTTATGAGTGAGAAGCTTTCATACTGACTATGCGGATGCATTCATTTGACTGGATTTGACTGGAGAAGATTTAATCAGGAATTCCATCAATGATCAGGAAAATCAGAGCAGTTGACTTTTGGGTCAAAATCGGAAGAATTATTCGAATATCGACTTTTGGTGGAAAATCGGTCAAGAAATGTCGAGGAATGAATAAAATCGGGAGTTTGACAAAAGTTGCCAAAAATATAAAATAATCAAAAAAGGAAAGTTTTTGTACTTAGAAAATTTTTGGCTCTTAAAAGCTTGATGAACAGTCCACTCCACCATCAATTTACACATGGCAAATGACATTTTTTGGAGAAATTTAAAACATCAAAGTTGTTCCTCTCATGGAGGAGAACAACTTTGTAGTTGGACATTTCTTCATTTGGAACTTGGTTGAAGAGTTATCAGGGTGTGAAGTTGAAGTTATTCATCTGAATCAAGTCACAAAGCTGGGCACATTTCTGGTCATACGTGACACGTTTCATCGAGCACGTGGCGTAGCAACTTTGAAGCCAATCCTAGGGCAATCCAGGAACCCCACAAATGCAAACTTGGTATGTATCTATTCTTTGCCATGTACTATATGCAATGGAACAAGAATTGAGTCAATTGAGTGGATATTGAATCAATTGTGAATGTTCAAAGTCATGCCCTCGCACTGGCCAAGGTTATGCATCTGGCTAGGTAGAATCCCAGGGCACGCGTGTGCATTCCATCAAACACGTGGTGGGCTACTTTCAAACCAATTTCTGAGGAGTTTCAAACACCTCCAGAATTCTAATGCAACACCAAACTCTTCATCTCCACGCCCTCTTTCATTTGATCACGAGTTTGTGTGAATCGGATGCTTATACATCAAGTTGCATTAGCATAAAGTCCACCACTTGAAGTTGCTAAAATGGCCAAAATCAATAGCATTAGATTGTTGCTGCAACATACATGCCATCGTATCAACCCTCATTATTCATCACCCTTCTTCATATATCCATGCATTGTCTTGACATGAGAAAGCACATGGAGAGGTTACTACAAAGGGAAAACGTGTTCATTAAATATGAGAAGAGAATCTACTACAAGCAAAGCACACCATAACTCTCCAATGTACCTTCACACTATAAAAAGTTAAACCTCCTCACAAATTAAGGGACTTCATTTTTTCTTCTCAGCTTCACATCACAACCGCACACTCTCATTACTCTTCTCTCTTCTCATAACAATCTCCATAACCAACCCTAACAACCTTCATCTTCATCCAACAAACTCCATAACCGAATCTCCTTCTTCAATCATCATCACCACCTTCAACAACCTCCTCCAACCACCATTAACAACCCTCATCAACCTCCACTCAAAAACCGTCATCATCTCTGCCAAAAACCACCACAACAACCACCACGCTTCATCATCATCTTCATCAATCGGCAACAATCTTCATCAAACCGTGAGCTTCAACATCATCACCATAACCGCCTTCAACTCGCCATAACCAAAACCTTCTCAAAAAACTCATCATTACCATTCCCATGCGCATTCATCATCCACTGCACCGCACCATAATCATCACCATCTTTGCAAGACTTGAAGCACACTCTCACAAGCATCGTCGTCTGCTTCTCGCTACCTCCAAAGATTCATCATCATCACCTTCATATACGCATCGGCGTCGGCATCGGCGAGATCTCGTGAGGAGCAGAGCGTTCTTCGCTTTTGGTTCAAGAATTCGAACGAGTAAGCATTCCGAATCCCTCTAGTCATCTTAGTTGCCATGATAGGATTTCATAGCGAGTGCTTGTTTCCTATGCTTGATCTTGTTAAGTTTCAATTCGTATCGTATGTGTCGTCACTCTGTGTTTCTTCGCATTTTAACACCATAATTGAGCTTTGAAGAGTGAGAGGATCAGATTCATGTGCGAAGTGTTGTTTTTAGTGAAGCTTTGTTAGCTAGGGTTTTACGTATGGCTTCGGTTAGAACAATCGAGGGAGAATTTTTGAAAACTAATGACGGATTCGAACTCAGGAGAGAAATCCGAGTCGGACGGTGGTGGAGATGCTCATTTCTGGGCACTTTAGTTGGTCGCCGGTGGTGGTTGACGGTGGCGTCCACCGGAGAAGACGACCGGAACAGTGGTTCCGGCGTCTGAGTTATTTCATGGTTTCATTTCTGTTTCGCTCGCGTGGCGCCACATTATTGGTTCTCTCTCCCAGCTTTTTGCTATTTGTTTTACTCATATGATTAGTGATGTTGTTGTTGCAATATGATTGGCTCATCACTGCTTTTGGCTTTAGTGAATTAAAACTCCATAATGACCAATTGATACCATGTTGCATATTATTTGCACGTTACATTTAATAGAAGGCTGTGACATCAGAATAATTGTTGGCATTGCATGGATAAATGAATAATAAAAACAAATAAAATGAAATAAGTTGGACTAAGGAATAAGGTGAGATCTGGGCCACGCGTGCGTGGGCCTTGCCCTTTTTCTGAATCTCACCCCTTCGTTGCCAACACGCCACCCTCCAACGAATTTGGGCCTGAGTGCCCATGCTCTTCACACACTCCCATTTTAGGCCCAGTTGGCTTCATAACATAGCTTCAGCTCATTTAAAATACTATCACACCCCCTGCAGTATAGATTAGATTTTCATTTTAATTTTTGTTTTGCTTTCATTTTTAGCTCATAATTCCAATTTTAATTCAAGTAAAATGCATAAAAAATGATTTTAGATACCATAGGATGTGTAAATAATTGTCATGATTTTTGTTAATTCTTTCTTAATTGTTTTAATCCTTTTAGTAAATCTTTTTCTTCACAATATATTTGAATTTCCTTTGATTAATACTTTTTTGTAAATAACTCTCTAATAGACTTAGGAATGGATTTTAGTCTCGATTTTTCTCCGTAGATTCAATTGATGTATGTGTGTTTGTGAATACCGTTTGTTTGCTATAATTCTCAATTTTATTTGTCGCATATTGATTTTCCTTTACCTATTCCATGTATAGTTTTTTTCCTATTAATAAATTGTATAGTTTTTTTCATTTTAATTCCCTTGTATAGACAACTTAGATTAGAGAATAGGTTAGTTCCCCTTTGTTCATCCTTTTTCTTTTCAACTTTTAAAATACTTAATAAATATCGATGAAGATCATACCGTTACTATATTTCATAGTAGGAAAGAAATGATTGAGGTGTGAGGCCTCGATGTATTTCTTAACCGCTATTTAGAGAAACGATTGTGGCGTAGGCCTCGATGTGCGTTCTCTAAATATGCAAAACAAACTCTTTTTTTGGTATGATCTAAATCACAAATAAATTCCCTTTAAAAAACACCAACCAAAAACACATAAAACACTAATAAATGGACAGATTTAAAACAAAGTAAGGAAGTGATGCGAAGCCTTGTAGTAGGTCTTCGTCATCATGGAATTACCCTAAAAGACACAAACCAATCATTTCTTTTTCTTTTGCCTCGTTGGCACCTAAGGGCACCGTTATCTCCGCTCCATTGCATCCTAGGCTGTCCCCTTATGCAAGAGCGTGAGCGTTAACGCCGCCCAATTAAAAAACACAAAAACAAACAGAAAATCGTGAGCCGAGCTACGGTAACTCTGATTCCTGAAAAGGATACGTAGGCAGCGGGGTAGGGCCCGTGCGAGTACAATTCTTTATTTTCCCTACATTTTGCATTCATTCGCATTTAGACATAGACATAGTACACACCCTTTAGATAGAAACAAACATAGGTGGATACCATCGAGTACGATGGGCGCGAGGGGTGCTAATACCTTCCCCTCGCGTAACCGACTCCCGTACCTAGATTCTCTGGTCGCAAGACCCTGTTCCTTCCCTTTGTTAGGTTTTCTGGTATTCCTTTCCCTTATGGGATAAATATATTGGTGGCGACTCTGTTCATTTTTCGCGAGCGTGCGACAGCTGGCGACTCTGCTGGGGATGTTGATAGACCTATTGCGGGTCCGTACTTATCGAGTCGATCCTAGCCTTTGTTTGTTTCTTTTATTGGGTGTTTATTTATTTGTTTATGCGTTTACATTGTATATATATGATTGTATATCATGTCTATTTCTTGTTTGCATATCATGTTTACTTTCCGCATGCATCTGGACTATATTATGGGTCCCCGTGGGGGCCACATATTTTCTCTGTGTTAGCAGGTTAGGTGGGATGATTCTATGAGGTAAAAGGCCCAATACCCAGGCCATGAGTGATACCTTAGGAACTAGGAATAGAGTGGCCATGACGGACAGAAGACGTATGTCTGATTGATCCGATCATGTATCCACGGACAGAGCTTGGTTGAAAGAGGCAATATCGTATGATTACGCCTACTTTCAATCCTCTGTTGGCTTTTTTGACCTACCTTGACCTAGATTCACCTGTGAGTGGGGAGGGATATACATGACAGGTACCGTTGGTGACTATTCTGTTCTGTTGGTGACTATTGGTTTTCCTGGTGTTCAAAAAGGTGTCGGACCTTTGATCCTGTGACATTTGACCTGTATCAGTTATTCAGAGGATTGTACAGTGGTTACTAAGATTATATGGACCGAGGATCCCATGCTTTTGCATTGCATAACATCATTGCTTTGTCCACTCCATTTATGAAAGATCCTAAAGTCTATTTCCAAAAAAAAAAGAGAAAAGAAAAGATATGTAAAAGAAAAGGAAATAGAAAAGCAAAAAAGAAAGAAAAGATATTCTATACAAAAAAAGGAAGCTTTAATTCCAAAAAAGAAGAATGAAAGTGTGTGAAAAGACTTTAGGATCTCTCATAAATGAAACATGCATTCATACTATCATGCATTTCATGGTTCTTTCAAAGACTTATGGGACCATTTCTATCCAGATTTCAAGATCAACAACAGATTTGACTTCTCACTGCCACAACTCCAAGATCAACTATGGAACAACTCCGTGAGGAAATGGATGAGATGAGGGAACAAATGGGTCATCTTAGGTTGGAAATGCAAGAATTGGTCCATAATCAGGGTGCACTAAAAGAGGAAAACAGTCAGTTGAAGACTCAAGTGAGTTTGGTCATGGAAGTTCTGAAAAAGGTACTAAGAAAGGAAGGGGATGTTGTTCCTACTGCTGCAACAGAAGTTGTTGATCCCTTCTCTTCAGTAGGATCCTTTCCCACTCATGGAATACCTCAGGAAGTTCCTCCTCAACTCCATGTGCCATTACCTCCATGCCAATCTGTTCTTCAAGGAGGCCAAATGTGTGGGAAAAAGCCTAAGATACCTCAGAGAATTCTCAATCCTATCCCGATGCCTTACGCTCAGTTACTTCCCCGTTTGCTGGAGCTTCAGTTGATTGAGCTACGAGAATTGGCTACGCCTGAAAAGCTTCCCCCCACCTTTGATGCCAATGCTCGATGTGAGTTCCATTCTGGGGCACCTGGTCATGATATTGAGAATTGTAGGGCACTGAAGCAGCAAATTCAAGATCTCATTGATTCAAAAGTGATTTTGTTCACCCCCGAGGGTATGTTTGTTCGAGGAAATGGGGTTCCAACTGCGGTGGAAGAAAAGGTTGATTCATACTTCTATGTTAGATCTACTTCAAATCAGAAGCATAATGCACCATCTTGGGTTCCAGGTTTCCCACCTCATCAGTCTCCATTTGTTTCACAGCCAAATCAAAAGAGGAAGACACCTGAACAGAATGGGTACTGGAATCATTGCCATCAGCAGGGTCCACAAATGCCAAGGAGACCACCAAGAAGGATTGACCCAATTCCTATGACCTATAGTCAGCTGCTTTCTCATTTGCTCAAGGATTCTTTGGTCCAACTAAGGGAGTTTAAGCCCCCTCCAATACCAATTCCTCAAGGATATGACTTAAATGCAAGGTGTGAGTACCATTCTGGGACATCTGGACATTCAACTGAGGATTGTAATATTTTGAAACACAAAGTCCAAGATCTCATTGACTCCAAAGTAATATCATTCACTCCAAATGGCCTGCGCATAAAACGAAGAGTTCATGCATAAGTGAATGCCCGTATTCCAGAAAGTATCAAAAAAAAAAGGGAAGAATAAGCCCAAATGGAGTCAAGGCTCCTCAACATTGGCAATCATCATTTCATTTCCGTATTCTCACTTCAGTATTCCCTATTTTGTTGAAGACTATTTCCTTGTCTGAGTTGGTTGGTATGATAATAATAATAAAAGCACCACAAATTCTCGAGCAACTTCGTCATAATCTTTTCCAAAAAAAAGAAATCAAGAATGTTTTGTAGAAGCATCTCTCATTCTCAAGGTTCTTATGCTCAGTTGTATCCGTGGATGTTGGTGTTTCAGTTGGTGTTTGAGTTCTCTTTGCAACAAATAGCTTCTCTAAGTTTGGTGACTACGCAAGGTTCCTCCATGTTTAATGGCAAATACTTCTTCAATGAATATGCTTGGGGCTCCCGCACGAGGGATAAGCAAGACGCACTCTTATCTTGAGCATTGCATCACTCGCATTGCTCGAATCCCTAAAGCATTACAAATTCTTGGGTGACTTCGTCAGAATCTTCTTCCGTGTGATAATCAAGAGTGTTCTTCACAATGCTTCTCATTCTCAAAGTTCTACTTCATGTATCAGTTGCTTTTCTCAGGATCTCCTTCTCAGTGGCCTTGCTAGTTAACAGAGACAAGAAGAATATGAGAAACAAATTGATGTGATTCTATTGCCTTGTGCTCATTCGTTTCCTTGTTTGTTGGAATCACAATTGGTTAGGATTCTAGTATCGGGTCTTCTTCACCACAAGTTGCTCTCTTGAGTTGATGATCATACAAGATTCTTCCCATTTATGATGGCGATTACTACTCTAGCAACTATGCTTGGGGCTCCCGCACGAGGGATAAGCAAGACGTACTCTTATCTTGAGCATTGCATCACTCGCATTGCTCGAATCCCTAAAGCAAGGCAAAAGTTTACGACTCATGGGTGACTTTGTTGGAGTTCTCTTTTGAAGTAATACGAAGTGTTTGGAAAGAATTGCAAAAAGTATTCAAGCTCAATAAGTCCAGACGGAGTCAAGTCTCCTCAACAACGACATTCATTTAGTTTCTTACTGCATTCTCATTGTAATTTTCCTTTTGTTTGTTTAAGCATTGTTAGCATGTAAAAGCTTGTTAATCGTTGAATGAAAATAAAGATACATTGTTTATGTTTGTCTTGAAGAAATCCATTCGTTTTCACTCATAAAATGTTTTTGGCATTACGATACCAACTTTACTAATCGCCTGCTTAGGCAGAGAGCCGAGGGAGAATGATGAAAAATAAAAATGCCAAATCTCCAATTGTGTGCTTTTGAATAAAACCCTACTGAGGATGTATAGGCATTGTTTCAAATCCCCAAACACCGGAGATATAAGGGAGATAGACCCTCGTCAACCCCTTTGAGCCTTGAAGCAGAAGTTTCTTTTCTAATCATAAAAAACCCTTATTTTAACCTTGGGGCAGGGTAGTGTTCATTTAACTTGATCGAGTGTTCAAAACTCACCAGAAAGGCATGCATCTAAGGATACAACAATGGCTATCTTTCAAAAGGTTGAGGAATGTCAAAACCGCAACGATTATCCTTATTCCATCAAGAGATCAAGAGACGACGATACCACAATGGTAATCCTTCATCAAATCAAAGGAGTGAGGCAGTCGTAATCACCTCCAACGAATCAAAGACTATGCGAGGTTGTAATACGGTGAACTGACTTTTTATCGATCGAAATGTCGCGGTAAGAAAGAGTCGCCACCGACTTTTATTTTATCCAAACAAATTCAGAAAGGCTAAAAGAAACAGAAAAAAACCTTTTAAAGAAATCTAAGTTCGGGGGGTAATTTAAGCAAAGGGAAGGTGTAAGGTACCCTTTGCATCCATGGTTTTCCATGGGCTCTTAATTGCTTTGCTTGCTCGTTTTCAGAAAATGTAGATGAAGGAGGAAAAATGGACTTTAGCTCGTAAATGAGCGTAGCCAGTTTTTGAAGAATTTTGAGAAAGAATATAGAAAATAGAGCATGGCAAGGCAATTAGGGGCAATTACCTTAAACTCAGATGATAGGTCTCTTTTTAGCCTTTCAGAATGAAAGGGTCAATCCTTGCCATAAGTGGGCAGGAAGCCTTTCGTTTGGAGGTAGAAGGGTCGTCGAATTATCATTCACTCAAAGACTGACCCATGCCATAGAGAGGCAGGTAGTCTAAGGTAAGGATCAGAATAAACCTTTTCGTAGGCAGCCAGAAGATACCTCAGCCTTTTTCCGTAGGCAACTTCCGAGGGTCGAGGTCATATTTGTGTATCGAAGGCAGCATCATTTAGGGTCGTATGACCTTTAGTTATCGAGGCAGCATGGCTGAGGTATCCTCGTATTCGAGGGACATGGCTTATTCTGCAAAAAAACACAAAGGCAACAGGCAACAAGGCAACAGGCAACAAGGCAACAGGCAGCAAAGAGGTTACCCCAAAAGTGTGCGTGGGTGCAACAATCACGTGATTAAATTCAGAAAATTATCTTGTAATTAGGTGATTCTAATTAATTAAGACTTGCACTCCCTAGGATTACTAACCACGCAATTTATAATATAATCAAAACAGATATGGGGGAGGGAAATTGTAACCAGCGGATCCCTTAATAGGGTTTGACATAAGTAATAATAAAAGAAACGGAACAGATGGTTTAGGGTTACCACTGACGCAACTTTGGCATTCGACAAACCCTGAAAAGGTGGGAAAAATGGCAAACAAAAGAGGGTGAGTGCGTTATCAGGTTCGGAGGCAAACTTTATTAATTCTAAAAACAAAAGAATAAAGAAATTAAAAGTAAATGAATAAAGTGTACTTAGCTTGGCGTTCGCCTTGCCAGGGTTGGTGGGCAAAGGTTTGCCTGAAGCATTGACTCTGACCATTGAGAATTGAAAGAGGAAACAACAAGGCGTGAGTGTACAGACAGTTCATTGGCATTTAAAATAAACCCTAACAAAAGAAACAAAAGGAAAGAATAATTTTGTATTAAATATATATATATAAATAACGAGAGTTGAATCGAAACTTAGCTTTTAGTCTTGATCGGGTGCATGGTTGGAATGAACCCTATTGATAACCCTGAAAAGGCATAAACAGAAAAGAACATGTTTCAGTGTATTGGAATGTTCGTCTTAAACCCTGGTTAGGGTATGATTTAAATAAGAAACACAAACGATTTAATTAATTGTTGGTCTCGCGACCCAATTAATTAAATCGGGATCAGAAAATTAAATCGAGAGTAAAAATAATTTTTATGAAATTTTTGGAATTTAAATAAAGTAAATATGAAATTTTTTAAGTCTTTTAATAATTAAATCAAATTTAAATCACTATTTATAAATAATACATATATTATGCAAAATAAAAAATAAAAATAAGTATTAATAATTTATATAAAAAAACAAAACTTTTATAATTTATATATATATATAACAACTTTAGTTAAAGGAAAATAACATATGTACACATTAAAACAAATAAAAAGGGATTGTATAATTAAAAATAAGAAAAAATTGCAAAAAACTCAGCTGGATTCTGTGTGGCGCGCGTGTGAAGACTTTGGTGGACTCTCATCCTTGGTGCGTTTGATCGAAACAGTGATGAGATCTGACGGTTGGATGAGGAAGGAACACGACAACCCACAAGGATGCGCTACACTGGATCCGAGGGAGCTTTTAAATGAAAACGCGCGCGCTTCTTTTGAACCAGCCAATGAACGCTTGCCACGCAGTCATCCCTAACCCTGGTCCGTCGTCTAAAGCATGCACAGGGTTTTAGCTACGGTTCCGAAGCGTCACTACATACCTGCATCTACGAATACAAACAGAAACCACCAAAAATATTTCGCGACCCCTTGGACATGATCGTCCGGGTCTCACGGTTTCAATGATACCAACAGCTAACCCTAATTTTTCCTGAACAGAAAAACCCTAATTCGAGCTTCCTAGGTTAACAATGGCAGATTCATGTACCTGCGTCTATACATCACCAGACTATCCAGAAACGATGAACACAATATCTTAAACACGAATATGCAATTTAATTATGACATGAATGCGTAAAAAATTGTAATCAAAGGAATTTGGAATCGAACAAACCGTGAGCCTTTGTGTGGTGTTCTTGAGGATGCGATGCTTGAAAACGATCGGGAAAGATTCCTTGGAGGTCCAGGAACGGATTGAGATCAACCAAAAGTCTTGAATTAACTTCTAGCCAAGATTTAGAATTTGAGTTTTTGTGTGAATTTTGAGTTCTGGTTCTGATGCTCTCTGCTGCAGTTTTCTCGTAACCCTTGTGCTATGGATGTTGTCAGTATATATAGAGGAATGATTAGGGTTGATAATTGTGAGGAAAATCCCAATGAATCTTTGATTTGCAGTTTGGTAAAATTTGATTTGCACATAAGGTTAAAAGCTTCTAAATATGGTCAACATTGATTCAATCTTGTTCCAATCCAATAGTGCACGAAACTTGATTTATTTTGGAGAATATTTGCTAATCAAAATAGGTCCAAACCATATCTTTTATAAAATATTGGATTTTCTCCTAATTTACATGACTTTAATCCTTTTTAATTAGAAAAAAAATCATAATAAATTAAATAAACCAAATAAATTCGTGGGAATTGGTTTATGGGCTCCCAATGCTATGAGGAACAAGTTTGGATTTTACAAATATAGGCCCATTAGCAAGAAATTCAAAATTCCCTCACACCTTTCCCTCCAAAATAGTCCAACTTTGACAAGGTGTATCTCACTCAATTTTTGAGGTATGGATGAGTTCTATGACTTTTTAGAAATATCAGAGAGTCCTCTAACCAGTGTCTTTGGTCTCATATCAAAATCCTTTTCCATTCTCATTTTATGTCCTTTTGAAAAAAGTGTCTTTTTTGTTGATTTTGAGAAGGACCTATAATGTTTTGGTCCATATCTCTCAAATGGAGCATTTTTAGCCCTGGCTTGTGAGAGACAAATTTGTACAGAATCAAATTTCCTTCAAATTGAGCTTTGGATGGAAAATTTCTGATGTTCCATGTGAGACTTATTGCTGGTCAAAGTTCAGTTGACTTTCTCCTATGAAAACCCTAATTTAGAAACTTTTTGAACTATTGATTTTTGATATTTCCTTGATGAACCATGATCAATTCTTGATCAAATGGTGAATGGTGCTTCAATATGAGGATCTTGACCAAAAATCAGAAGTTTTGACTTTACTTTGACCACAGTTGACTTTTTAGGTTAACTAGTCGAATGTTGATTTTCTGAACCATTGAGTGTCCAATTCTTTTGAATTGAGCCTTGGTACTTGTCATAGAGATAGTGTGAAACATATTGAGCCATATGAGATGCTTTGGAGCCATTGATTCACTGATTTTCCTTTGAGCAAATCAAACCCTAGTTTTAGAGCCTTGTGTAGGAGGATGTATTTAGGAGCATTGTGTTTTGATTTGAACTTGAATAGGAGAAAATGTATGGGCAAATTTTGGGTTATGACAGCTGCCCCTGTTCAATTATCTTAAACCTGAAGATGTAGAGTGGTTTGTATGCCAGTCGGTATCTGAAGGTGGAAGATGATTGAACACTAGAATACCAAGAAATTTGCCCTTACTGAAGTAGGGACCTTTGTCGGAGATGGGCTTGAAGATGCCATCCAGGTGTATGACAGGGATGGGCTTGAAGATGCCATCCAGTCAATCATGCATTCGATCATGTTTGGAATGTTTGAGGAGTAGTTATTTGAGTGTTGATCGGGTCATTACTGTTCGTAGTAAATGAATTAGATCTTTGAGAGTTTATCGTGTCAGTACTATTCGTAATACTTGAATTAGATCTCGGAAAGATGATCGTGTCTACATCGTTCGTGATAGTAGAATTAGCTCTCTTGTCGTGTCAGCACCGTTCGTAGTAACCGAATTAGACTTTAGAAACAGTTGATTGTGTCCACACCGTTCGTGATGATGGAATTAGAACTTTGAGATTTGATCGTGTCAATACCGTTCGTAATACCTGAATTAGATCTTGGAAAGATGATCGTGTCTACATCGTTCGTGATGATAGAATTAGATTCTTTGTAGGTTGATCGTGTCAGCACCGTTCGTAGTAACTGAATTAGATCTTGGAGAGGTAATCGTGTCTACACCGTTCGTGATGATAGAATTAGATTCTCTTGTCGTGTCAGCACTGTTCGTAGTAACTGAATTAGACTGGGAAGGTTAGTGATCGTGTCTACATCGTTCGTGATGATAGAATTAGATCTCTGAGGGTTGATCGTGTCAGCACTGTTCGTAGTAACCGAATTCGATCTTTGAAAATGATCGTGTCATTACCGTTCGTGGTAAATGAATTAGATCTTCGAGTGTTGACCGTGTCAGTACCATTCGTAGTAACTAAATTAGATCTTTGAAAGTGACCGTGTCATTACCGTTCGTGGTAACTGAATTAGACTTAGTTGGTCATTGATCGTGTCTACACCGTTCGTGATGATAGAATTAGATCTCTGAGTGTTGAC
The DNA here is from genome assembly GCF_029867415.1 of Vicia villosa. NCBI lineage: Eukaryota > Viridiplantae > Streptophyta > Magnoliopsida > Fabales > Fabaceae > Vicia > Vicia villosa. The sequence goes on along the minus strand of NC_081181.1, from coordinate 53,174,660 downwards.
CGTGTCAGTACCGTTCGTAGTAACTGAATTAGATCTTTGAAAGTGACCGTGTCATTACTGTTCGTGGTAAATGAATTAGATCTTCGAGCGTTGACCGTGTCAGTACCATTCGTAGTAGCTGAATTAGATCTTGGAAAGTTGGAGATTTCGTTCATTTGTCTGTACCTGTATCCTGCAATAGGTATAGTTAGTCTTTATGCAATGTCATGATGCATGTATTATGTAATGAATCCCTCAAAATAAATGAGAAACTTTGTATGTTATTCATGAGTTCATTATGAGGTAATGAATGCGATGTATGAATATGTTTAGGACATATGATATGTGAATATGATTTATGTTGTCTTGATTGAGAAAATAAATTTATTTGTCTTTGATGTCTGATCTTATTTGAAGATGCTCAGCTGGGAATTTATGATTCTTGCTTGGGGATGATCAGTAACTTGATGGACCCTGATTGGGGACAAAAGTATTTGGAAGAGAGCAAAGTGTTGGAGAACCAGCAGTGTTGAAGATGTAAACTTTGTTGGGGAGCCATGTCTTTGTCGAGAGCGTTTGAAGATATCTTCTTAATGATTACTCTGTGGGGATATGATCTTATGAACCCGGCTCTGTGGGGTGACATGGGTGTCTTGAAAGTTGCCCCCAGTACTATAGTAACTACCACTCCTGGATTTGATTAGGACATACTACTGAGTATTGATCAAGATGTCAAACTGGACTTTCATAGATTTGCCCCTGCTAGTAGAAACTTGAAGAGATTCACCTCGCGAGGACTTTATGAAGTGTATATTGTAGGCGACATGCCCCTAGTAATCGTAAGCCCAGGACAATGCCCCCTGTTGCTTGGAAATAGATTCCGATTTACTTGGATGCATGCCCCTGATTGTTTTTGGCATCTTTGAGAGATTCTCGGAATCTTGACTTGGTTGCCCCGGATTGATCGGGACATAGTTTGAAACTCACTTGGGATGTGACTTTGACTGTTTGGCTTTTGAGAGATTCTTGGAATCTTGACTTGATTGCCCCAGATTGATTGGGAAAAATGTGTTGTGCCCCTTGTATACATAAGAGACATTGCTTCTTGGAGTAATATTGTCAGTCGGGATAACTTTCAGTCATTAGTTGTACCCTATGCAAATTCTTTCTGTTGCCAACATTTGAAATTATGTAGCAGAATTTGTTTAATAATGAATTCATGAGATGCAATGCATACGTTTGTCTTGAGTTTATTGAAAAACATTAAAGCAAGAGATGTAAAATCATGGTATTTGTAAAAACATGCTATTTTCGTAGAAGCGAAGTATCAACTCAGCATTCGTGATAAACCTTAAGGAGTCAGGATACCTTTTGGTGACAGTATGCTTTCGAACTAACCATGCCTCAATTAGGACTTTCAAGAGTTGTAACGTGGCTTGGTTCACGGTTTAAGAAACAAAGGATAATGGCTCAAAAATTTATTCATACCCATCCCTTCTTCGTGATGATCTTTCGTCCTAAGCTCAATTAATTCAACTTATGCATTCAGGTTTCAAGAGACTTTTGGATTTGCACCTTTGATAATGATGATGGTTCACAAGCAAAGAGAACTTTTGAGATGGCATTCATTTCTTCCTTTTGGTAGTCACAACATTGTGTTGTTCAGGAATTTATTGACTTCTCTTTTCATTTTTTGATATCCCTAACTTTTGCCTGAACTGTCTATTTTGAGCTTACAGTCAGCGGGATGCCTTGACTTTTGCCTAAGTCTTTGATTTTTGACTTAGCAGGCTTTTCTTTGTATATATGTTTTCCATTCATTCGTTTTTTTTTTTGAAAGATATTGACTGCCTTGCTTAATGATTGATGAGCCATTATTGGCTTTTGATTGACATCTCCAACACTTCTTGTATGTGTGCGGATGAACGCTTGTGATTGAAACCTTTGTTGAAAGGTGTACTGACTGATTCTCTTAAAATAGACTGCACAGCCAAATTAACTGAGAACTACCCTGCCCCAGGTTATGATCAAGGGTTTTAGTACAAAAAAGAAACTTCTACTTCTTAGGCTCAAGGGGGTTGACGAGGGATTAACATCCTTATATCTCCACTGTTTAAGAATTGAAACAATGCCTGTACATCGTCAGCATAGTCCGCTCAAAAGCATACTGTATGAGGTTGCGGTATCGTTTTCGTCATCCTCCCTCAAAAGGTATACAACTTTAGCAGGAGTTGAGTATCACAAAACATATGCAAAGTAAAGACATAATTTAAAATGAGTGATAGCGAAATAATTTATTCAAGACAAGCATATGCAATACACTGATGATGATTATTAAGACAGATAATGTCTATCATGAGTCAAATGTTTAAACAAACAGAAAGGAGACTTGCAAATGAAAGTAGATATAATGATCCAAAAGTTTGTCCGTCTAGACGTCAGTCTGTCCTGTCATGACTAGGCATAGGAGCGGTGATTACCATAGGAGTTTCGGGAGAGTTGAATTTGATTTCCTTGTTATCGATTAGATCTTGAATCTTATTCCTCAATGTCCATCAATTGTTTATGTAATGTCCAGGAATGTTGGAATGGTACGCGCACCTTGCATTGAGTTTATAGCATGGGGTGGAGGTGTTAGAATCCTTAGGAGTATCCCTTAGAGTAATCGATCTGATCTTCAATAGATGTTGTAATGCTTGAGCCGACGACATATTGATTTTGGTGAATTGACGCTTAGGTGCATCTGGCTTGCGTCATTGTTGTGGAACTGGTGTAGAGATTCAGAGTATCCGGGGTTCGAGCTTTCAGAATGTATATCTGATTGGAGTGTTTCAGAAGTCTGGGGGTCAAGCTTCCAGAATGTTCATCTGATTAGGATTGTTTCTGAATTGTGTCTTGAATGAGTGTCAAAAGATGAGAGTTGTAAGAATGTTTCAGAAGTCTGGGGGTCATGCTTCCAGAATGTGCATCTGATTGGAATTTTTAGAATGTCCGGGGTTCGAGCTTCCGGAATGTATATCTGATAAAGATTGATTCAGAAGTCTGGGGGTCATGCTTCCAGAATGTGCATCTGTTTGGAATTTTTCAGAATGTCCGGGGTTCGAGCTTCCGGAATGTATATCTGATGAGAATGTTTCAGAATGTCCAGGGTTCGAGCTTCCGGAATGTGCATCTGATAAGAATGTTTCAGAATATCCAGGGTTCGAGCTTCCGGAATGTATATCTGATTAGAATGTTTCAGAAGTCTGGGGGTCAAGCTTCCAGAATGTTCATCTGATTGGAACTTTCAGAATGTCCGGGGTTCGAGCTTCCGGAATGTATATCTGATTGGAATGTTTCAGAAGTCTGGAGGTCAAGCTTCCAGAATGTTCATCTGAGAGAGATTGATTTGTTGATGGTATCTGTCCGACCAGTTGGTCGACCTGAAAGGCAAAGTTAGTTCTATGTGATGTTATGAATGCAAATGCAATCTTTTCAAGGATCTTTAGGAAATTTAGTTTGAAATATTTAGACATTGATTTGGTCGCGTCTTTGTCAGAAGAAATCTGACTTTTGTCTTTGAATGTCTTTCTTTGAGAATCAAGCTCACCATATACAGTGGGTCATAGCCTCTGATTCGGGATACTTGTACTTTTGAATTTGAAAGCGTATGGCTAGAGAAAAATAAATCCTCTTGCCCCTTGATAGGTATCGTGTCCCTGAACTGGAAGGCATACGACCAGAGGAAAATAAATCCTCTTGCCCCTTGATAGGAATTTAGTCCTTGATAAGGGCACCTGAAATTGTGCGCCCTAAATTCCTGAGATCCTTGAAAGGGTTAGTTAAATCATGTTATGCTTATGATGTCATGATGTCATGATGTTATGCGAATGCAGTTCATTGAGTATAGTGTGAGATATTGAGGACAAACAAGTCCTTTCAACAAAACCTGCGAGGAAACGAAGGTTAGTGGCAAAAACAAGTCACGCAAGTCACACAATTTTCGGCTTAAGGCTTGCATGGAGTTTGATCAGGTGTCCTTCCCAAGGGTATTTCTATGGATAAGGAGATTTCAGCAACGGGTTCTACCGAGTTACCCAGAATTGTCAGCCCTCCTAAAGCACCCTCGAACATGATACATACATACCATGCAATGATACTTTGAGAAAGAACCTATCTGAGCTGTAGTATCGGGTAGCGACTATGCTCTCAACATACATCAAGAGTAGTCCCCCCCACTACGTTCCTAAAAGTCAGGATGGGTTAAAGGTTACTAAAGGTTCTTAAGCTCCGACTCACCCACAGGTATCCACACGAACCTCCCTCATACAAGAGAAGCATGTAAACACCCATAGAGGCCTAACTTAAGCGTGAACTCTCATATTGACCAATCCTCCACATACATGAAGGAGGTCGCCATGACTATGCCACTTCCTATCTTAGATGTGCTTGAATCCGGGTGTAGGATTCGTCCTTTAGTTAATTCCCAAAACGCCCCTGAAAGATAAAACAAACAAGCAAACAATAGAAAACATTTAAAGTGAATCCTAAACTTTTAAGGTAACCCCTCTTTTATAAGAAAATTCTCCCCAGCAGAGTCGCCAGTTCTGTAATACGGTGAACTGACTTTTTATCGATCGAAATGTCGCGGTAAGAAAGAGTCGCCACCGACTTTTATTTTATCCAAACAAATTCAGAAAGGCTAAAAGAAACAGAAAAAAACCTTTTAAAGAAATCTAAGTTCGGGGGGTAATTTAAGCAAAGGGAAGGTGTAAGGTACCCTTTGCATCCATGGTTTTCCATGGGCTCTTAATTGCTTTGCTTGCTCGTTTTCAGAAAATGTAGATGAAGGAGGAAAAATGGACTTTAGCTCGTAAATGAGCGTAGCCAGTTTTTGAAGAATTTTGAGAAAGAATATAGAAAATAGAGCATGGCAAGGCAATTAGGGGCAATTACCTTAAACTCAGATGATAGGTCTCTTTTTAGCCTTTCAGAATGAAAGGGTCAATCCTTGCCATAAGTGGGCAGGAAGCCTTTCGTTTGGAGGTAGAAGGGTCGTCGAATTATCATTCACTCAAAGACTGACCCATGCCATAGAGAGGCAGGTAGTCTAAGGTAAGGATCAGAATAAACCTTTTCGTAGGCAGCCAGAAGATACCTCAGCCTTTTTCCGTAGGCAACTTCCGAGGGTCGAGGTCATATTTGTGTATCGAAGGCAGCATCATTTAGGGTCGTATGACCTTTAGTTATCGAGGCAGCATGGCTGAGGTATCCTCGTATTCGAGGGACATGGCTTATTCTGCAAAAAAACACAAAGGCAACAGGCAACAAGGCAACAGGCAGCAAAGAGGTTACCCCAAAAGTGTGCGTGGGTGCAACAATCACGTGATTAAATTCAGAAAATTATCTTGTAATTAGGTGATTCTAATTAATTAAGACTTGCACTCCCTAGGATTACTAACCACGCAATTTATAATATAATCAAAACAGATATGGGGGAGGGAAATTGTAACCAGCGGATCCCTTAATAGGGTTTGACATAAGTAATAATAAAAGAAACGGAACAGATGGTTTAGGGTTACCACTGACGCAACTTTGGCATTCGACAAACCCTGAAAAGGTGGGAAAAATGGCAAACAAAAGAGGGTGAGTGCGTTATCAGGTTCGGAGGCAAACTTTATTAATTCTAAAAACAAAAGAATAAAGAAATTAAAAGTAAATGAATAAAGTGTACTTAGCTTGGCGTTCGCCTTGCCAGGGTTGGTGGGCAAAGGTTTGCCTGAAGCATTGACTCTGACCATTGAGAATTGAAAGAGGAAACAACAAGGCGTGAGTGTACAGACAGTTCATTGGCATTTAAAATAAACCCTAACAAAAGAAACAAAAGGAAAGAATAATTTTGTATTAAATATATATATATAAATAACGAGAGTTGAATCGAAACTTAGCTTTTAGTCTTGATCGGGTGCATGGTTGGAATGAACCCTATTGATAACCCTGAAAAGGCATAAACAGAAAAGAACATGTTTCAGTGTATTGGAATGTTCGTCTTAAACCCTGGTTAGGGTATGATTTAAATAAGAAACACAAACGATTTAATTAATTGTTGGTCTCGCGACCCAATTAATTAAATCGGGATCAGAAAATTAAATCGAGAGTAAAAATAATTTTTATGAAATTTTTGGAATTTAAATAAAGTAAATATGAAATTTTTTAAGTCTTTTAATAATTAAATCAAATTTAAATCACTATTTATAAATAATACATATATTATGCAAAATAAAAAATAAAAATAAGTATTAATAATTTATATAAAAAAACAAAACTTTTATAATTTATATATATATATAACAACTTTAGTTAAAGGAAAATAACATATGTACACATTAAAACAAATAAAAAGGGATTGTATAATTAAAAATAAGAAAAAATTGCAAAAAACTCAGCTGGATTCTGTGTGGCGCGCGTGTGAAGACTTTGGTGGACTCTCATCCTTGGTGCGTTTGATCGAAACAGTGATGAGATCTGACGGTTGGATGAGGAAGGAACACGACAACCCACAAGGATGCGCTACACTGGATCCGAGGGAGCTTTTAAATGAAAACGCGCGCGCTTCTTTTGAACCAGCCAATGAACGCTTGCCACGCAGTCATCCCTAACCCTGGTCCGTCGTCTAAAGCATGCACAGGGTTTTAGCTACGGTTCCGAAGCGTCACTACATACCTGCATCTACGAATACAAACAGAAACCACCAAAAATATTTCGCGACCCCTTGGACATGATCGTCCGGGTCTCACGGTTTCAATGATACCAACAGCTAACCCTAATTTTTCCTGAACAGAAAAACCCTAATTCGAGCTTCCTAGGTTAACAATGGCAGATTCATGTACCTGCGTCTATACATCACCAGACTATCCAGAAACGATGAACACAATATCTTAAACACGAATATGCAATTTAATTATGACATGAATGCGTAAAAAACTGTAATCAAAGGAATTTGGAATCGAACAAACCGTGAGCCTTTGTGTGGTGTTCTTGAGGATGCGATGCTTGAAAACGATCGGGAAAGATTCCTTGGAGGTCCAGGAACGGATTGAGATCAACCAAAAGTCTTGAATTAACTTCTAGCCAAGATTTAGAATTTGAGTTTTTGTGTGAATTTTGAGTTCTGGTTCTGATGCTCTCTGCTGCAGTTTTCTCGTAACCCTTGTGCTATGGATGTTGTCAGTATATATAGAGGAATGATTAGGGTTGATAATTGTGAGGAAAATCCCAATGAATCTTTGATTTGCAGTTTGGTAAAATTTGATTTGCACATAAGGTTAAAAGCTTCTAAATATGGTCAACATTGATTCAATCTTGTTCCAATCCAATAGTGCACGAAACTTGATTTATTTTGGAGAATATTTGCTGATCAAAATAGGTCCAAACCATATCTTTTATAAAATATTGGATTTTCTCCTAATTTACATGACTTTAATCCTTTTTAATTAGAAAAAAAAATCATAATAAATTAAATAAACCAAATAAATTCGTGGGAATTGGTTTATGGGCTCCCAATGCTATGAGGAACAAGTTTGGATTTTACAAATATAGGCCCATTAGCAAGAAATTCAAAATTCCCTCACACCTTTCCCTCCAAAATAGTCCAACTTTGACAAGGTGTATCTCACTCAATTTTTGAGGTATGGATGAGTTCTAGGACTTTTTAGAAATATCAGAGAGTCCTCTAACCAGTGTCTTTGGTCTCATATCAAAATCCTTTTCCATTCTCATTTTATGTCCTTTTGAAAAAAGTGTCTTTTTTGTTGATTTTGAGAAGGACCTATAATGTTTTGGTCCATATCTCTCAAATGGAGCATTTTTAGCCCTGGCTTGTGAGAGACAAATTTGTACAGAATCAAATTTCCTTCAAATTGAGCTTTGGATGGAAAATTTCTGATGTTCCATGTGAGACTTATTGCTGGTCAAAGTTCAGTTGACTTTCTCCTATGAAAACCCTAATTTAGAAACTTTTTGAACTATTGATTTTTGATATTTCCTTGATGAACCATGATCAATTCTTGATCAAATGGTGAATGGTGCTTCAATATGAGGATCTTGACCAAAAATCAGAAGTTTTGACTTTACTTTGACCACAGTTGACTTTTTAGGTTAACTAGTCGAATGTTGATTTTCTGAACCATTGAGTGTCCAATTCTTTTGAATTGAGCCTTGGTACTTGTCATAGAGATAGTGTGAAACATATTGAGCCATATGAGATACTTTGGAGCCATTGATTCACTGATTTTCCTTTGAGCAAATCAAACCCTAGTTTTAGAGCCTTGTGTAGGAGGATGTATTTAGGAGCATTGTGTTTTGATTTGAACTTGAATAGGAGAAAATGTATGGGCAAATTTTGGGTTATGACAGAGGTCACACGACTTGTTCAAAAAAAAAAGCAAAAAAAATGGCAAAAAAAATAATAAATAAGAAAAAAAGATGAAAAGAAAATGGTAAAAGAATCATGAGAAAAAAGGATGATGAAATTGCCAAGCAAGAACAAAGTCGTGTGATAATGAATCAGAAGAATAAAAGGTGAGCGATCGCCACGCCCGAAGAACCTCATTGATTCCTCAACCATTCCAAATTCCTTGTGAGGGATGAACACTCGTGTCGAGTTAACTGAACATAGGAATGGAGAACATCACGAAGGGGGTGGGCACCAAATAATTTTGAGCCTAAAAATCCTTTGTTTTCTGAAAACCGTGAACCCGGCCAAGTTACAACCCTTAAAAGTCCTAATTGAAGTAGGGTTTATTTTGAAAGCGCACTCCGATGAGATAGCGTTTAACTGACTCCCAATGAAGCGAGACTCATATCCATGTTGGTATCGTACGTTTGCTTTATCTTCCATATGCAAAAAATCGAGGTTGTGTCAACTAGTGATTCGGTCACAAGAGGTCGCGACTTCATTTCACAAAAAGTTTTACAACTTCAAGACTAACATAGGCTTTGCATTAGAATCATCATTCTTAGAATTAACATTCTTTTGCATACAAATATGTGCTTAACATCAAGGAAGTTACCATGATGAGAATCAGTAAGTAACTTGATCATGTCAAAATACAAGAGACTTGAGAACTCTGAGGAGTAAAAGCTAATCATTTCAAATGTTGACTATCGAGGGGCAAGTTCTCTAAAAGAACTCTGTTGGGCATGAACAATTGATGCTTTCTTGGATTACCTTGAGGGGAAGAGTTTGGAGACTCCGTTGAGCATGGTAAAGTTGTCTCCATGTTCGTGTGACTTCAAAACAAAGAAAGCTTGAGGATTCTAAGTAAGATGTGCCTAATCAGGGGAAATTGAATCGAGGTTTGACCTCTCAAATTCAGTATATCTGGGGCAATCATGTCGATAAATCTCTTCAAGCTTTGATCAATCTGGGGCAATCATGTCAAGGAATCTCCCTCAAATTCAACCAATCTGGGGCAGTTACGTCGAGATTTGACAAATCTCTCCGTGGATCCTGTGGGGCAATTTCCTTTGTGGGTCATGAAACTTGGGGCACGATCTTCTGAGTTTTATTGTCCTTTCCCTAATCATAGGAGTTTATTTCTCTTGGAACCTTGGTATCTCCCCAAGCATGGAGTTTATTTCTCCCGAGAGTCTGTTCCATTCCTCAAGCATAGGAGTTTATTTCTCCTAGGAGTTGTCCTACTTCCCTAACCAAGGCTCGTTACCTGGATTTCTCATCCCCAACATGGTGAATCGAGGGGATCTCCTCAAGTTCAAAATCCTCCAAGCAGTGGCACATGGTGAGAAGTCAGAAATTATTCTTCAAGTCAAAGAAAAGTGCATCTTACAAATCAAAAGTCCAATATCTATTGGCACCTCCACATGGTCCTTAACACTAAGGGGATTCTCCCTGGTGTTTACCTCGTCAAGGCCTTTATTTGGCATCCTGCATATAGTGTTCACTGCATATAACATTGCATCCTCAAAAGCGTAGCATATCCGTCAAAGCGGATCATTACGCCATAGAAAAATTCAAACATGCATAACAAAGCATAAGTCAGATAATACAAATCCGCACCCAGTCAAGACAATAATACATCCCCACACAAAAGGTTGTCCTTACAAATTCCGATTGATATCTGCTACTACATTTCAAATTTCTTCCAACCACGGTGCCGATGCGAGGTATCTTCAATCTCTGATGAGTGTCTGACACAATGTCTTCTTTTGTCCCTCGATGTCGAGTCGATGTTGAGTCATAGATCGCCACGAGATCTTATTCCTTTCCAAAGTGTGGAAAATCGCACGAGATTTTCTTTCGATGTTGAGTCATAAGATCGCCACGAGATCTTATTCCCTTGTCTTCTGTTGACGAGTTGATCGCCACGAGATCTTCTTTCGATGTTGAGTCATAAGATCGCCACGAGATCTTATTCCCTTGTCTTCTGTTGACGAGTTGATCGCCACGAGATCTTCTTTCGATGTTGAGTCATAAGATCGCCACGAGATCTTATTCCCTTGTCTTCTGTTGACGAGTTGATCGCCATGAGATCTTCTTTCGATGTTGAGTCATAAGATCGCCACGAGATCTTATTCCTTTCCAAAGTGTGGAAAATCGCACGAGATTTTCTTTCGATGTTGAGTCATAAGATCGCCATGAGATCTTATTCCCTTGTCTTCTGTTGACGAGTTGATCGCCACGAGATCTTCTTTCGATGTTGAGTCATAAGATCGCCACGAGATCTTATTCCCTTGTCTTCTGTTGACGAGATGATCGCCACGAGATCTTCTTTCGATGTTGAGTCATAGATCGCCACGAGATCTTATTCCCTTTCCTTCTGTTGACGAGTTGATCGCCACGAGATCTTCTTTCGATGTTGAGTCATAGATCGCCACGAGATCTTATTCCCTTTCCTTCTGTTGACGAGTTGATCGCCACGAGATCTTCTTTCGATGTTGAGTCATAGATCGCCACGAGATCTTATTCCTTTCAGTCCTGACGTTGAGTCGTAAATCGCACGAGGTCTTTTTCTTTCGATCATTGTTTCATACAACCATTCTCTTTGAAAACCCCGTGTCGGCACCGCTACCACGTATAAGCTATCTCCATTCAAACCCATTACCCATTGTAAATTCTTCCACCAGAAAAAACAAAAAGAGAATTCTCTTTCCCCAGCAGATATCAAATAAAAATAAGAATAACACTTACACCATCTTCTCTTTAAGACAAATTTCTGGTACTCTGATATTTAATCTTCTTCTACCTCGAATGTTCGATAGGCTGGCGCCAATCTCGCCTTCGAGTATAAGACGATTAAATAGGGGCAGCTGTCATACCCCAAATTTGTCCTACCCTTTAACTTCTAACTGGCTTAGGCTTTACATTCATGTACATACATCACTTAGGTCATAATCCATACCCATGCATGCATATCATTGGTATCAATCAAAGACTAACAAGAAAGAACTCTTGCGGAAAGGAATTTCCTACCAAATGTGAGGATCCGAAGTGTGATTATGTGGCTTTGTTTTCTTTGAAGTCTTCCTGGATTAGGGTTCTTCTCAACTCAAGGCATTGGGGGAGTGTACATGTTTGTAATTCATCTGGTTGTTCCTAATCAGGGTTTCCTTGACCAAAGTCAACCAGTTGACTTTTTGGTCAACCTTTAATCAGGAATGGATTTTATGAGTGAGAAGCTTTCATACTGACTATGCGGATGCATTCATTTGACTGGATTTGACTGGAGAAGATTTAATCAGGAATTCCATCAATGATCAGGAAAATCAGAGCAGTTGACTTTTGGGTCAAAATCGGAAGAATTATTCGAATATCGACTTTTGGTGGAAAATCGGTCAAGAAATGTCGAGGAATGAATAAAATCGGGAGTTTGACAAAAGTTGCCAAAAATATAAAATAATCAAAAAAGGAAAGTTTTTGTACTTAGAAAATTTTTGGCTCTTAAAAGCTTGATGAACAGTCCACTCCACCATCAATTTACACATGGCAAATGACATTTTTTGGAGAAATTTAAAACATCAAAGTTGTTCCTCTCATGGAGGAGAACAACTTTGTAGTTGGACATTTCTTCATTTGGAACTTGGTTGAAGAGTTATCAGGGTGTGAAGTTGAAGTTATTCATCTGAATCAAGTCACAAAGCTGGGCACATTTCTGGTCATATGTGACACGTTTCATCGAGCACGTGGCGTAGCAACTTTGAAGCCAATCCTAGGGCAATCCAGGAACCCCACAAATGCAAACTTGGTATGTATCTATTCTTTGCCATGTACTATATGCAATGGAACAAGAATTGAGTCAATTGAGTGGATATTGAATCAATTGTGAATGTTCAAAGTCATGCCCTCGCACTGGCCAAGGTTATGCATCTGGCTAGGTAGAATCCCAGGGCACGCGTGTGCATTCCATCAAACACGTGGTGGGCTACTTTCAAACCAATTTTTGAGGAGTTTCAAACACCTCCAGAATTCTAATGCAACACCAAACTCTTCATCTCCACGCCCTCTTTCATTTGATCACGAGTTTGTGTGAATCGGATGCTTATACATCAAGTTGCATTAGCATAAAGTCCACCACTTGAAGTTGCTAAAATGGCCAAAATCAATAGCATTAGATTGTTGCTGCAACATACATGCCATCGTATCAACCCTCATTATTCATCACCCTTCTTCATATATCCATGCATTGTCTTGACATGAGAAAGCACATGGAGAGGTTACTACAAAGGGAAAACGTGTTCATTAAATATGAGAAGAGAATCTACTACAAGCAAAGCACACCATAACTCTCCAATGTACCTTCACACTATAAAAAGTTAAACCTCCTCACAAATTAAGGGACTTCATTTTTTCTTCTCAGCTTCACATCACAACCGCACACTCTCATTACTCTTCTCTCTTCTCATAACAATCTCCATAACCAACCCTAACAACCTTCATCTTCATCCAACAAACTCCATAACCGAATCTCCTTCTTCAATCATCATCACCACCTTCAACAACCTCCTCCAACCACCATTAACAACCCTCATCAACCTCCACTCAAAAACCGTCATCATCACTGCCAAAAACCACCACAACAACCACCACGCTTCATCATCATCTTCATCAATCGGCAACAATCTTCATCAAACCGTGAGCTTCAACATCATCACCATAACCGCCTTCAACTCGCCATAACCAAAACCTTCTCAACAAACTCATCATTACCATTCCCATGCGCATTCATCATCCACTGCACCGCACCATAATCATCACCATCTTTGCAAGACTTGAAGCACACTCTCACAAGCATCGTCGTCTGCTTCTCGCTACCTCCAAAGATTCATCATCATCACCTTCATAAACGCATCGGCGTCGGCATCAGCGAGATCTCGTGAGGAGCAGAGCGTTCTTCGCTTTTGGTTCAAGAATTCGAACGAGTAAGCATTCCGAATCCCTCTAGTCATCTTAGTTGCCATGATAGGATTTCATAGCGAGTGCTTGTTTCCTATGCTTGATCTTGTTAAGTTTCAATTCGTATCGTATGTGTCGTCACTCTGTGTTTCTTCGCATTTTAACACCATAATTGAGCTTTGAAGAGTGAGAGGATCGGATTCATGTGCGAAGTGTTGTTTTTAGTGAAGCTTTGTTAGCTAGGGTTTTACGTATGGCTTCGGTTAGAACAATCGAGGGAGAATTTTTGAAAACTAATGACGGATTCGAACTCAGGAGAGAAATCCGAGTCGGACGGTGGTGGAGATGCTCATTTCTGGGCACTTTAGTTGGTCGCCGGTGGTGGTTGACGGTGGCGTCCACCGGAGAAGACGATCGGAACAGTGGTTCCGGCGTCTGAGTTATTTCATGGTTTCATTTCTGTTTCGCTCGCGTGGCGCCACATTATTGGTTCTCTCTCCCAGCTTTTTGCTATTTGTTTTACTCATATGATTAGTGATGTTGTTGTTGCAATATGATTGGCTCATCACTGCTTTTGGCTTTAGTGAATTAAAACTCCATAATGACCAATTGATACCATGTTGCATATTATTTGCACGTTACATTTAATAGAAGGCTGTGACATCAGAATAATTGTTGGCATTGCATGGATAAATGAATAATAAAAACAAATAAAATGAAATAAGTTGGACTAAGGAATAAGGTGAGATCTGGGCCACGCGTGCGTGGGCCTTGCCCTTTTTCTGAATCTCACCCCTTCGTTGCCAACACGCCACCCTCCAACGAATTTGGGCCTGAGTGCCCATGCTCTTCACACACTCCCATTTTAGGCCCAGTTGGCTTCATAACATAGCTTCAGCTCATTTAAAATACTATCACACCCCCTGCAGTATAGATTAGATTTTCATTTTAATTTTTGTTTTGCTTTCATTTTTAGCTCATAATTCCAATTTTAATTCAAGTAAAATGCATAAAAAATGATTTTAGATACCATAGGATGTGTAAATAATTGTCATGATTTTTGTTAATTTTTTCTTAATTGTTTTAATCCTTTTAGTAAATCTTTTTCTTCACAATATATTTGAATTTCCTTTGATTAATACTTTTTTGTAAATAACTCTCTAATAGACTTAGGAATGGATTTTAGTCTCGATTTTTCTCCGTAGATTCAATTGATGTATGTGTGTTTGTGAATACCGTTTGTTTGCTATAATTCTCAATTTTATTTGTCGCATATTGATTTTCCTTTACCTATTCCATGTATAGTTTTTTTCCTATTAATAAATTGTATAGTTTTTTCATTTTAATTCCCTTGTATAGACAACTTAGATTAGAGAATAGGTTAGTTCCCCTTTGTTCATCCTTTTTCTTTTCAACTTTTAAAATACTTAATAAATATCGATGAAGATCATACCGTTACTATATTTCATAGTAGGAAAGAAATGATTGGGGCGTAGGCCCCGATGTATGTTCTTTCCTACTTAGCGGAAAAGAAATGATTGAGGTGTGAAGCCTCGATGTATTTCTTAACCGTTATTTAGAGAAACGATTGTGGCGTAGGCCTCGATGTGCATTCTGTAAATATTCATAAAAAACTTCTTTTTGTATCTCTTTTACTCGGCGGAAAAGAAATGATTGAGGTGTGAGGCCTCGATGTATTTCTTAACCGCTATTTAGAGAAACGATTGTGGCGTAGGCCTCGATGTGCGTTTTCTAAATATGCAAAACAAACTCTTTTTTGGTATGATCTAAATCACAAATAAATTCCCTTTAAAAAACACCAACCAAAAACACATAAAACACTAATAAATGGACTGATTTAAAACAAAGTAAGGAAGTGATGCGAAGCCTTGTAGTAGGTCTTCGTCATCATGGAATTACCCTAAAAGACACAAACCAATCATTTCTTTTTCTTTTGCCTCGTTGGCACCTAAGGGCACCGTTATCTCCGCTCCATTGCATCCTAGGCTGTCCCCTTATGCAAGAGCGTGAGCGTTAACGCCGCCCAATTAAAAAACACAAAAACAAACAGAAAATCGTGAGCCGAGCTACGGTAACTCTGATTCCTGAAAAGGATACGTAGGCAGCGGGGTAGGGCCCGTGCGAGTACAATTCTTTATTTTCCCTACATTTTGCATTCATTCGCATTTAGACATAGACATAGTACACACCCTTTAGATAGAAACAAACATAGGTGGATACCATCGAGTACGATGGGCGCGAGGGGTGCTAATACCTTCCCCTCGCGTAACCGACTCCCGTACCTAGATTCTCTGGTCGCAAGACCCTGTTCCTTCCCTTTGTTAGGTTTTCTGGTATTCCTTTCCCTTATGGGATAAATATATTGGTGGCGACTCTGTTCATTTTTCGCGAGCGTGCGACAAAATGGAGTAGTTTTTACTGCTTCCTTTGGTGATGTTCGACAAGCCCAAAGGATTTGGTCGAGCGTTTGATGCCAATTTCTTGGCTTTTTTTCCCACATGCTTCTTTATTAAATTTATGATAACTTTATTAGCAGCTTCGACCTGACCATTTGCCTGGGCATAATATGGAGTAGATGTTAGCAATTTAAACCCTGTTTCTGCTGCAAAAGCTTGCATTTTTTGACCAACAAAAATTGATCCTTGATCAGTAGTAATAGTTTCTGGGATCCCATATCTGTAGATAATGTGTTTTTGTATGAAACTAATCACTGCTTCTTGATCAGCATTAACTAGTGGGATTGCCTCTATCCATTTAGTAAAATAATCTATTCCTACTAAGATGAATCTTTGTTGCTTAGAAGATGCAGGTTTGATTTCTCCTATTAAATCCAAAGCCCATCCTCTAAAAGGCCAAGGTTTGATAATCGCATGCAATTCACTGGCTGGAACATGTTGAATACCTGAAAATTTCTGGCACTCTTGGCATCCTCTTGCATATTCAATACAGTCTTTCAGCATTGTCGGCCAATATAAACCTTGTCTAAACAACAACCATTTCATCTTATGACCTGATTGATGAGCTCCACAAACACCACTATGAACCTCTGACACAGCCAAATATGCTTCAGCTTCACTTAAGCATTTCAACAACACACCCTCAGCTGTTTTCTTGTATAAATCATTTCCTAATATCACATAGTTTAGAGCTCTATATTTAATCTTTCGATCAGTTCCTCCGACTGGATTATTTAGGTATTGGACCAATGGGTTCCTCCAATCAGCATCAGTCATATTGTCGATGACAAAAATTTCCAAGGCATACAGATTTTTAACTTCAACATCATCATCTACCCCCTCGAATTTTGACGTCGACAATTGACCCAATTTGTCTAATACTTCATGAGTTTCTTTATTCTTGATCTCGACCATATCTTCCAACTTGTCTTTAGAAACTCTATACCCAGAAGCAATTTGTGCCAATTCATTGGCAATGTAATTGTTGGATCTTGGTACATGCAAGATCTCAACATGTTCGAAGCTTTCTAATAAGCGTATCACGATTGCATAATACATTATTAGATTTTCTTTAATGCACTTATACTCTTTTTTGATTTGTCGAATCACTAGTTCAGAATCACCTCGAATCTCAACCCGGGTTGCCCCCAAATCTATTAGGGCTTTCAAACCAGTAATCAAGGCTTCATATTCGACTTCATTATTAGAGCATACTTCTTTCATTTTGTAATGGAACTTAGTTGGAAGTCCCTTAGGGAAAATAATTAGGACTCCAATGCCTGACCCATTTTTGTGACTAGAACCATCAAAAAACAATTTCCAGTTAGTTTGCTCGACTTGATTTACAGACAATTCGACTAACCCATGGTCGACTATAAAATCAGCCACAACTTGTCCTTTCATAGCTTTTAAAGGGACATATGTCAAGGAAAATTCAGTTAGCGCTAAGGCCCACTTACCAATTCGACTATGCAAAATTGGTTTAGACAACATATGTTTAATAATATCAAAATGAGAAGACACATACACATCAACAGGCTTTATATATTGCTTAAGTTTGTTACATGAAAAATATAAGCACAAGCATAATTTTTCAATATCATTATACCTAGTCTCAGCATCTATTAAGGTTCGACTTAGATAATATATAGCTCTTTCGACGCCATTATCATCTTCTTGGGCCAACATACTTCCAATTGTCGAGCCTGATGCAGCTATGTATAACTTCATACTTTTTGTCCTATTGGGGGGTAACAAAATAGGAGGCTTAGTTAAATAAGCTTTTATTTGGTCGAATGCCTGTTGATGTTCTTGTTCCCATTTGAATTGATCTTGGTTCTTGAGTTTCACAAGTGGTGAAAATATCTTCGTCTTGCCACTTAGATTTGAGATAAATCTCCTCGAGAAATTAATCTTCCCCAACAATGACTGGAGTTGTTTATTTGTTTCTGGCGCTTTTAGCTCCAAGATCGCTTTCGTCTTATTTTGATTTATTTCAATGCCTTTCTTGTGAACCACGAAACCCAGGAAATCCCCTGCATGTACACCAAAAGCACATTTTAAAGGATTCATTTTGAGTCCATATTTCCTCATTCGTTCAAAAGATTGTCGAAGATGGTCTAAGTGACCATTTTTGGAGTTAGATTTTATTACAATATCATCAATATAAACCTGCATAAATTTGTCAATAAAATCATGAAACATGGAATTCATGGCTCGTTGGTATGTAGCGCCAGCATTTTTTAAACCAAAAGGCATTACTACCCATTCATAAGTTCCCAAAGCACCTGGGCATCGAAACGCCGTCTTGGGTACATCTTCGTCAGCTATAAAAATTTGGTTATAACCTGAATATCCATCCAATAAACTGAGATATTCAAATCCGGCTGCAGAGTCGACTAACATTTCAGCAACTGGCATGGGATATTCATCTTTAGGAGTAGCCTTATTTAAATCTCTGAAATCTATGCATACACGAAGGCTACCATTTTTCTTTATGACAGGCACTATATTAGCTAACCATTCGACATACCTCGCAGTTCGAATAAACTTGCTTTTCAGCAATCTTTCGATTTCTATTTTGATTTTTTCCATAACCTCTGGCGCAAATCTTCTAGGAAGCTGCTTGATAGGTTTCTTCCTTGGGTTTAGTGGTAGTCGATGTTCCACCACATGTCGACTTAAACCAGGCATTTCATTGTAATCCCATGCAAAACAATCTTTGTATTCTTTCAAAAGTCGAATCAACTTGGTCTTTAGGTCACTTGTAAGCCTTGTGCTTACATAAGTAGGCCTTTTAATGACTCCATCACCTAAGTCAATTTCCTCAAGAGGATCTTGAGTTTGCATCCTTTTTACCGATCCTGATGGATCCATTTCGAAACCTAAAGGTTCGTCATCATATATCCCGTCAAGTCGTTCGACTTGATGATCGACTTCTTGATTGTTTTCATTTTTTACTATCATGGCCTCAATCGTCATATTTTTCTCTAGTTCGGCTTCTAAAGCCGCTTTTTCTTTGTTTTCGGCCAAATAGGCCGTTATTCGAGCCAGGTATTCTGACTCAGTGGTCATCGTCTTTGATTGTTGTCCTCTGCTCTGGAGAACTTTCATGGTTCAATGGTTCATTAGGATCTTCTTTATTCCAAATGAAACCATAATTTGGGTCTAAGTTCAGATACTTAGACACACTTTCATCAGAAGGATATACATCTTCTGCTTTGTAGCAAGGAGCTACATTTGCCAAATGCTGGTCGAAGTGTCTGCGACCACTTTCAGTTTTGTAATAACTTTGGTCAGCTTCAATATTCTCCACTATACCATCTGACCTCCAAATGGCCACACGCTGATGTAAGGTGGAAGGAACTGCCCCAATACCATGGATCCATTCTCGACCCAACAGCAGTTTAAAATTTGCCTGCGATGCAATCACCATGAAGACGGTTGACCTGACAGACGAACCAACAGCTAGTTTTACTTGAATTACTCCAAGTATTCCACTTGTCTTACCCTCATAATTAGACAGTACCATATTATGGGGTCTTAAGTCTTTATCCGACTTTCCCACTTTCTGAAGTGAAGAATAAGGCATTAAGTTTACAGCAGCCCCACCATCGACAAACACTTTGTTTATTGGAACACCATCCACTTTCGCCCTTATGAATAAAGGCTTCAAATGATACATCATTCCTCGACCTGGCCTCTCAAACACAGCCTTTTGCTCTTCTACCACTCCTTTTCCCATCACATAGTAACAAACAGGTGTTTCTTCCACATTCTCGTCAGGAAGAAAATCATCTTCATTCTCAGATACCTCAGAGATTCTTTCGAACTCAGCCGGGAGTACAGAAACAATCCCACAGTCGATTAGCAATTCATCTGACTCTATGTCAAAGTTATCATCGACTTCTTCATCTGACAATGGAGAATACTCAGGCTCTTTTTCTGTATTGGGGATCGGAGCATCGTCGTCGACCAATTCTTTGATCAATTTCTTTCCTAGGATCATCCCAGCAGCTAATCTTTCATTTGCTATTTTAGCCTGCTCCTCAGTCAACTTCCTATGAAAGGGTTTTGACTGATAGTGAGAAAATCCTGCCTGCACCATTTTTGAACCCTCTTGTCCATTCTTGTGGCTTCTTTGGTAACGCCTCCATTGTGTTCGAGTCATGGGGTTCTTTCCTTTGTAGTTTGGAGATATGTAATCTTTTCTTTTAGATCCACTATCAGTCCAAGAACCTTCAACATTGGTTCCATCGCCTTGAATCTGCCATTCTGGACGTTTACCTCTGAAGTTAATGGGTTTCACCCATTTGTCTTCAGGGACATCCGTCTTGGGACGGAAAGTCTTTGGTTTTTCAAACATCTTCCTGTATTCTCCAGCCTTTCGGCCACTGTTTTCTCCTGTATACATGAATTGACGATTCTTGCCTCGATGAGGGTCGAACCTCACTTTGTTTGCAGCATCGACATTGAAAACAACATCACACCTTGGGCATAATCCAACTTGAGAGTTGTTATTGTGGCATCTCTCAAGGAATTTCAAAAGACTCTCTTTTGGTTCAGGATAAACCAAGTTCAAAACTTTGCCATCAGTAGCGCCGTCTTGCTTTCTAACGAAACCATCAGTAGTCTCGACCATCATCACATCAGCAAGCTCAGTATAATGAGCCTCTTCGACTTGCAAAGGATCAGTATCAACTTGCATTGATGACTTTGGCTTTTCTCCAAACTGTAACCTTCCTTCTTTCAAAGCTTTTTGCACTAAATCCCTGAAAAGGACACATTGAGAAGTTTTATGACCCAAGAAATTATGAAATTTACAAAATCCTCTTTTTTTCTTTTGTTCAAGAGGAGGATTTTTAAGTCCCGGGGGTACTATGATTTGCCCATCAGAAACCAACAAATCAAATATTTCATCACATTTTGTTATATCAAATGAATACGTTTTACTAGAAAATTTTTCATTCTTACTTTCAACCAGATTTTTATCTTTTGAAGGTTTAAGCAATTTACAGATATATGGTGGCCCTGGCTTTAATTCAGCCACGTTGACCTCTCCCTCTTCGTATTCACTGTCGCTATTAGAGTCGAACTCACTTGTAGTAACATAAGCTATTTTTTCTTTCTTATGATATTTACTAGCTCTGGCTTTTTCAGCTTTTAGCCTTTCGACCTGGCGTACTCTATCTGCCAGTTGTGCCATGTCTCTCAAATGTTGGGTGTCTAATTTCTTCCTTATGGAATAATCTAACCCACCTGCAGCCATTTCGACCAACTCATGTTCAGGAATTTGTGTAAAACATCTAGCTTTCAGTAACCTAAAACGGTTTAGATAGTCATCGACTGGTTCTGTACCCTTTCGCCTAACTTCAGCTAATTCTTTCAAGCTAATTTTCGACTGTCCCATATAAAATTGTTCATGAAACAATCGTTCTAATTGGTTCCATGAGAACAAAGATTGGGGAGATAAGGTCGTGAACCAAGTAAATGCATTTTTCGTTAAAGAACTTGGAAAATACTTCATCTTTAGATTTTCATTGTTTGCTATTTCTCCAGCCTCTGTCTGGAACCTAGCAATATGTTCGATCGTCGACTCGCCAGTCTCACCAGCAAATTTGGTGAATTTTGGGACTTTCCACCCCCTAGGCAATTCTGTCTGCCTTACATATTCTGACAGCGGGGAAACGAAATTTGGTCTATGCGAACCTACATTTATTCCATTCTGAACTAAAATTTGTTCAACTACATTAGAGATATTATTGTGTCCAATATTGACATCTTGCTGGATGTTCCTAAGAACCTGGTCAGCATCTTGATGCCTTTGTACTATTCTAGGGATCTCTAGCTCAATTTGATCTCCTTGTCCTATAGGTTCGACCCCTCTCACATTCGACCCTTGAGTAGTCGAAAGGTTTGGTTGTGGGGGCGCTCCAAAGAAATCTGCAATTCTGGCCATTTGTCCCGCCAATATTTCATAACTTTGATTTGTGTTATTAATCATGGGAGTAAAAACAGCTCCCATTTGTTGAGTAAGGGCATTCACCATTTCATGATTACTTTCGTCCATTTGTTGTCGAATTGACAACATTGACGTAGTACTTAAAGATGGCAAAACCTGGTGATTATATCCTATGCCTATAGGTCGACCCCCTGGATTTGATGTGCTTGTAGCCATCATGCTGTCAGAATATAATGAAGGATTTGTATGCAAACCTTGCATCATAGACGTGGGCATTCCAAACTGAGGGTTAAAACTTGGTGGAGGCATCATTCCATGAAACGGCGGTCGTAATGGATTCAACGGTGACCGTACATGGTGATGATACCATTATTGCTGCCGTCGATCCACCAGTATTTGTTGTTCCAACTGGGGACGAATCTGCGGCATTTTGTGGTGTTCCTCCGTTCAGAACACCTCCTTGATTTCCAGAAAGATCAGAATTATTTGTATTAACTTCAGCCATGTTAGTTAATTTCCGACCGCTTCTTAATATCATTCATAACTAAAGAAAAATAAAGAACAATCGACCTGTCCCACTGGGCGTGCCAATTTGTTTACCCAGAAAACTGGTAAACAAGCGCTAGTTTCCTTTTTAAAGGTTACTTTGCGGAGTCAACTAGAATACTCCAGGACTGATTGCTTTATTTTGTTATGTTATGTGTATCTGATTTGTATTAAATGTAAATAGTGACTTTAACGTAAAAGTAAGCACTGAAATTAAAGGCTTTAAAGTAAATCAAAGCAATAAAAAAGAAGGCAGTAAATGTGCACTGAAAGATAAAATGTAATGTAAAATGATTGCATTTAATTAAACTGGTACGCATACATACATTCCAAAGTTGCACTCGTTACTCATTGCGCAGAGATTTGAGTTTACTCGTGTTTATGTAGAAAATGCGGACCCTTAACTATTCCTATGAAACTTGCTTAAATAGAAAAATAAAATAACTACTACTAACGGTCGACTGGCTATCAGTCAACACGTGTCTTCGACATGCAAGATCTTCAATTGTGAGACTTCCACGCGTCCTGTGAGAACTGCCAGAAAAACTGCCTGGAACTGCCTCTTAACTTCTACTGCCTCTCGACCTCCACTTCGATTTCTGCAGCCAAAAACCCTTAAGTCTTCGCATCCTTTTGGTCTGGTCGAACGCTAAAACCTCAGACGATCTTCCTAGTCGAACAGCTTCGACTACTAAACGTTATTTGGTCGAAATGCTTCGACCCAACTGGTAGTGTAGATATTAACTTGAGGCCCAATTACCAATTTAGGGCCTTTTTTACCAAATTGAGGCCCAATTGCCAATTTTGGGCCTTAGTTGCCCATTTATTTAGTAAGTCGAAATCCTAGGGTAACAACCGTCAAACTTCAATATTTTTGGTCAACATCAAGGATTTGTGGTCATATTCATCATTTGATCAAGGGTTGATCATGATTCATCTAGAAAAGTTCAAAGATCATCAAAAGTCAAAGTTACTAAATTAGGGTTTTTTAAGTAAAGTCAACTAAAACTTTGACCAACCATAACTTTCACATACTTTATCAGAAATTTTCCAACAAAAACTCATTTTGAAGGAAATTTCATTCTCTACAACTTTGTATTGCTAAGGACTTGGCCAAAAAATGCTTCATTTGAAAGATATAGGCCAAAACATTACAGTTCATCTTAAAAGTCATCCAAAAGTAATTTTTTTTCTCAAAGAGGCATACATGAACATGGAAGACTTAGTTGAGATGAAACCAAAAGGAGGTCTTATAGGACATCTTGAGCTTTCCAAAAAGTCCAAGAACCCCTTCATATGATCAAAATTGAGGAATTTATGGATTGCACAAGTTGACCAAAATTTGAGAAATGCATAAAAGTCAATTTGGACAATTTTGAGATTTTTTACTAATGGGCTTAAGTTTTGGACTTCAAACATGTCCATGAATTAAATGAGGACCTCTAAATCCATGCCCATATTTTATCATTTTTATTTATATTTGTTTGAATTATATTCAATTAAAAGGCAAATAAATTAAATAAAAATACAAAATAAAAGGATAAAAGTTTATGGCTTTGGTTTTGATCAAATAAAGGCCCAAATGACATCCTACAATAGTCCAAATTCGTGAAAGATGCATCTGAAGAGAGATTTTCCAAAAAAAGAAATAATATATGATTCTTTTTAATCAAAATTTCCCATTCTCTTGACCTAATCTCCTCTCCTATAAATACCTAACATCTTCAGACCATACGGGACACAGATATTGCCTCAAGAATAAACCCTAAAGTCACAAAATTCCAAGAGAAGGTGTAAATTGAAATCCTTGTTTCCAGCCACAATCAATCCAAACCAAACCTTTCAATCGTCTCCTGAACATCCATAGGGTAAGGATAAGTGGGTTGTCATGCTCATCCACGCCTGAAACGTTCATACATACTCTTACCAATTATGCTTACTTTCCTTGATCCATATTTTATTTCATATGCATTGTTGAATGTTTCTAACCACCCAGATCAACTCATGTGAATGTTTAGAGCAGGATAGAGCCCTAACATGCAAGTTGGAACGTAGGAATGTGGTCTTGCCATTAACAACCGTGATCTCTTTATTTTTGTCGAAACTTGATTTGCAGGCATTTTTAAGATAAACTAACATCACCAATGGAATCAGGAGGGTCGAATTAGGGGGTAGGGTATATCTTGTGCTTTGATTTGGCCGTTTTTGCAGGTTTGGGAGGTGAATCGTCGGAGAAGACGACCGAACTTAGGGTTCTGGCGTTTCTCTGACCCAATCAACGGTTGGACCAGTTGACCCGCACGCGTGGCCGTCCCCATTCATCTGATTCGTCCTTTCAAAAAGTTAGGTCCCAGTTTGACTTCTGTTTGAATTTACCATGTAAATCATATTTTAATATTTATTATTTGATTTTGGTTTCACTAATAACTAAAACCTGCAACACAACTGGCCAAGAATGGAGAACTACTACCATGAAGACCTGAGTTCGACCCCAGTGCCCTTCAACCATTTTTTTCCTTAGCTTCTTCTCTTTCTTTTATTTTATTTTCTTTAATTAATTGATTTAATCCTTCTAACTAACCAATAAAATCATATAATTAACATTGGACCTTTTTTAATCAACCAATTTTTTTCACACAATTATTTTAACTAATTTAACTTAGGTTAATTAGTTTTTTAATTAATTTTTAATCATCAAAAATACCAACAAAATAATTAGTATCAATTAGGTTTTAATCTAATCTTAATCTTAATCTTAATCTTAATATATATAAATCCAAGGTTGTCATGATGGCAACCCTAGCCACATGTCACCTTGGTAGTATCTCTAAAAAGAATTTAGCCACATGTCACCATGGTAAAATTCTAATTTTGATTTTTATTAATTTAATCCTATATTAAAGATAAATAAAAATAATAAAAATAATAATATAATATTCAACCACACATATTAATAATAATTATACATATAATATATAATATATAATATATAATAATTAACTAATAATAATAATAAAAAATAATAATAATACAACATATAAATATATAAAAACAAATATAAATAAGTTTATACAAATAATTTATAATGGATACGAAATAAAAAATATATACTTATAAAACTATGTGTTAAAATTCTTTATATTTAAAAATAAATCTTATAAATTAAAAAAATTTAAGAATTAAAATTTAAATTAAGAAATAAGTTAAAATTTTTAAATTTAACTTATAACTTAGATGTTAAACTTAATATAGTTCAACTGTTCATGTATTCATATTTTTATACTTTAAAATTTTGTGTTAAAATTCTTTATATAAAAATTATTTTATTCATATAAATAATATAAATTATACAAACCTTAATTCTAACTTTTATTAATTTGATACTATATTAATATTAAATATAAATAATAATATTAAATATAATAATAATAATAATAATAAAATTAAGAATAATAATGATAGAAATGTAACTGTTTATGTTAAGTATAAGTTTTCTAAATTTAACAAAAATTAAATTTTGTATTAAGAATACAAATAAATATTGGACGTTATATAATTATAATAATGACAAAATTAAGATAATAATTATTGCATAAAATTACTATGTATAAATTCTACAATAAATTGTAATAAAAATTGAAAACTTTTCTATTTCAATCAAATTAAAATTGTTGATTGACTATAAATATGTCTTTTCTACAACCTCTCAGCTCATAAGAGAATGCTTTGATGGAAGAGATTATACTTTGTGGGTAGAAGAGAATTTTTTTTCTTCTGTAATTGTATTGTGCATTTCTGTCTCATTCATAATCATAATCTATAATTATGTTTTTATTGTATATTTGTATTATGAATTTGTATCTCATTCGTAATTATAATTTATAACTCTTATCAATTATAATTTATATATTTATATATAGTATCAAAATCTTGATTAAGTGGTATATTTTATTTAGATGGTATAGATAATTTATGTATGTTTTGTTTGAGAATTATATTTTATTTTGATGGTATAGATAATTTAGCAACGTTTTGCTTGAGAATTATATTTTATTTTGATGGTATAGATAATTTATATAATTTAGGTATGCTTTGTGGTTTTTATGAATATATAAGTAGTTTATAAAATAACACAGGTAATTAAAGTGGATGAACGCCACCATATAGAGCAAGTGGAGGAGCAACTATGAAATGATGAAAGTTAAAACAAGCTCAATTGTATGATATTTAAACAATATGCAAGCATTTGGGATTAATATTAAAATAAATTGTGTTTGGTGGAATCTTTCATTAGCCGTAATGAAATTGAGAAAATTTTATATGAAAAATATGTGATAGTTATTGACTATTTTAGTCATTTTTTTATGTATATGTAAGTCATTTTTTTTATATCCCGTAAAGTTTTTGAAAAAAAAATAGTTTTTCTTAAATATATTATTTTATTTGCACTAAATCAGTTTTTTTTTTAGACTCAAAGCAATAAATTCTCATTATCTAAAAACAATTTTTACACACTGATCGCCGCGAGGATCCAGATCTTATAAAGTAGACTTAATTATGCATATTGTGTAATGTGTACACTTCCTATATAAACTACTCAGAATCTTTACATTCTGAATAATCTCCTCATAGATCCTTTGATTATGCTCCTTATGAGTGAAAATCTTATTATTTCTACTCTTCCAAATCGCATAAACCGTCTCAGCTAATGCCATTTTTAGCACTTGAATTCTGAGCCCCTTCTTTTTGGATTCTGCCACCATCCAATCAACTTCATCATTCCACCTCATAGATTTTCTACAAATGCCGAGCCATTGGAGTACTGCCCTCCAAATTGGGTCGATTTCCCTGCAAAAGAAAAACAGGTGATCTATGTTCTCTTCACAATCACAAAAACATCATTGGGTAAATCAGTTATTTTTAATTGAGTTTAAGTTAGTGATATAAATATATGTAATTTCTTTTTCATATTACATAACTTAATTCTAATAATGATCATTCATTTTTTTTTAAATGAACAATAATTATTAACTCATTAATTGTATTAATGAAAATTTTAATTAATAAATTAATCGGTTACAACTTTTATTGTTCACTATTTATATACCAAAAACTTTATTGAGCACAAAGTTAAAATGTTAAATTAATTTCAAGAAAATACAATTATAATTTATTAATAAAATCAATATTTTGGTTGAACAGTAGTTCAAAATATCAATTTTAATTATATTTAATTTTTTGAACAATATCTATAAACTTTAAAAATTATTAGTTTATAATATTCTTATGACAAGCTCATTGAGTTAAGTTTTAGAATTTTTATTTACAAAAGAGAGAACAACCTAGACTTGATGGTTAATATCATAATGTCCATTTTATAATTTTTTATTAATAATATACTAATACTTAATTATTTTAAAACATCATTACTAATTGGAAGAATACTTAATTATTTTAAAATAGGTTTTTATTTTCCATTGAATTATCTTAATTAATATTTTTAATTAATAAATAATTTTATTTTTAATTGATGAAAAATAATTAGTTTCTACTCTTAATTTAAATTTATAAATACATAACATATTGTCACTATAAAAAAAATAAAGGACATGTGCAACTGTTGCGTATATAAACAAATACGTATTCAAAAACAATAGAATATAAAAAATATGGTACAATAAATAAAAAAAATAAAAAGACAAAGCCTATCTTATTTTCTTTGGAACCGACATTATAATTTGTAAGTGATATTCATCCATGTACTAATAATAAATGAATATATTAAATGTTAACTAATATCTTCCTCTATGTAGTATAAATTAAATGTCTACTAAATAATTTATAATCCAAATGAATTATTATTACAAGTTCTAATAAATATAAATATATAAAATTTAAAAGGTTACACTAATATATAAAATATGTTTAAAAATTTTATATGAGCAATTTTATAGAAAAATATAATAGATAATTCAAATGAATTAAATATATGGAATTGGAAAATAATATTAATTATTTTTATAAAATTAACGGTCAGAAGATTGTGCACATACACTCAAATCGTTTTTTAAAATGAAAATTGGAATAAATATTTTATTATTTAACTTTCCGTGATATATGATTTTTTAGCTATTCAATTCTCTTTGGAGAATATCTATTAGACTGAAAAATCATTAGATTAAAGTTTTTTCGTTTTAATTTATAAATAGTTCTTTGATTTAAAAATGTTTATCATTCTAAATTCTTTGGACTATTAATAGTTTTTTCCTTTTTTTGAATTTTTTTTACAGTGATGAACTAATAATGAATTTAATTTTTATTATTTTCTCTATAATATGATTATGGGTGATGTCTAGAGTGAGGGATGAATTAAGTCCCTCATCGGTGAAACCTAATAAAAATACCTTTAGATTTAATCAAGGTTTAGAATTATTAGTAAAGAAAATGAGTATATTTACACTTCTCCACATACAATCATATTCGATGGTAGTTGAACCCAAATTTTGTTTAAATCTATCCTCTTCAACTTTCATATATAAGTGGTATATTGTAAGATATAGTGTAACTATTTAATCTTCAATTTTCATATGTAGGTGGTATATTGTAAGATATAGTGCAACTATTCAATCTGATCATTCATATTAATGGTCCACCGTGAATCACTTATTTGATGGTTCACCATAGACGCCACCATGATTATTACTCATTATATTTACACTTCTCCACATACAATCATATTCGATGGTAGTTGAACCCAAATTTTGTTTAAATATACCCTCTTTAACTTTCATATATAAGTGATATATAGTAAGATATAGTGCAACTATTTAATCTTCAATTTTCATATGTAGATGGTATATTGTAAGATATAGTGCAACTATTTAATCTGATCATTCATATTAATGGTACACCGTGAATCACTTATTTGATGGTTCACCATAGACGCCACCATCATTATTACTCCTTACTCTCTTTTTTATTGTTATAATTCAATTTTATATTAATTTTAATTAAAACTATTTATGGCCTATTAAATAATTTTATATGTTATAAAAAATTAAATATCAACTATTATAAAAAATATGATTTTATTTTAAATATACCCGTGCGAAGCACGGGTCGGTGAACTAGTTAATATAAATCCAAAGAAGTCATGATGAGAACCCTAACCACATGTTATCTTGGTAACAATCATCGTCACATGTCATTTAATAATAATTTTAAATACAAATTCTAATTATACAGACTCTATATATTAAAATAAATAATAATAATAATAATAATAATAATAATAATAATAATAATAATAATAATAATAATAATAATAATATAATACTAAAGTAAACCATCACTATTAATAATAATAATATAATATCTAACTAATAAAAATATTAAAATAATAATAAGTAGATGATTGTCATTTGGTAATAATTCTAAATACGAATCCTAATTATACAAACTTTATATTAAAATAAATAATTATAGTAATAATAATAATAATAATAATAATAATAATATAATACTAAACTAAACCATCATTAATAATAATAATAATAATAATAATAATTAAATATCTAACTAATAAAAATATTAAAATAATAATAATAATAACAAAAATATAATATAATAACCAACTACCACAGTTATTAATAATAAAAATAATAATAATAATAACAATAATAATAATAATAATAATAATAATAATATGTTCAACTAACTCTATTATATCTTATTATCCCAATTCTCATTTTTTATACAAAAAAAATATTTAATTATCAAATAATAATAATGCAAAATTTTTTAATCTACACTATTATATTCAACTAAAATTACTATATCTTATAATCCTAATTCTCTTTTAATTATTGTCTTTTAATTATTCTGGTTAATATTAAAATTATAATTTTTTTACATAAACTATGAATTACTTAGTTTTTCTAAATAATAAATAAAAATAAAAAATAAAATTATTTTATTATTTTTTCAATTTAAAATTTTTAATAAAATTGATATAATTATAATATCTTAAAATTAATATAATATATAACTTATATGATATATAATAATGATGATAATACTATTAATATTCCTATTCCAATTCCAATTATAAACTTAAAAAATAAAACTCATAAAATTATAAAACTATAAATCTAAGATTGTCATGATGACAACCTTAGACACAACCCTAACTTTAATATTATAATTTTCATTTTCTTACAAAAATAATAATTTAAATATATAATTCATAAAATAAATATAATAATACCAAGTTAAATTACATCTGTTTCTATTCTATAACTCCTATAACTATTAGTTCTCAATTATTTTGATATAAAATCTTTAATTTTTTATTAGTATCTCTTATTTTAATATTTTAAAAAAATCTTTATTTTTATAAACTTCTTTGTAGTAATAATAATATAGCTTTCAAAAAGATTTTCTCATTAATTTTTTAGTTCTATATAATAAACATGACCAAAATGTCTATATAAAATTTTAGCTAAAAAATCCCTATTAAATAATTCTTCTATAAAATTATTTAAATTCTCACCTTTTAAAATCCTATTTAATTCGCCTATTAATAGCTCTAATGGTAATATAAATTAGAGCTATAAAAGTAGAATTGAAAAACGGTAACAGTAGAATTCAAAAAGTATAAATTAATTATAAAAAAATTATTTTTATGAGTTATATTTTTATAATAACTTTATTTTTATAACTCTTAATTTTTATTAAGTGTTTTCTTTTATGGGTTATATTTATAATAAATCTTCATTTTTATAAATTAATAACTCTTAATTTATTATAGTATTTTTTATTGAAAAATGGTAGAATTCAAAAAAAAATCTTCATTATAATACTTTTATAGCATTAATGGGTTACCGTTTTAATTCTTCTATTTATATATTAATAACTCTTATAATAAATTATATTGTTAATAAAACGGTACCTCATTAAATATTTTTGTTAACCTTTTTAATTTCTTTAATTATTAAATAAAATTATTCAATATTGTTAGGCACCAAATATGTGTGTGTAAGCCCAATTGGCTTAGGCCCATTTGGAGTAATCAAAAGTAGAAGATTAGAGGAGATAGTTAGTTACAGGAGAGAGAACGGGTAGAGTTGGTTATAAAGAGGGTGGAAAGTAAGAGTATAGGTATCGGGGAGAAATCATTTGTTTTAGTTATGGACAGAGAATATTGTTCTCTGTAGGAGCTTGGCTCTGGGGTAGATTGGGATTCTTCCCTTTCTGCATCTTATATTTCATCATTAATCAAATTCCGTTTATTTCCTAAAGTTTTACTGTTTTATTTCTTTAATTTCTGTTTTGGAATTTCGGGATCCTAACAATGGTCCGACCTACCGGATGCATCGAGGAAGAGCCAGTGACGTTGTCGGAGAAGGTACTTCCAATCTTTGATGGAACGGAAGACGCTTACTGGTGGCTGATCCAGTTGGATCGGTACTTTGAAGCCAACCGCTGGATTTCAGAAAAGATGAAAGTAGACTGGGTGACTCTGTTTGCATTGAGAGGAGAAGCTTCTTTATGGTGGTATTCTTGGAAGAAAAACCATCAAAGTGCAACATGGAAGGAATTTGAAATGGCCTTTATCAAGAATTTCATCCCAGATCTGTGGGATATGCTTGAAGTTGCAGAGGATGAGGAGAACCAGGGCGATGACCACATTCTAACTGAAAATAATGAGGAGTCAAAGAATAGTGGTGTTGAATCGGTGATAGAGGAAGACCAGATGTTAGTTGACAAGAGGAATGAAGAAGAGGAGATCTCAACTACTGATTGGTGCAAAGGAACCGACGTCAAAGGATTAACCCTTGAAACTAAGAAGATGCAAGAACCACTACGGTCAATGGCGATATTTCTCAATATGGATATCACAGGAAGCAAGGAAGTGAAAGAATTCAAAGGGTGTGTTGAATCAGGAAGGTTTGAGAAGATAAACGTATCAAGCACAATGGTGGAGAGAGTATGTGCACATAAATCATACTTGAGATCACCATTGAAGCCGACATACGCCGGACGATTTGTAACGGCACTACCGCGGCGAATCTTGCAACCCCCACCGATCAAAACAAGATCAAGCTGGACAATACCCTCTTTAGTGAGGAAACCACCAAAGCCGCCAGATGTTAAACACCATGTGAAGAGTCCACCACAACAAAAATTGTTGGAAGAGTTTCCAAGGGTAAACGGTAAGAAGCAACTGATGATGATGGGAGTCGAAGGGGAAAACAATCGTAAGTCTCGCAAAAAAGGGGTGAAGGTGAGTTACGACCGCTTAGATAATTATAGGTCTAAGTTTGACAATGACACCATCGATTCTTCATCTCTGAAGGATTCAATCATCTTTTCCTTTTCTCAAAAAGAATCACACCGAAAACTATACTGTGCAGCGAAGAAGATTCAAAGGGCATGGGGCTCCACCATGGTCGGAGAAATGCCTAAGACAGTCCCTCCACACTTGAAACAGTCAATTGCCGTCCACCGTATAGTTACGATGCCATCACTGCAGAACGAGTTACGTTGGGTGCTTATGATGGAGAATCCGGGTCGAGTGAAAGAGGGTGATAGAAGGGCAAACTTGTCTTTAGGTAAGTTGGGTGAATTCTTTAATTTAATGGGTCTGACCCAAGTTGTTGATAGTTATGGGGTTCAAGAAAAATGGGTTTGTAGTATATGGGACCCAACCCCAGAAACACCACTTGAGAATTGGGAAAAAAATTGTGTTGACCAAATATGTTGTGTTTTCCCATTGCCCCTAACTAGAGCCTTTATAGAAGTATTGCATTTCAATACTATTGGGGAAAAATATCCTTCAGTTCCATACTCCACAAGAAATGGAAGAAATACTCTTTTAAGTGCCTTACAGATGGTTACATATGCTATTGCCAAGTGGGTATATAACCATGTCAAGGTACTAAGTGCTTTACAGATGTCTATCTATGCTACTGCCAAGTGGGTACATACCTTGGATGGTTCATGGAATTCTTTGCTCCCATCATTGCATGGTAAGTCCCAATTTCAATATAGAAAATTTGAGAAGGCAATGAAGCAATCCTCCACATATGTTTTGTTCACTCAATATCTCTCAATTTTTCGGGGGCTACTTGATACACTTAAAAGCTTTATTTCCTACTTCATGGATATGGAAGCAAATCATGTAACCTATGAAGAAAGTTTATTCCAATACACAAATTATCAGAGTGCACACCTACAACATGAGTCCATGATAAATGAGTATATGTGCTCTTCCCTCACTGCCATTTACTTGGTTAGAGCTGCAAATTTTGTTTTGTTGTTTGGAAACTCTATAACAAATGGTGTTGACATGATGCTGGAGAGTATAGGAGATGCAACCATAGTTAGGCTGGAAGCATCAACTAAGCTTGTTATTCAAGTGAATCGGGTTGTTGCGATGGATGAGGGTCTATTTCCTCAGCAAGTTGAAAAAAGTAGCAGGCTACGATGCAAATGTAGAGCGGGGGAAATTGTTTGGGTGGTTCAAAGGGTTGAAACCGGATCATCAACCTTTGAACAGTGGGACCCAGGTGGAAGGACCCTAATTTTCAACTATTGTACAAGGAGAGTTTTTAGAAGAACTACCATGGGTCAATTTTTATTTCAGTGGAAAATAATGTTTTTTCATGATTGGGTCAATATCCCCACCGTTCAGATCAATCATATGTGTTTTCTTAAACCCACCATTGGAGAATGTGTTTATGGGGCAGCACCAGGTTTTAAAATCTGGGAGTTTGAATGGCAGCAACAGTTCGTTGCAACTTTTATTGTGTTGCTCAAGTATAGGATCTATGGAAAATGTTCAGGCCCAAACCACACAAGAATTCAATACTATGAGTACACAAATGTCTCAGCACCAACAAGGGAGGAAGCCTCTAGTGGAACAGCAGAGTTTATCAAGCAACCAAAATCTCTGTTCAATACTGCAGGTTATAACAAGGCAGCAGCTACTGGAAAGTGAATTCTTTTTTCTCTGCCTTGAGGACAAGGCACATTTTAAGGGGGTGGTATTGTTAGGCACCAAATATGTGTGTGTAAGCCCAATTGGCTTAGGCCCATTTGGAGTAATCAAAAGTAGAAGATTAGAGGAGATAGTTAGTTACAGGAGAGAGAACGGGTAGAGTTGGTTATAAAGAGGGTGGAAAGTAAGAGTATAGGTATCGGGGAGAAATCATTTGTTTTAGTTATGGACAGAGAATATTGTTCTCTGTAGGAGCTTGGCTCTGGGGTAGATTGGGATTCTTCCCTTTCTGCATCTTATATTTCATCATTAATCAAATTCCGTTTATTTCCTAAAGTTTTACTGTTTTATTTCTTTAATTTCTGTTTTGGAATTTCGGGATCCTAACAAATATAAATAGGTCTTATCTACCATCAGATTCATATGAAAATGAAATCTTCTTTTTCTTTTGTATTGATAGTTTTATTATTTTTTCTTAGTTCTCACTTATATTTTAACTCTCTTTTGATTTATGTTGCAGGCTAATGACTCTAATTTATGTTGCAGGTCCTTGACTCAATTTAATCTATGTATGAAGAAAATTCTTATTGTTTCTACTTTTTCATCCCTCCTACTTAAAAATCATGATAAAAATTGCAACTCATGTAAGTATAATTTTAACAGTAATCTTTGAGAGAAGTGTGTATTTGATTTAAATTTATTTATTTAATTATTATAAATTTTTCAATAAACAAAAATGAGAGTGTGAGAAAAATTTAGGAATAAAAAATGTCTCATTTATTAATATTTTATTGCGTACAAACCATTTGTGATTCAGTTGATATCATAATATAATAAAAATGATTTTTTTTATGCAATTGATACATCTATCTATATATTTTTACATCACAATTACTTATGTGATTTATTTTGCATTTGAAAACAAAATATAAATTTAAGTCGATTCAAAAATAAGGTAATGTTTATCTTGATATGGATTGAAAAAATTTAATAAATTGGTCATTTGAAAATAGAATTAGTAGAATTTGATATCTATATAATTCAATTAAAAGGATTTTTATTTACTATATCATCTCATGTAAGATTGAAGTTAATTTGACATAATATTTCTTTTTTATCTTATTATTCACATAAATTTTTTCTCATAAAACATTTTTCTTTGTATATCATAACTTTCAATTTGTTTTTCAATTCTATTTTATTTAATTTTTTATTTTAATAAAAATTGTAAATAATACAGTATATTGCTGATAACATATAAACATTAAAAACAAAAACAAAAATGCGTTTATAATTACTACTCAACAAAAATTTTAAATAAAAAATTCAAAATAAAAAAAAGATAATTCTAAATGAGTTAAACAACTTTTGTTTATAATAAAAAATGTTCATTTATTCGATTTTAAATTATAACAAATTAATCTATACATTTTATTTGATTGATGAAAGAAAGAAAACAAAACAGTAAAATTATTTAGTAGTTGATTTATGAAATTACAAATATTTTAGAAAGTATTATTCTTATGTACTTTTACAACTTCTTTAAATTGAATTTTTAAATTATCGTATGTGATATATATATATATATATATATATATATATATATATATATATATATATATATATATATATATATATATATATATATATATATATATATATATATATATATATATATATATATATATATATATATATATATATATATATATATATGAGAGGGGATCATTTGACACCGGTGTTAAAGTATTAATTTTGACACCAAATCATATCCCTTTATTCTTAACCATTCAAAGGTTAGGATATATTTCCTTAAAAAAACTCATGTGTTAGTTATAAGTGAATGTATCTTAACCTTTAGATTAATAATAATAGACAGATAGGATTTGGTGTCAAAATTAATACTTTGACACCGGTGTCAAATAATCCCTATATATATATATATATATATATATATATATATAAGTCTTTTAAGTTTTATTTTTTTAGAGTGCAAATGTATTTAAATTAATGTATATATTTTTTACACATTTATTTATGTGATGAAAAATAAAATAAATTAGATAATTATTGAATAATTTGATATATCAGATAAAATGTTAAAAAATATATTTATTTATTTCATTAATGGGACATATTTGATAAAATAATTAGCTATAAAGTTCATGTTCGTGCGATTGTATTGTGGATAAAATATGATGTAACTCCTAAAACATCATTTGAAAATTTTATAATTCATACAAAATACTATTTTTTTTAAAAAATTATTTATCAACTTTACAATCAAAATAAGAAAAGAAATCAATTTCTAAATATATAACTAACAATTAACGATAAGAATACAATATTTGAAAAAAGTAAAATCAGAATAATAAAAAAGATAAAAGAGAATTCGAATAATAAATGAGAAAAATAAAGAAAATTTGTTAAAAATCATAATAAAATAAATAAATACAATAAATATAAAAGTATGTTATAATATTTAAAACATGGTGGTAATATAAATTCTTTCTAATTTAAAACTGAAAAAATCTTAATAGAAAATAATTATTTTTAAAAGTGCAATAAGTCAATCTAATTCTATAAAGTCTTTGAATTTCACGTCTTTTTTTGTTAAAATAGTCTTTTATAAATTAAATCCAATACATATCAAATTTATTATTTTCTCATTTAAAGATATATTTTGAAATGTTTATTCAAAATAAATTTACTATTTTTTATTAATTGATAGAATAATCAATTTTTACAAAACATAAAATTGTTATTAATTATTATTATAAATATATAACAATCTCTTTTCTATTCCATAACCACCTACCACCTTTTATTTTTCAATTTTTTCCTATTGTTTTAATTCTTCATTAAAGGTGCCATAAAATACTATTTTAATACAATACTTTATTTTTGTTTATCGGTTACTATTTTTTTAATCGGTTACTATTTTTTATTTAATTGGTAAAATAGTCAGCTTTTAAAAACACACAATCACATTTTATTTGGAAGAATTTCTCAGGAACCCTTTGACCTCCCAAATTTATATTTTTCCTATTTTTAATTTATCTTTACAATTTTTATTTGTTTTGTTTTGTTTTTGTCATTTATTTTTATTTTTTCTTTCATTTATTAAATTAGTGGGTTAGGTCTTGCCCTCCCACTATTGTAATTTTATTATTTATTTTTCCCGTTAATTTAGATTGAATATATAATTAAAGAATATTATATATATTATTAATAAGATGTAATTCAGTTTATTATTAGTTTAAATCCGATTGGGGGGTTATAACGACTCATGAAAATATTGATATGGTGTAAATCAATCTAATGAATAAAAAATTGTAACACCATAATAAACTCTTAGTATTTAATGTGTTTATATTATATCAATTTAAATATTTTAATTCATATTTTAAGTTGATATATTAATATTAAAGAAAATTATATTATTTAATAATATTCTGTTTTTTTTTCAATATCATGGATTAATAGATAATGTGGGAGATTTAGATGTCTTCCAAATGAAAGATGAGTGGTATAAGAATAAAAATATATATATATATATATATATATATATATATATATATATATATATATATATATATATATATATATATATATATATATATATATTTTTAAATGTCTAATATCACTATAATAAATTTTTAGTATTGAATATATATATTTATAAATTATAAATTATTAAATTATTGTTAACTTTTTATATAAAAAATAAATTCAATTTAAAATATTGATATAAATATATATTATATTTATTTAAATAATTATTTATCTATAATAATTTAATAAAACTTTCCGTGTATTGTGGTGGGTAAACGTCTAGTTTGTTTAATTGAATCGACTATGTATATAATTTCTTTTTTAATCCTAATTAAGTCTTGATTGAATTTCTAGGGTTTAAATTTAATTAGACATTAGGGTTTCTTAATTAAATTAATTGTACATAATCACTTAATTAATTAGTAATTAGGTTAGTTAAATTAGATTTAGGTTTTAATCAAAGTCTAACCCTGATTTCTTCATAAACCTTAGTTTCTTCAAACCCTAATCCCATTCCCATCTCTTCTAAATCTCAAGGTTTCTCGATTCTTCAATTTTATTCACATATTTAATTATTTTTTAATTATGTAATTGCTTCAAGTTTGTAATAGCTAATTAGGTTTACTTTTCGCATATTTCTTCAATTATGTAATTGTATATGAGATGTAATAGTTTTAATTAGGGCTTTACTTTCCGCACCTCTTATTATGTATCTCTCCCAAAGCCATGTAATAGCTTATGACTTTACTTCCTGCAATTTACTTTCCGCACTCTTTATAACTGCTAGTAACTAGGGAGTGTATGGCAAGACTAGTTAAATGAACGTTAGCTAACCTTAATCAAGATAAATGACTGAAATCAAAAACACTTCTCAAACTTGCACCCTTAGGGTAACCCTCTCTTGTTGCCTTTAGATTACATGGTCATGTCCTTCGAACGTATGGATATCTTAGCAAGGTTGCCTACGATTAATATCATCACAGTCCCCTCGACATAAAGATCCTAGTCCCTTGATGACCCTTCGATGTTGCCTACCAAATATGATCTAGTTCCTCGAGTTGCCTACAAAAATGATGATAGCCCCTTCGAACGCTAAGATTGAAGGTGGAGAAAAACACAAGAAGGGGGGTTTGAATTGTGTTCTTCAAAATTTATTTCCCTTTCCATTGATATCTTTTATTTTTCTTCTAGTATCTCATTTTCTTGGAAATGCTTGGAATACTGTTGGGGAAGCATGTTCGTAATAATAATGCATAACCAACGAGATAAACTTTAACTTCTTTTCTTCATCAGAACTTCTGACTTTATTAAGTATAATTCTGAAGAAAGATAGCATGGAAGTTCTGAGTTAAATGAACATTTTAGAAAGTAAAAGACACATTCATTTTTATCCTGGTTCACCTTCTCAATAAGGCTACCTCCAGTCCACCCTCCTAAGGTGATTTCGCCTCTCTAATAGAGGACTTAATTCACTATAATCAAAACTGATTACAATCTACACAACCAACTGGTGTGACTAACCATACAATGCACGAGCCAACGGCTGGTGACTAAACACATACACAAGCCAACTGCTTGTGACTCACAACAATGAACTGTTCAATGATTTGATTCATAGATATAACATTCATTGAGCTAGACAAACCTGCACAAGCTAACTGCTTGTGACTCACAGCAATGAACTATTCAGTGATCTGACTCCCAGATATAACATTCATTGAGCTACACAAACCTGCACAAGCTAACTGCTTGTGACTCACAGCAATGAACTGTCATTTCAACCTTCATACCACTTAACTTGGTTTCTCAAGGAAAATAGATTTCTGGTATGATATAATGCTTCTAATAAGCTTTAATCACAATTGTGATATTTCATTGAAGTTTTAGGCACCACCTTTTGAAAAATTGCCTTATCTATCAAAAAACATGGTCTTCTATTTATAGCCTTGAATATATCCGTTGCTTTGATCTTTGGAGAGAGCATTAAATGCTTTTGTGTTTGCTTTTTGTTTTTGTTTCTCCAACGAGTTACATGTGTGTAGCTTCTTCAGCTAACATTGGGAGTTGCTCCTGTTGAGTGTTTCAGCCGTTTTGCTAATCATTTTTTTAACGGAATTCTTCCTTGTGTCAGAGTCTTGCGTGTTTGTTTTTCTTCAAGAAAGCTGTTTTCTGATTTTGTGGCTTCTGTCAAAATTTGTTTGCAGCGTTTATGGTACCTTCATAAGTTGCTCAATTCGAGCTTCAATTGTCTTGTCTTTATTAGTCAGCTTTTGTGTTTTAGATTAATAGATCTCTTCTAATTTTTACTTCTGATCTTCTTATTTGAACTTGTCTGATTTCTTGTGATCTTTTGCATGTTTCAGCTTTCAGAACTTATGACTTATCAGGACCTGTGAAGAGTAACATCTGCACACTCAATGAAACCATTAGTAATAAAATTGTTAGTAACAGCATATATGCTTGTTATCATCAAAACCAGAATCAGAACATAGATCCCAATCTTGTTCTAACAATCTCCCCCTTTTTGATGATGACAAAAACCATGTATTTTGATGGAACAATTTTATGGGGTGATAATAAATAAGCTAGTGAATTAGCTCCCCCTGAGTTAGATAACCATATGAATTGATTTCTTAGTCATAATAAAAAAGGTTTAATCAAAATCACATTTCTCTTCTCCTCCTTTTTGTCATAATTAAAAAAAACTTAATGGATTTAAGTAGGATAAATTTTACTTTTCTCCCCCTGAGATGTATATTCTCCCCCTGAAATTGATAGCTTTTCTTTTTAGCTTGATTCTTCAGAAGATTGAGCTATATAGCTTTAAAAAGCACATACTTTAGAAGTTCTACAGTATATTCCTTCAAAATCAGAATTCCCTGATCGCTTCTTGTCAGATCATAATGTATGTTTTTCAGATTTATCGGAATACTTTTTGTCATACCCCAAAATTTGCCCTCTTATATACAGTTGAAGGTTCCTCAATTGCCCAAGAGCACTCATGGTTCTATCAGACAAAGCTCCTCCTAATCCAGGATCTTCAAAAACTAGGTTTGCATTTTATCAAAGGAGTTTGAATCTCTAAGGCCTCAAATGGATCTCAAGGTATCTCATGTATCTCAAAGCATCTCCATGTCAAAAGTCAAGCTTCAATTCCAAGGATTGCTCACTCAATGACTCTGATGACCCACAGTCAACTAGTTTGACCTAAAAGTCAACTATGGTCAAAGTACAGTCAAAACTTCTGACTTTTCGTCAACATCAAGTATTGGAGGTTATATCCATCATTTGATCAAGGGTTGATCATGATTTATTAATGAAAACTCAGAAATGAACAAATTCAAAAGGTTCAAATTAGGGTTTTTGTAGGAGAAAGTCAACTCAACTTTGACTGGCCATAACTTTCACATGGAGTATCAAAAATTCCCAACCAATGCCTATTCTGAAGGAAATTGGATTCTCTACAACTT
Source organism: Vicia villosa (assembly GCF_029867415.1). Taxonomy (NCBI): domain Eukaryota; kingdom Viridiplantae; phylum Streptophyta; class Magnoliopsida; order Fabales; family Fabaceae; genus Vicia; species Vicia villosa. The sequence continues at coordinate 53,133,280 of NC_081181.1, read as the reverse complement.
TGTCTCTCACAAGCCAAGGTCAGAAATGCTTCATTTGGGAGATATGGTACAAAAGATTATAGGTCCTTTTCAAAAGTCAACCAAGAACAGTTTTTTATCAAAGGGCATATCATCAAGATAAAATATCCAAATGAAAAATATGTTCGAAAGTGGCTTGAAGACGACATCTTGAGGTTTCCAAAAAGTCCTAGAACTCTTTCATATCTTAAAAATTGAGGGAGATATGACTTATCAAAGTTGGGAAATTTTGAAGGAAAAATGTGAAGTAAATAAGGTTCAAAATGGATATTAATACAAATGGGCCTAACTTATTATGATCCAAACTTGTTCCTCAAGTATTCAAGAAGCTCCAAGACCAATCCCACGATTTAGTTGATTTTATTATAATTTTTGTGAATTTTTATTCATTTAAAACATAATAAAAATCAAATAAATCAAGGGAAAATCAAAGATATAATTCAAATCCATATTCCAATCATATTCAATCAATATTTAAGTCATATTGTGTATCCAAATTCGTGCACATGGTAATTGGAAAGATTAGATGGAATTTGAACCAATTTAGAAAGATTTTATAACTGATTTCAATCAAGTATCAATGTCAATAATCAGCAAGATTGGATCCAAGTTTGTTGACCTAAAGCCTTCCTCATATATATTCAAAGATGTTCAGATGCAAAGGGGGGTTTTTGCTGGCCTCCAAGAGCCATAGCCGAGTTCCAAAAATTTCAAGAAAAAGTGAAAACCGAATTCAATATTGGAGGGCGATTCAAGGAGTTTGAAGAGTTCTAACACGTTCCTGGACATGTTCTGAAGCTAACCAAATCATCACCATCGGCCAAGGCTTCTTGAATCGATCCTACAGAGCACATCGGTTTGCATTTTTTTTATTTTTGATTACGACAATTTATACGTCATAAGCATGTTTTAATTATATATTTGTGTTTAGAGTAATGTTTGCAAGCTTTCTGGATGGTTTAATTTGAGTTTGGTTGCAGATTAAAGAATCCACCATGGCTAGGTTACTCAAGCTTCAAATTGGGGATTCTTTAATTAAGGAAAATTGGCCCAAACCGTGGCCACCAATGGATTCAGGGGGCAATTTACAATCGATCCATGTCTTTGGAATTTATTTATTTGTTGTCCATTGTTAGATTCACATTTACAGAGGCTATAGCAACACACAAAAACCGTAGCCAAAAGTCTCCAATTTCCAGGAAAAAACGTGAAGAAGACGACGCAACAGTGCTGGGCGCGAAACACTTTTTTTTTTGTTTTGAACATTTTTTATTTGTATATAATATTTACGAAGCGTATCATTATCACAACTTGCAGCAGCGCAGTTGGCCAGATGAAGGAGCGTGTATCCTTCAGGGGATCGGTTCGAACCCAGCAGGAGAAGTAAATATTTTTGCAAATTGTGTGGTTTCTGTCACATATGGATCCGGTGTTTCCCCCCCCCCCCCACGCGCACCCTTACGGTGTACCTCAACTTCTTACCATCAGATCACCTCCACTACTAATCCAACGCTTCCTAATGCGTAGGTGCACCATGAACCCTCATGAACCTGCAACACATGAGTAACGCCCAGGTTCCTTTATTCTTTTTTTCTATTTTATTTGTTTTATATTACTTATATAATTATATAATTGATTTTAATTATTTCTATCATATACATAATTTAATTTCAATAATATAATTAACATTAGGACTATTTCCCAATTATTCGATTATTTCGATTAATTTATTTAATCAGTTTTAACTATTAAATCACGAAAAGCCTTAGAGAACTTTATCGATGCATTAGGGTTTGCCCGATCCCACTGGCCATTTGGCCAAAATATTAGGTTCAATTTATTATTCGTTTCGACCAAATTAATCGGTCGCGATGGTTAATAATCAATCATTCAATTAATTAAATCCGAACAAGGTTATTTTGCTAAAAGGTTTTAACCATCTTATTGGTTACGATGATTAGCATTTCTTTTTCATCAATTCGTTACTATTTTTAATCGAATCTATCGGTTATGAGAGGTAACGATAAATTAATAATTAATTCCTAAAACACACAAATTTGCTATAAGTAATAATTGAATTTATCGATTAGAATTGTTAGCAATCCTTTACTAATCTATTAATTATGGTGATCAAACCTATTGATCATTGCGATTAATAGTGCATATTAAATATCAGGGTTGTACGCCAAATCTTAAAACACTCATCTAAGGTTTTGGCAGGGTTTAGGTTTTTGGTAAATTATTTAGGTTTTTGGCGAATTTTTTAGGGTTTGGCTAATTTGCCATTTTAGGGTTTTGGATTAGGGTTTATGGTTTTTTATAAATATTTAAATTTTATTTATTTATTTATTTGCAATTTCATTTATTTACAGCCATTTCATTTATTTACAGCAATTTAATTAAATATTTGTTTATTTGAATATTTGTTATTTTATTGCAATTTTGTGGGTTGTATATAAATTGTGGTTAAACATAAGCGTGGGAATTATATTTAAGACCAGAGGAGAATTACATCGCCTACGAGTCTTATTATAATTCCACTCAGAGTGGGTTAGATATCCGGAAATGTCTGATACGAGGCTTGACTTTGTTGAGGGCAGGACTTGGTATTTAGCTAATCTCTCTGGGAACCTACCCCTAAAACTCGAACCTCATGGATAAATGAGTTGTTCTAAAATCCAAAGAGACAAAAAATCTCGGAGGTTACGAACGACCCCATGAGACCTTCTAGAACATACCTATGGGAAGGGTAGGCTCCCTAAGCCGTTACGTCGAACCTGTGAACTTAGGGCTTATATGCTTAGGTGTATATTATATGTTTACAATTTATATGCTGCGAATATTTGTGTTTTAATTTTGCAGGTGTTCATATGCGTTCCCTAGCCTGTAGGGATTCGGTTTCCAAGATCATGTTCTTCCCACGAAGGACATCTCCATTTACGCACGTCAATTGGCCTCTCGATGGTCATGAGACCTAGTGGCTGCCTTGAACAGTCACCCTGCACCTACGTCTACGCATTCCCTAGCCTGTAGGGATTCTATTTCTAAAAACGCATTCTTTGTACGAAGGACATCTTCGTTAGCATACGTCAATTGGCCTCTCGATGGCCATGACACTTAGTGATTGTCTTGAACGGTCACCCCGTACTTGCTCCTACGCACTCCCTAGCCTGTAGGGATTTTCTTTTATGTCCATGTGTTTTTACAATGACTTTGTCCTTCCCCTGAAGGACGTCTTTGTTAACATACGTCGATTGGCCTCTCAATGGCCATGAGATCTAGTGACTGTCTCGAACGGTCACCCCATGCTTGCTCTCGCGCATCCCCTAAGTTGTAGGGTTTGGATATCCATTTATACATCTTCCATCCCTAGCTTATAGGGATTTCACTTCGTCTGATATCGTCCTTAGATAGGTTGTGTTCCGCATAGAGAACCTTCCCACGAGGGACAACTGCATTGGTACACGTCGAACGGCCTCTCGATGGCCATGAGATTTGATGACTGTCTTGAACGGTCACCAGCCGCTACCTTCTGCATACTCCCTAATCCAAGGGATTTCTATTGGCGCGTCATAACATCTAACTTGCAGGATTTCACTAGGGTCTAATGTCGCTTAGGCTATCCTTAGGGTTATATCGGTCGCACGTCTGCATTGCATTGCATATAAGGAGTCACTATATACGCAAAAAAAGGGGAGTCTCTTGCATACGCATGCATTTGCATTTTCATGCATTCATACATTTACATTTGCATTTCCATCTTCTCCCACATCCTTACTTGCCGCGCTAGCCGATTTCCCGAGACTCACGAAGAAAATCAAAAGGATCACAAACTATGGAGAAAGGAGGATAAATTATTGGGAATGAGCTTGTCTTACAAAGAAAAAAAAGGATGCCTTTCACCATGCCAACTACATGTCCATGCCTTGTCGTAACAAGATTGTAAATACAACAAAGGTTATCATCGGGCAAGGGTTAGTTCAACAAAGAAGTTCCCCCATAGATACACTCGAGAGGTATCTAGTCATTAAGGGGTTCATCTTAGAACATAGCAAAACTTACAAGGATGCTCTATGATAACTTAGGGGCAAGGATTAGTCCAACTGGGGCAATATCCTAAACGAAGATGCATAGCTACGATGGAGGGAATGCGACATATGTTAACTCCCCACCAAGGGGCAAAAGGGTCGTAGGTTTTCCATATCAATTTACAAACTCTGAAGGTTGCGAACGGTGTGATACTACCCTTGAAGAAAGCAAAAGAGGTTCAGTCAAAGGAAACTCATGAAGTTCCGAAACGACGAAAACCCACCGCTAACAATTTACTCCGACAGGTTTGACGTGCCCAAGGAGAATTCGAGGTTACCCCTTTACTTCTACCAGTCTAGGAACTAAGGAGTAAAACAAGGTCAACGAATTTACAAAGGAGATTGTCCCTAGGATCAATAGGTTTTGTCATGCTCAGAATTTCAACCCCTATGATCCCTAAGTGTTACTCAGGATAAATGTTGTACCTTCGGATTAGCAATTCTAATGGGATGACCATGCAGGTTTTGGAGTCAATTCATTCGCTCACTACTACGACTCTTTTCAATTTCAAATTTAGGATTATTAACAAACATAAAGGAGAATGACGAATACAAATAACTAAATCTCGCTAAACGTATGCTTTCAAGGTAAGACTGAGCCGACGATGTACATGCATTGTTTCAATTCCTAAACAGTGGAGATATAAGGATGTTAATCCCTTGTCACCCCCTCGAGCCAGGAGTTGGAGTTTGTTTCTACTTTTCAGATAAACCTTGATTTCAACCAGGGGCAGGGTAGATTTCGACTAATTCAATGGTGTATTTTGGTTGTCAAGAGAATCAGTCAATCCAAGCAAGGGTCAAGCAAAGGTTCAAGCATAAGGATCGAGCATAAGGATCAACCAAAGCAAAGGTTCAAGCATATCTTCTTCCTCGCGTTCATCCAAGATTGAGGGAGCAATGGAGATAACATTCACAACAATCTTCTTCCTCAATACATCATTCAAGATCGAGGACGTATCAAAGTCGAAGCTTGCAAATCAAAGTCAACATGGCAGTCACAACATTCAATATTCAAGGATCAATATTTCAAAAGGAGCATTAAAAAAAAGGAGGAAAGCGCCCGCTAAGTCAAAATGGAAAATTCCATGAAAGAAAACAAAATGACTTAGGCAAAAATTAGGGCATCCCGATGGATCAAATTCAAAGGAATTGGCTCATGCAAAATAAGGGATAGAAAAACAAAAGCAAAATACAAAGGATAATCTTGTGTCTGCTAAATCATCGAAGCTTCCCATCAATGCTTGGATCTCTACAACATTTTTTCATCGGTGCTTGGATCTCTACTAAGGCTTCTGCTCAACATCAAAACTGAAACGATTCTCTTACATACAAAGCACATTCATTGGATTAGGCGAATTTTTAGGATTGGGAGAACATCAAGGAGAAAGGGGTGGGTTAAATAAATTTTGAGCCTTATATCCGTTGTTTCTTAAACCATGAACCAGGCCAAGTTACAACATTCAAAAGTCCTAATTGAGGCAAGGTTAACTACGAAAGCATATTAAGCAGGATTTTGTTATAATGACTCCTGGGTTTGTTAAAACTTTTCCTAACCACTATGTTTCTTCAAACATTCATTTCTAATCATCCAGTTCTAATTCATAACGGACTTCGATTTCAAAACTTGCATACGCATCGCATTGGAGTTGTGAATACAAGATTACACTCAAAGATGTTTTTGATTCATGGCAAACTCAAATAAGCATTCAAACAACAAGACTGAAGCAGAAAACTTAAAGAAAAGCAAGCATTGATCACTCATAAGTCAACCTATTATGTGTATGTGTTTATAGGTTGCCTCAACACAAGCAAAACAAGAAGAATGCAGAAAAACAGCAGTTAGGTCGACCTACCATCAACCCAGGTCGACCTAAAATGGAGAAAAACTCATATGTCCCTGCTAGGTCGACTCACACATCATTTAGGTCGACCTAAATTGATGAATTCTACATACCAGCCTGTTAGGTCGACCTACACATCAACTAGGTCGACCTAATCTGTGAAAATGTCCCCAGAATGCATCAGAAGAGGATTCTGGTCGACCTACTCCTTCAACAGGTCGACCTAACTGGGAGCAAAATTCTGCAAGCTCTGTTAGGTCGACCTAAGCACTACAAGTGGTCGACCTAACTGATCAAGAAAGTTCAAAAATCAGTTTTTCTTGGTTCTAACTGTTATGCAATCATATATATTGTACAAGGGTAATTATTCAAGCAACACCAACGACTGAAAGATACACAAACGCTTCTCATCTTCGTTCTTCATCATCTCCAACACAATTACACATAATCATTCTTGCGTTGCGGGTTAGTGATGAGTTCGATAACGTCCATGGAACGGAATTGAAGATTCCTAGTGGGTGAAGGTTTGTGGGGTTTGTTGGTGAATAAAATCTGCGGGTTTTGTCCTCCACGACGGGTGGTTCTTGGGGGTTTTTATCAAGAGGCGTTCATTGAGGATTCGGCTGAGTGTAACGATTGAGGAACGGGGAGTTCAAGGAATCAAGACACTGCAGAAGGGAATCAAAGTGAAGCTCTTGGATAACCTTGATCTGGCTCAAGATTAAGGGGGAAGAAGATTCAAAGGATCGACATAATTGGTTTATCGTTTATCGCTTTGTTATCTTCTTTGTATATACTACTTTCAACATTAATGAAAGATTACCCAATTTCAATTTGGAATTGGGGGCAGACGTAGTCGTAGCGAGGACGATCGACGAACTGCCTAAACAAATATCGTGTTCTTGTCGCTTTTACTTTCTCTTTTACTTTCTGTTCATAATTGGTTATAAGTGCAAAATTGATCAACGATTCAAGTGTTAAAATTGTGAATTAAAGTTCTGCACAAACATCACAATTCACCACAACTTGAATCACTATCAATTTGAACCTATCACCAAGTGTTTGTGTTTTTGCTTAATCCAATCTTACTGCATTGCAAATCAAAGTTGTCAATCTAGAAGTTAATTGGATTTCAGTTGTTAAACGTATTGGTTAGCTATCATATTACTTCACCATCAATTCCACTTACTCTTTGGTTTTGAAACACATACGATCTTTGCAATAGCGGTCCAGAATAGACGCAAGTCGATTCAGAACCGCTTTCGCTCGAGTCTGTAGAAAAATCTGTAAAAACTTAGTGAGATCTATTCACCCCCCCCCCTCTAGATCTATAGGCCAGCGTCTAACAAGTGGCATCAAGAGCTCTGGTTTATTCCGTGCTACGTGAAACACTTATTGGAAAGATGGCTTCTGGACCTAAAGGGGCTCATAATAGAGCTCCAGTTTTCAACGGAGAAAACTACGGCTATTGGAAGGATTGTATGTGTGTCCATATCAATGCAATTGATAGGAACATCTGGACAGCTATTGTCAATGGTCCATTTCAGATCACTATGACAAATGCAGCTGGTGCAGTTGTTCCAAAACCAGAAGATACTTGGAATGCTGAAGATGAAAAGAAATATGCATACGATTGGAAAGCGAGAAACATTCTAATCTCAGCTCTAGGAGTTGATGAATACTATCGCGTTTCCCATTGTAGATCAGCTAAAGCTATGTGGGACACATTGCAAGTTGCCCACGAGGGAACGGATGATGTCAAACTAGCTAGGATCAATACGTTAACTCAAGAGTTCGAACTTTTCCACATGGAAGATGGTGAAACCATCGAAAGCATGCAGAAAAGATTCGTTCACCTGAAAAATCGATTAAATTCTCTTGATAGACCTGTTTCCAATGCAGTTGCTACTAACAAAATCTTAAGGTGTTTGAACAGGGAATGGCAGCCCAAAGTTACAGCAATTAAGGAAGCAAATGATCTCAACACTTTAGACATTACCACTCTCTTTGGTAAACTAGAGGAACATGAACAGCATCTTAAATGCCTTGACATGCATGAGAAGAGGACAAAGAAAGAAAAGAACATGGAGAAAGAGGTAGAGAAGAAGTCAATAGCTCTAAAAGCTTCGAGCTCCAAGACCTCAAAACGAGAGCCAAAGGATAGTGACACAAGTGATGACGAAGACTCCGATGATGAGGAAATGGGACTGTTTGTGCGAAGATACAACAAATATCTAAAGAAAAATGGAGCAAAACATTCCGACAAAGGATTGATCAACTATAGAAAGCAATCAAACATGTTCAAACAAGATGACGACAACAAAGGAAAGATCAAAGGTCTTTGCTTCAATTGTGGGAAAGCCGGTCACTACAAACCGGATTGTCCATACCTTAAGAAAGAAAAGGAGAAGAACCAAAGCAAAGGTCATAACAAATCTAAAAGAGCTTACATAGCATGGGAAAGTGATTCATCTAGTGAAAGCTCGTCAAGCGATGAAGAAGAATCAGCAAACCTATGTTTCATGGCTCATCAAAACAAGAAAAAGAAAGCTGTAAGTCATCTTAAACCTGAACTCGTAGATAAGGTATCTCATTCTCAACTAAAACTTGCTTTTGAAGAATTACATAGAGATGCAATTAAAGCTTTCAAACTTTTGGCCTCAAATAAGAAAATATTTTCATATCTTGAATCAAAAGTTGAGAAAACCGAAAGGGATATGGAAGCTTTAAAACAATCTATGCTAGACATTCAAAAGGACAAAGTTGAATTAGATCCTACATCATGGTTTGGTTGTGAGACATGTCACATTTGGCAAAAAGAAGTGAGAGATCTAAAAGCCAAGTTAGACAAGGCTCTACAACCAAAAGTGACTTTTGCGGTTGATCCAAACAAGTTCAAAAGATCGTATACTCCTTTATATAGTAAATACACTTTTGTACCAAAAGTATCAACTAGCAAAACTCCATATTCTCATCATATTACCTGTCATTATTGTTGCAAAAAGGGACATACCATTGAAAAATGCAAATTTAGGAGAATTTTAGTTCCTAAAGGAGTATTTCAATGGTTGCCTAAGTGCAACAAATTGTGTACTCACTACCAAGGACCCAATGAAAATTGGGGACCTCCCTCTTTAAATTAATCTTGCAGGAAAAGTGTCTTGACATTGCCGAAAGGTTGTGGTTCCTTGATAGCGGATGTTCAAGACACATGACTGGAGACCTATCTCTTTTCGTTGAGTTTCAAGCAAAGAAAAAGGGGTATGTCACCTATGGAGATAACAATCGTGGAGCCATACTTGGTAAAGGAAGTGTTGATAACCCTTCTACCACTACTATAACTGATGTGCTGCTAGTAGAAGGTCTTAAACATAATCTTTTAAGTATAAGTCAATTGTGCGACAAAGATTTTAAAGTAATGTTTACAAATTCTGGATGCACAATAGAACATACTAAGAAAAGAGACATTATGTTTAAGGGCTTAAGAGTAAACAACATCTACATGCTAAACTTGGATGAGGTATCTAAGTCTAGTACCAAATGTCTAGTTGCTCTAGGAGATGACTCATGGCTTTGGCATAGACGTCTCGCCCACATAAATTTTGACTTACTAAATAAAGTTGTCTCAAAAGATTTAGTAATCGGCTTACCCAAAATGAAGTTTTCAAAAGATCATCTATGTGATGCTTGTCAAAAGGGAAAGCAAACAAAAATCTCTTTTAAATCAAAGAACGTGGTTTCAACATCACGCCCTCTTGAACTACTTCACATGGATCTCTTTGGCCCTTCAAGGACTAAAAGCATAGGTGGAAACACCTATGGTTTTGTCATTGTCGATGATTACTCGAGATTTTGTTGGACAATCTTTTTACCTAGTAAGGATCAAACTTTTTCAGCCTTTACTCAATTTGCAAGATTATGTCAAAACAAAATGAACAACAAAATAGTTGCAATTCGAAGTGATCACGGTGGAGAATTTGAAAACATTCTTTTTGAAAAATACTGTGATAAACATGGAATTGAGCATAACTTTTCAGCTCCTAGAACACCTCAACAAAACGGAGTAGTTGAACGTAAAAATCGAGTTCTAGAGGAGCTGGCAAGAACAATGCTGAATGAGGGTAATCTACCAAAGTATTTCTGGGCTGACGCGATTAGTACAGCATGTTATGTTTTGAATAGGATAACAATACGTCCTATACTGAACAAAACTCCCTATGAATTACTAAAGGGTAGAAAACCAAATGTATCTCATCTCCATGTATTCGGTTGTAAGTGTTTTGTTTTGAACAATGGTAAGGATAATCTTGGCAAATTCGATGCTAAAGCTGATGAGGGCATATTCCTTGGTTACTCACAATCTAGCAAAGCATATCGAATATATAATAAGAGATTACTTATAGTAGAAGAGTCAGTACACGTTTCTTTTGATGAATCTTATGCAAAATATGTCGAGAAAGGTCTTTCATTTAATGGTGCAGGCCCATCCACTGAAGACATTGTAAAGGATAAGGAAGTTGAGGATGAAAGTATTGTAAAGAAAGATGCTGAGAGAGAGAAAGATGAGTCTCACAATGAAAATGAAAAAGAAAGCATCTCAAACAATGAAGAACTTCCCAAGGCCTGGACAAACGTGAAAGACCATCCAATTGACAATATAATAGGAGACATCTCAAGGGGCGTTACAACACGCTCAAAGATAAGTAACTTCTGCCATCATTTTGCTTTTGTTTCACAAGTTGAGCCGAAAAACGCTAAGGACGCATTACTTGATGAGCATTGGCTAATGGCCATGCAAGAAGAATTAAACCAATTTAAACGGAATGATGTTTGGGACTTAGTCCCTCATCCGGGAGATCATCAAGTAATAGGCACTAGATGGGTTTTTCGTAACAAACTTGATGAAAACGGTGTTATTACTAGAAACAAAGCTAGATTAGTTGCTCAAGGTTACAATCAAGAGGAAGGTATTGATTATGAAGAGACATACGCTCCTGTAGCACGTCTCGAAGCTATTCGCCTTTTACTTGCTTATGCTTGTTCTAAAGACTTCAAACTATTCCAAATGGATGTTAAGAGTGCCTTTCTAAATGGCTATATAAATGAAGAAGTCTATGTTGCTCAGCCACCCGGCTTTGAGAATTACATGTATCCAACTCATGTTTATAAGCTGAAACGTGCTCTATACGGTCTTAAACAAGCCCCTCGGGCTTGGTACGAACGTTTGAGCAAATTTCTCCTTAGTCAAGGGTACTCTAGGGGTAAAGTTGATACTACTCTCTTTATTAAAAGAAAAGATAAGGATATTCTCTTAGTCCAAATTTATGTAGATGATATTATATTTGGGTCCACTAATGCAAAACTTGTCAAAGACTTTTCTAAGCTTATGCAGAGTGAATTTGAGATGAGTCTCATGGGTGAGCTAAATTTTTTCCTTGGCCTACAAATCAAGCAACTCAGTCATGGAACGTTTGTGAATCAAACTAAATATTGTACGGAGCTGCTCAAAAGATTTGGAATGAGTGAAGCAAAGGAAATTGACACACCTATGGCAACAAATACAAATCTAGACAAAGATGAGAAAGGTAAAGAGGTTGACGTGAAATTATACCGAGGTATGATAGGTTCACTATTGTATCTTACTGCTTCAAGACCAGACATTATGTTTAGTGTGTGTATGTGTGCAAGATATCAATCTTGTCCAAAAGAATCTCACTTGAAAGCTGTCAAAAGAATTCTGCGATACTTACGTGGAACTACTACATATGGCCTATGGTATCCAAAAGGAAATGAGTGTCATTTGGTAGGATTCTCCGATTCAGATTTTGCTGGCTGCAAATCCGATAGAAAAAGCACTAGTGGAACGTGTCATCTATTCTCAAACTCATTAATAAGTTGGCATAGTAAGAAACAAGTATCGGTTGCATTATCCACTGCTGAGGCAGAATATGTAGCTGCTGGAAGCTGCTGTGCACAAATATTATGGCTCAAGCAACAACTTCTTGACTTTGGTATTAAGCTTGATCACATACCTATCATGTGCGACAACACAAGCGCCATAAACTTGAGTAAAAATCCTGTCTTACACTCACGTACCAAACACATTGAAATAAGGCATCACTTTCTACGAGATCATGTAGAGAAAGGAGACGTTACTTTTGAACATGTAGAAAGCAAGAAGCAACTAGCTGACATCTTCACCAAACCGCTAGCAACGGAGCAATATTTCAACATTCGTAGGGAATTAGGGATACTCGATATCTCTAATTTGGGCTAATTACGTTTGTTTTCTCTTAATATTATTTCTTTACTTTATGTATATATCTATTTGTCTTGCTAACATTTTTTTTTGCATAAAGGCAGTTCATCATCAAGCCAGGCGTCATATTGAAAAAGCGGTAACGTAATTGTTGTTCACTTCCAAAAATATTATTGATACTATAATATGCTATCAATTAACATGCTTATAGTGACCTCATGCATAAAAACTGCTCCTGCTCACATATGTGTCTCATTCTACCATTAACTACCTTTTACCTACTATACTATACATGCTAGCATTATTATCTATGGTTCTCTTGTTACTCTTCTATTCTCCTGTTTTCTCTTTTTGATGTTGACAAAGGGGGAGATAGATGCTGGATGTACGGGGGAGCTTTGTTGAGAGATTGCCCTGTTGAGAGATAGATGCTGGATGTACGGGGGAGCTCTGCTGAGTCTTTATCATTTACTACCAGAGCTTAGTCGAATGGTTTGCCATCATCAAAAAGGGGGAGTATGTGAATACAAGATTACACTCAAAGATGTTTTTGATTCATGGCAAACTCAAATAAGCATTCAAACAACAATACTGAAGCAGAAAACTTAAAGAAAAGCAAGCATTGATCACTCATAAGTCAACCTATTATGTGTATGTGTTTATAGGTTGCCTCAACACAAGCAAAACAAGAAGAATGCAGAAAAACAGCAGTTAGGTCGACCTACCATCAACCCAGGTCGACCTAAAATGGAGAAAAACTCATATGTCCCTGCTAGGTCGACTCACACATCATTTAGGTCGACCTAAATTGATGAATTCTACATACCAGCCTGTTAGGTCGACCTACACATCAACTAGGTCGACCTAATCTGTGAAAATGTCCCCAGAATGCATCAGAAGAGGATTCTGGTCGACCTACTCCTTCAACAGGTCGACCTAACTGGGAGCAAAATTCTGCAAGCTCTGTTAGGTCGACCTAAGCACTACAAGTGGTCGACCTAACTGATCAAGAAAGTTCAAAAATCAGTTTTTCTTGGTTCTAACTGTTATGCAATCATATATATTGTACAAGGGTAATTATTCAAGCAACACCAACGACTGAAAGATACACAAACGCTTCTCATCTTCGTTCTTCATCATCTCCAACACAATTACACATAATCATTCTTGCGTTGCGGGTTAGTGATGAGTTCGATAACGTCCATGGAACGGAATTGAAGATTCCTAGTGGGTGAAGGTTTGTGGGGTTTGTTGGTGAATAAAATCTGCGGGTTTTGTCCTCCACGACGGGTGGTTCTTGGGGGTTTTTATCAAGAGGCGTTCATTGAGGATTCGGCTGAGTGTAACGATTGAGGAACGGGGAGTTCAAGGAATCAAGACACTGCAGAAGGGAATCAAAGTGAAGCTCTTGGATAACCTTGATCTGGCTCAAGATTAAGGGGGAAGAAGATTCAAAGGATCGACATAATTGGTTTATCGTTTATCGCTTTGTTATCTTCTTTGTATATACTACTTTCAACATTAATGAAAGATTACCCAATTTCAATTTGGAATTGGGGGCAGACGTAGTCGTAGCGAGGACGATCGACGAACTGCCTAAACAAATATCGTGTTCTTGTCGCTTTTACTTTCTCTTTTACTTTCTGTTCATAATTGGTTATAAGTGCAAAATTGATCAACGATTCAAGTGTTAAAATTGTGAATTAAAGTTCTGCACAAACATCACAATTCACCACAACTTGAATCACTATCAATTTGAACCTATCACCAAGTGTTTGTGTTTTTGCTTAATCCAATCTTACTGCATTGCAAATCAAAGTTGTCAATCTAGAAGTTAATTGGATTTCAGTTGTTAAACGTATTGGTTAGCTATCATATTACTTCACCATCAATTCCACTTACTCTTTGGTTTTGAAACACATACGATCTTTGCAATAGCGGTCCAGAATAGACGCAAGTCGATTCAGAACCGCTTTCGCTCGAGTCTGTAGAAAAATCTGTAAAAACTTAGTGAGATCTATTCACCCCCCCTCTAGATCTATAGGCCAGCGTCTAACAGGAGTTACTTCTCAAAGGGTACAACGTCATCTACGAATATACACTTAGCATCAAGGAGATCTCGAAATTGGTTTAATCAAGGGCGATCATTTCTAATAAAGACTTTTGAATGGGGGAACCACGTCTAGAGGGTTCTTCTAAATAGGGGCAAAATTTCAAGGATTACAGGGGCATGTGATCAAAGATCCTATTAACTAGGGGCATTCATCTTAAGGTTCAATCGACTTGGATCACCTCTCAATCAGGGGCATGTCAAACATGGGAGGAATTTAAACCAAAAGGATAGAACACTATGGACAACCCTCCATATCCCGGAGACAAGGGCATACCCTTCAATGCAAACGCTGAAGCATATGAATCACATTCATATGACAAGGTTATTTCTTGGAGCATTTCCTTCAAAGCCTGGAGATCAGAGGCAGCTTTTCCCACAAAAATATTGGGGCAGTGGATATCAAATCCATAGGGAGAATTTCAAAAAGGCGTGGAGAGCCTCGAAAGGGTAAAGGCGTGGAGAACCTCAAAAGGTTAAAGGTGAGAAGAGCCTCAAAAGATTAAAGGTGTGGAGAACCTCGAAAGGCTAAAGGTGTGGAGAACCTCAAAAGGTTAAAGGTATGGAGCACCTCGAAAAAGCAAAGGTGTGGAGAATTCCAAAAGGCTAAAGGTGGAGAATTTCAAAAGGGCTAAAGGTGGAGAATTTTCAAAAAAGGCTAAAGGTGTGGAGAATTTCAAGAGGTTAAAGACGCACAACAAAAGGAAAAGGCGTTCTCACACTTTACAACATCCGACAAATCTTTCTCCTAACTACGATCTTTAAGTTCAAAAGCAGGCATTGGGAAGTCACACTAGCATCCAACAACCTTACAAGACTAGCAAGCTATATACGCTTTGGTTATCAACGACCTATCATCTGGGGCATTTGCATACTACATATTACAATCATTTTACAAAGGATATTTTGCAATCACAAAGACATTATCAACGATCATTCAAATACAATACAAACTAGGATTTATTCTAACAAGTATCCCATACATCAAAACATCCAAGTCATCACTCTAGTGCTAAACCATACTGTCCGCCTGCTTCCCGGTAACCTTACCGATGACAGTAACCTTACTGTTGGTTTATTTCCAATCGCCTGATTGACGTATCCCGGTAACCTTACCGATGACAGTAACCTTACTGTTGGTTTATTTCCAATCTCCTGATTAACGTATCTCGGTAACCTTACCGATGATAGCAACCTTACGGAGATATTCACCCCAATCACCTAATTGATGTATCCCGGTAACCTTACCGATGATAGCAACCTTACGGAGATATTCACCCCAATCACCTGATTGATGTATCCCGGTAACCTTACCGATGATAGCAACCTTACGGAGATATTCACCCCAATCACCTGATTGATGTATCCCGGTAACCTTACCGATGATAGCGACCTTGCTGTTCATTTCACTCATAAACAAACTACGCATATGCATAAGCATAAGCATTATCCACATTACCAAGCCGGCATAAGCATAGCCGTGGTATAGGTGCAAACATGGATTAAACAAGTTCAATGGGCTTAAGGAGATAAAATCTTGGGATTTGCATCAGTGTTAGCATATATACATATGCATCAGCATAAGCATTCGAGTCAACATCATAAGGCATCTACATGGTACAAACTCCAGAATCATAGGCATGTACACACTACGCATTACACACTACGCTTTACACACTACGCTTCGCACGCTAACTTGGTACAGATAGCATAAACAACGCCAGGTCTCTGGCTCTCATATTTCTAAATTCTGCGGATATGTCAAAGAAATTTATGCAGGTAAGCTTGTCAGAACTATGACAAGTGATCCCTTTGGTGCAGGTAAGTTTGCTAGAACTATAGCAAATGATCCCTTTTATGCAGGTACGCTTGTCAGAACCATGGCAGGTAATTCTTTGGGTGTAGGTAAGCTTGTCAGAACCATGACAAGTGATACCTTTGGTGCAGGTAAGTTTTCTAGAACTATAGAAAATGATTCCTTTTATACAGGTACGCTTGTTAGAACCATGGCACGTAATTCCTATTGGTGCAGGTAAGTTTGCTAGAACTATAGCAAATGATCCCTTTTATGCAGGTAAGCTTGTCCAAACCAGGGCAAGTGACTCCTTTTGGTGCAGGTAAGCTCATCCAAACCAGGGCAAGTGATTCCTGTTGGTGTAGGTGAGCTTGCTAGAACTATAGCAAGTGATCCTTTTGGGGTTACACAAACTACGATAGTAAAAGGGTTAGACCAACTGCGAAGACTTACTAGAACTATAGTAAGTGGGTTATACCAACTACGAAGACTTACTAAAACTACGATAGTAAGTGGGTTAGACCAACTGCGAAGACTTACTAGAACTATAGTAAGTGGGTTATACCAACTACGAAGACTTACTAAAACTACCATAGTAAGTGGGTTATACCAACTGTGAAGACTTACTAGAACTATAGTAAGTGGGTTATACCAACTGCGAAGACTTACTAGAATTATAGTAAGTGGGTTATTTACAAACTGCGAAAGCTTGCTAGCACTATAGCAAGTTAATTATCTTCTACACGACAAACTGCGAGCCTTCGCTATCGATAGCTACGTTTGTTCATCACGTTAGTCCCTCGGCAATGATCTTCTTCAAAACTACAAAGGGTTTTACAAAGGGTTTTGCAAAAGGGTTTTACGATAATGATCTACAAAGAGTTTTACAACAGGGTTTTACAAAGGGTTCTTCAATTGGGTTTATTCATCACGTTAGTCCCTCGGCAGTGATCTTCTTCAAATATTCAGCGGTAACAAACAAGGGTTTTATTTTTTCTTTTCCAAAGTTACTAACTGTAGCGGGGAAAATCTGAGATCGAAGCCATAGGATTGACTCGACTCAATATTTCGTTTGAAATCGCCACCGCGCTTTATTGTTTCCAAAGGAAAAGGGAAAAGAACGTAAAACCCAAAGTTTGTTTTTAAAACAAAAGGGAACTCAGGTTCGGGTGTTGATTATACAAGGGGAAGGTTTTAAGCACCCCTCATATCCGTGGTACTCCACAGGAACTTTTTTGAAAATCTGTGTCGTGTGTGCTAAAAAAAAGGTTTGTTTTATTTTTAAAATAAGCTCGGCGAGACGTTAAGCCTTGTGCCTACATACCTCCTCGGTGCAATGGAGAAGTCAGAGCTAATCTAGTTTCGCTTAAAGGGAAAACATTTTTTAAAAAAACGAATAAACACTTTATCATCGTCGGAGAGAAATACTCAGCCATTGATCTTGAGCATGAGAACAAATGAGTTCTTTGCATCGCAAATGAAAGAAGGGCTCCAACTCGGGTAAAATCAACGAGTATGCCACTAGCTCTCTCACGCGGAAAAGATCTCATTATATCAATCAATTTCAAAATCGTGGGGTATAACCACTCGTTTCGACAATTAACAGTGTCTAAACTTTGAAGAAAAAGCCACTAAGGGCAAAAGATATTTTTAAAGAAAAAGGTTTTAAAAGAGGTTTTACAAACATAAGAAGGTTTTTTGAAAAAGGGAGAAGATTTTGAAAATTAAAGAAGGGGAGGAGATGAAGAAGCTATCCTAATGCGTAAAATAAAAGCTAAGGAAAGAAACGGTCTAACCGAAGAAGAAGCCAACACTTGACATTATGAGTCAAGGTAGAGTTCCCATCCTTTGGACTTATCAATACCAAACCAAAATATTACCACTTGGGGATCCAGATGAACTTATTATCTTAGCACCACTTTGCATTAAGCACATTAAAATTCTGACGAAAATCGGGCAGAGTAACGGCTGTTTTCGGGTAAAATCCTTATCTCAATGCCTTGGAATTAACCATCAAGGACTTTCAAGGAAATACCTGCATACACAAACAGACAACAATCCAATGCTAGACAGACAGAATAATAACATAGTAACAACAGAATAAGGGTCCAGAGGCACTAAGTCCATAAGTCCGAATCTCCAAAATGCTCAGGATAGTAACCAATAGTCCAAAAGAGAGCCTTAAGAGTTTTTTAGATTTTTGTTGATTATTAGTGTTTTAGCATAAAAGTAAAGTATGGTCCAAGTGGACAAAAAGAAAATAACGGAAACATAAACATAGCGTCCAAATGGACAAAGAGAAAATAGCGGAATGTAAGTATGATGAAATGATAAAAATAAAGCAATAAAGCAAAATATAAAGAGCAATATAATAAATTGCGGTAATTAAAGTTAGTTGTTAGATGTTAAAGATAACCATCTTGAAACTTGTCAAGTATGTTATCAAAGTTAGTAAGAAAGATTGATGGTGAGTGAAGGATGTTCTCGGATTTAAATTCAATGGACATTTATCAGAAGCTTGATAAAATCATAGCGACTACACGATAAACCTCCATAAGTCTTAAATCAACCGCATACAATTCTCTTCCATATTTGATCTTTTTTATTCGGGACACGAAATATTGCGCTATGTTAAGCAGATCGCCAAGTGATTTATGTAGAAATCACCCTACAACGAGGCCGGTCAAAACTTTATGTGCTAATGCATGCGAGAGAAGCGATATGTAGATCACTCTCCGAAAGCAATACCGCACGAAAAGAAAAATAAGGAGCGATCTAGTCTTTACCAAGAATCCATAAGAATTCTCAAGGTATTAAGACTTTCATCGATCAAAATAAAAAGAAGCAAAAGAAGGAACCACATTAAAAGCTCCTTTCATCCATAATTTCAATCACTTAATTTTGCGGATTTGGATTCTCATCCTATCGACGCCCTAAGTCCATTGAAATTAGAGAGAAATTAGGCCTCTAACTTGTGATTCAAAGAAAATATCAAAAGAATGGAGTAGAAGAAGAGTTAGAACCAAAAACAAGTCAAAAATAGCAAAAACAAGCATTCTGCCAGCAGGAAATCGATTTCATGCAGGGGAAATCGATTTCCATAGTGCAGTTTTCAAAAAAAACAAGTTACGTACAACATGAAATCGATTTCAGCCTTAAGGAAATCGATTTAACCAGTGCAAATTTCAGCAAAAACATCATTTAAAGGCATGAAACTTGATTTGAACAAATATACAAACACCTTATGGTCACACATCAACTTGAGCACGAATTTTCCATCAATTCACCATCAAATATGACCAATATAGCATCAAAGATGCATTGAACACAAGCCACAAAGATCTACATCTTAGAGTTTAGGAATTTACCAATTCTTGAATCAAATGTTGAAGTAGCTTCAAGAACAAGCACAAAGTGTGTAGATCCTTCAAAATTGGAGATGAACAAACAAAGAAAAGAGTGAAATGTAGGTGGTTTAGTTCAAAACTAGTAAGATTCAATGTGAATCTCACTAATTCTATGAAAATGAACTTTGGGTGAGGGTTTTGGAAAGGGTGAGAAATGAATTTGCAAGCAATTTTTTGGCTCTCCAAGCTTGAGAAATGAGAGTGTAGAAACCTCTATTTATAGGATGAGAGTAAGAGTAGTGGCAATTTGGTCATTTGGCATTTGGTAATTAATCTTGTGTTTAATTGGTGTTTAAATGGTAAAATGAGGTTGAAATGGAATTAATGAAGGGAATTAACTTTGGTGAGGTGGCAAATTGGTAAAATGACAAAAATGGTCAAAGAAAATAGGTGCCAAAATCAAATCAAGCTTCCCTCTCTATTTTTTTTGAATTTCGCCCCAAGGAAATCGATTTCCCCAGGAGTGAAATCGATTTCACTCTGTTCCAGAAGAGAATTTGGCGCAAAATACACTAGGGAAATCGATTTACCCAGGAGGGAAATCGATTTCATGCTGTCTAGAATGTGATTTTGTTGAAAATTGCTGCAGGGAAATCGATTTACCCAAGAGGGAAATCGATTTCATGCTGTCAAAAATGTGGAAAATGCCTTGCTTATGGATGTCTTGGCTTAGTACCTACAAAACAAAAGCATACAAAGAAACAAAGCAATATTTTTGGTATTTGGGTTAGTATAATATGCATACAAGATAAACAATCATTGGTGCTTGATGGTCCCTCTTATTGATGAGGTGAGTGCAACACCACAAACAAAACTTCCAAGTGAAGCTCTTGATTAATGATTGGGATATGAATGATATATGATCTTAGGGTCAAAAATTGGGGTATGACAGATGCCCCTATTTAAGTTTCTTCAATTCGGAGATACGATGATTGGAAATCTTCGTTTTGACGAAATCGAAGAGACTTAAATATATAAAACATAATTTTTGAACCTAAGATGCTATGCAATGTTTAATGAATGTATATGATGAGGATAAAACACGGCAACACCGGGGAGGAAAAGGAACTCCACTGGGGAAAAAATGTCTTATGGGCAGAACTTCACTGGGGAAGGCAAGACTTTGTTGGAGAGACGAAACTTTGGTGGGAAATGAAATATCTCTGGGGAAAACATTTCGCACCAGAGATGTTAAAGCATCACCTTTCGCCGGAGGTGAGAAAGGGGGCATCCTCTTTCACTGGGGATGAGAAAATATGCATCATGAATCAGAATGCCAA
The DNA here is from genome assembly GCF_029867415.1 of Vicia villosa. Classification (NCBI taxonomy): domain Eukaryota; kingdom Viridiplantae; phylum Streptophyta; class Magnoliopsida; order Fabales; family Fabaceae; genus Vicia; species Vicia villosa. The sequence goes on along the minus strand of NC_081181.1, from coordinate 53,112,479 downwards.
TCTTCCATTAACAGAAAACACACCATCGTACCACTGATGGTATGAAGAGATGTACCGCCGTACCACTGACGATAACATATACCAACGTTCCACTGAAGGTATTAAAGAGAAATTCATCGACGTACCACTGACGATGAAAGAGATGTACCGCCGTACCACTGACGATAACACATACCAACGTTCCACTAAAGGTATTAAAGAGGAATTCATCGACGTACCACTGACGATAAAAGAGATGTACCGCCGAACCACTGAAGATAACATATACCAACATTCCACTGAAGGTATTAAAGAGGAATTCATCGACGTACCACTGACGATGAAAGAGATGTACCGCCGTACCACTGACAATAACATATACCAACGTTCCACTGAAGGTATTAAAGAGGAATTCATCGACGTACCACTAACGATGAAAGAGATGTACCGCCGTACCACTGACGATAACATATACCAACGTTCCACTGAAGGTATTAAAGAGGAATTCATCGACGTACCACTGACGATGAAAGAGGTGTACCGCCGTACCACTGACGGTAACACATACCAACGTTCCATTGAAGGTATTAAAGAGAAATTCATCGACGTACCACTGACGATAAGGAGCAATCAATAGCACTTGCTTTTTTCAAATATTGAGGATGCAAACACAAATGCACAATCTCAACATTCATCATCCAGCGACCACAATTCAATCCATGGCCAAGAAGCTGCCCAAAAGACTGGACCAGGTGAGGGATAAACTCACTGGATTTCTGTTCGTAGGCATCTGAACAGAATAACTGAAACATATTATCCACATAGAAACAAATTCAGTGGGGATTTCAAGGAAAGTGAGCATTTTCTACTTAAGACACTCTAAATGAAAGAGCAATCTGTTTGGCAATAAACTTCATGATAGCAAATGTGAATGCATGACTGTTTTTTATGCATGTTAATGATGCATATGCTGCCAAAAATTAGCACAAGAATTAACTCAAGAAATAGAGTACAAAAATAACAATCAAGCATGTCTCGAGCTGAACACTAGAGCAAAAACTGCTATAATAATCTTTTGATGGCTTCAGAATAAATGCTACCCAACACCAGGGAAACATTGGAGCTGAGAGAACACAACATCTGAGTTTTACATCATATTCGAACCAGGCCAAAGGTACATTGAATGGAACATATTCTTCCTCTTTTGCACATGAATACATCAACATATCCATTCCTTGTAATGCACTCATGAATCAAGGTAAAACTTCCTTTTATATATTTTTTCAAAAAGGATTTTGTTGAGATCAATTTTCTCTTTGTTTCAAAAATTACTATCAACAATAAATGACATTTTGAGAGATACGAAAGAAATAAGATTGCCAATAAAGGGTAAAGGCTCAAACTTTTTTAATAGGATGGTAGCCTGCAAAAGGCAAGACCCCATGGATTATTACAAAGTTTGGAAAGTGGTAATTTTGTGGAAAAGGTACATTGAAATGTAATGACCCCATCCTCTCTCTCAACTTGGAATTCCTGAGCAAAGGCTTCCGTTGAAATGTGTTGAACTTCTTCATGATAAACAGATGACTGCTGATGATCAAGTCTTGTCTGATGTAGTTACTTGCCATGAATCCCTAACTTTTGCCTGGACCGCCCTTTTGGGTTTTCAGTCCACCGGGTATTTTATGCTGTTTATGTCTCTAATTTTTGCCTGGACCGCCCTTTCGAGTTTTCGATCCACCGAGACGCTCTTTTTTTCCTAAGCCGCCCTTTTGGGTTTTCAACTTAGCGAGCTGTTCTTTTATTATTTTTAGGCGAAGTATTTCTTGACTACATCAGCATTCACGGGACGTGGGAGCTCCTCTCCATCCATAGTTGTAAGAATTAATGCACCGCCAGAGAAGGCTTTCTTAACAATGTAGGGTCCTTCGAAATTAGGAGTCCACTTGCCCCTTGAATCGGAGGTGAAAGACAAGATCCTTTTGAGCACGAGGTCTCCTTCTCTGAATACACGAGGTCGAACCTTCTTATCAAAAGCTTTCTTCATTCTTTTCTGTTATAGCTGACCATGGCATAAAGCCGTCATTCTCTTTTCTTCTATCAAATTCAATTGATCAAACCTGCTCTGACACCACTCAGCCTCAGATAACTTGGTTTCCATTAAAACTCTCAACGATGGAATCTCAACCTCAATAGGGAGCACTGCTTCCATACCATAAACCAAAGAAAAGGGGGTTGCCCCGGTTGAAGTACGAACAGATGTACGGTACCCATGCAAAGCAAATGGGAGCATCTCATGCCAGTCCTTGTACGTAACAACCATCTTTTGCACAATCTTCTTAATATTCGTATTTGCTGCTTCAACAGCTCCATTCATCTTTGGCCTATAAGGCGAAGAGTTGTGATGTTCAATTTTGAAACTTTCACACAGTTCTCTCATCATGCTATTATTCAGATTCGAGCCATTATTAGTGATGATATTGCTCGGTACACCATATCGGCAAATGATGTTGTTCTTGATAAATCTGACCACAACTTGCTTTGTCACATTAGCATATGAAGCAGCTTCTACCCACTTGGTAAAGTAATCGATTGCTACCAGGATGAATCGATGTCCGTTCGAAGCCTTGGGTTCAATCATGCCAATCATATCGATACCCCACATAGAAAAAGGCCATGGAGAGGAAATGACATTGAGAAGTGTCGGAGGCACATGAATCTTGTCAGCATACACTTGACATTTGTGACACTTCTTTACAAACTTGTAGCAATCAGATTCCATTGTCAGCCAATAGTAACCTGCTCTAAGCATCTTTTTAGCCATCGAATGTCCATTGGAATGAGTACCAAAAGAAGCTTCATGAATTTCATGCATCAACGTGTCTGCTTCGTTTCTATCCACGCATCTGAGCAAAACCATGTCATAATTTCTCTTATACAAAACATCCGCATTGATGAAGAAACTGCCAGCCAATCTCCTCAAAGTTTTCTTATCCTTATTTGATGCCCCAAATGGGTACTCTTGAGTTTGAAGGAAATGCTTAATATCGAAATACCAAGGCTTTTCATTTGTTGACTCCTCAACGGAAAATACATGAGCAGGTCTATCAAGACGCCTGATTGTAATTCGTGGTTCCTCATTATGAATGTTCACTTTGTACATGGAGGACAATGTGGCTAATGCATCAGCCATCTGATTCTCATCTCGAGGGATGTGGTGGAATTCAACTTTGTTAAAGAACGTCAACAACCTTCTGGCGTAATCTTTGTAAGGGATCAAGCCAGGATGACGAGTTTCTCATTCTCCTTTAATCTGATTAATTACAAGCGCAGAATCTCCATAAACATCAAGAATCTTAATTCTTAGATTAACGGCCTCTTCAAGCCCCATGATGCAAGCTTCATATTCAGCAAAATTATTTGTACAATCAAAACATATCCTTGCAGTGAAAGGAACATGCGAACCTTGTGGAGTGATAATCACAGCACCAATACCATGGCCATGAACATTAGAAGCTCCATCAAAAATTAAACCCCATTTGGATCCAGGATCTGGTCCTTCTTCTGGCAACGGTTCATCCCAATCTTGAGCTCTCAAATACATTATATCTTCATCTGGGAAGTCCATTCTAATAGATTGATGATCATCAATCGGTTGGTGAGCGAGGTACTCTGCCAACACACTTCCTTTCACAGCTTTCTGAGCTCGGTATTCAATATCATATTCAGATAACAACATTTGCCAGCGTGCAATCCTTCCGGTTAACGCAGGTTTTTCAAATATGTACTTAATTGGATCCATTTTGGAAATCAATAGGGTGGTGTGGTTCAACATATACTGTCTCAGTCAGCGAGCAGCCCACACCAAAGCACAACAAGTTTTCTCAAGCAGCGAGTATCTTGTTTCGCACTCGGTAAACTTTTTGCTAAGGTAGTATATTGCATACTCTTTTCGACCAGACTCGTCATGCTGACCCAACACACATCCCATTGAATTCTCAAGCACTGTAAGGTACATAATCAGAGGTCTTCCCTCAGCTGGAGGGAGCAGAATGGGAGGTTTAAGCAAATATTCTTTGATGTTGTCAAAAGCTTTCTGACAATCTTCATTCCACACACATCCCTGATTTTTCTTTAACAACTTGAAGATTGGCTCACAGGTAGCAGTCATATTGGAAATGAACCTGGAGATATAATTCAAACGTCCGAGGAAACCTCTCACTTGTTTCTCAGTCTTTGGTGCTGGCATTTCCTGAATTGCTTTAACTTTATCAGGATCTACTTCAATTCCCTTCTGACTGACAACGAAACCCAATAACTTTCCGGAATGGACACCAAAAGTGCATTTGTTTGGATTTAAGCGGAGACGATACTTTCTCAAACGCTGAAACAACTTTAAAAGATCCTCCATGTGCCCTTCCTCTGACTGGGACTTGGCAATCATGTCATCCACATAAACCTCAATTTCTTTGTGCATCATATCATGGAAAAGAGTGGTCATGGCCCTTTGATACATCGCGCCAGCATTCTTCAACCTAAAAGGCATCACTTTGTAACCGAATGTCCCCCATGGCGTAATAAAGGTTGTCTTTTCCATGTCTTCAGGTGCCATCTTAATCTGGTTGTATCTTGAAAAACCATCCATAAAGGAGAAAACCTCAAACTTTGCCGTGCTATCTACCAACATATCAATGTGAGGTAGAGGAAAATCATCTTTCGGACTGGCTTTATTCAAATCTCTATAATCAACACACATACGAACTTTTCCGTCTTTCTTCGGAACAGGCACAATATTGGCAATCCATTGAGGATATACAGAAGTGACAAGGAAACCTGCGTCTATCTTCTTCAAGACCTCATTCTTAATCTTCTCCGCCATATCGGGATGACTCCTTCTTAGCTTTTGCTTGACAGGAGGACATTCTGGTTTCAAAGGCAAACGATGCTCTACAATATCTGTGTCCAACCCAAGCATGTCTTGGTAGGACCACGCAAAAATGTCAACATACTCTTTAAGAAGCTCTACCATCCTCTTCTTAACATCTTGACCAAGCAGTGCCCCAATCTTGACTTCCTTCTTATCCTCTTCAGAACCCAAGTTGATGACTTCTAACGGCTCTTTATACGGCTGAATGGTGTCTTCCTCGTGCTCAAGCAGTCGGGAAATCTCATCAGGAATACATTCATCACTCTCTTCTTCTGCCTCATACACAGGACACTCGAAGTTGGGAGAGGGTGCAGGGTCATTACTTTCAACGGTTTTATTGATTAATCTGCACAAGTGATTATTATTTCAGGAAAAGGAAAGATATATGCAAACATGTAATCGTGCAGATTATGGCAAATGAAAACATTTTTAAGGTTTTTTGTGTTACCACTTTCCAGAAAAAAGCAAAAAGATAAAAAGCATGTATATGCAGAAACAAAATGACTTTTATTGATGATTTTAATGTTTAAAACAAATAGGAAAAAGCCCTAACAAACTTCTCTTTCATCTTGGGCAGAATGAAAGGATTTTTGAAAAACATAAAAGCAAATTACTTTGAAGCATGAGTACACTCAGGAATGTCAATGGTGATCCAGTTCTTAATCATCTTCCCATGGGTCACAAAGTTTGGCACTTCTAGCTCTGATTCGTCTTCAATAGCGTTCACTTATGGAGGAGTCTTCCCAAGATATCCATACACCATGTTCACAACAGACGCTTCATGAGTCGGCAATGGATTGTTCTGTACATTTGGGCCAATATCACGGAAGGAAAGCATACCAGAACGAACCAATCTCTGAACTTCATTCTTCAGAGACCAACAATTTTCCAAATCATGCCCAGGAGCATTCTAATGAAAAGCACAAGTGGCATCAGCTTTGTACCACCAAGGGAGTTTCTTTGGAACAGGAGGCGGTGACCTTGGTTGAACCAACTTCTTATGAATTAGTGCAGGATATAGTTCAGTATACGTCATGGGATAGGATCAATATTAACTCGAGGATACGGATTCCGCCTTGCTGGTTGTTGATTAACAGGAGCTACAGGCACTGAATTCACAACAGGAGTTACTGACGCCACTTGTTGAGATTGATTTCTGAATCGACTATTCCTCCCATGAGAAACAGTATTAGCATCTGATTCCTTCTTCTTTTGGAATGAAGAACCATACTTCTTCACACCACCAGCTGAATTATCATTCCGAACCAAATGGCCTTCTCGCACAGCTTCTTCCAGCCTGACACCCATACCCACCATTTCGGTGAAGTCTACAGGAGCACTTGCAATCATCTTCTCATAGTAAAATGGACCAAGAGTCTTCAGGAAAATCTTAGTCATCTCTTTTTCTTCCATCGGAGGAATCACTTGGGCGGCAACCTCACGCCATCTCTGAGCATATTCCTTGAAGGATTCCTTTTCTTTTTGCATCATAGCTCGCAATTGATCCCTATCAGGAGCCATGTCCATATTATACTTCTATTGCTTCACAAACGCCTCAGCTAAGTCATTGAAAGTGCGAATATGGGTATTATCAAGGCCCATATACCACTTAGAAGCAGCTCCAGTCAAACTGTCTTGGAAATAATGGATCAACAGACGTTGATCATCAGTGTGAGTGGACATCTTCCTTACATACATCACCAGATGTGTCTGAGGGTAGGAATTTCCTTTATACTTCTCAAATTCAGATAGCTTGAATTTAGCAGGTACTTTCACATTGGGAACAAGGCAAAGATCATGCACATTCTTTCCAAACAGTTCTTTCCCACGCAAGGCTTTCATCTCTTTCTGCAATTCTTCAAACTGATCTTGGAAACCATCCATTCTGTCATGAATTTCACTTGGAGCAGCATCATAAATGGGCTCTGGGACAAAAGGACCAGTATGAACAATAGGAGACGTGTTGACCATAACAGGAGTCAACGGACGAGTCATCTCAAGAACAGACAAATAACCTTCAGGCATGCCCCAGGGATATTCATTAGGCATACGTTGCTGAGTAGCACCAACAGGAACAGCAGGAATTGTTGTAGCAGCAATTTCAGAAATCACAGTGGCCTGACCCTGAGTTTGGGCATTGGGAGGAGGAACCTGATTCTGATTCTGAGCAGCCATCAATGTCTAAACTAGAGTAGTGAGACGATCCACACCAGATCTCAAAGTAACAACCTCTTCACGTAACTCACGATTCTCTTGTTCAAGACCTTCCATCTTCTTCTTGCAGTTAGCTCGAGTGTTATACCGGTGAGACAGCTTGATTCTGTATGAAGAACACTGAATAAGACCTCGGGAATACTCTCAGAAGCAAGACCAAAATGCAGAATGATGCATGAAATGCAATGCAAATGATTTTTATTGGTTTTCAAGGAACTTTAAGACATTAATTGTAAACATTAGCAAAAACAACATAAAACATAACATCATTCTTTCATTAGTAATGGGAAAGCTTACAAAAGGATTCAAAGATCCAAGATTACAAAACAATGGAAAAGCTAAAAACTAGAAGGGAACACTTCTGATGAAGATCCAACTCCTTTCTGCAGCTTCCTACGGAGCTTCTCCAATTCATCTTCATAAAAGGCCTTCAAATGAGCATTCTCGACCATCAGCTTATCAGCAACTTCCTTCCATGCAACTAAATCTTCTTGCTGTCTCTTTCGCTTTTCTCCATGTTGTTGAAGTAACTCTTCTTGATGACGGATCTGATCATCCTTCTCCACTTTGGTCTTCAAGATTGAGATCAATTTCCCATAACGGTTTTTGAAGTTGTCAAGATTAGGAACCAAAGTTGCTAGCTCTTTCAATTCTTTTGCACTTGAATTCCTAAAAGTGTACTTCTTGATGCTTCTCTTTTGATCCATGGTACCTGTGATGTTTACAAAAAATGTCTCTAAGTTCCTTGAAAACCATTTGTGAAGGTCATTTTTATGAATGCATGAATGCATGGTTTATGCATCGATCACAATCAAGAGCACACAAGGTCACATCAAATCACACAAAATCACACAGTCCAGGTTCAAAGGTTCAACGTCACGAGCATGGAGCTATGGGTCTACCCATCCCACAAGGTGTGATCTAGGGAATTTTGTACCTGCCAATCGGGTTCTACAAAGGTTCCCAGAGTTTTCAATCTTCTATCGGATATTCCCGACACGCACAATTGCTCATGGGCACCAATAATATGCCTAAAAAGACCTCGTCTGAGCGTAGTATCGCATGACAACAAGCTCAAATTGGTACTTGATCTTGTTTCTGCACTACATCCTAAAAAAGGCTTAGATTGGTTAAAAGGTTCTAGGCCATTCAGCTTCTACGGACACTCACTATTGAAAGTAATAGCGTTATCACGATGGTTCGTAACAACCTCTACTACCTTCCATGAGACCTCCACTGATTGGGGTTCCACCATATGACGCTCATGGTAAGGATTGCTCCTGACATGCGACTATTGGTCTTACCACCTCCTATCTCAAGTTACTCACCAAAGTCCGGGTTAGAACTTTATCTCATCACAGAGGAACCATCGAGCACCAAAAAGAAAATAAACACACAAAGCACACAACAATATATACAGATAAAAACACACAGATAAACAAAAATAGGCGTAACACACTAAAAACTGGATCCCCAGTGAAGTCGCCATTTTTCTGTAGCGGGGAAAATCTGAGATCGAAGCCATAGGATTGACTCGACTCAATATTTCGTTTGAAATCGCCACCGTGCTTTATTGTTTCCAAAGGAAAAGGGAAAAGAACGTAAAACCCAAAGTTTGTTTTTAAAACAAAAGAGAACTCAGGTTCGGGTGTTGATTATACAAGGGGAAGGTTTTAAGCACCCCTCATATCTGTGGTACTCCACAGGAACCTTTTTGAAAATCTGTGTCGTGTGTGCTTAAAAAAAGGTTTGTTTTATTTTTAAAATAAGCTCGGCAAGACGTTAAGCCTTGTGCCTACATACCTCCTCGGTGCAATGGAAAAGTCAGAGCTAATCTAGTTCCGCTTAAAGGGAAAACATTTTTTAAAAAAACGAATAAACACTTTATCGTCGTCGGAGAGAAATACTCAGCCATTGATCTTGAGCATGAGAACAAATGAGTTCTTTGCATCGCAAATGAAAGAAGGGCTCCAACTCGGGTAAAATCAACGAGTATGCCACTAGCTCTCTCACGCGGAAAAGATCTCATTATATCAATCAATTTCAAAATTGTGGGGTATAACCACTCGTTTCGACAATTAACAGTGTATAAACTTTGAAGAAAAAGCCACTAAGGGCAAAAGATATTTTTAAAGAAAAAGGTTTTAAAAGAGGTTTTACAAACATAAGAAGGGTTTTTGAAAAAGGGAGAAGATTTTGAAAATTAAAGAAGGGGAGGAGATGAAGAGACTATCCTAATGCGTAAAATAAAAGCTAAGGAAAGAAACGGTCTAACCGAAGAAGAAGCCAACACTTGACATTATGAGTCAAGGTAGAGTTCCCATCCTTTGGACTTATCAATACCAAACCAAAATATTACCACTTGGGGATCCAGATGAACTTATTATCTTAGCACCACTTTGCGTTAAGCACATTAAAATTCTGACAAAAATCGGCCAGAGTAACGGCTGTTTTCGGGTAAAATCCTTATCTCAATGCCTTGGAATTAACCATCAAGGACTTTCAAGGAAATACCTGCATACACAAACAGACAACAATCCAATGCCAGACAGACAAAATAACAACATAGTAACAATAGAATAAGGGTCCAGAGGCACTAAGTCCATAAGTCCGAATCTCCAAAATGCTCAAGATAGTAACCAATAGTCCAAAAGAGAGCCTTAAGAGTTTTTTAGATTTTTGTTGATTATTAGTGTTTTAGCATAAAAGTAAAGTATGGTCCAAGTGGACAAAAAGAAAATAGCGGAAACATAAACATAGCGTCCAAATGGACAAAGAGAAAATAGCGGAATGTAAGTATGATGAAATGATAAAAATAAAGCAATAAAGCAAAATATAAAGAGCAATATAATAAATTGCGGAAATTAAAGTTAGTTATTAGATGTTAAAGATAACCATCTTGAAACTTGTCAAGTATGTTATCAAAGTTAGTAAGAAAGATCGATGGTGAGTGAAGGATGTTCTCAGATTTAAATTCAATGGACATTTATCAGAAGCTTGATAAAATCATAGCGACTACACGATAAACCTCCATAAGTCTTAAATCAACCGCATACATTTCTCTTCCATATTTGATCTTTTTTATTCGGGACACGAAATATTGCGCTATGTTAAGCAGATCGCCAAGTGATTTATGTAGAAATCACCCTACAACGAGGCCGGTCAAAACTTTATGTGCTAATGCATGCGAGAGAAGCGATATGTAGATCACTCTCCGAAAGCAATACCGCACGAAAAGAAAAATAAGGAGCGATCTAGTCTTTACCAAGAATCCATAAGAATTCTCAAGGTATTAAGACTTTCATCGATCAAAATAAAAAGAAGCAAAAGATGGAACCACATTAAAAGCTCCTTTCATTCATAATTTCAATCACTTAATTTTGCGGATTTGGATTCTCATCCTATCGACGCCCTAAGTCCATTGAAATTAGAGAGAAATTAGGCCTCTAACTTGTGATTCAAAGAAAATATCAAAAGAATGGAGTAGAAGAAGAGTTAGAACCAAAAACAAGTCAAAAATAGCAAAAACAAGCATTCTGCCAGCAGGAAATCGATTTCATGCAGGGGGAAATCGATTTCCATAATGCAGTTTTCAAAAAAAACAAGTTACGTACAGCATGAAATCGATTTCAGCCTTAAGGAAATCAATTTCACCAGTGCAAATTTCAACAAAAACATCATTTAAAGGCATGAGACTTGATTTGAACAAATATACAAACACCGTATGGTCACACATCAACTTGAGCACGAATTTTCCATCAATTCACCATCAAATATGACCAATATAGCATCAAAGATGCATTGAACACAAGCCACAAAGATATACATCTTAGAGTTTAGGAATTTACCAATTCTTGAATCAAATGTTGAAGTAGCTTCAAGAACAAGCACAAAGTGTGTAGATCCTTTAAAATTGGAGATGAACAAACAAAGAAAAGAGTGAAATGTAGGAGGTTTAGTTCAAAACTAGTAAGATTCAATGTGAATCTCACTAATTCTATGAAAATGAACTTTGGGTGAGGGTTTTGGAAAGGGTGAAAATGTACCTCATTCATTCATAACGCATATACATACTTTGCTCTCATTTATTTTGAGAAGCTCACTGCATCATACATCACAGGCATCATGACATTGCATAAAACTAAGGTTGCCTTTTCCAGCCATGCTACAATCAAACACGTGGTTCCTTCCGAAAAGCATCTGCATCACTTTCTAAAAAAAAGAGGGTACTTACGTTGGATGGCATCTTTAAGCCCATCTCCCATGGAACTTCTTCCCAACAAATACAAATTTCAGGGCATTTTAGTGTTCAATCATCTTCTACCTTTAGATCACGATAGGCAGACGTGCCTATCTGACTCTTCAGGTTTAAGAAGATTGAACAGGGGCAGCTGTCTTACCCCAAAATTTGCTCTCTTATATACAGTTGAAGGTTCCTCAATTGCCCAAGAGCACTCATGGTTCTATCAGACAAAGCTCCTCCTAATCCAGGATCTTCAAAAACAAGGGTTTGCATTTTATCAAAGGAGTTTAAATCTCTAAGGCCTCAAATGGATCTCAAGGTATCTCATGTATCTCAAAGCATCTCCATGTTAAAAGTCAAGCTTCAATTCCAAGGATTGCTCACTCAATGGTTCAGATGACCCACAGTCGACTAGTTTGACCTAAAACTCAACTATGGTTAAAGTACAGTCAAAACTCCTGACTTTTGGTCAACGTCAAGTATTGGAGGTTATATCCATCATTTGATCAAGGTTTGATCATGATTCATTAATGAAAACTCAGAAATGAACAAATTCAAAAGGTTCAAATTAGGGTTTTTATAGGAGAAAGTCAACTCAACTTTGACTGGCCATAACTTTCACATGGAGTATCAAAAATTTCCCAATCAAAGCCTATTCAGAAGGAAATTGGATTCTCTACAACTTTATCTCTCACAAGCCAATGCCATAAATGCTTCATTTGGGAGATATGGTACAAAAGATTACAGGTCCTTTTCAAAAGTCAACCAAGAGTAGTTTTTTGTCAAAGGGCATATCATCAAGATAAAATCTCCAAATGAAAAATATGTTCAAAAGTGGCTTGAAGAGGATATCTTGAGGTTTCCAAAAAGTCCTAGAACTCTTTCATATGTTAAAAATTGAGGGAGATATGCCTTGTCAAAGTTGGGCAATTTTGAAGGAAAAATGTGAAGTAAATAAGGTTCAAAATGGATATTTTTACAAATGGGCCTAACTTATTATGATCCAAACTTGTTACTCAAGTATTCAAGAAGCTCCAAGACCAATCCCACGATTTAGTTGATTTTATTATAATTTTTGTGAATTTTTATTCATTTAAAACATAATAAAAATCAAATAAATCAAGGGAAAATCAAAGATATAATTCAAATCCATATTCCAATCATATTCAATCAATATTTAAGTCATATTATGTATCCAAATTCGTGCACATGGTAATTGGAAAGATTGGATGGAATTTGAACCAATTTAGAAAGATTTTATAACTAATTTCAATCAAGTATCAATGTCAATAATCAGCAAGATTGGATCCAAGTTTGTTGACCTAAAGCCTTCCTCATATATATTCAAAGATGTTCAGATGCAAAGGGGGGTTTTTGCTGGCCTCCAAGAGCCATAGCCGAGTTCTAAAAATTTCAAGAAAAAGTGAAAACCGAATTCAATATTGGAGGGCGATTCAAGGAGTTTGAATAGTTCTAACACGTTCCTGGACATGTTCTGTAGCTAACCAAATCATCACCATCGCCCAAGGCTTCTTGAATCGATCCTATAGAGCACATCGGTTTGCATTTTTTTTGATTTTTAATTACGACAATTTATACGACATAAGCATGTTTTAATTATATATTTGTGTTTAGAGTAATGTTTGCAAGCTTTCTGGATGGTTTAATTTGAGTTTGGTTGCAGATTAAAGAATCCACCATGGCTAGGTTACTCAAGCTTCAAATTGGGGATTCTTTAATTAGGGAAAATTGGCCCAAACTGTGGCCACCAATGGATTCAGGGGGAAATTTACACTCGATCCATGTCTTTGGAATTTATTTATTTGTTGTCTATTGTTAGATTCACATTTACAGAGGCTATAGCAACACACAAAAACCGTAGCCAAAAGTCTCCAATTTCCAGGAAAAAACATGAAGAAGACGACGCAACAGTGTTGGGCGCGAAACACTTTTTTTTCGTTTTGAACATTTTTTATTTGTATATAATATTTACGAAGCGTATCATTATCACAACTTGCAGCAGCGCAGTTGGCCAGATGAAGGAGCGTGTATCCTTCAGGGGATCGGTTCGAACCCAACAGGAGACGTAAATATTTTTGCAAATTGTGTGGTTTAAGTCACATATGGATCCGGTGTTCCCCCCCCCCCCCCCACGCGCACCCTTACGGTGTACCTCAACTTCTTACAATCAGATCACCTCCACTACTGATCCAACGCTTCCTAATGTGTAGGTGCACCATGAACCCTCATGAACCTGCAGCACATGAGTAAAGCCCAGGTTCCTTTATTATTTTTTTCTATTTTATTTGTTTTATATTACTTATATAATTATATAATTGATTTTAATTATTTCTATCATATACATAATTTAATTTCAATAATATAATTAACATTAGGATTATTTCCCAATTATTCGATTATTTTGATTAATTTATTTAATCAGTTTTAACTATTAAATCACGAAAAGCCTTAAAGAACTTTATCGATGCATTAGGGTTTGCCCGATCCCACTGGCCATTTGGCCAAAATATTAGGTTTAATTTATTATTCGTTTCGACCGAAATAATCGGTCGCGATGGTTAATAATCAATCATTCAATTAATTAAATCTGAACAAGGTTATTTTGCTAAAAGGTTTTAACCATCTTATTGGTTACGATGATTAGCATTTCTTTTTCATCAATTCGTTACTATTTTTAATCGAATCTATCGATTAGAATTGTTAGCAATCCTTTACTAATCTATTAATTATGGTGATCAAACCTATTGATCATTGCGATTAATAGTGCATATTAAATATCAGGGTTTTATGCCAAATCTTAAAACACTCATCTCTTCAATACTGCGAATTTCATCACTTCGATAAGGTAATTCAAAATACCTTGCAAACCACAAATTTCAAAACTTCGATAAGGTAACTCAAAATACCTTCAAACAATTTCATATCAAACCTAAGGCGTACAACCCTGCCCGAACTACATTGACTCTGATCCTCTATAAGGAGGTACGTAGGCACTTAGATAACCAAGGCGAGTCCCCTTTCCCAAAATCTCACTTTTCACTCTATTCATTTCCTTAGCTATTAGACCTTAATATTTAGCCATAAACCTTCGCCTTTAAATTCAAAACCCTAGGAAAGGGTTAAGGGTGCCTATCACCTTCCCTTGACCTGATTATAATAACTTAGCCCGAATCTCTTAACTGCGTAGGGTTTCCTATTCGCCCTGGTAGAATAGGTGGCGACTCTAAAATGCTAATTTTTTAGGGCAGGTTGCTACACTTTTTATTCAAGTTTCTCTATATTAGATCCGAAACGACAAAAATTTCTCCTCCTTAGTAAAATCATATATCTTTTAAAGGTTAGTTTCAATACTTCAGAGTTTCACTACAAATTCTCCCTTAATGAAAACAAGGATGTTCATAGATAAAACAGAGTTCAATGCAAACAAGGATGTTCATAGATAAAACAGAGTTCAATACTTCAATGTAGAGCTCAATGCAATTAAGAAAACAAGGATGTTCATAGATAAAACAGAGTTCAATGCAATCAGACAAGGTATTGAAGAGCAGAAAGTAGTCAAGTTAATGTCACGAAATTTTAAAAACATAAGATCTAAGATAGTTTTGGGATAAGGGATAACAGAAGGTTTTTGAATTCATTCGTAGAATCCTCTTGCCTAATCATCCAGGATTTGAATTCCTTGTTGGTCATGTCCCGCCTGTCTAGTCGTTCCTTGACCACTGCATTTTCCTTCTTCAGTTCATTAAGCATTTCGAGCAAGCGAGCAGATGGATCAGAGGTTGAGGCAACGTCTGTAGTTGCAAGTATAGAGGAAACAATAATAATCTTATGGGTCAGAAGATCTGCATTTAGCACCCAGGTTGGTATTATTCCTTCCCAAATGTCTTTCGGCACTTCAATCAGAACTTTTTTACCATGGACAAAGGGTTTGCTAAATCGTCATCTATATCCATATGTTCAGAAGATGAGTAATAAGGAGCATTACTGATTATAAAAGGAGGCTTTAACGCCCAGAGATCCATCCCTAGTGTGATAACGACACTCATACGCTCAAAAAATTTCATATTAGCATGCGTGCGGCATACTTCTTTGAACTTGAGGGATTCAACGTTGAATCTCCTTCTAAACGCATCCCAAAGGGCTCCTGAAGCCACTGGACTTCCATTTGTTGCACAGTCAGTCTTTAATTTAGCAATCCAATCCTGCATCTCTATTGCGAAATTCTGAAATAATATATTAACATCTGTTGGAGTAGGTTCGTGAGTTGGTTCAGGATGTTGGGTTTCATGGGATTGTTCTGATTGAGGTACAGAGGATTGTTCAGGTTGTTGTTCAGATAATTCAGTTGGTTGAGGTTCAGGAAGGGGAACTTCTAATGTTACCAGGGGTAGGTTTGGTGTGTTGAATGGTGAGGTTTGTGGTGATGATGAGGATGAGGATGAAACAATTAGAACTTCGGGAGAGGATGGAATGAAGATTTGTTTTGGAGAGTGAGGTAAAGTAATTTCAGGGGATTGTGGTGAGGTGTGTTCGATTGATTCAGAGGTGGCAAGGATGTTTTGTGCCGGAATATCAGGCAATACCACAGCTAAGGGGCTAGTGATGCCAGGAATGTTCCAAGATCCTTGGAACCAAGCATAGGGTTTTGGTATTGCATGTTGGGATTTGTTTTCCGAAGATTCTGTATGGTTTCTTCCAATGGAAGGTATAGTCTCTTGTTTTGTGGGAAGAGGAAGTTCTTTCTCTATAGGGAATGGATTTTTTCGTTCAAATGGGGGTGGAAGTTCTGTTGAGTTTGGATTTGATAGTTCGGGAGCAGAAACAGGAGTCTCCTGTTGGTTTTCTGGTGGAGTTGATGTTGTGAGGCCAGGGAGTTGAGTATTACTTTTCTCTATTAGAGTAATTTTCAGTTTGAGCTTCAGATGATGGTATGGGTGTTGATTCATTTTGTGTGGGAGTTTCAGTTTCTATTGGAATTTCTGAGGTAGTTGAATTAGTTTGATGGGGAGCAGGAATTGGAGTTTCTTGTTGAATCTCATGTTGTGTGATTGTAATGGTTTCTGGTGGTGGTTCAAAATTGTCTATATCAGACAACACTTGTGCACTGGTTTGTTCTTGATTTACAGGAGGAATTATGGAATCGGTTTCAAGGTTTGAGGCATTAAGTGTTTGTTGTGGAGTATCTTGGTTGAAACTGATTCAGTTATTGGTGATGAAGGATATTTTGAAGCTTGATAGACAGGTTGTTCACGCTCTTTAGGTTCAGAGGATTGAAGAGGGGATGTTTCAGATATTTGAGTTTGAGAGGGTTCAAAAGTTTGAATTGACTGGGGTTCAGGGTTTTGACTCATGGGTTGATGTTCAGATGATGCTATATTTTAAGAATTATTTACAGAGATAGAGGCATGAGGATTACCTGAGGATTGTTTATCCTTTTTTCGTCTTTTTCTGTGGTCTGGTGGACGAGCCTTCTTCTTTAGTCTTTCTCTTTTTCTTGGACTCCTTCTTAAGAGGAATATCTGGAAGGGGCTCATTTCTGTTTTTAAACCAAGCTGGGTCAATTGGTATGTTGTCCTTCTTTCAAAACTCAATGAACCCGAGGATCACTTGTGGAGCTTCACCAGCACTAAAACATTGAAAGTCTTTTATTGGAACTCTTCATTTTTTGGTGAACTCTGCAGTATAGGGAGTTGGTTTGCAGATGACTTTATCAATAATATTCATCTTCTTCAAATTCTTTCCATTTAGGGTTTTGCCACAAGTGGGCATCAATTCATCCAAAAGGTTTGCTTCCTCCAGATGTTTAATCAGGCCATTCTCTGTTAGAATATCTGATAGGAGTCTAGAAAGAGGAATTCAGTTCTTCTTGATTTTAGATCTTCTGGCTCTTTCTTCCCTTGTGTCTTTTACATGAGTCCATAAGTGTTTGAAAATCAGAAAAGGTAAGTCAACTTTGATAGTGTTATCAATGCAGTACAACAAGTATTGTTGATCTGTATTGACAAAGTTAGAAGAATTAGTTGATTTCCTGTGAAAGATGCAACCCAGAATAGTTCTTGCCCAGACTTGGTAGTATTTCTTCAGATGTTTGATTTTTGATGAAGATTGCCCTTCTGAGTATATTTCGGCATATACTTCTGACATATTCGGTCTGCCATCAGCAATTCCAGTAACTCCTTCACCATTTAGACCTAATAATTTTTGGATTAGGGTTTTAGTGATGACTATTTGTTTACCCATGAAAAACGAAAGAATTGCTTTTGGAACAACAGTGGCATGAATCCAAAATTCCTTTACCAAGAGAGGAAAACTGGTCCAATTAACCGATCAAAGTAGTTTCTCTAACCTTGAAACTCGATTGCTGGAAACAAGTCGAGTTCATTTTTCTTGATGTTTTTTAGGTCAACCATCGATTCACATATGACTTCTAAATCTTTTACAGGAATGAGCGTGGTCCTTTGAGGTGTGACGTAACCTTCCGGTTGAGGATTGGTGATTCTCTGTTGGGACGAGGATGGGTTTGCAGATGACGCCATTTAAGAAGGTTTGGAGTTTTTGGTGACGAGTGAAGAGAAGACAGAAAATTCGTAGAGGGCTGAGAGCGAAAGGGAGTAAAAGAGGGAATGAAGGGATTTGAGATTAAAAAACAATTTAAAAAAAAAAAGCTATTTATAGAGCATCCGCATGCAATTAGTTAACAAGTTTATATATTAAAAACGAGTTAAAAAAAGATAATATAAGATTTTTATCAGATTTTTAGAGTTATAATCATAACAAACATTTAATGAATTCGACAATCAAGGGAGAGAACGTGATTTTGAATTGATTGGAACAATTACCTAGGGATTTCGTCACCATACCTTGCTTGCGTGATCTTTCAGAGGCTTACACACGTGTTCACATCTTCGGGTTAGCGTGATACAGTATTTATATGATGAGCTTTTGAGTCATGAACTCCAGACTTGTTCTTTGCTTCTGAGTCTTTAGAAGTTATTTGAAGAATTTCCATATCTCCACAACTAATCTTCTTTACCAGATTTAAGTTCCAAGCTTTGGAACATAGAATTTCTTCTCGTCATGTGACGCGAGCATCTTAGAGTCCAGGAATCATGACTGTTGTTTTATTTTCACTGCTAGGACATGTTTTCTGCTTATCTTCTTATGTCCAAAAGATTATTCTTCAGCTTTACACGAATATTTTCTTTAGCACATGGTTTTTTTTCTGGCGATGGAGTTATTTTCTACTCTGTGCGGTTTTTCTCCTTCTGGATCTCTATACACGGTTAAGTGTTTGATTTAAGATCAATAACAGAGCCAGGCTCTTATACCAATTGAATGTGGAGAAAAACACAATAAAGGAGGGGTTTGAATTGTGTTCTTTAAAATTTGTTTCCCTTTCCATTGATATCTTTTCTTTTTCTTCCCGTATCTCATTTTCTTGGAAATGCTTGGAATACTATTGGGGAAGCATGTTTGTAATAATAATGCATAACCAACGAGATAAACTTTAACTTTTTTTCTTCATCAAAACTTCTGACTTTGTTAAGTATAATTCTGAAGAAAGACAGCGTGGAGGTTCTGAGTTAAATGAACAGTTTAGAAAGTAAAAGACACATTCATTTTTATCCTAGTTCACCTTCTCAATAAGGCTACCTCCAGTCCACCTTCCTCAGGTGATTTCGCCTCTCTCATTGAGGACTTAATTCACTATAATCAAAATTGATTAAAATTTGCACAATTAATTGGTGTGACTAACCATACAATGCACGAGCCAACGGCTGGTGACTAACAACCTGCACAAGCCAACTGCTTGTGACTCACAACAATGAACTGTTCAGTGATCTGATTCACAGATATAACATTCATTGAGCTAGACAAACCTACACAAGCTATCTACTTGTGACTCACAGAAATGAACTATTCAGTGATCTGATTCACATATATAACATTCATTGAGCTAGACAAACCTGCACAAGCTAACTGCTTGTGACTCACAGCAAGAAATGTTCAGTGATCTGATTCACAGATATAACATTCATTGAGCTAGACAAACCTGCACAAGCTAACTGCTTGTGACTCACAACAACGAACTGTTCAGTTATCTGATTCACAGATATAACATTCATTGACCCCTTTCAACTTCTGACCTTCACTTGGTCTTCTAAGAGGCTTTTCATACTGACTACAGTGACTTTCATTTCAACCTTCAGACCTCTTAACTTGGTTTCTCAAGGAAAATACATTTTTGGTATGATATAATGGTTCTAATAAGCTTTAATCATAATTGTGATATTTCATTGAAGTTATAGGCACCACCTTTTGAAAAATTGCCTTATCTATCAAAAAACATGGTCTTCTATTTATAGCCTTGAATATATCTGTTGCTTTGATCTTTGGAGAGAGCATTAAATGCTTGCGTGTTTGCTTTTTGTTTTTGTTTCTCTAACGAGCTGCATGTGCGTAGCTTCTTCAGCTAACATTGGGAGCATTGGGAGTTGCTCCTGTTGAGTGTTTCAACCGTTTTGCTAGTCATTGCTTTTAACGAAATTCTTCCTTGTGTCAGAGTCTTGCGTGTTTGTTTTTCTTCAAGAAAGCTGCTTTCTGATTTTGTGGCTTCTGTCAGAATTTGTTTGTTGCGTTTATGGTACCTTCAGAAGTTGCTCAATTCGAGCTTCAATTGTCTTGTCTTTATTAGTCAGCTTTTGTGTTTCACATTAATAGATCTCTTCTAATTTTTACTTCTGATCTTCTTATTTGAACTTATCTGATTTCTTTTGATCTTTTGCACGTTTCAGCTTTCAGAACTTCTGACTTATCAGGACCTGTGAAGAGTAACATCTTCACACTCAATGAAACCATTAGTAATAAAATTGTTACTAACAAAATATATGCTTGTTATTATCAAAACCAGAATCAGAACATAGATCCCAATCTTGTTCTAACAAAGATATCCTTGCAAGTTGCCGTCTATGACCATACGACAACCCTACCCCTGTCCCTTCACATCCAATAGATAGGACTACCTACCCACTAATGGTATGGATAGTACTATCTCTCAAAAGAAAAACATAAAAGAATAGGAAAGACCTTACAAATTAGGGTAAGTAACTCCTAATTGCTTGCTCACACTCAAAATTCATCTTTGTACTTCACATTTTCAAAAACAAAGACTTTGTATACATTCATACAGGAATCATTACAAAGTTTAAACATCGTTTTTCAAATATTTTCAAGATAAATACTTTGTATACATTTATACGAAAATCACTACAAAGTTAACTCTTATTACAAAATATTTTTCAAAAGCACACACTCACAAGTCAAACAAAAGTGAGTTAAGCAATTAAGAGCCCATGGATACAAAGGGTGCTAACTCCTTCTCTTTGTATAACTTACCCCCCCCCCCCCCCGAACTCAAAATCATTTAAAGGTCTTTCCTGTTCTTTTATACCTTTCTAAAATTGGATAAAATAAAACTCGGTGGCGACTCTTGCTAACCGCAACATGTTTTGTGAAAACAAGACAAAAAGTCAGTTCTCCCACAGGATTACACATCCGCATGTGCAACAAATCATTATGAAACACGTGTCCCACTATCTTTATTTTAAAAAAATATTTAGAATTGCAAAAGATCATTTTTGTCCCCTTATAAATAGTGACCCTAACTTCTTTTAAACACTTTTCATTTTCTTTCTCAAACAAATAACTCTCTTTACCATCTTCTTCCTAAAAAAATCATTCAGAAACTCGCATCTTTTCCACAAACTTCAACATCAATGGCTTCTGCAGATCAAATGTCTAAGAAAACACAACTTGATGATGCTTCCTAACCAATCATGAAAATCTCCAGACCGCTGCAAGTGGGGAATCAGGAGTATGTACCAGAATCTCCTTACCTTGAAGAAAAGCGCGGGATCGATGCTTCTTAGATAATTATCCCTCTTAACATTGCTAGTGAGACACATGCATTCATGGATCCAATCCCCGACCCTAATGTAAGCGTGAAATCAGAGTTTTTTCCTAGCTATCATAGGTCTAGGCCCATTGTTAGTAAGAACGAGGTTGATGACAAGGGTAAACCCATATTGGTTGAAACTATAGAGGTTCATAAAAATCAAGCTATGTATTCGACAGAAGCTTTAGTTGCTCAGGAAACCATTCGGTTAGAATACATGACAAATACCCTTAAGGTATTCTGATCCATCCCCATAACGAAAGACCTTGAACCTTATTATGCTTGGTTAGAGAAAGTTGAGGCAAAGAAGTCTCAATTCTGGAAAGATTTAGGAATTTATGACCTGATCCAGCTATCGAAAATTGGTCTCGAGTATAATCAACCCATGTTAGTAGCGTCCTTGTATTTCTAGGATGCATCCCATAATACTTTCCATCTTCCCTTTGGAATGGTAACACCTACGCTCTTCGATGTGGTTGCCATTACTGGACTTCGCCCAACTGGAGAGGACTTCAATCCTAATTAAATGGACGAAGACACCATCAGGGTTGGTGAAAGCAAAGCCACTTACACCCTTTTCATTTCCAAGCATCACAATAAGGATAGTGATGACATTTCAGACGAAGAGCACATTGCTTTTCTAGCACTCTGGCTGTCAAGATGTGTTTTCTGCTCGAGATCTCTGCAGGTTGCAAAGAGATACCTAGCTATGGCAAACCAAACAAATTCTGGTCAAAACCTTGGTTTGAGTCAGGTGATTCTTGGATTTCTCAACGAGTCATTAGGTGAATCCGTAGATCTTTTGAAAGCATATGAAGCGGGGACCTCTTTGTTGTTCATTGGACCCTTTTGGTTACTGTAGTTGTGGTTGAATGCCACAATTGAAGCTGCCTTGCCTAAGAAATGTTTAGTTAAAGAAGAGGACGAGATGATCAAGAACAGGGTGGTCGAAGGAACAAGATTGGCGTACTTAATTCCTCAAGATGGAGGAGAATAATTGCCTGAATATTTTAGATCTTATATGATAATGTTCGCCAAGCATTACAGTTTCACTCCTTCGATGGCTCCCTTTGCTAAAAGGTTTATAGGACCAGAATGGTTCACAAGAGAATTTCCCGCCCTTTACCAGAGCACCAAGCTGAATCAATAGTTGTTTAGGAAGCATTCTTAACTCCCAATATGCTATCCCACAGGTTGAGGTCTACGAAGAGCCATTATGACCTATTGAGTTATCAACCCAACTTAGTTTCGAGATAATTTGGTCTTATTCAAATAAAACCAAAATTCATGTACGAGAAGAAAAGCCATTTGTGTCTTCACTCCATGTTCTCAACTGAGGAGAGTTTTGAGTTCAAAACTACTCGATATATTGGTGTTACTTCCCTTACACCCATTTCCTTCAAGACTTATTTCTACTGCACTCATGAGTTTTCTGAGTGGTGGGTGAGTTACTACAACAGAGAAATCTTTGATGTGCCTACTCTTTCCAAGCAACTAACTTCAGCCTTTGCTTCTATGCAAGAGCGTTTCAAAAAAGGTACTTTGACGCATGTATATGTTCGACTTGAACAACGTTATGAAACGACTTTTACTCTAAACGACTTTTACTCCTACAGGCCCAATGATCTTATTCGAACCATTCGAGAAGCGGCTTTTATTCTAAACGAAAAATTTACTAAAAATTGCCTGCATATGTTCGACTTGAACAACGTTATGAAACGAATTTCAAACTGTACCCTACTAAGTTCCCTCGACTACCAAGCGCTGACTTTGGTGTGGCTTTAAGTCCTCCATTTCCAGACTGGTTCGTCTGTGGGAATTATACGAAAATCCTTCGCGAAGAATCTATCACCCATAAAATCCTTTCAATCTCCTTAAGCCATTCATGTGCCCTATCGGGATCGTACTTACCCCAGAAGGTAGGCGGATTCTCCCTCTAGAACGTACTCAAGCTTCGAGATTCATCATTACTTCCAGCATTAGCTCTCTCCAACTTGAACTTGTTTGTCCTTATACAAGAATTAACCAACTCAAAGAAACAAAAGCAAAAATCAAAGAATCACGAATCAACAGGTTTTAAAAACAGAAAACAAATGTATGATTCAAACAAAAACGCACAAGCAAAGTAAATACTTACCACAAAATTACAACAATAGCATGAAAATGAAATATCTCCTAAATACCAAACACATGTCAAAGATTCTAAAATAGTACAAAGTTAAAAAATGAATCACACCTAGCACAAAATTCACTGGTAGATGAAATACAAAAACAATGGGTGCTTTTCTCTCACCCAACAATCAAGTTAACAACAAGTTAAATTATGCATTCATCGAAAAAACTCATATTGCACAATATAAAAGCAAGAACCAAGAGGACTTTTTAAGGGTTGTAATTGGGCTGGGTCAATGAAGATGTTTTCATGTTGGCTGCATTTGTGGTAAAACATACCTGAGTATTTTAATGTCTTAACTACTATCATGACATGTTTGATATTGTGTTATGCATGTTGCATATGTGCTAAGCTAATACAGGTTCTGTAGTGAATGTCATGACCGATGTCATGACATCCTTGTGTGACAGCAGGAGCTGTTATATTTTATTAATTGTGTTTCCTCATTTATCCCAATAAACAGTTTAGGAAACCTTTTATTGTGTGTTGAATATTTCGTCCAGAAGATTTTGCTGAAAGCATATTCTGTAACAACCAGATGGCATGTAAATTAGGTTAACTTGGTTAACCCTAATTTGTTTCTAAAAAGCCCAAGGCCCAAGAGCTGCATATAAAAAGTCTGCAATCCTAATTTGGAACACAGAGAGAGCAGATTGTTAGTTGTGAAGAACCATAGTTCTGTAGCTGTCTCTTGTACTCCAAGCAATTGTCATTGATGATTGTGTTGGAATAGGTTGTTTGTGTTAATTGTCACTCTAAGCTTTTAAGCACGAGTGTGTGTCTCTTGATTGAAGATTTTAAGCAGATCAAGGTGTGTTTTTGAAGTATGTCTTCTCTCTGAATTTATGTAATGTTTATTTGTAATCACTGATGTGATTGAGGGGGAGTGAGTGGAGATACTCAGGTCTAGGAATAGGTTGGAATTTCATTGAGTAGGTTTTAAGTGAGGAGTTTTAAACGGGGGAGTTTAACTCCGAATTAATTATGCTTATATTGGATTCCCTCCCTGGCTTGGTAGCCCCCAGAGTAGGTTGTTGAACCGAACTGGGTAAACAATTTTGTGTGTTCTTTATTGTTTTTATGCTGTTCTGTTTTAATTATTTGTGCTGTGTAATTGTGGATGTCATAACATCCAGCAAGACATCGAGCGTGAGTTACTAGAATTTTCAATTGGCATCAGAGCAGGCACCCTGCCTGTTTACATCTGGGTGAGATCTAGGGACAACAAAATTCTGGTACTATGGAGAAGGAACTATTAGTGTTTGGGAATAGACCACCCATCCTGGATGGCTCTAACTATGACTACTGGAAACCTCGTATGGTAGAAGTCATAAAGTCTGTGGACAGCAAGGCCTGGAGAGCTGTGGAAAGCGGATGGAAACATCCTGTGAAGATTATGGAAGATGGAACCACGGTTCTAATTTCTGAAACTCAATGGAGCAAAACTGAAGAAGAGCTAGCTTTGGGCAACTCCAAGGCAGTAAGTGCCTTGTTCAATGGGATTGACAAGAACATATTCAGGCTTGTGCAACACTGTGAGCTAGCTAAAGAAGCTTGGGACATTCTCAAAACAGCACATAAAGGCACATCCAAGGTAAAGATGAAAGAGGATGAAACCATTTATGAGTTCTATATGAATGTTCTTGAGATTTCAAATAACTCAGGAGCCTTAGGAGAAAAAATGACTGAGGAAAAATTGGTAAGAAAGATCCTCAGATCACTGCCTAAGCGATTTGATATGAAGGTGACTACCATAGAGGAAGCCCAAGACATCAGTAACATGAAGCTGGACAAACTTATTGGTTATCTACAAACCTTTGAGTTGAGCATCTGTGAGCCTGTTGAAAAGAAGAACAAAAGCATAGCTTTTGTCTCTGTAATACGGTGAACTGACTTTATTCGAAATGTACGGTAAGCAAGAGTCGCCAGCGACTTTTATTTATCCAAATTAACATAAAGGCTAAAAGAACAGGAAAAACCTTTTAAATGAAAACTGAGTTCGGGGGGTAATTTAGACAAAGGGAAGGTGTAAGGCACCCTTTGCATCCATGGTTTTCCATGGGCTCTTAATTGCTTTGCTCTTTAATTTTGAAACCAAAAGTTTAGAAATGTAGAAGAAGAAAATAAGTACTTTAGCTCGTAAATGAGCGTAGCCTTATTGTAGTTTTTTGAGAAAAGAGTAGAAAATGGAATTTTAAAACAGAGCATGCAATTAAGGGCAAATTACCTGGTTAGATGAAAAATGTTCTTTTAGCCTTTCAGGGCTATCCATACCATAGGAGGGTATGGAAGTCCTTTTATTTGGAGGTTAAAGGGTCGTCAAATCATCGTTCGCCACAAGACTGTCCCTAGCCATAGAGAAGGCAGGTAGTCTAAAAGCAAGATCAGAATAGCCATCATTTTTTAGGCAACCAGAGGACACCTCAGCATTTCGTAGGCAACTTCGAGAGACGAGATCATATTTAGCGAATCGAAGGCAACATCATTGGGACTTATGATCATAAGAATGAACCGAGGGCAACATTGATGAGGCGTCCTCATATTCGAGGGACTTGGCTATTCTGCACTAAAAAACACAAGGCAACAGGCAACAGGCAACAAGAGGGGTACCATAAAAGGTGTGTGGGTGCAACAATCACGTGATCAGATTCAGTTATATTATCTTGTAATTAGGTGATTCTAGATTCAATTCGAGGTTACACTCCCTAAAATTACTAACCATACATTTATATAAACAGTGTTAAGTGCCTTCAAGGCCACGCAATACACACCAGAAGCAGATACATAATAAGCCATGGGGAGGGGGGAAAGCAATGATAAAACCCCAATAAAGCAAAAGAGTCTGACATAGGTAATAATAAAAGGGAAATAAAAAGAAGAGTTTTAGGGTTACCGAACATTCGAGCTTTGACCGGTTGGTTAACCCTGAAAATTGGAAAAGGAAAAATAAACAACAAAGGGTGAGTGTAGGCGGAGTTCATTGACGTTGAAGATAAACCCTAATTTTAAATAAAAGAGGCAAAATAAAAAATATTTAAATAAGTATAGGATCAGGACTTAGCTTCTCGATTGGCGTGGCGCATAGTCGGAGGAAGCCTGATGATAACCCTGAAAAGCTACACAATGAAAAAGGAAAACAATTCAGTGCAGACACGATCTTCGTAAACCCTGATTAGGGCGCAAATTAATTATGGTTAATAAAATTAATAAAATCGAATTAATTAATTATTGGTTTCCAACCTAATTAATTAAATCGGTGAAAATAAGGTTTCGATTAAATTATCTAACCTAATAAGTAATTTAATCAAGTAATAAAATATTTATAACTAATTAAACAATTAATCGGTCAAATTAATTTAATCATTTAATTATTTAAATAAAAATATTATTAGGAACCAAATTAAATTAATTAATTGATTATGAAATAAAGATTATAGGAATTGAATGTTTTTATTAAAGAAAATTAAAAGAATTTTAATCAAAAGAAAATTTATTGAAAAATAAATAAATAAAAAAAGAACAAAAGAAAATAAATAAAATCCATTTGTGCAATAAAATATAAAAAAATTTGGAACTTAGCTCGAGTGATCCAGTGTTACGCATCTAGAGAGCAGCATGGTACAACTGCATCCTTACGAGCGTTGGATCGAGAGGGACAGTGATCTGAGGGCTGACGGAGGTGAGTACACCACGGTCACGTGCGAGGGAAAGGCACATGATCCACTAACACACCATAACACACATTTGTTAAAAAATAAGGAGTATTCAGTGGGGTTTGAACCCCAGTTTCAGCCTTGGCGCCATCACACGCTTACCAACTCTTCCAGTTTCGTCCACTGCTTAACCTTTGATCAATAAATAATATATAAAAAACAAATGCCCTGAAACTGAACAACCAAAACGCGCGCAGGACCCCCAGATTCAAATTGCTCCAATCAATGGAAGCCACGAGGCCATCTTCCTCATTCTTCCGTCGTTTTAGGTTGTATTTTTTACCTACGGCCAACCTCTATAGCTATAGCACCTGCCACCTAAAAAAACTCATACAAACCATGATAACACAAATAGAAACCGTAAATCAATCAAACTTGATATCCCGATCCTAATGGTGTCCTTATTGAAGTCGGTTCATGCCCAGAAACAGAACCCCCAAATCGAAACCTTAAACCCTAATCATGGTGGATCTCTCAAATCGTAACCAAAATCCAATTAACTATGCAGAAAGCTTGTAATCATCAATATAAACACACATGTATGATTAAAATTCGTTTATGACTCATGAGTAAGTGCAATCGAGATAAAAAAATTATGAACAAACCGTGACTTATATGCTTTGATTCTGAATGTTTCAAACTTCGATAATGCTTTAAGAACGATCAAGAATACCCTAGGAATGAATCTGAATCTTCAAAAAGCTCTGAACTGGTCCCAAACTCCAAGCACGAATCTCACTTTTTCTTGCAATTTTCTGAATTCGGTTAGGGTTTGTGAAGCTCCTAAAATCCCCCCTTGGCTTGTGGTTATGATCAGAATATATAGGAGGTGGTTTTAGGTTATCAAAATTGGTTTAAATCTTCTTGAATCAAGTATCGGAGATTTGATTGAAAATATGGTTTAAAAGTTTCTATAATTGACATAATTTCAATCCAATGTCATCAATGATATTTTTGCACCAATTTGGAGTGAAATATGTGAGATTTAATTGATTGAATAATAAATCCAAAACAAATCTTTTGCATTTCTTTTCAAAACATTTGATTAAATTGATTTTTTAATGAATAAAAATTCATATAAAATCAAATAATCATCAATAATTAGTGGCCTTGGATGTGGACCCCATTGGTAACTTGTGGAACAAGATTGGATCAAAAAATATTGGGCCCATTTGCAAGAAAGTCCAATTTGACCCTTATTTGCTTCACATTTTTCACTCAAATTTGTCCAACTTTGACAAGGCATATCTCCCTCAATTTTTTAGATATGGAGGAGTTCTAGGACTTTTTGGAAACCTCAAGATGTCCTCTACGAGCCACTTTGGAAGCTTTTTTCCATTTGAAGATTTTATCTTGATTATATTGGCTTTGACAAAAACTGCTTTTAGTTGACCTTCAAAAGGGACCTATAATGTCTTGATCCATATCTCTCAAATGAAGCATTTTTGGACTGGGCTTGTGAGAGACAAAATTGTAGAGAATTCAATTTCCTTCAAAATGAGCTTTGGATGGAAAATTTCTGATGTTCCATGTGGGAGTTATGGCTGGTCAAAGTTTAGTTGACTTTCTCCCATGAAAACCCTAATTTAGAAGCTTTTGAATTTGTTGATTTCTGATCTTTTCTTGATGAACCATGATCAATCCTTGATCAAATGGTGAATGATACTTCAAAATAAGGATGTTGACAAAAAATCAGGAGTTTTGACTGTACTCTGACCACAGTTGACTTTTAGGTCAAATTAGTCGACTGTTGACTTTCTGAGCAATTGAATGACCAGTCCTTTGACTTGAGGCCTGAATTTTGTCATAGAGGTAATTTGAAACATTATAAGCCATATGAGATGCCTTGGAGCCTTTGGTTCATTGATTTTCTTCAGGAAACTACAAACCCTAGTTTCTTGAGCCTTTGTTTAGGAGGGATGTCTTTGAGTCTTGAACTTTGATAGGAGTTTGATTTAAGAGAAATGAGATGGGCAAATTTTGGGGTATGACAGCTGTGATAACACGATTTTATATCGTATATTTAGCTTGAAATCCGTAGATATTTATAGCATTTTCCGTTTATTATGCTGATTTATTATGATATTACGGGAGTTTTTGCTTTGTTTCAGGTTTTACACTCTTATTATGACTATTTGTGAAAAGGAGAAGAAATGGAGCTAAAACGACCACTATTTGTGCCTAAAAGATGAAAAATGGGTGCTGAAGTAAAAAGGGAGTGCAAATAAGGCCCAAATATGCTAAAGAAGACCCAAAGGCCCAAAGGAGACGAACCAGCCCACTGAAGATCAAATGTGCGTGGCCCAAACCACACAAGCAAGTGGAGACGCACGTCTCCAACGTCTCTATGCCACATCAGCAAAAGGGAGACGCACGTCTCCATTCCCCTACTTTTTCTCCACTTGAGACGCACGTCTCACGTCGTTCAAAGCACTTCCTGAAGAAGCGGAGACACACGTCTCCAAGTCCCAGTCAGAAAAGCTCCCTCATTTCATGGATTCCAACTGCAAAGCCTCGCCTATAAATAGAGGCAGATACTTCACTTCAACGGGTCCGATTTCCTGCTAACGAAGTGCTGCCGAAATTGTACCGTGCATTATATTTTCTGCCTTCCTTTAATTCAAAAAGTTATTTTCTCACAACGATTTCTACACCGGAAATTGTTGTGAACCTTTTATAAATCTAGCCTTACGTTAGATTTATCGCCTTTTATTTCCCTTGTTTTATTTTCCGTCCGTTTAAATTCCGAAGAACGATCCAGCCAACCTGTGGTGGAAGTTCAGTACTCGAAGATTCAATTGCAATTTATTTAATTCAGGTTTAGTATTTACCGCTTTTATTTATATATTTATTTGCATGATATATTATATGCCAATTAACATGCCTTTTATTATAAGCCAAATTAATTCATGCATGCTTAACTGTATTAATATGTCTGGCTAAATTACTAAGGTATCTGTATGTAAAGTAAGTTAACCGTAGGGATCCGAAATAAATTGGCTTAATTATGTTTTGTTAATTATCACCTGTTTTTGGTTTGTATGTCTAATTTAATTAGCAAATCTTAAGAACAATAGAGCGAAAGTTTGAGGTCTTAAGACGGTCAAAGGTTAAAATCAATAGAGCGAAAGTTTGAGATCTTTAACTGGATAGTAGACATAGGACATTAGTTTTAAGGATGGCGAAAGCGTATTAAAACTAATTAGAACTTATTTATTTTCAAAAATTGTTTTTACACCCGAGCGGGATGGCGAAAGCGTACGTTAGGGATATTAGCATGTTCCGAGTCAACAGAGCGAAAGTTTGAGATTAGGAGATTTAAATAGATAACAACTTCATAAAACAGGCATTTTATTAATTACGTTGTTTCCAAAAAGCTTTTCTAAAATCTAATGGGATGGCGAAAGCGTACATTAGGATTAGGATAGTAATCTAAATCAACAGAGCGAAAGTTTGAGACGAGGATTTTTAACCAATTGAATTAGTAAAGATTTTTAATTAAATTATGCAAAAGCCAATGGACCTTCGGACCACCTTAAGTTAAACGAAATACATACTGATATCTGTCTTTTATTATATTCTTCATTTCTCACAATCACTCTCCCTTAGGAACAATCAAAATATTAGTAGCCCTAGCTTTACATAGTAACCTTAGATAACGGTAGATCGATTCATAGTCCCTGTGGATTCGATATCTTTTAAAACTACACGACACGACTGTGCACTTGCAGTCATCAGATTAATAGACACGTAAAGTCGCGATCAAGTTTTTGGCGCCGTTGCCGGGGACTATTTAAGTCGATATCGTAACTCACTGTTACACCGTAGAGACTAGGGAAATTCTTTCCTTTCTTTCTGAACGATTGTATGCCAAATACTCGTTCACAAGGAGGAGATTTAATACAACGAATTAACGAGATCGAACGTTTCATTAACGTCAAATGTCGAGCTCGCAATCTTCCTGAAGTAGCACCAATTCTGATTAATCAGGAATTGACTTTTACTGATCAAATCAATCAAATCACCCCAAAGTTAGAGATGGCTGCTCTTCGTCCTCTTAGAGACTATGCCGCTCCTTCGCGCGCTGAACCGCACTCGAGTATCGCACCACCTGCGATTGAGGCAAACAATTTCGAACTGAAACCTTCGTTGGTCCAAGCTGTTCAACAGAATCAATTCTCTGGAAGCCCTGCAGACGACCCCAACCTCCATTTATGTGTGTTCGTGCAATACGCCGACACTGTCAAAGCTAACAACGTTAGTTCCGAAGCCATTCGATTACGTCTCTTTCCTTTCTCCTTGAGAGATAGAGCTAGAGCGTGGCTTCAATCCCTGCCTTCTAATTCCATAACTACATGGGATGAATTGAAGAGAGTATTCTTAGCGAGATACTTTCCGCCTAGCAAAACTGCTATGCTCAGAGGTCAAATCAACGGATTTACCCAGAAAGATAACGAATCACTCTTCGAAGCTTGGGAACGTTACAAGGACATGCTTAGACTATTCCCTCATCATGGACTCGAACCATGGCTGATCATCCATACTTTCTATGGTGGTCTCCTATATAACACTAAAATGACTATAGATGCCGCTGCTGGCGGAGCACTTATGGACAAACCCCATGATGAAGCATACAACCTCATAGAGAACATGGCACAAAACCATTACCAATGGGGTGGAGAACGAGTCGCTCTAGAGAAAGCCCAAACCAAAGGAGGAATGTACGAAATAAGTGGTATAGACCGCGTTAACGCTAAAGTAGACGCTTTAACTCAAAAGATCGAGAACTTAACCATCACTCCTTCAGCCACCGCTGCTGCTGTAACACCTAACTGCGAGATTTGTGGATTGACTGGACACGCAGTTGCCGAATGTCAACTCTTGACTGGAGTCCCATCTGATCAAGTAAACTATGCTCAAGGAAACCCTTATTCTAACACGTACAACCCTGGATGGAAAAACCATCCGAACTTTTCTTATAAAAACAACAACGCGTTGTACGCGCCTGGACAAGCACCTGCTGTACCACCTGGCTACCAAAAAGCGCCTGTAGCTGCTCAAAACACCCCTAGGAAGTCAAATCTAGAAATCATGATGGAGAACTTTATAGCTTCCCAACAACAAACCAATAAGGACTTCCTAAATCAAAACATCCACAATAGCGAGCAACTAAAACAACTATCGAACAAAGTAGATGCCTTAGCTACGCATAACAAAATGTTAGAAACTCAAATCTCACAAGTAGCTCAACAACAAGCACCTACTGCTGCCCCTGCTGGCACGTTTCCTGCTCAACCACAACCTAATCCTAAAGGACATGCGAACGCGATAACACTACGAAGTGGAATGAACTACGATGGACCTATTGATCCTAGAACTCAAAACGCACCCATGTCCCAACAAGAGCCAAAGGAAACCCAAAAGACATCAACCGATGATCAAACTGCTAAGACCAATGAGAGCAACAACGAAGTGGAACCTGCAAAAGAGAAACCTTACGTTCCACCACCACCTTATAAGCCACCAATTCCTTATCCTCAGAGATTAGCTAAATCAAAAACCGAAGCGCAATTTAAAAGATTTGTAGAACTTTTAAAACAATTAAACATAACCATACCGTTCACAGAAGCCATAACTGAAATGCCTTCGTACGCTAAATTCCTAAAAGAAATCCTATCAAACAAAAAGAAACTCGAGGATAACGAAACTGTAACGCTAACCGCCGAATGTAGCGCTATCATCCAGAATAACATGCCTCCAAAACTGAAAGATCCTGGTAGTTTCTCTATACCCTGCGTAATAGGTAAAACCATCATAGAGAAAGCCCTGTGCGATTTAGGAGCCAGTGTTAGTTTGATGCCTCTTTCAACCTGTAAAAAACTAAATCTGGGTGAGCTTAAAGCAACGAGAATGTCTCTTCAATTAGCTGACCGTTCAGTCAAATACCCTGTAGGAACGTTAGAAAATATCCCTGTTCGTGTAGGTCAATTCTACATCCCAACTGACTTCATCATTATGGATATCCAAGAAGATTCTAACATCCCGATCATATTAGGAAGACCATTCTTAGAAACCGCTGGTGCAATCATAGATGTCAAGCGAGGGAAGCTTACTTTCGAAGTAGGAGAAGAGAAAATAGAATTTATTCTTTCCCAATTCCTAAAAGCACCCTCTATAATTGACACATGCTGCTCTGCTGACATAATCGACGAGTGTGTTAATGAACTAAAATCCGAACCAAATAAGGTAACCGAGATCCTAAAAATTCCTATACCGCCAATCTTTGAAGATGACAACTGGCGTGGGGAATATCAAGATGACCACCAGAGTGAATGTTTAGCTTTAACTCCTGATCCTATACCTGGACCGAAGAGACCTGCTATAGAACTGAAAACACTGCCTACCGATCTTAGATACGAATTCCTAGACGAAGAACGTAACCGACCAGTTATAGTTAACGCTGATTTAGGACAAACCGAGACTGTAAAATTACTTACTGTCCTGAGGAAATACCCAACCGCTTTAGGATATAACATATCAGATTTGAAAGGAATAAGTCCTTCCCTCTGTATGCACCGCATTATGCTCGAAGACGATTGTAAAACCTCTAGAGAACATCAAAGGCGAATAAATCCTATTATGAGCGATGTGGTTAAAAAGGAAATCCAAAAACTGCTAGAAGCCGGAATAATATATCCTATATCCGATAGTAAATGGGTTAGTCCTGTTCATGTCGTACCATAGAAAGGAGGAGTTACTGTAATCACTAACGCAAAAGGCGAATCTGTAGCGCAACGTACCCAAACTGGATGGAGAATGTGCATTGACTATAGGAAGCTAAACAAAGCCACCAGAAAAGACCATTTCCCTTTACCTTTCATAGATCAAATGCTTGAACGCCTAGCTAAACACTCACATTTCTGTTATCTGGATGGATACTCCGGATTTTTCCAAATTCCTATCCACCCTGACGACCAAGAGAAGACCACGTTTACTTGTCCTTATGGTACATTCGCTTATAGACGAATGCCTTTTGGGCTTTGCAATGCACCCGCGACCTTCCAAAGATGCATGATGGCAATATTTGCCAACTTCCTAGATGGAATAATGGAGGTCTTTATGGACGACTTCTCGGTCTGTGGAGGAAGTTTTGAAACGTGTTTAGAGAACCTTGAATTGGTACTTAAACGATGCGTAAGCGTTAACCTAGTCCTTAATTGGGAAAAGTGCCACTTCATGGTTCGACAAGGAATTGTACTTGGACACATCGTATCTGATAGAGGGATCGAAGTAGATAAAGCCAAAATCGAAATTATCGAAAACCTTCAACCTCCCAAAACTGTTAGAGAAATAAGAAGTTTTCTAGGACACGCTGGTTTTTACCGACGTTTCATTAAGGATTTCTCTAAAATAACCAAACCCTTAACTGAATTACTAATGAAAGACGCCGAATTCATTTTTACCGATAAATGCACTGAAGCATTTCATACGCTTAAACAGGCATTAATCTCTGCGCCAATTATGCAACCTCCCGACTGGAATGAGCCTTTCGAAATAATGTGTGACGCGAGTGATTATGCTGTAGGAGCCGTTCTAGGGCAAAGAAAAGATAAGAAACTACATGTCATATATTATGCGAGTAGAACTCTAGACGAAGCTCAAATGAATTATCCCACGACAGAAAAAGAATTATTTGTTGTCGTATTTGCATTAGACAAGTTCCGTTCTTACCTGGTAGGAGCCAAAATAATCATATACACTGACCACGCTGCCATTAGGTACCTCCTAACCAAGAAAGACGCCAAACCGAGACTTTTGAGATGGATCCTGTTACTACAAGAGTTCGACCTGGAAATAAAAGATAAAAAGGGCACTGAAAATGTCGTAGCAGATCACCTCTCTCGATTGGAAAATCTGAAACCCGAACAAATGCCAATTGACGATGATTTCCCTTATGAAAGACTCATCGCTCAGTTAGAAGCCAATGAATTCGAACCATACCATCCAAACGCTGAAACCAACAACTTAGCATAAATAGCTTTAGCCCGCTCCGACACACCTTGGTATGCAGATTTCGTAAACTACCTAGCTGCTGGTGTGCTTCCTCCTGATCTAAGTTACCAACAGAAGAAGAAATTCTTCCATGACCTAAAACATTACTATTGGGACGATCCACTCCTGTTCAAAAGAGGCCCCGATGGAATCTTTAGACGTTGTGTACCCGAGGAAGAAATAGGAAGTATAATAACACACTGCCATTCTGCACCGTGTGGAGGACACCATAGCACATCTAGAACCTGCACCAAAATCCTTCAATCTGGACTCTTCTGGCCCAACCTGTGGAAAGACATTTATTTTGCTGTACTAAACTGTGATAGATGCCAACGAACCGGAAACATTTCGAGACGCGATGAAATGCCTCAAAAAGGCATTCTGGAAGTAGAAATATTTGACGTCTAGGGAAGAGACTTTATGGGTCCGTTTCCGTCATCGTTTGGAAATCAATATATACTCGTAGCCGTCGATTACGTTTCAAAATGGATAGAAGCTATCGCTTCTCCTACAAACGATACACGAGTAGTTATCAAACTCTTCAAAAACGTCATCTTTCCTAGGTTCGGTGTGCCTAGACTAGTAATTAGCGATGGTGGTTCCCATTTCATTTCAAGAATACTTGAGAAACTCCTTCGAAAATATGGAGTAAATCATCGAATAGCTACACCATACCATCCACAAACAAGCGGACAAGTAGAAGTATCTAACCGCGAAATAAAACAAATATTAGAGAAAACTGTTGCTATATCTAGAAAAGATTGGTCAACCAAGCTAAATGAAGCTTTATGGGCTTATAGAACAGCTTTCAAAACTCCAATAGGAACTAACCCATTCAAACTCGTTTATGGAAAATCATGCCACCTCCCGGTAGAGTTAGAACATAAAGCTTATTGGGCCATTAAGAACTTAAACCTAAACTACACTGCCGCTGGTGAAAAACGACTTCTAGACATAAACGAATTAGAAGAACTTAGACAAGACGCTTACGAAAACGCCAAAATTTATAAAGAGAGAACGAAAAAATGGCACGACAAGCGTATATCTAGGAAAAATTTCAGCATAGGCGATAAAGTACTTTTGTTTAATTCTAGACTAAAATTATTTCCTGGGAAGTTACGATCTAGATGGTCTGGCCCTTTCGAAATAACTAACATATTTCCGAGCGGAGCGATAGAAATCAAAGGAGAAACCGTCAAACCTTTTGTCGTAAATGGGCAACGTCTTAAGTATTACCATCATCTCGAACACGATGAAAACATCGAACTTTTTAAACTTGACGAGCTGCCCGCTCATTCGAAAAAATAGCTTTCTATTTTTAAATCGTCGAGCTTACGACATAAAACAAAGCGCTTGGTGGGAGACAACCCACATTTATTTATTCTTTTATTTTATTTTTATTTTTATTTTTAACCTTTTATTTTTAACCTTTTATTTTCATTTAAATAATCTATTCTATTTTTAATTATTTTAATTTTAATCATTTTTACATTTTTCCTACATTTTATAATAACTACTATAATTATAACTGCTATCTTAATTCGAGAAAATATTCCCTTTTTATAATTATATTTATTATTATAATTTGTTACATTTTTATATTATTTTTATTATTTTTTTCTTCCTTTTAAATCAACACTAGCCTAGTTCTAACTTAATCTTAATATTTTCAACTTCTAGGTTTTCTTAACTACTAACTAAGATGCAAGAAGTCGATAATATGGAAGTTGTGTTCCGTGGTAGAGGACAAGAAGCAAGATTTGATAAGCTGGCTGAAAGACAAATGGATTTGACTTGCTACCCTCATCAACCGACTATGGTAAGACTTGGTATCGAAGAAAGCGTTCTACACCTGCTAAACCAAATTGGTTGGACTGGTTCTCACCTGTTCCGCAAGTTTAGTACCTACCGGAAGCTCACTCTGGAATTCTTGAGCTCCCTGACCTATCTTCCTAACTGTGGACAAGGACTGAGAAAAGGAGTCATTCTCTTTAGACTCTTTGGTATGGAATTTAACTTTTGCATCCGAGATTTTGCTGAAATGCTAGAGCTACCTCATGGATCAGATGCATACACCCATGTAGCTGAAGATAGCCTTGCGTACTGGGAGTTGGAAAGATATTGGGGCAAGATCACTGGAAACGACAACCCTGAAGAGAACGAATTCCAATCTGAGAACATCCATAACCCCGCTTTCAGATACTTCCATAAGATCATTGCTCACTACATCTTTGGTAAACCCGATAATGTCACTGAAGTTTCTAGAGAAGAGTTATTCATCATGTTCTGCTCCTCTCAGAATCGCCCGGTCAATGCCATCGCATTCATGCTAACAAACTTCGAGCGCATCACGCAAGACGAAGTTTCACCTATTAGGATCGGCGGATTTGTCACTATGATTGCTAATGCTATAGGACTGAGAATACCTCTACTTAGATTGACACCTCTTGGTTCCCACAATTCTATGGACATTCATTTCTGCTTTAATCGAGGTATCATCAGTAACCTTGGACCTGATCAGTTTGATTTGCTCATCGATAACAAAATATTGGAGCAGTTCACCTTACCGAGTCCAAGGACGAGTGTGCACAACCCTGCTAACTGGCTTTACTATGGTCAGATTCCTGAGAGAGAACCCTCACCTAAAACTCCTCAAGCTTATGAACATTTTGATGAGGAAATGCACGTATCAGAATCTGAGCCTGACACTCCTCCTGGATACTATGACCCTATTCCTGAAGATGAACCCATTCCTGATTATGAACCTCTTTCTGAAGATGAACCTATTCCCGAGTATGAGCCTGAGACTCCTTCTGAAGATTCTGTTGATGATTACACTGTTGATATGACTGATGTCGAGCTCGAGCCACAACAACCCGCTGCATCCACCGCATCAGTGAACCAAAGAATGCCTAATCAGAACACACACGAGCAAGCCATCACTGCACTGCAACAAGATGTACAACATGTGCGCAACGAGCTACACACTTTGCAAATGCACTTCTTCGATTTCATTGACACCGTCAATGCTCAATTCGACGAAGTCTTCAAACACATTTACTCTAATGTGCACAACAATAGACGTGGCTAGATGTTGCCGTTTAGATATTTAGATTTTATTTCTAGTTTTAGTAATTTCAATTTCTAGTTTAGATTTCACTTTCTGCACTTTTACATTCTATTTCTGTCAACACTCAGTACCAGTTTAATATTAAATGCAAAATTTTATTCATTACTGCTACTGTGTTATACTGCATTACTATTAACTGCTATGTATTCCTGTTTACCATATTTTTGCTGTTTATAGTATGATACAATGACACTGTTCTGAACTATTATTCTGTATTAATGCTACTGTCAGAACACACACCTATGCACGCGTGAAACCCACTTGCCTGAGCTAGGAGACGCACGTCTCCATTCATGTGGGACCAGCAGTCTGCACGCATAGGACAGGAGACGCCCGTCTCCATGCCTGTCCCCCGGCAGACTGGCTGCCTGAGACGCGCGCCTTCCCAAAGCCAGCAGTCTGCATTGCTGCCTTTTGACCACGCAGAAGACCACCATTAATCCAAATTTTGAATTTTGAATTTGAATTTCAAAATTCATTCCTCTTCATTCTCCCCATTATTTCTTTCATTTAAACACCATAAACCTCATTCATCCTCCATCATTCACCTCTTTAACTCTTCATCATTTCCCATTCTTCTATTCCATTCAAACTTCAAACATCACCATAATTCCATTTTAATTCTACATTAACCACACCATTTTCAAACCTCACTATAAAACCACACCACCACCACTCTTATTCTTCACAACCTCCATACCATTTTCTACTCTTCTATTCTCCATTCTATTTTTCTTTTCAAACTCACCATGCCTCCACGTTCAATCATCCGTAGTGTGCGTCCAGAGAGACCACCCCCTAACCTTAACAATATTATTTTCCGAGAAGACGACAACGATGCTCAAAGAACCAAATACCTCGCGTTCTATGAACGTTCGGTTGTTCCCACGAAATTTGTGAACATCGAATGTCTAGAAACTCTGGGTCTCATTGATGGTGTCACCCGTTTACTCACTAAATCTAGCCTACACCATCTTTGTACCGAACCCGTACCAACTTATGAGTCGCTCGTCTTGGAGTTCTTGAGCTCTTTCAACTACGACACTCCTTCTGATCAACCACTCTCAACCGGTAGCATCCAATTTCGGATGTTCAACCGTGAATATACTCTGGATCAAGAAGTAGTGGCTACGTACTTGCATTTTAATAATGCACCAAATGCTCTCCGCACAATTTTTCAAGAGCTCAATGGTCGTTCACGGGAACAACATGCTTTCGACCTTTGGTTTAATCTCACTGGCGAAGTTCCTACCGGTTGGAGGACTCTACATGCTTCTCACATTCAAAACCCCGCTATACGTTATTTTCAACGTGTTTTGGGGCATACTATTTTTTCGAGATCCAACAACCATAAGGTAAATCAGCATGAATTATTTTTCCTTTATTGTGCGCTAAACAATCTCCGTTTCAATGCCGCACCTTTTATGCTCCAACACATCCAAAGCTGCGTCAACGCCCCCGCTACAAATCCCTTCCTGTTTGGCGGTATTATTACTTCCTTGGCCTGTGCCTTAGGTCTTGGTGATGAACTCATCTCCCTCTCTCATCTCATGATGCCTGCTCAATCACTCGACCTCACTTATTGCCGTGACTCCCACTTGGTTTCACCCCGCCATGATGGCCGATACACCTTGGTCGTCAACAAAGTTCTGATTCCTTATGTCGTCCTTCCATGCCCAGAAAGAATCAACATCCGTTATGTTCAGCGTTGGAGGCTTATTGAAGACAATCCTCAAGATAACCAACCTGAACAACCTAATGAACCTGTGGATGCAAATGAAGAAGAACTCAACCAAGGGCAAGCTGATGTCAACCAACCTCCTCAAAACAACCCTCCGCCTATCACTCTTGATGCCATGTATGCTGCAATTCAACAACAAGACCACCTATTTCAAGCTATGCAGACAAACCAAAATGAAACACTGAGGCTTATTCGAGAGATGCAACAAGAGCACCGTGACTATGCTATTAGAAACGAAGGTCAATACACTGAAATTGCTACACAATTGCATGATCTTGACATTCGTGTAAATGGCTCTCCTACTGATAGACGTCGCCGTGTTCGTACAAGAGGCGCAAGCAGTTCCCGCAACCGTAACACTGAGGAGTAGTTCTCATGCATTGAGGACACTGCATCATTTAAGTCTGGGGGAGTCGTATCACTTGTTTTAGTTTTATTTCCTTTTAGTTTATTTCCCTTCCTTGTAATGTTTTTCTAATTCAATAAAGAATATTTATGGAATTTCAAGTCTTATCTTTATAATTCCGTAGTTATTTCAATTTCTTCCATTTTCTTGAGCCATAACAAAATTTTTGCTCCCAAACGATAAAATGCAAAACCCCACACGTTCGAGAAATACGAAGCTACTTAAACACCAAATGCACAGAAATTGACTTAGATTCAAGTCAATATCCTTATTGTTCCAACACTCTAAAACCCCCAAGTATGCGTAACCGATTTGAATACCCTTTATACCGAAATCATCGACTTTAATTTTTGAAGTAACCCTTAGTAGTTTATTCTAGCAGTCGGCACCGTCTTAGATACAAACTACGCAGAGAGTCGATGAATATAAGTGTATGATCCTCATAAAAATAATTATGTGCTTAACCGTAACAAGAAATGTGCCTACTAAGTAAGGTGATCCTCAGAAGATCATTTAACCTAACGGTCGCAAATCTCAAATACAAAGAATTTAAAAACTCATTGTTGATTGGTTCAGAAGTCATCTGGTACTGAACTTGGTAGGAGGGACTATTGTCCGATTCCCCGCGATCTACAAATGAGCGCTAAGGAGTATACCACATAATTGTGCCAGAACTCCATAAGAAGGATCATAGTCACTAACCGACTACTCTGCTATGTGCGTGTCAAGATAATGGGCTTAATGTGATTGCGCGCGAATGAAAAGGGTAAAACATGATGACGAGTCAAGGTCGAGCTATAATGGCATGATTCGGATTGGTATGCATACTGGGAGTTGTCTAGTGTCGCTACTATAAGTTTATTGCTAGGATCTGCAACATTATCTTCAAACAAGAACACTATGTAGCTGAGTATGACCGAACGACGTGGTGGAAGCATATTTCGTTTCGCTGTCCTCATATCTTTACCCTATTATTTTGCTTGAGGACAAGCAAAGGTTCAAGTCTGGGGGAATTTGATAACACGATTTTATATCGTATATTTAGCTTGAAATCCGTAGATATTTATAGCATTTTCCGTTTATTATGCTGATTTATTATGATATTACGCGAGTTTTTGCTTTGTTTCAGGTTTTACACTCTTATTATGACTATTTGTGAAAAGGAGAAGAAATGGAGCTAAAACGACCACTATTTGTGCCTAAAAGATGAAAAATGGGTGCTGAAGTAAAAAGGGAGTGCAAATAAGGCCCAAATATGCTAAAGAAGACCCAAAGGCCCAAAGGAGACGAACCAACCCACTGAAGATCAAATGTGCGTGGCCCAAACCACACAAGCAAGTGGATATGCACGTCTCCAACGTCTCTATGCCACATCAGCAAAAGGGAGACGCACGTCTCCGTTCCCCTACTTTTTCTCCACTTGAGACGCACGTCTCAAGTCGTTCAAAGCACTTCCTGAAGAAGCGGAGACGCACGTCTCCAAGTCCCAGTCAGAAAAGCTCCCTCATTTCACGGATTCCAACTGCAAAGCCTCGCCTATAAATAGAGGCAGATACTTCACTTCAACGGGTCCGATTTCCTGCTAACAAAGTGCTGCCGAAATTGTACCGTGCATTATATTTGTTGCCTTCCTTTAATTCAAACAGTTATTTTCTCACAACGATTTCTACACCGGAAATTGTTGTGAACCTTTTATAAATCTAGCCTTACGTTAGATTTATCGCCTTTTATTTCCCTTGTTTTATTTTCCGTCCGTTTAAATTCCGAAGAACGATCCAGCCAACCTGTGGTGGAAGTTCAGTACTCGAAGATTCAATTGCAATTTATTTAATTCAGGTTTAATATTTACCGCTTTTATTTATATATTTATTTGCATGATATATTATATGCCAATTAACATGCCTTTTATTATAAGCCAAATTAATTCATGCATGCTTAACTGTATTAATATGTCTGGCTAAATTACTAAGGTATCGGTATGTAAAGTAAGTTAACCGTAAGGATCCGAAATAAATTGGCTTAATTTTGTTTTGTTAATTATCACCTGTTTTTGGTTTGTATGTCTAATTTAATTAGCAAATCTTAAGAACAATAGAGCGAAAGTTTGAGGTCTTAAGACGGTCAAAGGTTAAAATCAATAGAGCGAAAGTTTGAGATCTTTAACTGGATAGTAGACATAGGACATTAGTTTTAAGGATGGCGAAAGCGTATTAAAACTAATTAGAACTTATTTATTTTCAAAAATTGTTTTTACACCCGAGCGGGATGGCGAAAGCGTACGTTAGGGATATTAGCATGTTCCGAGTCAACAGAGCGAAAGTTTGAGATTAGGAGATTTAAATAGATAACAACTTCATAAAACAGGCATTTTATTAATTACGTTGTTTCCAAAAAGCTTTTCTAAAATCTAATGGGATGGCGAAAGCGTACATTAGGATTAGGATAGTAATCTAAATCAACAGAGCGAAAGTTTGAGACGAGGATTTTAACCAATTGAATTAGTAAAGATTTTTAATTAAATTATGCAAAAGCCAATGGACCTTCGGATCACCTTAAGTTAAACGAAATACATACTGATATCTGTCTTTTATTATATTCTTCATTTCTCACAATCACTCTCCCTTAGGAACAATCAAAATATTAGTAGCCCTAGCTTTACATAGTAACCTTAGATAACGGTAGATCGATTCATAGTCCCTGTGGATTCGATATCTTTTAAAACTACACGACACGACTGTGCACTTGCTGTCATCAGATTAATAGACACGTAAAGTCGCGATCAGCTGCCCCTGTTCTATTTTCTTAAACCTGAAGATGTAGATTGGCATGTGTGCCTGTCGGAATCTGAAGGTAGAAGAGGATTGAACACTAGAATACCCAGGAATTTGCCCTAGTTGAAGTAGGGACTTTTGTCGGAGATGGGCTTGAAGATGCCATCCAGGCCTTGAGAGAAAGTTTATTGGAGATGGGCTTAAAGATTCCATCCAGCTTGATAGACTTGAGAG
The DNA here is from genome assembly GCF_029867415.1 of Vicia villosa. NCBI lineage: Eukaryota > Viridiplantae > Streptophyta > Magnoliopsida > Fabales > Fabaceae > Vicia > Vicia villosa. The sequence goes on along the minus strand of NC_081181.1, from coordinate 53,068,920 downwards.
TTAGAATACGTCATATGTTAGATTGTATCTGAAGGATATACTTGGGATGAGTCGTACGTTAGACTGAAAGGTGGGTCGTGCGTTAGACTGAAGGATGGGTCGTGCGTTAGACCGGGTCCAATTGCATCGATAGATGTCTGGAAAGCTGTGCGTTAGGCTGAAGAATGGGTCGTGCGTTAGAACGGATCTAATTTGCATCGGTAGATGTCTGGAAAGCCGTGCGTTAGGCTGAAGGATGGGTCATGCGTTAGACCGGATCCAATGTGTTGATAGTTGTCAGGATACACCGTTCGTCAGGTTGTATCCTAGGATGAGTCGTACGTTAGACTGGATCCTTTATATTGAGAAGTATTTGTTGGAGATTGATAGTGTCAGCACCGTTCGTGATGAGAGAATTAGATCTTTGAATGTTGATCGTGTCAGCACCGTTCGTAGTAACTGAATTATACCTTGGAAAGATGATCGTGTCTACACCGTTCGTGATGATAGAATTAGATCTTTGAGTGTTGATCGAGTCAGCACTGTTCGTAGCAACTGAATTAGATCTTTGGAAATAGAATACCGTAACGGGTCATATATTAGACCATATGTGATAGAGGACGTCAGAGCGAATAGACCATATATATTAAAGGATGTCAGAACGAGTCGTACATTTAGACCATATCTATTGAAGGGTGTCAGAACGAGTCATTCATTAGACCATATCTGTTGAAAGATGTCAGAACGAGTCATTCATTAGACCATATCTGAAGAGGAATATCAGAACGAGCCATACATTAGACCATATCTGATGAAGGATGTCAGAACGAGTTATTCATTTAAACCATATCTGAAGAGGAATATCAGAACGAGCCATACATTAGACCATATCTGATGAAGGATGTCAGAACGAGTTATTCATCAAACCATATCTGAAGAAGGATACCAGAACGAATCATACATTGGATCATATCTGACCGGGAATACCGGAACGGGTCATACATTAGACCATATCTTTAGGATAATGCCAGAATGAGTCATACATTAGACCATATCTGACTGAGAGTACCGGAACGGGTCATACATTATGTAACACCCCATATTTTCTAATTTTAATTTAATTGGAAATTAAACTATTAATTAGAATTATTTTGGTATTTGGTTGAATTATTGTAGAATTATGGATTAAGGGCCATTGGGTCGGATGGTGAGGATAGTAGTATGGGGGTGCTAAGTGAGTAAGCCCATTACTAACTATTTTATGTTTTCATAATATAAGGGAAATAAGGAAAAAGTGTCAGAACGTGAAAAATGAGAAGTGGAAGAGAAGAGTTGAGGAACGTAAAGAGGAACTAAAAAGGAAGAGGGGCAAGGAGGAGGAAAACCCCAAAGCTCAAGGAGAATCAAGAACCTAATTCCAGGTAAGGGGTGATTACTCTAATTATGTAGTATTATGATTTTGATGATGATAGGATTGAATTAAGGGATTAGAATCTCTATTTGGGATGTTAGGTTTTGTGAAATACCAACACTGACATGTATGATTTGATTAATCGACTGCAATTGATGATGTAGTATTGTTATATGGTGTTGTGGTATGTTGTTTGTGCATTAGAATCATGTATTTAGAGTATTTTGATGTTATTGGTGATCAATTTCGTAATGGTATAAGTTGGTATGTGTTTGGGATGCATAAAAGCCTTAAAAATCATGTTTTTCAGCTACTGGGTTCGTGGGAACCGGTTCCCATGTGGGAGGAACCGGGTTCCAGTGTTTTTAAACGTTAAAAATGACATTTTTGGGTCCAGGAACCGGTTCCCATGTGGGACGAACCGGGTTCCAATACAAATTCCAGCAGCACGTTTTGAAAACTGTTCTAACTTTAAAAGCTTCTAATTTTCAAACCGTAAGTCCGTTTTATACGCCGTTTTGGACGTTGTTCCTTAAATTGAATGCTCTACCATATGAAATAAAGAAAACAACAATAACTTGATTTTATTTTGAAAAGTATCGTTTTCTTCAAATGTGGTTTATTCTTGTTTTGCATAGTTGATGAGATGCAATGATTTGTTGTTTGCATAATTGAATATGTGCAAGGATGTGTGTTGTTATAATGTGATTGCATTCTTTTTGTTATGCAAATGGATGTTGTTCGTGGTAAATGTGGTTATCATGTGTTTTGATGAATGATGATGCAGATGGATGTTATTCATGGTAAATGTTGTATCATGTGTTTTGATGGATGATGATGATTGATTTGTTTTAAATGATGCTTGTACATGTACATACTTGTTGTGACGTTATTGGTAAGATGTGATAAAGCGATGTTAAGCATCGGGTTGATGATGATATAAGTATGTGACATGTGTGCATTCGTTCATAAATCATTTGCATTGGATCCCGTTGATGAGTGGATCGTTGACGGCTAATTCCCATTGTGTGGAGATTAGCAGGCAGTCATCGTGTGCCCATGTGGGGTGTGAGCGATGAGGCAGTAGTCGTGTGCCCATGTGGGGTGTGAGCGACTAAAGGGCAGCATCAAAGAGAGAAGTCCTGTGAATGTGATTCACGAATTTCGGTACCACATGCATAAGAGTCTGCATGGTCTTTGTATAAATTGTGACATGTCAGGATGAAATCCGGTGTTATGATTGTGTGGTGTTATTGGTGCATATTTTTGACTTATGCTTGTGATTGGTATGAATTGATAAATCTGAATATGCTAAGTAGGGTGGATAATTGCTTATGAAATTCTATATCTGACGATTTATAATGCTATTTAATTATGATGTAGTCTCACCCTTACTTTGATGATTTCAGATTGAAGTAGCGGCCTAAGCGATCGGTGAGGTTGACTCGTAGAGTTTATCCAGTTATGTTGGGTCGTGTCGGTCATGCTCTGATCTTGTAACACTGGGAGACGATAGTCTTAGAGTTGCTTGTGATACACTGTTTTTCCATTATTGGTTCATGTATCGTTGATTTTATCGGAAATGTTTTATAACATTGTTGAATGAGTTTCCGCTGTGCTGAACATGTGTTTTGATATTTTCGGATATTTCCTAATAAAGCATGACAAACGACTTGGAGTTTTATTTATTTTATTAATTGTAACATCCTTGTTGTATAATTACTCTGATCTTTATTATTGTATTTTCGCGGGGGTTTTTAGAAGGGTGTTACACATTAGACCATATCTGATAGAGAATGTTTGCTCGTCAGAGTTGATAAGTTATTTGATGAAGTTTTTGGAAAACAACTTGTCAGAATGAATCTTCAACTTGATTATATCTGAGAGGAATGCTTGTCGAGGTGGAACCTGGAAATAAAGTTAGAAATATGCAAAGCCATGATGCATGTATTATATAGTAATGTATGAAATGTATGAATATGATGTATGACTGATGCTGTTTGGAGTATTTTTGAGAAAATAAATCTCTGTATCATTGTGATTTAGATATTTGATCTTGTTTTGCAGATGCTTAGCTGGGGATTTACGATTTCTGCTTGAGGATGAAAACCATTTAAATGATTGATCTTGATGTACCCTGACTGGGGATAAGAAATATGCATCACCCTGTTTGGAGAAGAGAAAAGTTTCGGAGAACCGGCAGTGCCGAAGATGTAAACTCCGTTGAGGAACTAAGTCTTTGTTGGGACGAGAACATTTGAAGATATCTTCTTAATGATTACTCTGTGGGGATATGATCCTGTGAAACCGGCTTTGTGGGACTATATGGATGTCTTGAACGTTGCCCCCAGTGATTATAGCACTTTCCATTCCTGGACTCGTATTGATTGGAAAACACCAGCGAATATTGATTGAGGTGTTGAACCTGCCTTGCATAGCTTTGCCCCATCTATTAGGGAATTTTGAAGAGATTCGCCTCGTGAGGACCTTATGAGATGTGTACTATGGGTGACATGCCCTTAGTACTTAGTATGATGCCCCTGACTGATCGAGAACTAGTTTGAAACCCACTTGGGATGCATGCCTTTGACTGTTTGGCATTTTGAGAGATTCTCGGAATTTTGACTTGATCGCCCAGATTGATTGGGCAAAGCGAGCCATGCCCCTTGCATACGTAGGAGACATTGCTTCTTGGAGTAATCTTTGTTGGTCGGGATAAATCTGAGTCATTAATCATACCCTGTGCAAATTCTTTCTGATGCTAACATTTGAAATTATGTAGCAGAATATGTTTAATAATGAATTCATGAGATGCAATGCATAAGTCTGTCTTGATTTTTTGAAAAACATTAAAACAGAAGATGTAAAAGTGTGATGTTTATAAAATTGTGATGTTTGTAAAAACAAGATATCATCTCAGCATTTATGGCAAATCTTAAAGAGTCAGGATACCTTTTTGGTGACAGTATGCTTTCTAACTAACCATGCTTCAATTAGGACTTTCAAGGGTTGTAACGTGGCTTGGTTCACGGTTTAAGAAACAAAGGATAAAGGCTCAAAGTTTATTTGTACCCATCCCCATCTTCGTGGTGTTCTTCGATCCTATGCTCAGTTAACTTTGCATTTAAGTTCTATTAGAATTTGAAGTCATAACATTGAAATTTGATGATGGTTAGAGCACCGGAACTTTTATTTGGACAGATAGTCATCCTTTCTGGTAATACTTTCTTTTTGTCGAGGATTTTAGTGACCTCTTTTGAAATGTTTTCTTTTGTCGAGGATTTTTAGCAACCTCCTTTTTGACTTTGTTATCCCTAACTTTTGCCTGAACTGTTTATTTTGAGATTACAGTCAGCGGGATGTTTTTGATTTTTGATAAGTCTCCTTCATAGGTTTTGACTTAACATTTTTCTTTTTGGTGGACATTGACTGCCTGACTTAATGGTTGCGGGAACCCATCATTATTTGTATAAAAAACAGCTAGTACAATTGAGTTAACTAAGTAACTACCCTGCCCCAGGTTATGATTAAGGGTTTAATTTGTATGAGAAAGAAACTTCTACTTCTTCGGCTCAAAAGGGGTTGACGAGGGATTAACATCCTTATATCTCCACTATTTAGGAATTGAAACAATGCCTGTACATCGTCAACATAGTCCGTTCAAAAGCATACTGTATGAGGTTACGGTATCATTTTCGTCATCCTCCCTTAAAAGGCTTACAGCTTAGCAGGAGTTGAATATCACAAAAATATATGCAAAGTAAAGACATGATTTAAAATGAGTGATAGCGAAATAATTTATTCAAGACAAACATATGCAATGCACTGATGATGATTATTAAAATAGATAATGTCTATCATAAGTCGAATGTTTAAACAAACAGAAAAAGAAATTGCAACTGAAAGTAAAACTAATGATCTTAAAGTCCACCCTTCTAGCCGTCCATATTATTAGCACTCTTGTTGTGATTAGGCATGGTTGCATGAGGGTCGAACTCAATGTCTTCGGCGTTGATCATATCCTGGATCTTGTTCTTCAATGGCCAACAATCATTAGTGTCATGTCCAATGCTGTCGGAGTGATAAGCGCATCTTGCATTAGGGTTATATTGATGAGATGCGGTATTAGGCTTCAGAGGAGGATCCTTTAAAGTAATCAACCCTGCTTTCAGCAACTGTTGTAACGCCTCAGCCAAAGTTATGTTGATCTTAGTGAATTGTCTTTTAGATGCGCCTTGTTTATGCTGGTTTCCCTTTTGTCGTACCAGCACTTGATTAGAGGCTAGGACTGCTCCCACAGTATTGGATTCATTCCTCTCGTTGTGCGCCTGGTATTAGAATATGTAGCCACTTGAATTTTACCGCTTTGAATACCGCTTTCAACACGTTCCCCAGTCAGTATGAGGTCAGTGAAACCAGATGAGGAACTTCCCAGTAAGTGGCTGTAGAAAGGACCGGTTAGTGTACTCATGAACGTGTCAGTTAACTCTCGGTCAGTCAAGGGAGGTTGAACTCTGCCTGCCAGGTCTCTCCACTTTTGAGCATACTCCTTGAAACTTTCCTTCGGCCCCATAGACATGCTTTGTAGTTGCATACGGGTTGGCGCAAGGTCAGCATTATATTGGTATTGCACATAGAAAGCAGTTGCCAAATCTTCCCATGTATGGATGTTGGTACCCTCCAGTTGATAGTACCATTCGAGTTGTGTTCCAGATAAGCTTTCTTGAAAGAAATGGATCCAGAGTTTCTTATCAGCAGTATGAGGCTGAATCTTCCTTACGTAAGACCTCAAGTGTAGTTTAGGACAGGAGACTCCGTCATACTTAGCAAAGGTTGGAGTCTTGAATTTCGGAGGAATAACAACCCCTGAGATGAGTCCTAGTTCTTCAAAGTCTAGACCGGGTACCTTCCGAATTTCCATGGCTTTCATACGTTCCTCCAGCAACTTGTATTTGTCATCAGGATGTTCATTCTCACGGTGATAGTCCTCTTCTTCTTCAGAGGGTTTGTCAGAATCATGGTTACTTTTTGCATCAGTTTTGATACTAACATCATCATCTTGTTCATCCTCGTCACTGTCTCCAGAGTCTTCGGCTTTCCTGAGTTGCAAGATCGGACCTCCGAGCCTTTTCCTCAGAGTCTTCTTGCCCTTCTTATTCTTCTTTTTAGTCAGCATGGTTTTCAACTCTTCTTGCCCCTTGGCTAAGTTCAGAATCAAGGCTTGGAACTCAGCATTTTGAGCTTGGAGATCTTTAACTGATTGTTCGAGATTCATGGTGATGAAATAAACAGCGAGGAGGTGAGAAACCTGTGGTGGAAACCTGTGATGCGATGTTATGAATGCAAATGCAATGTTTTCAAGGATCTTTAGGAATTTAATTAGCAACACTAGAAGAGTATTTGATCGCGTCTTTGTCTAAAGAATTCTGAATTTTGTCTATGAACGTCTTTCTTTGAGAATCGAGCTCACCATATCGAGTGGGTCATCGCCTATGATTCGGGATACTTCTGAATTGGAAGGTGTGTGGCCAGAGGAAAATAAATCCTCTTGCCCCTTGATTAGGGATTCAGTCCTTGATAAGAGTACCTGAAATTGTGCGCCCTAAATTCCTAAGATCCTGGAAAGGGTTAGTTAATCATGTTATGTTATGATGTCATGATGTCATGATGTTATGTGAATGCAGTGCATCAGGCAAAGCGTAAGATAGTAGGGACAAAGAAGTCCTACAAGCAAAACCTGCAAGGAAATCAAAGGGTTAGATAACAAACAAGTCACACAAGAGTCCTTAAGTTCAAAGGCTTGCATGGAGTTTGACTAGGTAGCTACCCTTCCCCAAAGGTAACTCTAAGGATAAAGGATGATATCAGCAACGGGTTCTATGAGTTATCCAGAATTGTCAGCCCTTCTAAAGCACCCTCGGACATGATACATTCGCATCATGCAATGATACTTTGAGAAAGAACCTGTCTGAATTGTAGTATCGGGTAGCGACTAGGTTCTCAACATTTGTCAAGATTAGTCCCCCCACTACGTTCCTAAAGGCCAAGATGGGTTAAAGGTGACTAAAGGTCCTTGAGCTCCGGCGCACCCACAGGCACATACATAGACCTCCCTCATTTGAGAAAGGTGTGCATATATCTATGGAGTCCTAACTCAAGCGTGAACTTCATATTGACTCATCTCCCACATATGTGAAAGAGGTCGCCATGACTATGCCACTCCTATCTTAAGTGTACTTGAATCCGGGTATAGGATTCGTCCTTCATTTAATTCTCAAAACAGCCCTGAAAAATAAAGCAAACAAAGCAAACAATAGAAAACATTTAAGTGAATCCTATGCTTTTAAGGTAACCCCTCTTTTATTAGAAAATTCTCCCCAGCAGAGTCGCCAGTTCTGTAATACGGTGAACTGACTTTATTCGAAATGTACGGTAAGCAAGAGTCGCCACCGACTTTTATTTATCCAAATTAACTGAAAGGCTAAAAGAATAGGAAAAACCTTTTAAATGAAAACTGAGTTCGGTGGGTAATTTATACAAAGGGAAGGTGTAAGGCACCCTTTGCATCCATGGTTTTCCATGGGCTCTTAATTGCTTTGCTCTTTAATTTTGAAACCAAAAGTTTAGAAATGTAGAAGAAGAAAATAAGGACTTTAGCTCGTAAATGAGCGTAGCCTTATTGGAGTTTTTTGAGAAAAGAGTAGAAAAGGGAATTTTAAAACAGAGCATGCAATTAAGGGCAAATTACCTGGTTAGATGAAAAATGTTCTTTTAGCCTTTCAGGGCTATCCATACCATAGGAGGGTAGGGAAGTCCTTTTATTTGGAGGTTAAAGGGTCGTCGAATCATCGTTCGCCACAAGAATGTCCCTAGCCATAGAGAAGGCAGGTAGTCTAAAAGCAAGATCAGAATAGCCATCATTTTTTAGGCAACCAGAGGACACCTCTGCATTTCGTAGGCAACTTCGAGAGACGAGATCATATTTAGCGAATCGAAGGCAACATCATTGGGACTTATGATCTTAAGAATGAATTTAGGGCAACATTGATGAGGCGTCCTCGTATTCGAGGGACTTGGCTATTCTGCACTAAAAAACACAAGGCAACAAGGCAACAGGCAACAGGCAACAAGAGGGGTACCATAAAAGGTGTGTGGGTGCAACAATCACGTGATCAGATTCAGTTATATTATCTTGTAATTAGGTGATTCTAGATTCAATTCGAGGTTACACTCCCTAAAATTACTAACCATACATTTATATAAACAGTGTTAAGTGCCTTCAAGGCCACGCAATACACACCAGAAGCAGATACATAATAAGCCATGGGGAGGGGGAAAAAGCAATGATAAAACCCCAATAAAGCAAAAGAATCTGACATAAGTAATAATAAAAGGGAAATAAAAAGAAGAGTTTTAGGGTTACCGAACATTCGAGCTTTGACCGGTTGGTTAACCCTGAAAATTGGAAAAGGAAAAATAAACAACAAAGGGTGAGTGTAGGCGGAGTTCATTGACATTGAAGATAAACCCTAATTTTAAATAAAAGAGGCAAAATAACAAATATTTAAATAAGTATAGGATCAGGACTTAGCTTCTCGATTGGCGTGGCGCATAGTCGGAGGAAGCCTGATGATAACCCTGAAAAGCTACACAAAGAAAAAGGAAAACAATTCAGTGCAGACACGATCTTCGTAAACCCTGATTTGGGCGCAAATTAATTAAGGTTAATAAAATAAATAAAATCGAATTAATTAATTATTGGTTTCCAACCTAATTAATTAAATCAGTGAAAATAAGGTTTCGATTAAATTATCTAACCTAATAAGTAATTTAATCAACTAATGAAATATTTATAACTAATTAAACAATTAAACGGTCAAATTAATTTAATCATTTAATTATTTAAATAAAAATATTATTAGGAACCAAATTAAATTAATTAATTGATTATGAAATAAAGATTATAGGAATTGAATGTTTTTATTAAAGAAAATTAAAAGAATTTTATTCAAAAGAAAATTTATTAAAAAATAAATAAATAAAAAAAGAACAAAAGAAAATAAATAAAATCCATTTGTGCAATAAAATATAAAAAAAATTGGAATTTAGCTCGAGTGATCCAGTGTTACGCATCTAGAGAGGAGCATGGTACAGCTGCATCCTTACGAGCGTTGGATCGAGAGGGACGGTGATCTGAGGGCTGACGGACGTGAGTACACCACGGTCACGTGCGAGGGAAAGGCACAGGATCCACTAACACACCATAACACACATTTGTTAAAAAATAAGGAGTATTTAGTGGGGTTCGAACCCCAGTTTCAGCCTTGGCGCCTTCACACGCTTACCAACTCTTCCAGTTTCGTCCACTGCTTAACATATGATCAATAAATAATATATAAAAAAACAAATGCCCTGAAACTGAACAACCAAAACGCGCGCGCTGGACCCCTAGATTCAAATTGCTCCAATCAATGGAAGCCACGAGGCCATCTTCCTCATTCTTCCGTCGTTTTAGGTTGTATTTTTTACCTACGGCCAACCTTCATAGCTATAGCACCTGCCACCTAAAAAAACTCATACAAACCATGATAAGACAAATAAAAACCGTAAATCAATCAAACTTGATATCCCGATCCTAATGGTGTCCTTATTGCAGTCGGTTCATGCCTAGAAACAGAACCCCCAAATCGAAACCTTAAACCCTAATCATGGTGGATCTCTCAAATCGTAACCAAAATCCAATTAACTATGCAGAAAGCTTGTAATCATCAATATGAACACACATGTATGATTAAAATTCGTTTATGACTCATGAGTAAGTGCAATCGAGATAAAAAAAAATTATGAACAAACTGTGACTTATATGCTTTGATTCTGAATGTTTCAAACTTCGATAATGCTTTAAGAACGATCAAGAATACCCCAGGAATGAATCTGAATCTTCAAAAAGCTCTGAACTGGTCCCAAACTCCAAGCACGAATCTCACTTTTTCTTGCAATTTTCTGAATTCGGTTAGGGTTTGTGAAGCTCCGAAAATCCCCCCTTGGCTTGTGGTTATGATCAGAATATATAGGAGGTGGTTTTAGGTTATCAAAATTGGTTTAAATCTTCTTGAATCAAGTATTGGAGATTTGATTGAAAATATGGTTTAAAAGTTTCTATAATTGACATAATTTCAATCCCATGTCATCAATGATATTTTTGCACCAATTTGGAGTGAAATATGTGAGATTTAATTGATTGAATAATAAATCCAAAACAAATCTTTTGCATTTCTTTTCAAAACATTTGATTAAATTGATTTTTTAATGAATAAAAATTCATATAAAATCAAATAATCATCAATAATTAGTGGCCTTGGATGTGGACCCCATTGGTAACTTGTGGAACAAGATTGGATCAAAAAATATTGGGCCCATTTGCAAGAAAGTCCAATTTGACCCTTATTTGCTTCACATTTTCACTCAAATTTGTCCAACTTTGACAAGGCATATCTCCCTCAATTTTTTAGATATGGAGGAGTTCTAGGACTTTTTGGAAACCTCAAGATGTCCTCTACGAGACACTTTGGAAGCTTTTTTCCATTTGAAGATTTTATCTTGATGATATTGGCTTTGACAAAAACTGCTTTTAGTTGACCTTCAAAAGGGACCTATAATGTCTTGATCCATATCTCTCAAATGAAGCATTTTTGGACTGGGCTTTGTCATACCCCAATTTTTGACCCTAAAATCATACATCAATTGCATATTAATCATTAATCAAGAGCACCATTGTGAGGCTCTATCTTTGATATTGTGATTGTCTCTAAGGGGAATTATCGAGCATTTTAGCTTTTTATTTGTTTAATACTAACCAAAATCAAAAAAATATGTGTTTTGTCTCTTTTGTTTATATTTTACAGGTAAAAGATCGGGCAAAAATCAAAACAGTGCAAGAAAACATTTTTTGGAAATTTGAAGGTGGAAATCGATTTACCCCTATGGGAAATCGATTTCCTGTGCGCAAAATTCAAAAAAATATAAGGAGGGAAGCTTGACATCATTTTGGCACCTTTTTATTTGATCACTTTGCCATTTTTCCACCTCACCAAAATTAATCCCTTCATTAAACCCACTTAAACCTCATTTTACCATTTTTACCATTTAAATACCATTTAAGTACCAATTAAACACAAGTTAATTAACCAAGAGCAAATGACCAAATTGCCACTACTATTGCTCTCATCCTATAAATAGAGGTCTCTACTCTCTCATTTCTCAAGCTTGGAGAGCCAAAAAATTGCTTGCAAATTCATTTCTCACCCTTTCCAAAACCCTCGCCCAAAGTTCATTCTCATAGAATTAGTGAGATTCACATTGAATCTTACTAGTTTTGAACTAAACCTCCTACATTTCTCTCTTTGCTTTGTTTGTTCATCTCCAATTTTGAAGGATCTACACACTTTGTGCTTGTTCTTGAAGTTACTCCAACAATTTGTTTCAAAAATTGGTAAATTCCTAAATTCTAAGATGTAGATCTTTGTTGCTTGTGTTCAATGCATCTTTGATGCTATATTGGTCCTATTTGATGGTGATTTGGTGGAAAATTCGTGCTCCAATGGATATGTGATCATAAGGTGTTTGTATGTTTGTCTAAATCAAGTTTTATGGTTCATAATGCTGTTTTTTTGAAAACTGTGCGCAGGAAATCGATTTCCTACAGAGGGAAATCGATTTCCACTCTGTTTTTTGCGCCAGATCTGAATTCTGCAGGCAGGAAATCGATTTCCTACAGAGGTAAATCGATTTCCAGTGAGGCAGAATGCTTGTTTTTGCTATTTTTGACTTGCTTTTGGTTCTAACTCTTCTTCTACTCCATTCTTTTGATATTTTCTTTGAATCACAAATTAGAGGCCTAATTTCTCTCTAATATCAATGGACTTAGGGCGTCGATAGGATGAGAATCCAAATCCGCAAAATTAAGTGATTGAAATTATGGATGAAAGGAGCTTTTAATGTGGTTCCATCTTTTATTTCTTTTTCTTTTGATCGATGAAAGTCTTAATACCTTGAGGATTCTTATGGATTCTTGGTAATGACTAGATCGCTCCCTATTTTTCTTTTCGTGTGGTTTTGCTTTCGGAGAGTGATCTACATATCGCTTCTCTCGCATGCATTAGCACATAAAGTTTTGACCGGCCTCGTTGTAGGGTGATTTCTACATAAATCACTTGGCGATCTGCTTAACATAGCGCAATATTTCGTGTCCCGAATAAAAAAAGATCAAATATGCAAGAGAATTGTATGCGGTTGATTTAAGACTTATGGAAATTTATCGTGTAGTCGCTATGATTTTATCAAGCTTCTGATAAATGTCCATTAAATTTAAATCCGAGAACATCCTTCACTCACCATCGATCTTTATTACTAACTTTGATAACATACTTGACAAGTTTCAAGATGGTTATCTTTAACATCTAACAATTGACTTTAATTTCCGAAATTTATTATATTGCTCTTTATATTTTGCTTTATGCTTTATTTTATCATTTCATTATGTTTATGTTTCTGCCATTTTCTCTTTGTCCATTTGGACGTTTATATTCCGCTATTTTTTATTTGTCCATTTGGACGTATTGTTTATGTTTCCGCTATTTTCTTTTTGTCCACTTGGACCATACTCTACTTTTATGCTAAAACACTAATAAACAACAAAAATTTAAAAAACGTTTAAGGCTCTCTTTCGGACTATTGGTTACTATCCCGAGCATTTTGGAGATTCGGACTTATGGACTTAGTACCTCTGGACCCTTATCCTATTATTACTCTGTTGTTATTCTGTCTGGCTGGCATTGGATTGTTGTCTGTTTGTGTATGCAGGTATTTTCTTGAAAGTCCTTGATGGTTAATTCCAAGGCATTGATATAAGGATTTTACCCGAAAACAGTCGTTACTCTGCCCGATTTTCGTCAGAATTTTAATGTGCTTAATGCAAAGTGGTGCTAAAGATAATAAGTTCATCTGGATCCCCAAGTGATAATGTGTTGGTTTAGTGTCGATGTTCCAAAGGATGGGAAATCTACCTTGACCAGTAATGTCAAGTGTTGGCTTCTTATTTCGGTTAGACCGTTCTTTTCCCTAGCTTTTATTTTATGCACTATGTTAGCCTCTTCATCTCCTCCCCTTCTTTAATTTTCAAAATCTTCTCCCTTTTTTAAAAACCTTCTTATGTTTGCAATCTTTTCGAAACCTTTTCTTTTAAAATATCTTTTGCCCTTAGTGGCTTTTCTTCAAAAGTTTAGACACGACTAATTGTTGAAACGAGTGGCGATACCCCACGATTTTGAAATTGAATGATATAATGAGATCTTTTCCGCGTGAGAGAGCTAGTGGCATACTCGTCGATTTCTATCCGAGTTGGAGCCCTTCTTTCATTTGCGATGCAAAGAGCTCATTTGTTCTCATGCTCAAGATTAATGGCTGAGTATTTCTCTCCGACGATGATAAAGTGTTTATTCGTTTTAAAAACCGTTTTTCCCTTTTTAAGCGGAACTACATTAGCTCTGACTTCTCCGTTGCACCAAGGAGGTATGTAGGCACAAGGCTCAACGTCTTGCCGAGCTTATTTTAAAAATAAAAACAAACCCTTTTTTAGCACACACGAGACAGATTTTCAAAAAGGTTCCTGTGGAATACCACAGATATGAGGGGTGCTTAAAACCTTCCCCTTGTATAATCAACACCCGAACCTGAGTTCTCTTTTTGTTTTAAAAACAAACTTTGGGTTTTACGTTCTTTTCCCTTTTCTTTTGGAAACAATAAAGCGCGGTGGCGATTTCAAACGACATATTGAGTCAAGTCAATCCTATGGCTTAGATCTCAGATTTTCCCCGCTACAGGCTTGTGAGAGACAAAATTGTAGAGAATTCAATTTCCTTCAAAATGAGCTTTGGATGGAAAATTTCTGATGTTCCATGTGGGAGTTATGGCTGGTCAAAGTTTAGTTGACTTTCTCCTATGAAAACCCTAATTTAGAAGCTTTTGATTTTGTTGATTTCTGATCTTTTCTTGATGAACCATGATCAATCCTTGATCAAATGGTGAATGATACTTCAAAATAAGGATGTTGATAAAAAATCAGGAGTTTTGACTGTACTTTGACCACAGTTGACTTTTAGGTCAAATTAGTCGATTGTTGACTTTCTGAGCAATTGAATGACCAATCCTTTGAATTGAGGCCTGAATTTTGTCATAGAGGTAATTTGAAACATTATAAGCCATATGAGATGACTTGGAGCCTTTGGTTCATTGATTTTCTCCAGGAAACCACAAACCCTAGTTTCTTGAGCCTTTGTTTATGAGGGATGTCTTTGAGTCTTGAACTTTGATAGGAGTTTGATTTAAGAGAAATGAGATGGGAAAATTTTGGGGTATGACAGTCTCCAACACAGAAGACAGCCCAAGAGAAAGTATTGGTGGAAGTGATGAAAATCTATCAGAAGCCATAGCCATGCTTGGAAAACAATTCAACAGACTTATTAAAAGGGTTGATCAGAAGTCTAGACCCAATGTCAAGAACACTTCCAATGACATCAGCCATACCTATGACTCAAACAAAAGACTCAAAGCTGAGGAGAAGCCCAATCAAGGGAAAGGGGTTCAGTGTCATGGATGTGAAGGATTTGGACACATAAGAGCTGAATGTCCTACCTACCACAAGGAGCAGAGGAAAGGACTGTCTGTCACTTGGTTTGATGAAGACTCCGATTCGGAAGAAGAAACTGCAAAACATGTCACAGTTCCAACAAGAGTCTATGAATCTGATGATGATTCCAATGATGATGAGCTAACCTTTGATGAACTTGCTGCCTCATACAAGAAGCTATGTATAAAGAATGCTAAAGTTTGCAAACAAGTGGAGAAGCAAGAGATAATCATAAAAGAGCTGGAAACTGAGAGGAATAAACATCTTGCAACCATAGACTCTCTCAGTAGTGAAGTAAGCATGTTGAACTACAAACTTGATCAAATGACCAAGTCCTTCAAAATGCTGAATAATGGAACTGATACTCTAGAAGAAATTCTAGAGTCTAGACAAAGAACAGGAGACATGTCCGGAGTAGGATTTGTGGCTAAAGAGGAATTCACCTCTGGGTTCAAAAGAGTTAAGCCCGAGACTTATGTGACCAACCATATGTCAGATCCAATGTCACAACATCAAGGAAACAGAAGAAGGAGGCATTCAAAGAAGAAATTCCAAAAATGGAGGTGTCCTCACTTTGGAAGATTTGGTCACATAAAGCCATTCTGTTTCAGACTATTTGGATATCTAGATAAATTCATCAAGCCAAACCTGAATATGATATCTGTAGCAGAAAGAAACGGTGGGTGGCCAAGAATGTTGCTCTAGTAGCACACACCTCTCTAAGAATGCTTGCCAAAGAAGATTGGTACCTTGACAGTGGTTGCTCAAATCATATGACTGGGAGAAAGAACTCACTAGTAAACCTCAAACTTGAGGGAACCAACTATGTGACTCTTGGTGATGGTGAAATAAGAGAAGTCAAAGGTGTTGGCAAGATAGAAGGTCAGGGTTCTCCTAATCTAAGTAATGTTTTACTTGTACAAGGACTGGCTGCAAATCTCATAAGCATCAGCCAACTATGTGATGAAGGACTCTATGTCAGGTTCACTAAAGAAGAGTGCATTGTTACCAATAAAGAAAATGAAGAAGTCATGAAAGGAGTCAGATCTGAGAATAATTGTTATCTATGGGAGCCCAAAAACTCCAATTCACTAACTACTTGTCCCATGGCAAAGAAAAAAATAAAGAAAAAGATCAAGAAAGAACTATCAAATTGGAGGTTCCTATTCCCAGAACAAGGATCCAGACAGAAGAAGTGGATGAATCTGATGATGAGATTTATATTGAAGAACTCACCAGCGAAGAACTTGCTGCTGGATACTCTGAGGTGTGTTTACTAAATGGAGAATTGAGCAAGAGACTGACAATGTATAAAAATGCTTATACTCTGTTACAAGAAGAAAGAGTAAATCTCATTGTTGATCTAGAGGGAAAACTGCGAGACACGAAGAAGGGAAAGAAGCTCAATCAAGAGGCTCAACATCCTGGAAAACATACACCTGTCTCAGCCAAGAAATTCCATCAATGTGGTAAGATAGGTCACTTGAGGTTCTCTTGTCCTAAAACTCAGCCATCTACCAAAAGAAATACCCCTCAACAGGAAAACCTGGCTAAGAGAAAGCCATCACAACGAAAGTCATGTGGGAACGCTAAACACTCAAGCCATGACAAAAATGAGGAGGAGGATGTAAAGAAAGCTGGAAGCTCTAAAAGAAGGAAACATAGACAAGACAAACATCACAAAAAGGATAGGAGCATTCCTGTTACAAACAAGAACAAGACAATAATGGAGGATGTTGTAGAAGGAAGTGAGTCTACTACCTCAGTAGAATATGTCAATGTCAAAACAGATGTCTTGACATCAAAATTTGTTGAGAACTCAATTGTGCGCATTGAGACAAACAAAGCCTCCGGGATTGGTGAATGCTCTTCAGTAAATATTCAAAATGCTCTTCAAAGGGAAATTATTGCTCAGAATCAAATCCCTGGAGCTGTCAGAAAATCAAGGAAAACTGTGACGAATGCACCCAATGACACCCGGACTAGAGATATGAAAGGAGAATTCCATCTGTTCAAAAAGGATATTGCTCTGAACATAGTCCCAAGGAAGGTATCCATCGACAGTCAGTCCCATCTGAGAGAGGAGACATTAGGAATATACCAAGTGTCATACCCCAAAATTTGCCCAATCATTTGCGGTAAAGTAATTTATCAAGGGAACTAAAATTAAGAGTCATGAGGTTTAACATTTCTATTGTTAAATCCATTCTCTTATAAATTGGAATAGGGGTGTGGATAACAGGTATTTTAGGACCCAAACAGTTGAGTCCAATTATTACAAGGGTTTTATCATTTTTTTGGGGGTATTTTGGATTTTACTAACATTTGTCTTGATTATTATTATTATTTTATTTTTATCATGACTAACTATTAGTATTTAGCATTATTAATTTTTATTATTGTTATTAATATTAGGATTAGTATTAGGTTTTAATTAATTAGGTTTATTTGTTTTTTATTAGATTTTATTACATATTATTAGGATTATTTTTATTATTATTAGGTTTATTTTTAGGATCTTAGTAGAATTAGTATTAATATTATAATTATTATTAGTATTAGGCTATTAAAAGAAAAAGAAATAAACCAAATGGGCCAAATTCTACAGGTTCACGTTTCTATGTGCAGAGGAAGAGATTTGCAAATTTCTCAATCTTCCTTCAAATCTGAATCAAATCTTTCCTAACCAACAACAACTCAAATCTGAAAATTAACCCAATCTAATCCTTCCTAACTAAATTACTAACCCTAACTATAAAACAGAGAAAAAGATTGTGAGATAGGGGGGATTTTGGCCGCTGAGAATGGTACCCCAGAACTCAAAGAAACTGTGAAAATCAATGCCATAGCAGAAGGAGTTTGGGGAGAATTCGAGCGGTTTTAAGGATTAAATACATGACTATGATTTCCTCTGGGCTGAATCTGAAGATCGCAGACGCTCGAATTGCCTAGAATCATCCCCCACGCTCGCTCACGTTTGGATCCTCGGCCTTATGCTCGGTTACGCCCATGGAGGCATCATAAACAGGTTTTGGTTATGTAGTTGTGTTTAGATTGATGATAAGATTGTTTCTGCACATTTAATTCAATTCTTGTCGCGATTTGAACAATTCACCATTGATAGGGTTTATGTTCTTGATTTTAGGGAAATTGTTTAGGGTCAATTTTAGGTTGAATTAAGAGGTTTAATGGATTCGGGATGTGTCATATATTCAATCTGAGCTTTTAGTTGTGATTTATGGTGTTTGTATATGGAGTTTGAAGTTTGCAGATTAATGGCTATGGAAGTGAACTGTTGCTGTATCTCAGTGGTTGCGAGGAAGGAGAAGAAGCCAGCGCTATTTTTTTTAATTTGAAATTCGTATTGGTTTGTTATATACACATGGTTTTCATACAAGAACAACTAAGGCGCGCAGCAGAGATGGAAGAGCGTTTTCTTGTTAATCCCAGGGACGGGGGTTCGAGCCCCAGCAAACCTAATATAATTTTGATGATTTTCACATTTGGATCACATGTTCGCTGCCTGAGGGAGACCACCGTGTGTCTCCAAGCTGGAAGCCGTCAGATCTACCCATGGTCAAATCTAACGCCCATGAATAGGCAGATTCACCATACACTCTCAAAGAGGTGCCATATACAATCAACACCCAGGTTTTATTTAATATAATTATTTATTTTTGTTGTTTAACCATTTTGATTTAAATAATA
This sequence comes from Vicia villosa, assembly GCF_029867415.1. Taxonomy (NCBI): domain Eukaryota; kingdom Viridiplantae; phylum Streptophyta; class Magnoliopsida; order Fabales; family Fabaceae; genus Vicia; species Vicia villosa. Next base: position 53,050,135 of record NC_081181.1, on the reverse strand, counting down.
AATAATTGTATTTGATTTAATTTATTTATTTCAATTAGGATTAGGATAGATAATTAAGATTAGGGTTATTGTTAATTAAAATTATATTTCCCGATTATCTCGATTAATTCGATTTAATTAATTTAATTAATTTTAACTATAAAAATCACAAAAAACCCTAGAAAGGTTTATTCGTTCATTAGGGTTTGCCCAATCCCATTTGGCAAAAAAACATTAACCTTTGAATATTCTCTCCTCGACCCGACTAAAGCTATTAGTCGCATTAGACGAGAGATAAAAAAATATATCAAATTAAAATACATTTAATTTGCTGCCCGCGACGATCAATCTATCGATCTGAGTAACCAGCAATGCCCTCTTAATCCGTTAGCTATACTGACCAAATCTATTGGTCACCGCATCTAACGGTGCCGTATCAAATCAGGGTTGTACGCCCAAACACTTAAAACATTCAAAACACTTCAAATCAAACTATGGATTTTCATCCTAATTCAAAACTACGACAGGCCATTCAAAAAGCCTCAAAACAACTTCAAACCATTCAAATCAAATTCTAAGGCGTACAACCCTGTGCCCCGAACTACGTTGACTCTGATTCTCCCTAAGGAGATACGTAGGCACTTGGATAACCAAGGCGAGTCCCCCTCCCTAAAATCTCAATTTTCCCCTATTCAATTCTTTAGCTATTAAACCTCAATATTTTAGCCATAAACCTTTACCTTAGATTCAAAGCCAATAGGAAAGGGTTGAGGGTGCCTAACACCTTCCCTCAACCTGATTATAATAACTTACCCCGATCTCTAAACTGTGTAGGGTTTCCTATTCGCCCTTCAGAATAGGTGGCGACTCTAAGTCTTTATTTTTTAGGGTAGGTTGCTACAGCTGGCGACTCTGCTGGGGACAGTGATAACAGAACTGTAAATTATTATGCTCCTAGGTTTTGGCATGGTTTAGGTTTTGGCGAATTTTAGGGTTTTGGCGAATTTTTTTAGGGTTTGGCTTACTCGCCATTTTAGGGTTTATGGTTTTTATAAATATTTAAATTTTATTTATTTATTTATTTATTCATTTACAATCTCATTCATTTATATTAAGTCGATTAAATATTTCTGTCAATTGAATATTTGGTATTTTTATCGCATTTCTTTTGGGATATATAAATTGTTGTTAAACCTAAGCGTGGGAATTATAATAATGACCAGAGGGGAATTACATCGCCTACGAGTCTTATTATAATTCCACTCAGAGTGGGTTGAATATCCGGAAATGTCTGATACGAGGCTCGACCTTGTTGAGGGCTGGACTTGGTATTTGGCTGATCTCTCTGGGAACCTACCCCTAAAACTCGAACCTCATGGATAAAATGAGTTGTTCTAAAATCCAAAGAGACAGAAAGTCTCGGCGGCTACGAACGACCCCATGAGACCTTCTAGAACATACCAATGGGAAGGGTAGGCACCCTAAGCCGCTACGTCGAACCTATGAACCTAGGGCTTACGTGCTTACGTGCTTATTATGTGTGCAATTTATATACTGCGAATGTATTGCGTTTTAATTTTGCAGGTGTTCCTACGCGTTCCCTAACCTGCAGGGACCCTATTTCCAAGACCATGTCCTTCCCACGAAGGACACTTTCATTTATGCACGTTGATTGGCCTCCCGATGGCCATGAGACTTAGTGACTGTCATGAACAGTCACTCCGCGCCCGCATCTACGCACTCCCTAACTTGTGGGGAGTTTCCTTTTATATCTTTGTACTCTTACAACTGTGTGTCCTTTCCACGAAGGACATCTTCGTTTACGCACGTCAATTGGCCTCTCAATGGCCATGCGATTCAGTGACTGTCCTGAATGGTCACCTCGTGCCTTCATCTACGCATGCCCTAGCCTATAGGGATTCTAGTTCCAAAATTGCATCCTTCGCACGAAGGACGTCCTTATTAACGCACGTCGATTGGCCTCTCGATGGCCATGCGATCTAGTGATTGTCTCGAACGGTCACCCCGTGCTTACTCCTACGTATTCCCTAGCCTATAGGGATTTTCTTTTACATCCATGTGTTTTCACAATGACGCGTCCTTCCTCGAAGGACAACTTCATTAGCATGCGTTCGATTGGCCTCTCGATGGCTATGCGATCTAGTGACTGTCCTGAACGGTCACTCCATGCTTTGTTTCCACGCACCCTCTAACTTGTAGGGTTTGGATTTCCATCTGTACATCTTTCATCCCTAGCCTGTAGGGATTTCATTTCATCCAATATCGTCCTTATATAGGTTGTGTTCCGCATAGAGAACCTTCCCACTAAGGACAACTTCATTGGTACACGTTGATTGGCCTCTCGATGACCATGAGACTTGGCGACTGCCTTGAACGGTCACCAGCCGCTACCTTCTGCATACTCTCGAATCTAAGGGATTTCCCTTAGCGTGTCATGACATTTATCCTGCAAAGATCCCACGAGGGTCTAATATCTCCTCTAAGGCTATCCTTAAGGATTATATGTCACACGTCTGCATTGCATACAAGGAGTCTCTCGCATACGCATGCATTTGCATTTTCATGCATTCATTCATACATTTACATTCTATCTTCGCCCGCACCCATACTTACCATGCTAGTCGGTTTCCCGAAACTCCCAAAGAAAGAAAAAGGATCATAAACTATGGAGAAAGGAGGATAAATTATTGAGAATGACCTTAGTCTTACTAAGAAAAAGAGGATGTCTTTCACCATGCCAGACGCATGTCCATGCCTTGTCATAACAGAATTATAAATACAATAAAGGTTGTCATCGAGCTAGGATTAGTTCAACAAAGAGTTCCCTCATAGATACACTCAAGATGTATCTAGTCATAAAGGGGTTCATCTTAGAACATATCAAACTTACAAGGACGCTCTACGATAACCTAGGAGCAAGGGTCAGTCCAACCGGGGCAATACCCTGAACAAAGATGCATGACTACGATGGAGGGAATCCGACATATGTCAACCCCACACCAAGGGGGAAAAGGGTCATAGGTGATACTATCCTTAGGGAAAGCAAAAGAGGTTCAGTCAAAGGAAACTCATGAAGTTCCGATACGACGAAAACCCACCGCTAACGATTTATTCCCAACAGGTTTGACATGTCCAAGGAGAATTCGAGATTACCCTCACTTCTACAAGTCTAAAGAGATAAGGAGCAAAACAAGATAAATGGATCTACAAAGGAGATTGTCCCTAGGATCAATAGGGGTTTATCATGCTCAGAATTTCAATCCCTACGATCGCTAAGTGTTACTCAGGATAAAAGTTGTACCTTCGGATTAGCAATTCTAATGGGATGACCATGCAGGTTTTGGAGTCGATTCATTCGCTCACTACTACGACTTTCCAGTCGCACACTTCTATTTTTAGGGTTATTAACAAACTTGAGGGAGAATGACGAATACAAATAACTAAATCTCGCTAAACATATGCTTTCGAGGTAGGACCGAGCCGAGGATGTACAGGCATTGTTTCAATTCCCAAACAGTGGAGATATAAGGATGTTAATCCCTCGCTACCCCCTCGAGCCAGGAGTTGGAGTTTATTTCTACTTTTAAAAAAAAAAACCTTGATTTTAACCGGGGGCAGGGTAGATTTCAATTAATTCAATGGTGTATTTTGGTAGTCAAGAGAATCAATCAATCCAAGCAAGGATTCAAGCAAAGGTTCAAGCAAAGGTTCAAGCGTATCTTATTCCTCGCAGCCATCCAAGAATGAGGAAGCAATGAAGATAACATTCACAACCATCTTCTTCCTCAATATATCATTCAAGATCGAGGACGTACCAAAGACGAAGCTTGCAAATCAAAGTCGACATGGCAGTCACAATATTCCAAATCCGAGGATCAAAAGGAGCATTCAAAAGAAAAAGAGAAAAGCGCCCGCTAAGTCAAAACGGAAAATTTCATAGAAGAAAACAAAAATGACTTAGGCAAAATTTAGGGCATCCCGATGGATCAAACTCAAAAGGGTTGGTTCATGCAAAAATAAGGGGAAAACAAAGGAGAAATACAAAGGATAATCTTGTGACTGCTAAACCATCGAAGCTTCTCATAAACGCTTGGATCTTTACAACATTTTTCATCAGTGCTTGGATCTCTACTAGGGCTTCTGCTCAACATCAAAACCAAAGCGGTTCTCTTGCAAACAAAGCACATCCATTGGATTAAGCGAACTTTTAGGATTCGGAGAACATCAAGGAGAAAGGGGTGGGGTAAATAAACTTTGAGCCTTATATCCATTGTTTCTTAAAACTGTGAACCAGGCCAAGTTACAACATTCAAAAGTCCTAATTGAGGCAAGGGTAACTATGAAAGCATATTACGCAGGATTTGTTATACTGACTCCTAAGTTTGTTAAAAACTATTTCTAAACCATTGTGCTTCTTCAAGCATTCATTTCTAAATCATCCCGTCCTAATTCATAACGGACTTCGATTTCAAAACTTGCATACACATCGCATTGGAGTTACTTCCCAAAGGATACAACGTCATCTACAAGTATACACTTAGCATCGAGGAGACCTCGAAATTGGTTTTAATCAAAGGCGATCTTTCTAATAAAGACTCTGGAATGGGGGAATCACATCTAGGGGGTTCCCCTTAACAGGGGAAAAAACTCGAGGATCGCAGGGGCATACGAGCAAAAATCCTATTAACTGGGGGCATTCTTCCTAAGGTTCAAATGACCTGGGGCACATCTCGAAGCAACAGCAATCAGGGGCATGTCAAATATGGGAAGAATTCAAATTCAAAGGATAGAACACCATGGTTAACCCTCCATATCCTGGAGATCAAGAGCATACCCTGCAATCTAAAACGTCGAAGCATATGACAAGGTTATTGCTCAGGGCACTTCCTTCATGGCTTGGAGATCATAGGCATCTTTTGCCACTAAACATTGGGGCATTGGATATCAAATCCATAAAGTAAACAATTCAAAAGGTTAAAGGCGTGGAGTAATTCAAAGGGGCAAACTGGGGCAAGGCGCACAACAAAAGAAAAAAAGGTGTTCCCACACTTTACAAATCTTTCTCCTAACTACGATCTTCAAATGCAAAAACAAGGATCGGGGAATCGCGCTAGCATCACACCCCATCTTATCAAACAAACCTGCAACTCCAGCAAGCTATATAGGCTTTGGTTATCAACAACCTATCATCGGAGTATCATGCAAATACATATCATGCATATCATGCACTGGTTAATACATTGCACCATACCTTTTAGGTAGTCTTCTTTAAGACAAATTTCTATCCATTTTAAGAACATCTTCAGGTAGTCTTCGTCAAGACAAATTTTCATATCCATTCCAGAAACCTTTTCAGGTAGTCTCACAGAAGACATTATTTCGTTCCACTCATTACATGCATGAGCATAAGCATTATCCCATACATCAAAACATCTGAGTCATTACCCTGGTGCTACACCACATTGTCCACCTGATTTCCGGTAACCTTACCAATACCAGTAACCTTACTGAGATATTCTTCCCAAATCGCTTGACTGACGCTTTCTGGTAACCTTACCAATGATAGCAATCTTGCTGTTCATTTCACGCATCAGCATACGCATATCATCCGGGGCATTCACATACTACATATCACAAAAAGCCCAATTTTTATTGGCAATCCAAGTCATTACAAAGTCCAGTTCTCGTCCTGGCAAATCATTACAAAGTCCAGTTCTCGTCCTGGCAAATCATTACAAAGTCCAGTTCTCGTCCTGGAAAACCATCAAATCCAATTCTCGTTGGGTAGTTAGTTCTCGTCTGACTGTTACATCAAAATTCAAATCATACTACAAAAGCATAGTCTCCAACCCTCGTGTTGTGATAGGTGTATTTCCCGACCCACGTGTCGTGAGTTTCCAACCCTCGTGTTGTGAAAGGTGTATTTTCTCCGACCCTCGAGTCGTGAGTCTCCAAACAGGTGAATTTTTTTTCATGCAGGTAAATTTTGCGATAACCCTCGCAAATAACCCTATTGGTGCAGGTAAATTTTGCGATAACCCTCGCAAATAACCCTATTGGTGCAGGTAAATTTTGCGATAACCCTCGCAAATAACCCTATTGGTGCAGGTAAATTTTGCGATAACCCTCGCAAATAACCCTATTGGTGCAGGTAAATTTTGCGATAACCCTCACAAATAACCCTATTGGTGCAGGTAAATTCTGCGATAACCCTCGCAAATAACCCTATTGGTGCAGGTAAATTTTGCGATAACCCTCGCAAATAACCCTATTGGTGCAGGTAAATTTTGCGATAACCCTCGCAAATAACCCTATTGGTGCAGGTAAATTTTGCGATAACCCTCGCAAATAACCCTATTGGTGCAGGTAAATTTTGCGATAACCCTCGCAAATAACCCTATTGGTGCAGGTAAATTTCGCGATAACCCTCGCGAAGGATCCTATTGGTGCAGGTGAACTTTCTAGAACTATAGCAAGCAATCCTATTGGGGTCCACAAACTACGAAAGCTTACTGGCAATACGGTAAGCCAATCACACAACCAACAGCAAGTCCTCGCTATGTAAGACTCAGGCTTTAGCAGGACGGTTTCTTTTCTCTCACACTCGAGCACAAGGTTTTTTCAAACGATACTTCAATTGGGTTTATCACGTTAGTCCCTCGGGAGTGATGTTCCCCAAAATTTCATCAACAACAAGCAAAGGTTCTATCTTTCTTTTCAAAGCTACTAACACATCTCAACTAACAAATCATGCATCATTCAACTAACATACTTCATTCATACATAATGCATATGCATACATCACTCTCATTTATTTTGAGAGGCTCATTGCATCATACATTACATGCATCATAACATTGCATAAAATTCAGGTTGCCTTTTTAGGCCGTGCTACAACCAAGACACAATGGTTCCTTTCAAAAGCGTTTGCTCCACACTCTGAAAAACGGTATTCACCTCGGGTGGCATCTGTAAGCCCATCTCCTACAAAATTTCTTCCGATGCAAATTTCAGGGCATTTCAGTGTCCAATCATCTTCTACCTTTAGATCACGATAGGCAGACGTGCCTATCTAACTCTTCAGGTTTAAGAAGATTGAACAGGGGCAGCTGTCATACCCCAAAATTTGCCCAATCATTTGCGGTAAAGTAATTTATCAAGGGAACTAAAATTAAGAGTCATGAGGTTTAACATTTCTATTGTTAAATCCATTCTCTTATAAATTGGAATAGGGGTGTGGATAACAGGTATTTTAGGACCCAAACAGTTGAGTTCAATTATTACAAGGGTTTTATCATTTTTTTGGGGGTATTTTGGATTTTACTAACATTTGTCTTGATTATTATTATTATTTTATTTTTATCATGACTAACTATTAGTATTTAGCATTATTAATTTTTATTATTGTTATTAATATTAGGATTAGTATTAGGTTTTAATTAATTAGGTTTATTTGTTTTTTATTAGATTTTATTACATATTATTAGGATTATTTTTATTATTATTAGGTTTATTTTTAGGATCTTAGTAGAATTAGTATTAATATTATAATTATTATTAGTATTAGGCTATTAAAAGAAAAAGAAATAAATCAAATGGGCCAAATTCTACAGGTTCACGTTTCTATGTGCAGAGGAAGAGATTTGCAAATTTCTCAATCTTCCTTCAAATCTGAATCAAATCTTTCCTAACCAACAACAACTCAAATCTGAAAATTAACCCAATCTAATCCTTCCTAACTAAATTACTAACCCTAACTATAAAACAGAGAAAAAGATTGTGAGATAGGGGGGATTTTGGCCGCTGAGAATGGTACCCCAGAACTCAAAGAAACTGTGAAAATCAATGCCATAGCAGAAGGAGTTTGGGGAGAATTCGAGCGGTTTTAAGGATTAAATACATGACTATGATTTCCTCTGGGCTGAATCTGAAGATCGCAGACGCTCGAATTGCCCAGAATCATCCCCCACGCTCGCTCACGTTTGGATCCTCGGCCTTATGCTCGGTTACGCCCATGGAGGCATCATAAACAGGTTTTGGTTATGTAGTTGTGTTTAGATTGATGATAAGATTGTTTCTGCACATTTAATTCAATTCTTGTCGCGATTTGAACAATTCACCATTGATAGGGTTTATGTTCTTGATTTTAGGGAAATTGTTTAGGGTCAATTTTAGGTTGAATTAAGAGGTTTAATGGATTCGGGATGTGTCATATATTCAATCTGAGCTTTTAGTTGTGATTTATGGTGTTTGTATATGGAGTTTGAAGTTTGCAGATTAATGGCTATGGAAGTGAACTGTTGCTGTATCTCAGTGGTTGCGAGGAAGGAGAAGAAGCCAGCGCTATTTTTTTTAATTTGAAATTCGTATTGGTTTGTTATATACACATGGTTTTCATACAAGAACAACTAAGGCGCGCAGCAGAGATGGAAGAGCGTTTTCTTGTTAATCCCAGGGACGGGGGTTCGAGCCCCAGCAAACCTAATATAATTTTGATGATTTTCACATTTGGATCACATGTTCGCTGCCTGAGGGAGACCACCGTGTGTCTCCAAGCTGGAAGCCGTCAGATCTACCCATGGTCAAATCTAACGCCCATGAATAGGCAGATTCACCATACACTCTCAAAGAGGTGCCATATACAATCAACACCCAGGTTTTATTTAATATAATTATTTATTTTTGTTGTTTAACCATTTTGATTTAAATAATAAATAATTGTATTTGATTTAATTTATTTATTTCAATTAGGATTAGGATAGATAATTAAGATTAGGGTTATTGTTAATTAAAATTATATTTCCCGATTATCTCGATTAATTCGATTTAATTAATTTAATTAATTTTAACTATAAAAATCACAAAAAACCCTAGAAAGGTTTATTCGTTCATTAGGGTTTGCCCAATCCCATTTGGCAAAAAAACATTAACCTTTGAATATTCTCTCCTCGACCCGACTAAAGCTATTAGTCGCATTAGACGAGAGATAAAAAAATATATCAAATTAAAATACATTTAATTTGCTGCCCGCGACGATCAATCTATCGATCTGAGTAACCAGCAATGCCCTCTTAATCCATTAGCTATACTGACCAAATCTATTGGTCACCGCATCTAACGGTGCCGTATCAAATCAGGGTTGTACGCCCAAACACTTAAAACATTCAAAACACTTCAAATCAAACTATGGATTTTCATCCTAATTCAAAACTACGACAGGCCATTCAAAAAGCCTCAAAACAACTTCAAACCATTCAAATCAAATTCTAAGGCGTACAACCTTGTGCCCCGAACTACGTTGACTCTGATTCTCCCTAAGGAGATACGTAGGCACTTGGATAACCAAGGCGAGTCCCCCTCCCTAAAATCTCAATTTTCCCCTATTCAATTCTTTAGCTATTAAACCTCAATATTTTAGCCATAAACCTTTACCTTAGATTCAAAGCCAATAGGAAAGGGTTGAGGGTGCCTAACACCTTCCCTCAACCTGATTATAATAACTTACCCCGATCTCTAAACTGTGTAGGGTTTCCTATTCGCCCTTCAGAATAGGTGGCGACTCTAAGTCTTTATTTTTTAGGGCAGGTTGCTACACCAAGCTTCAAGATTCTGGATGGAAAGAGCAAAGGACTCACAATTAAACTTAAGAAATCAAGAAAGCAATGAGAGCAGGATTATTCTGATCACAACTGAAGATGTGAATCCAACAGGTATGATTCCTACAAATCTTTTGGGTTGGTCTAAATCAAGTTGGATACACCAAAGTGTATCTCACCAGAATGTCGAGTGGAATGTCATAACTATGCCCTACTACATCAAAAACTGTATGGAGGACAAACAGAATTCTACATAAAAGTCAACTATTGATCTAGATGTTGTTAATAAGCTGGATGAGAAGGTCCTCCTGGTTCACAAAAAGATCCTTCAGCTCTCATCACACCACAACAACTCTAGTATAATCACAAATTGCAATTTTCCCACAGAAACAGGTTTAGAACTAACTCACTTCATTGAGATTCCTCAACAATCTCTGTTCTTCTCGCTCAAAGCAATGCTTTACATGCATACAGAAGTGACTAATCCTGTCAGGATCTTGAATGATGCACAAATGAGAATGGTGCATATGGTGCATATTGAAGATGATTCTAACGAAAGTGATGAGAATGTTCCTAACAATATCAATGACATTTTCACAAAAGCTCTTGATGCTACACAATTTGAAAACTTGTGAAGCAAGTTAGAACTCTGCATCCTTGAGGAACCAAAGAGTTAGCAACAACAAAAAAGAAAAAAAATTGGTGAGAAGACAGTGGTTTACTTTGGCAACTTTTGTGGCCAAACAAGGGGAGAAGTAGTAATGTCACCCCAGAACAACAAGTATGGTGGTTGTGTGATCAACAAATCTGAAGTACTTATTATTTTTGTGTTGATCTATTTGTGCTTGTGCTGCTCTTGTGGTGTGGCTGGTTTTGGTATGTTTGAACACTATGTGCATACTGGCTTTGGTATGTTTGAGCACTGTGTGCATACTGGTGGTGTATGCTGTTTATATTGTATTAGCTCTGATTGTGTTTTGGTTGGTTGCTTTATTTTTGCTGCAAGTGTTTCTCTGATATGGTGTGACAGGTTATTTTAGCCAAAAAATTTGTCAAAGGGGGAAATTAAAGATGTTTTCATGTTGGCTGCATTTGTGGTAAAACATACCTGAGTATTTAATGTCTTGACTACTGTCATGACATGTTTGATATTGTTTTATGCATGCTGCATATGTGCTAAGCTAATACAGGTTCTGTAGTGAATGTTATGACCGATGTCATGACATCCTTGTGTGACAGCAGGAGCTGTTATATTTTATTAATTGTGTTTCCTGATTTATCTCAATCAACAGTTTAGGAAACCTTTTATTGTGTGATGAATATTTCGTCCAGAAGATTTTGCTGACAGCACATTCTGTAACAACCAGATGGCGTGTAAATTAGGTTAACTTGGTTAACCCTAATTTGTTTCTAAAAAGCCCAAGGCCTAAGAGCTGCATATAAAAATTCTGCAATCCTAATTTGGAACGCAGAGAGAGCAGATTGTTAGTTGTGAAGAACCATAGTTCTGTAGCTGTCTCTTGTACTCCAAGCAATTGTCATTGATGATTGCGTTGGAATAGGTTGTTTGTGTTAATTGTCACTCTAAGATTTTAAGCACGAGTGTGTGTCTCTTGATTGAATCTTTTAAGCAGATCAAGGTGTGTTTTTGAAGTATGTCTTCTCTCTGAATTTATGTAATGTTTATTTGTAATCACTGTTGTGATTGAGGGGAAGTGAGTGGAGATACTCAGGTCTAGGAATAGGTTGGAATTGCATTGAGTAGGTTTTAAGTGAGGAGTTGTAAACGGGGGAGTTTAACTCCGAATTAATTCTGCTTATATTGGATTCCCTCCCTGGCTTGGTAGCCCCCAGAGTAGGTTGTTGAACCGAACTGGGTAAACAATTTTGTGTGTTCTTTATTGTTTTTATGTTGTTCTATTTTAATGATCTGTGTTGTGTAATTGTGGATGTCATAACATCCAGCAAGACATCGAGCGTGAGTTACTAGAATTTTCAGTCAACAAAGAAGGGGTAATCCTATGGCTAACTAAACGAAATTGCCTAAACCTATGAGAGCATTTAATCACACATATTCAAGCAATTAAAAATTATTTTTATTCGCCCCATCACTTTAATCATTGGTACAACCTTGATTTTATTCAAACACACACAATTTTTTTCTTTTTTTTTCTTTCTCTTTTCGTTTTTCTTTTTCTTTTTCACAATTTTTTCTTCTTTCTTTTCTATTTAAACCACTTATTTCTTTCACACAAAGTTACCAACTCGTGAGTAACCAAACAATGCTCTCCCCAACTTGAATACAACCAAACAAGGAAAACAAAGCTAAACCACAAGTTATATGGTTTAAGGTTCAATAAATAAAAAGAATCAAAATCCATTCGAAAATAAGTGAACTAAACACTCATGCATAAGAATCAAGTTCAACTAAAACATGGATATTGACAAAGGCTCAAAGGGACTAACAAATGCTCGCACACTCATAGGGTCAAATACTTTTGGTTAGGTGGTTATGCTCAAACTAAAAAATTTCCTCAATCCTTATCAAGCTTTCTTACACATTTAATACAAATATACAATTAAACATCATAAAACCGAGTTACCAAGAAAGTTGGTCTCCTGCATATGGTAAACAATGGAAGCAACCTTATAAAAAGGGTTTAGTCCTCAAGTGATTCAAGAATGAACAAGTATGGCAAAAGAATAAATGACACAAAATTTTGTACAAAATAAAAGTCTATTAAACATGCTATGTTCTAGAAAGCGATAAATGAGTACCTTGCATGTACCAACCTCAAACAACATCATTACCATACATCCGCAAGTTGAAACAATCAAACTTGGAAAATCACCTCAAATTTTGCCAATCTATTCAAAACAAACTCTTTGACAAACACAAACAAAAAAGACATTAAAATAATTACTATACACATACTACAAGACCGGGTGAAAATTGACAAACAAATTTACAAGTGAAGATTTAGAATTTCAAACTGGTCCGGTTTAAATTTGTTTAGTCAATTTCACCTTACTACCTATATTACAACAACTAAAAATAATACAACATACTTGTTTCACATTGTTAGCTCGACGCCTGTTATTTATACACATTCTCCAAGTTACCTCTTTACATGGCTAGCGCTCACCGACCGTGAAACCTAACCAAACACCTTAGCAAATGTGAAGAGAAACAAACATGTACACTAAATTTACAAGTATCGAAAACATGTTAAATTCACAAGTGTGGTAAACATAAACAAATGAATGCACAAGTGAGAATATACAATATATACGATATCTACAAAACTCAAAAACAAAGAAACTATCGCAATTCGATCCAATAAAAATACCAATCCCCAGCAATAGCACGATTTTGTTGACGGGGTAAAGCGGCAAGAAAAATTTTGGTAGTATTTCGAGTTTTATCGTCTTCACAGGGATCAGTGCTACTGAATTACCGTTCGACAAGTCTCGTGTTTATGGGTTTGGATTTGAATGGGTTTGTGTTGCACCCCAATTTTTGACCATTGAGACCCCACCATATCCAAAAAAGTAGGATCATCATCATCATCATTATCATCATGCATATATCATTTACTAACCAAAAATACAAAAATTAATGCTTGTTGCTTGTGTCCCAAGATAGGAGACTGATCAAAGAGGGGACTAAGCAAATTAGGGTTTTGAGGCCCACAATAAAATTCAACCTTCTCCTATGATTCAAAGGGTTCTCTCATCATTATCCAAGTCCAAAGATTGCCTAATTCAAAATCAACAACTCCCAAGATCACCTGAGGCCCCAAATTAAGGTTTTGACCTAATTCCATTGGAGGGTTGACTTTTAATCAGGACATGGCTCCAAGACTCAAACCATGATTCAAGGGCATCCAAATCAACATTATAATCTATTCATATCATTCATTTGAAGAGGAGACCTTGATTCATATGGAATCCACAAAACTACAGTTCATATGGAAAAAGTCAACTGTGTGGGTCAACCTTTGACTTTTGAGAAAAATTATCAACTATAAACTTTTAAGGATTCAAATCATCATCATATGACTATTGAAGACATTTGACCAAGAGAAATCAAGAAAATTAGTCAAGAATCAAAAAGTCAACAAAAATCAAAATTAGGGTTTTTAAGTGATTTTGACCTTATTTTGGGAATTTCAAATATCACCTACACACTCAAAAATCTCCCAACATGAAAGTTGTAGATCTTAATCAAGTAAAAAACTTTGTCTCTCCTCATGGTTTCATCAAAAGTGATTATTTTGAGAGATATGAAATTATGAAGATTATGTTCAAAAAAGTTGGAAATTTCTTAAGTGTTTTCACTTGGATTTTTTCTAACTTTGTGGCCATTTTTCTCCATGATCCCAAAAGATTTTGAGGAAACTTTTAACAAGTGAATTGAATTATGTATCAAGGGCTTTCCAAAGAGACCAATAGCATGAAATTCCATGGCTTGAGCTACGAGATATGATTTTGTCAATATGGATCCATGAACACTTGAAAATGAAGAAGAACATGAAGAACAAAGGTCCAAAACCATTTCAAATCTGAAGGAATCTTGTTTACAGCTCCCATAACTTGTTGGAGACACCATAACCAGATGATTTTGAGTTCTTTTGAGCTATAATCCAAGTGCTTGAACCATTAACCATTGAATCATTCCATTAATGGCATAAAGACCACACTTCTAATTTGAAAAAGAGGCTTTAGTTCAACCACTCTTGCATGGAGCCGCTAAACATGTTTCTTCTATAGAAAAAGCAAGTTAAACACCACAAGAAAGTCTGCAAAGTTCACAACAAAGTCACACAGGCATGATTGAAGCCTTGTACCTTCCATTAAAACCATAACTTTCACATAACTTCATGGATAAGCAATGTGGTACAACTATCACATGGGAGCTCCAAATTATGAGATTTTTCCCTCCACAAACCCTAACCTTGGCCTATAAATAAAGGTCATTGCTTCCATGATCAAACACACAAGAAATCCCAAAGTCACTCTTCATTCTAAAATCTATTTTTTGTGTCATTTGCATTTTCATAGCAAATTTTAGTTAGAGAAGTTCTGGGTGAAAGCCAACCTTTCTAACAACTTCCATACATCATTTGAAATTTGTTGATCATGTCCAAACACTTCCCAAACAACCCTAGCCAAAAGTCACCTTTAAACCTCCATTAAAGCTCTCTCTGAGACCTTAACCTTCCAAAACTCAATCCATACACATATTGTCCAAACCAGGTCTTCAAACATTTTCTATATACCATGTACAAGCAATCCCAATCATCTTTTGAGACCTGTAACCACTCTAACACCAACTTCCATTTTTACATACTCCATTTGCACTTGAGGTTGTGTTAAGTTATATAGTCTGTTTCAAACCAAATCGACCATTAAAATACCTCACATATTAGTTATAGAAGCTATCCATATCATTAGATAGCATCTATAACACTCCAATCACCATTTTCCATTTTTGTTTGTTTGTGGTATAGGTACTATCAGGTTTGGCACTCTAAGCATTTGCAGATCATCCTGAGCATTGCAATAGCTTCTTGGTGGTTCATTGAAGCTAACTGAATCCTTGATTCATTCCTAGATCCTCTCTGATTCCATACTCGACCTCATTTTCAGAGGTATGTAGTTCAATACTGAACTCCTTGAATGGAGTGTCATTCGTGCATTTCTTGATACCAAAATGTTTGTTTTTACATGTTGAATGATGGCCCTAAGATTATAATGCTTGATTGTTAGTCTTAAGAGTTTAATTTGAAAATCAATATTTAGGGTTCTTCACTGATTTCCAGAAATTCATGCATTTAAAGATGAATTGATGTGTGTTAATTATATGGTTAAACTCGTATCTTCATGCTGATCATGTTAAGTAGTTTGTTAAATTTGACTGAGTTTAGGAGAATTTTGAATTTGGCGCCATGGTTGTTGCTGAGTGAAGAAGATGAAGTTTATAATTCAGTTTCTAAACTTATTTTATGTTAAGTTTATTGCAAGGTGTATTGCGTTTGACTACATCGTATAGCTGAATTGGTTTGTGTGTTTGTGTTAAAGCACTTGTGATTGATAGGTCTGAGGTTCGAATCCCCCTCGCCCCAGACCTTTTTGCTTCTTTTATTTTTCAATGTTTTCCAACTTGTTTTGAATTATAACCAACTGGGCTCACTCTTTTATCACCTATAGCACGCTGGCCTAGTGGTAAGCTTTTGAGTAATGAGTTTAAGGGCGTGGGTTCAAGCCCTAGTGACCCCAAAACCAAAGTTTTATCACTTGTTTATTTTTTTTTATTTTACAACTTTGAAAAATATTTTAAAATAGTAAATTGATCTTTTTTTACGCCAATTTTATTTGGGTAGCTTATTTATGTTATATATTTTCACGCTATAAATTAAAAATCCAAAAATATTTATTTTTACTTCATTTAAAAATTAAATAAAAAACATGTATTTTTGTAAATGTGTTTTTAGGGTTAGGATAACGTGTCATTGACTTTTCCATGTACCCTTAGACCAATTCTCTTTTAGAATTTGGTATTTAATCATTAAAAAATTAATTATGTTTAGGTGTTAATTTCAAGACCCTAATTTCAAAAACCCTAATTCCAAAAATAGTTTGATTTTTTTATTCATGTTAAATATGACTTGATCATTATCCTTTGTACTTGTACACATACTTGTTGATTTCCATCCTTGTTTTTTTTACTTATTATCCATTGTATTATCATTTGTATATACTTTGTTTATCTAACCCACATGCATGAGTTTCATATTCATCATCCATCATTCATCATATATGAATCCATCCAAAGGTATAAACATCATTGTTCAGTATCATTGATGATTATCATACTTACTTGTTTGTCTTTTGTGACACATGTTATCTCACACACACACACACACACACACACACACACACACTTGAGGTATCCATTGGTTGATATCTTAAGTTGTTTGTTGAAAATCCAAAGGAATGGGAATGGTATTGAGTAAAATTGTCAAGGTACTCAAACTCTTTTCCAAATCTCTTTTATCTTTGTGTTTAAGTATTGTTAAAGCTTTTCACTTGTTAAAAAATGGTTTTGTATTGTTAAAGCTCAACCAACCTTTTGTTTTAAAACCTTGGAACTAAAAGGAGAATTATTCCCGGTGAAACTACTCTTAGTCCATTGACCTTGTATTGTTAAAGCTTGGTCATTTTCATTGGTTTTGTATTGCTAAAGCTCAACCATCCCATTGTTTCTAAAACCGTGGTATTAAGAGAAGAATTATTCCCGGCGAAACTACTCTTAGTCCATTGACCTTGTATTGCTAAAGTTTGGTTCCTTTTTATTGAAAACTTGTTGAGTATTGTTAAAGCTCAACACCCAAAAAGATTTTGGCCACTTTGCCCTTTTTATTTTCCTTTTAAGAGGAACTACAAAAGCTCTGACTCCCCTTTTCTTAAAAGGAGTATGTAGGATGCGATGTCTTATCGAGCTCACTTTTAAAAAAATTCTTTTCCCATCCCCACACTCTTTTTAAACAAGTTCACATATGCTTTTCAAATAGATGTACATAAAAACAATAACATTTTCAAAGAGGTTCTCATAGAGTACCATGGATATGAGGGGTGCTTAAAACCTTCCCTTATATAACAAACCCCCTTACCCAAATCTCTAATAAGTTTATTAGTTTTGATTTTAAAAACTTTTGTGGGTTTTATTCGCTCTTTCTATCATTCCTTTTCGAAACAATAAAGCGCGGCGGCGACTCTGATTTAAACAAAATGAGCTAAGTCTTTCCCATGGCTTTAGTCTCACCAATTTCACCGCTACAGTTTGAAATGGTAAATGCGGGAATTAAAACTTATTAACAAAAAAAGAATTCATTCTTCGGAGAGTAGACAACTCTCGGGTTTGCATTTCATCTACCCTATCAAATATTTAAAATTACTACCCAGTTGTACTCAACCTAAATCGCTCTTCAATATCATCACGTATCACACACAGAGAGGTTATGTCTAACACAAAGTTAATACTAAGCCTAAATATATCTCTAGAGTCTAGAACCTAACAAATATTCATCCAAAAACAAGATTTGAGAAGTTTATGCCTAAATCAACTCCAATCCAAGCACAAAGCAAAAACAAGGATAAACATCAATATTGATTTGTAAAGTAGATTTTATACAAAACCATGAGCAATAAATATACATAAAAGTTGAGGCAAAACAAACGATAAGTGTCGCAAAACTGAATATAGAAATAACTACAAAATGGCACTTATTAGTATTTCGTACGATCGAGACAAACATCTCATGTACAAAACACTCTAAGAAGAGGTAAGGAATAACCCCCGCTCATATTTTCTCATGTACTTAAGGCTCATGACGTATTTGCCTGCATCGTATTTATTACGTATTTTTGGATTTGATTAAGAAAAGAGATTTTTATTTTAGTAAGAAAAATAAAATGCTATGCAAAAGAAAATACTAAGGGGGAAATATTTAACTTAATGTTATCATGTACCATGGACCTAAGGTTGGGATCAAGGGAACTAAACCTAATTGTTATCATGCATGGATTAAGATCCTAAGGTCTAATTAATTCAAATTAATCGGGAGATTAAAATTGAATTAATAATCCTAAGGGAACATGTGAGCAGGCAAGCAATCAAACCAAGGTGACCCAAAAAATCAAGTAAAGCATCATGAAGAGATCATCAAGAATCAATCAACAAGTCAACAAAAGGTCAACACAAGCATAAGGGGCATTTTGGTCATTTTGAGTTTAAGGAGAATTAATCAAAAACATAAAATTTAAAACCCTAGAAGTATTAGAGAAATATAACATGGCATTTGGATTTTTTATCATCAAGAAATTAATATTCAAAATAAAACCTAAAATTAAAAACAAAATATTAATATTTTTTACCATTTTTTTAAATATTAAAGCTCAAAAAATTAAAATAAAAGCCAAAAAATATTGAAATGAAATCTAAAACATAAAAATGAAATTATAAAATATTATTTGTAATAAAAAGTATTTTTATCATTTTTTTAATGTGTTAAATGTAACACCTCCAATTTTATACTACTCAAATAAAGCATATATTTGCATACATCAGAGTGAATAAGCACGCATCTCATGAGGGCACAACACACATTTACCAAAATAACACTCTAACATGCTATGGTCACATACAAGTAACACGTAATTAAGGATTCAAAACAAACATGCAAAAATCATAGCGGAATAATTATCTCATCCAGAAAATGGTAAACTCAGATGATTCCCATACATCATCCACCATATCATAATATCTTGGCTCAAGGCCACACATCATAATATAACATATCCAAATAGGAAAAATATATGAGTAAAACAATATCTCATAACATCGATTCAAAGATATAAAACTCAAAATCCCAAGTGTTACATTGACCAGAGCACGATATGACTACCTAGTCAAGACACATTACAAGAGATCTAAACCTCCAAGCTAAGCCTCCTCCGTAGCACCACTATCTTCAGTACCTCAACGATCTCGCATAGAACATCATTCCAACAGAAGGGTGATAATTCACATCATCATAAAAATATGTGAAAATAAGCAATACATAGCATACATATATAAGAATTCATCACAGTCATGTAAATAACATTTCTCAAGTCTATTTTACATAATCAAATATGCAACAAAGCTCAACATAGCATCCACACAATCGTTCACAAATTACATCATCACATAACATCCACACAATTATATGTATGTGACTTGACAACAACATAATGCAACTCATGCATGTGGTACCAACTCTGTTATCTTTTCCGGATATACTGGGTCCATCTCCCAGACAGATAACCTGCAAAATCCCGTTCTTTAAGCTTTCAAGACCCCTCTCTAAGCTTGGGACAAGTCACTATTCTCCACGAGAACTAGCACCCATTGCCTCTTGACACAAATGATGCATGTGCAACTCAACAACAACATATGCAAATTAAGACTGTCTCACAATCTTAATAATATATGCATTTCACAATAATCCAACTAATATGAATTATTCACCAAAAGTTGTACAACATGAATCAAATAATAATTCTCAACAAAGAGCATCCAAATATCATATATTCATTGCATACGTCATGAATCATATACAATGCAACATACCAACATCATATTATTCACAACTCATCAAGTCATACACGCATATACAGATAATTAAATGTTATTCATACAAAAACATCATAATTAATTCACCAAGTGCTAACCATTCTACTTATATCCTATAGATAATTTCATTAGCTTCTTGACGCTTCGAATGACACATAAAACGGAGTCATGGATCAGAAGTTATGAATTTTCGAATTTTTGCAAAACAAGGCTTATTCGCCCGGCGAAAAACATGGCTCACCCGACGCTTTATTACTCAAACATGGTCACCAAAAACCCCCCTCTCGCCTGGCGAAGGCACAAAAACAACCACTCGCCCGACGAAGCAAGATGCTCGCCCGACGAATCACACTAGACATAGAAAATTTTGTGCATTTTCGGCATCTTTCACACCAATCCAAATCCGATTTGCACATGTTATAGGCTCTAAATACACCAAATTAACACCAAATTTCATTATACAACAACAACCTAATGTATTGATCATTATGGGTATAAAACCTAACACATGATTTCACCTATTTCATCATCAAATCCAAGTTTTATGTCAAAACTCTAACTATCCAAAACCCCATAAATTGGAACAGCCCATCCTAACATGTATCCTATTCATTGCATAGAATCACATAGAATCATAACAATGGGAAGTCAAACTCTTACCTTGAAGAATCTCCTTCTTCTTCTAGTACCAAACTTCCTCTTTTTCCCTTCTCTTCCTTTTTTATCCTCTTTCTCTCCAAAATAATATTATATTCTTACTACACTAAAACCCTAACTTAGTGTTATGTTATTTGGGCTCAACCCACAAAAACCACTATTTAGGCCCAACTAGCTATATCTCTCCAATAAATAAATTAACCCAAATAACATAAATACACACACATAATTAAATAATTTTTATAACATATAACTAGGGGTGGCAAAACGAGCGGTGGCCCACCGGGGCAGCCCGCGCACCCACCAATAAATGGCGGGTTGGGTTGGAATTTTGAGCATGCCGCCTATCAAAGCCCGCCCTGCCAAAACTCGTCGTCTGTCTTAGCCCGTCTCGCCAAAGTCTGCCGCCCGCTAAAGCCCACCTCACCTATTTGTTAAGCTTGTCTCGCCTTAAGTCCGCCCTATTTTAGTTAATTCTAGTAATTCAAATTCTTGATGGTTTTATTTTATACATTTATCTGTAAATATATGTAATATTTTTTTTACGTAAAATTTATTTAAAATATGCTTTATAAATAATTGTTCTAAAAAAAAGTGAAAAATTTAATTGAAAGGTAAAAAAAGACTATTAATATATTAAAAAAATAAAAGAAAAAATAGGCGGGCAAGCCCGCCGCCCGCCAACCCGTCACCTTGGCGGGGCGGGCACGATTTTTATGCCCATTTTATTTGGCGGGGCGGGCATGCTTTTTATAACCATTTAACTTAGCGGGCTTGCCCGCCCCGCTCACTTTTTGGCAGGCATAAGGCGGGATGTTACACCTACACATATGAGTTTTACCTGTTTTTCCACCCCTACACATAACAATTAAATAAATAATTAATTAATCAAACACTAAATAAAATAATTAATAAAATAGCTAATAAAATCGGGATGTTACATTAAAAATATTAAAAAATTAACAAAATAATTTTAAAAAAAAGAAAATAGAAATTTAATTAGGTAAGGGGTGTGAAAATGAAAATGGATCTGTGAAAAGGAACTCCTGCCCAGGCCCAACCCTATCCCTCTATTTTCATTTTTCTAGTTATCTGATTTATTAAAAAAAACAAAATAAAAAAAGAAAATGATGTGTTGGACCAATAGGAAGTTGCCACGCAAAATATTTGAATTCAAATTGATCAAAAACGGCGGACCCTCCTTCATCTTCATTCCCAGATTCTGGCCACCGTCCTCCACCATGGGCGGTGAAGATTTTTCCCAGAAATTAAAATTATGACCATCAATCCACTCCAAATTCTTCACTGATCTCAAATATGCCCTTGGATTCTCCAGATTCATCCTCAAATTTACAAATAAAAGTAAAACTCATATGAACCCTAATTCTTAAAACTAAAATTAAATGACTAATAACAAGAATCAATGCAAATGAACTTAGGGCTTTTGCTCAGTGATCAATTTCACACGAGATAGAATTGAGTTTTATGTAAAATTATGTTGAAATCATAGAGTTCGAAGTTGAAGGAAACTTACTGGTCGTAGTATGTCTGATGCGCCTTCTCAAGCTGGTTCAAGCAAAGAGAATGATTCAGAAATCTTTAGAGAGGTTCAATAATGAAGAATTAACACCTATTTTACTTCATATTATGTTGAATTGCTCATTCGAAATCAGCTTTGGTGACAAAGAAATAAAATCGATTTGCTTAATTCAGGAGTTCCAGACGCGAATTGAAGTAGCTTAGACATGATGTATAGATGAAGTTTGAAGTCTTAAATCATGGAAAACCTTACTGAATTGGAAAATTCACTTTTTCACCATTGATGAGAGCTTGAAGATGCAGATCTGGAATCTTGAGGGAATAGGCTTGGAAATGTGTTACAGAAGTGCTTATTGATGGTGTTGATGATGATTATGTGAAGAAATTTGAGAGAGAGAGAGAGAGTGAAGAGAAAATGAAATTCGAAGAGAGAGAGAGAGAGAGAGAGAGAGAGAGAGAGTTTTTATGAAAAATGGTGATTATTAGATTTCGGAGGGAAATGTTGTTATATAGAGGAGGAGAAGCTTGCTGAGGAAGTTTTGAATTGGTTTGGATCCATACCTAAGGTTTGGTTAGAGGGTTAGAGTTAGGGGTGAGAATAGGCTGGGCCGAGCAAGGTTGTGCCAAGCCTGAGCCTAGCCTGCTAAAAAATTTAAAGCCTAAGCCTGACTTGTAGCCTATCGTATGCTTATTTTTTTGGCCTGAGCCTGGCCTTTTTGAAGGCCTAATTGGCCTGTTAGCCTACTTAAAAGCCTATTTCATTTGAACATTTGTAAATAAGTCATTTAACTCAACTTTATATAAACTAACAAATTAAAAGATCAGTGAGATTAAATGTTTGTTTGCATTGACTAATTTGAGTTTACCTAGTAGTATAAATTTTCTGATACTATTTGTTTGAAAGAACTTATGGAAGAAACTTATGACATTGTTCATAAGATTCTTTTTCATCTTATTTTCATGATTTCTTTAAGATAACTAATGTTTATTTTTATATTTTAATTCAAAATACAAAATACAATATAATAATAATAAAATTATTCAAATTTATTTAAATAGGCCGACCTCAGAGGCTTAAAAAGCTTTTTATATGGCCTGTGACCTAGCCTTTTTAGCTAAATAGGCTTATAAAAAAGCCTAGGCCTTTTCTATTTATATAAAAGCCTGGTCTGGCCTAGGCCTATGTAGGCTGAGCCATAGGCCCCTGTTAGTCGGCATGGCCTATTCCCACCCCTAGTTAGAATTAGTGAGATTTAATGCTAAACTTTGAGGGAGGTTTGAAGCTAGCTTGGGATTCAAGGCAACTTTGGGTTGGAATGAATATTTGGGAGATGTTCAACAGGTTTGTTATGATGTGTAGAGATGATTTGGCACATGGAGAAGGATCTAGAACAGGTTTTGAGCATTTTGATTTTTTTTAAGTGGCAAAGTGGTGTTAATGGATTTCTTGATTTTCAAGCAATTTCAAACATGTTTTTGATGCATAAGGAATGAGTTTATGAAGTTGCAATGTGAAGGAGAATTATACAAGGAGTGAAAATGAAGAGAACTTTTTTTGGTCACTTTTGCAAATGAGGTGAATTAGTGGTCCAAAAGCTTGTCCAAATTCAGGTTGGGCATAGCTTGTACATGCACTTGGACATGACGAGATTCAACATGTCAACTTCCAATCATCATAACTTCTCACTCAATGATTGAATTGTCTCAAGTTGATATCGAGCTAAAGGTCTTATATCATACTACAACAGTGATGTTGGAAGCTCCTTGAGATCAAGTCCTGGTAAAATGTTATCCCCTTTGGAAAATCATAAATCTCAACTGCCTAACACTTAGAAAAATTTCTAAGTGTTTGGTCAATTTTAGCAACTTGAAACTCTAACTTTGACATGACTTTAAAACAACTTAAGAAATTCTTTTGACTTCAAATCTTGCACAAACTTGTAGTATTGCACATCATCTTCAAAAGGAGAGAGATATGATCATGGAAAGTCACCCACATGAACATGGAAAACTTTTACTTAGAAAAATTTTAAAAACCGTAATTTTGCAACTTTCATGATTTTCTTGATTTCTCTTTATGTAAATTGATCAAATCTCATATTATCATGTATAATGACTTGAAATGCTCATGGTTGTCCAAAAACCTCAAAAGTCAAACTTTGACTTTGAGCCACATTTGACTTTTCCCAACTGAACAAATTTCTTTCCTACTATTGCTTGGAACCTCTTGAAACCCTTTTATAAGCTCAATGATGTACACGTAGATGTCTTGAATCACATATGACCAATGGAATCAAGTTTTGCTCAAAAAGTCAGCCATATATTGACTTTGACCAAAACCCTAATCTTGTGCCAGTTGAAGAGGAGATTGCGATCAATCTTGAAGCAATGAAGCCCTAAACCCTTGATGAGGTTGAACAGTCTTATGAACCCTTGTGCTTTAAATAAACTTGAGAAATGAGGATGCTTGAACACCTTGAAGCTTGATAACCTTGAATCAAGAGAAAACCCTAGCTTTAGTCCTTGATCACAATGCCAAAGTAAAGACCAATGATGCATGATTTATTATATGACCTAATTGAGGATATGTGCATACGAGGGGAATAAAATGTAAAAGGCATATGATAAAGGGTAGGACAAATTTGAGGTATGACAATACTTCTATGAGAGATTTGAGAAGACTCAAAATAAAACCCTAAGTGTGAGAAAGATAAAATCGTTCGTAATCGTAAGGCTAGGGTATACTATGTTTGAGTTTGGGTTGAATGTGGGTTAAATGGAGTTTGAGTTGTAACATAATTTAGTTTGGTTCAGTTTGAAAAATACAAACCGCAAATCTAACTGAATTGCACAGTTCTATTATAAAAGACTCAAACACATCTGAACCAAATGTAACTTTTTGTAATTTTCTATTTAGTTCGGTTTAATTTGCAAATTTTTATTGTGTCGGTACGGTTTTGAGCACTCCTACTTATACTCCTATATTTTTAAATTAAAATTATCAAAACAATTAATTAATCAAAATAATTTTTATTATAATTTCTAAATATTTTAGAAAAAAAACATTATTAAAAAATATTGATTTTCCTAACCACAATAATTTAAAAATATAAAAAAAATTCTTCACCAAGTTTTTTATTGAATTGAAAAATATCAAAACAATTTGTATTTATGACTTTTTGGTTTCCACCATTTTTCAAAAAGTAAGATTCTACATTAAGTAACGTCATGTCGGGCAGCATCCCTAGTGAAAATCCCTATAAATAAGGGACAAATGGCAGCACAGTTAGGCTTGAAGACGCAACACTAAAATCCTAAGCTCCTTCAACCCCAAAACATTTTTCTTCAACAAACTTCACTCAACTCACTTTACACAGTTCAATCCTCCAATTTTAAAGTACACCTTACTCAAACCAACCTAAACCGTAACCCGAACCTATCATGTTCGGACTCTCCCAACCCGCTCCGGATTCTCCCAAATCCACCATCAAATTCCTCTGTAGCTACGGCGGCAAAATCCTCCCTCGTTATCCCGACGGCAAACTCCGCTACCTCGGCGGCCATACACGCGTCGTCTCCGTCGATCGTTCTGTTCAATTTTCCGGTCAGTTATTTCTCTTTCGCGGTTGAATTTTACATTCGGATAATGAAATTTCTATCTGCAAATCCTAATAACCGTAATTGCGTTTGTTACAGAACTGCTTCCGAAGCTGGAAGAACTCTGTGGCTCATCCGTGACGCACCTCCGCTGCCAGTTACCCGCCGAAGACCTCGACGCTTTGGTTTCCATAACCTCCGACGAGGATCTCGTCAACCTAATCGAAGAATACGACCGTACCGCATCGCCGCAACTGCCGTTGAAGATCAAAGCGTTCATTTCACCGCCGAGATCTTTGAACAAGGTTTCCAAACCTCCGTTACCAACTATGTCAAAAACAGCATCCGTCTCTTCTTCATCTTCCGCGTCGTCGACATCTTCTTCATCATCTTTTACTGGTGGAGGTTCTGTTCGGAAGTATACGACGGCGCCGCCGGTAGTTAGCCGTTGCGTTCATCATACGTCTCAACAGAATGTAAATCATGTGAATATGGAAAGATCTTCCGGGCGGAATATTCCCCTGCAGCGCAACTGCAATCACTGGCAATAATGCTAAGATTAAGATTAAGAAGCCAAAAGAAAAAGATAATTA
This sequence comes from Vicia villosa, assembly GCF_029867415.1. Taxonomy (NCBI): domain Eukaryota; kingdom Viridiplantae; phylum Streptophyta; class Magnoliopsida; order Fabales; family Fabaceae; genus Vicia; species Vicia villosa. Next base: position 53,023,973 of record NC_081181.1, on the reverse strand, counting down.
ATATACATAAGATTAAGATTAAATGAAAAGTTGAAATGGAGAAGGTGAAAAATGTCAAGGATATATTTGTGATGTAAAATAGTTGAGAAGGATTGAGGTATTAGTTTGTGATCCTTGCCTGTACATTAATGAATTTCTCTCCAATTTCGATTTTGGTTTCATTTTTGTAGTAATGGTGAGTTTGTTTGTCATTCTCTATTTTTGTCATATTTGTGTATTTTTGTATGTATATGAAGTTGAGATTATCTTCATTCATAAAAAATCATGATCCATATTTTTCATCATGACATGTTTTGGTTATGGCCTATAATCTCATTCCTATCCAGGTCTATTTTTCCGGATTTGGATCTGCAATATTTAACTTGTAAAAGCTCAATTGTGTGTATCTATATGTTTACCATCCTTCATCTATCTCTTTCATAAAATAAAATGTACATTAAATTCATGGTCATCTTACTTTCCATCATAAATTGAGAATCTATGTCCTACTTTTTGTCACAGTTGTTGTTGCAATTTTCCTTTTTAATTCAAGGGTTTCTATGATTTGGATTGATCAATAATACGACATTTCTCTTTTCAGGTTTAATTGAAGATTGAAAAATGTTACACAAGCTGGATTTTTCGTGTGCTTCTATAGTAAGTTTTTCTACCCGGTAGATTTGGCATGTCTCTTTGAATAACTAACTATTTAAATTTTCGTGTCGTTCACTTTCAGTTTTGAGCCAGATTCAAAGGAAATGCTACTAAGAACTATATAAGAGCATCTGAGACATCATGTTTTTATACAGCATCAGAGACATCATGAGTTCTTTACATATGAACTCCAAATAGAGATGCTTATGCGATTCTGAAAACGCAAAGTATTGGCCATGGGGGACCACTGAAATAATAGTGTCCATGTAAGAAAGGTACTAAAGAAAAACAATGACCTCATTATAATGAAAATTAAAATTAAACTTAAACTATTTGTTTCTTAGGACAGGAATTTATAGAACCAAAATAAAATGAAGTTATGCTTATCTTGAAAAGGGAAAAAAGAAACACAAAAGAACGAGAGAAGTAGGGCCATTCGTTCTTTAAAGATGGCGCCAAAGAAAAGATATGGGGACGTAATAAAAGGACCTCCACTCATGTAACATTCAATAGGAAGATTCCTTTTGCTGTTTAAATTTTGAAAGAAGGAAATCTATTAAAGTACTTGGAATTTCCACGTATGCCCAAACTGAGTTTAACTTAAACTAATCTAATCATTAAGGGCACATTAGTCTTTGTGTTAAATACTGAAACATGATTGATTGTAATTCAAATTTTGCTAACAAGGCATCACTACAAAAATCTGCACGATTTATTTACCCAACTACACAATTATCCCTCTAAACTTTAATTATATTTATTATCACGATAAAAATCCATCAACATTAAAACTAGGTGTGAAATATGAGCAGCCAACAAATACATTGATACTGCAAACACGTTTCACGATTTTCAACCCAAAGCATCCTTTCCCAAGATTACAACGTTTGATTTACTGTTGAAGGATATTAAGATGGATGCATACATTCCAAACCCTAAATTTGTTGTTCATCCAAACATTAATCTGTGTGGCTTACATGGTTGAAACAAGGATCACGGTGGCTGCTGTTGGAGGGGATCAGTCGCGGTTTGATCCAAATATGAAGGGTGGCGCGATTTGGTAGAAGTTCTTGGTGGCGTCGAAGTTTATGAGAGGTGCGGTTGGGATTTAATCTGCGGCGGTGATTCTGACTGAGAACATGATGCAGATCTGGAAAAGAAGATACTTTTTTAAGGGATATTGTGTTTCTGCCGGTGTCGGAGCTACTCCTTAACCCTCCAAATCCCAGGTTTGTTTTCATCATCTATTTCCTAGCATTTTCTAATTGAAGGGTTGACTTTCAATTGGATGTGCAGTATATTTATCCTCATGCAGCTATTGATTCTAGTATTGGCTTGAACCCAACCCGTCAATTAGAGCTTTCAGCTGCAATTGGAAGCAAAGATATATCTATGGGTGCTGAAGTTGTTTATCTGCTTTGATAGAGTATTATCTTTCATATAACACTACCCTTAACTCACTGTATTTACAGGCTGATAAAAGAGAGACCTTGAAGGCGTCGTACATTCATTATGTCTTTGAAACGAGTTTAACACAGGTTTTTTCTTTTTCGTGTTTTTGTTTTTGTTACAGAGAGAAACAATTGTTTTTGAAATTGATTGTTTTGTTAGTCTGTCCACAAAGTGTTCGTTGAATTGTATGAACCAAAGCTGAACTTCAGATTACTTTGTTATTTTTGGTGTGTTAGCTCACTGATGTTTTGTAGAGTGACTCTATGAAGAGGTTTAGGAAATCCTAGTGTCCTATTGTTGAGAGGCTGACAAACTCACTCATAATGCACAGGAGGAACAATGAGAAGAAGCTCATGTTGGTATCATCAAGCATGCTATGGAGATTATCAATTTTCTCACTGATCAGAACCCAATTTAGGTCATTGTTGATGTTGTCGTCAACATGTATGCTTCAGCTGTTGTTATCTTTTGATTAGTTGTTGTAAAAAGGTTTTGTTTTTTTTGTTCTTAAATCTGAATAAATCGATTTTTCTCTCACTTAATTTTAATTTGTATGTTCAGGAAAAAGATTGAAGATATCTCGGAGGAAAGGCGTCATCGACTATTGCTACTAATAGAACATAGGTCTTATCCTCACTCCAAGTTTTATACGCCCATAATATTCTAAAATGTAGTTGGTATTCTGTGATGACTTTTTTTGAAATTTGGGTATATTGACATGAGAGATTTGTGTAGACTTATATCAAAAGACAAAAGCAATTGAAAACAAATTATGTTACTTTTTTAGTTGTTGTTACTGTTAGGTGATGAATTTGATGCTACTTCGCTTTCCCCGTGATTTGCATATATATTGTGGTTCAACATGATTTAATGCTACTTTTATTAATTTATACTTGACAGATTGTTGAGGATGCAAAAAGTGTTGGTATATAGTTTTTTGACAATAAAAGAATACAGTGGCAGTATGGCACGACTATATCGTTATTTGGATATGTAGTTGCAGTAATATAATTTTGCAATTTTACATGGCTTAATATGATTTAAGAAAAATATTTTTAATGTTTGTGGTTAATTGAAATTTTTTCTGCTGAAACAGGACTGCATGATTGTTCTTCATTATTTGGTCTATTGAGGAAGATGAAGTAGATGAGATAGATGATTGTTCCACAATGAAGAAGTTGTGAGTTGTTTGGTCTATTGAGCTGCATCAACAGTTCATGGTTGTTGTGAATCAAGTGGGATTAGACAACATGTGTCTCTTAGTTATGTTATGTCCTTGCAAAAACATTCCCTTATAGTTTTCTCTAAATTGGTTGTTACCTCTACATGTTTTTCCATTTGATATTGATATACAAAGGCTATTCCTAAAAATATTATCTCTACAGAATAATCATTTCTCTTTAATTTTCTTTTTTAAATTTTAGCAGCTATATTTTAGTGATTATAAGAATGAGAAATATAGTTTAGATATAGTTTAGGTGATAGAAACTGAGCATGCCGGTAGAAGTAGAGGGAATTAAATTGAAGATATTAAATTCCAGTAGAATAAAAGGTTGAGAGAGAGAAAATCAGGTATATATGATTGATTCTCTTCAATTATTTGAAATTAATGTTCCTTTCTAGAATAGTAATTTTTATGTATCATTTGACAATTTTCAGTTAGTATTTTGTTAAACATAATTTGATTGCTTATATTTTTCTTTGTTCTTTTCAAAAGGTGAGATTCTGAATGTAGAGAAACAACTTCTTCAACCAGCAACTACAGCTCCTGCTGCGACATCGTACGTCACAGTTTTGAAGACTGAAATGGCACCTTAATTGGATACCTTTTCTTCTATGTAACACTACCGATGGATTTGTGTTGTTATATATGTATCAGTATGTTAGTTAAATGATATGGTTATATCACATTTTCATGTTTTGCCTATGCCATGAATATTTTAGGTAGTTGTTCTATTTGGTTTTTTCCAATCATAAGAAAAGATTATTTATCTTTCATACTGTTGGATTCTTTTTCTTATATGAGGAAGCTTGCATCTTTAGTATAAATAAATTGCACTAAATGATTTATCATGGAGGAACCAATTCATCATTATTATTAATTATTAATAACTTTAAAATATAATTTAATTTATAATAAAAGCAAAATAAATAGATAATTTTAAATTATAAAATTTTGAAATTAAAATTAAATTTCAAAATTAAATGTTTGCAAACACACGGATACTGATATAGTATGCATATGATGTTGATATTAATCTATTGATTTAAAAATATGTCTTTTTTTTAAAAAGAATAAACTATTTTGGTAAACCAATTTTATTTTCATTATTTATATTTTTATTATATTTTGAAAACAAAAGTGTGTGTACCATGGAGTGTAGATATTCATTTAGAACTGAAGTTTGACGGGGAACCGTATATATTGTATGTTGGTTAAAATTGTAAATATGATATAATAAGAAGGATTTAAAAACTGATATGTGATAAAAAGCAATTATAAATTTTAGATTTGAATTTTTTTTTTTAGTTTTACAATTAACTCATTTGGTTTCAATTGAGTTTTGTTAACTGATCTGGATTCACGGTTAGATGTAAGCATATCTATGAGATATCAGCCTCATTTAGAATTTATTTCTCAATTTATCTTAATTTTTATTATTTATACAATAAATTTACTGAATTATTAGGTAATTAATCACTATATTGGCATATGCATTCAAGATAATTTATAGTTTTGTTGAAAATTATTATGGATTTTAAGTAGAGGAATGGAAAAAGACACCAATATATTAAAAATTTAAGATAATGTGAAAAAAAAACATAAGAAAATCAAATGTTATTGATAATTAAGAGAATTAATGATAATGTGAAATAATGTGAAGTAATTAAATTAAATGTTATTGATAATTAAAAGAATTAATGATATTAAAAATTAAGAAAATTAATACAATAACGACAAGGTAAATAGAACTTTTAAAAAGGGAAATATATTGCACAGTCATGTAAAAGTGGAAATATATACTATCAATAAAGTCTTGATTTTAAAATGATGGAAATTTAATATAAATAAATTCAATGGCTTATATTAATTCAAAAATAACACTTATAATTAAATTAAATATTTCTTAAGTATAATATCACAAACGGACTTACGTAATTTTATCATGCACTAATTTAAAATTGCACTAAACTATAGAATAAGAATATGCAAGTAAATATATAAATTTTAATATTTATTAATTTATAAAATGAAATAGAAGAATAATAACCTTTCAAGCATAATACAACTACTTTGCTTTGTTCATCATGTATTCCATGCATAGTGTTTTGTTTCACATTTATGTAGCGCTCTTCTAAGTTATAAAAATACTAAAACAAAATAAAAATTTTAAACTAAATTTTTTATAATTTAGAAGTTAAAAAATTATTTTATCATAAATTAAATGTAAGTGTTACTTTATTTTTTAATGTATATTGTTTATCCAATTTTCTTAAAACGACATTCTTTTTAAATACGGGAAAAGATGTATCTTGGATATAAACATTTTTATAAACGAAAAAAATCTATTTTTGATAGAAATATTTTTATAAAGGGAAAAAATTATTGTTGATACAAATATTTTTAAATTAATGATTAAGTTACAAATATTTTCAAATAAGTTACAAATATTTTATAAATTTGAATAAGTTACAAATATTTTACATTTTATAAACGGAGAAAAGTTTACTGTTAAGTGATTTTATAAACGGAAATAAATTACAAATATTTTATAAAAGAGAAAATACTATTGTTGATACACTTATATTAATAAAGGGAAATAAGTTACAAATATTTGTATAAATTAAAAAAAAAAATATTGTTGATACAGTTATATTTATAAGCTGGAATAAGTTATAAGTATTTTTATAACCGGAAAAAAGTTATTGTTGATACAATTGATTTTATAAAAGGGAATAAATTACAAATATTTTTATAAACGGGAAAAAGTAAAAGTCTTTCGTTTATACAGTTGATTTTATAAACCGGAATAAATCACAAATATTTGTATAAACGGGAATAGTCAACTATTGATACAATTGATTTAATAAACGGGAATAAGTTACATATATTTTTATAAACGAAAATAAGTCTATTGTTGATACAAATATTTTTATAAACGGGAATAAGCTACAAATATTTTTATAAACAAAATAAGTCTATTGTTGATACAATTTTTTTTTATAAACGAAAAAACACTATTGTTGATACAATTATTTTTATAAACGAAAATAAATTGCAAATAACTTTATAAACAGAAAAAGTCTACTATTAATACAATTATATTTATAAACGTGAATAAGTTAAAAATATTTTTATAAATGCAAAAAAGATATTGGTGATACAATTATTTTTATTAACGGAAACAAGTTACAAATATTTTAATAAATAAGAAAAATCTACTAATTATTATTATTATTCTTATATGCATTGATTTTAATGACTATATTCATACACGTTAAACTTATAATTTTAAGCAATACATATCTATATATATTTTATTTATATATTTTATTTAACATACTATATGTTTTATTTTTATTCCGATAGTCATCCAATTAATATGAGTATTGTTTAAATATATACGGAATAACTTTATAAGATAGATCTTATCCACGTAATATTAAACCCAAACGGCCCCGTGCGATAGCACGGATATCCCGCTAGTTTAAGATATATTCCTAAACTTGTTCACACGTGGAATCATTATTAACTATTCCTTACACTCACAATAGATTTTCTCTTTGAGATTTTTACCCATTTAAGATAATAATTAATTATGTTGATTTCAATAATAAAATGAATGTCATTTACTAAAATAACCTTATTAATAATAGATAGTAGAATAGTTAAATGAATCAAAACAAAATAAATAATGTTAAGTTAATGAAAAAAATAAATATAACAATGATATTCTAAATGGACAAATAATTTAAGACAGATAAAAATATGAAAGAGGACACCTATTGTGAAACGGAGGGAGTAATATGTAAAATATTCATTTTGGTCTCTTAATTATATCATTGAGTTCATATTAGTTCTTTAATTTTTTTTCGTGTCACATTGGTCCCTTAACTTTCAAAACATTTCGTTTTAGTCTTTTTTTGTCTAATTAATGACGGATTTAGCGACCGTTTTTCAAAGTTTTTCAATCGCTAATTAGACTAAAATGAAACATTTAGAAAGTTAATGACCAAAGTGACACGAAAAAAAAATAAGGGATTAAAATGAATATTTTGCCTAAAAGTGGCGGCTTCTCCAACCCTTTAGGCAGACGGGTGGCCATTGTGTCAAAGGACAACGGGCAGCAGGGCTCGTCGTCATTGCTAGAACTAGGGGAACGAGCAGGAGAGGCGTGGTGCCTTCAATCTCGTCGGGGAGATGGGCTCTTTGACCAGATTTTGGGAGGCGTTCGACAATCTCCTACTCAATGATTTTCTTGAACTCATGAGAGAGTTGGCTCTGGTGGGGAGATTTATAGTCACGCTTCTAGGTAGTCGGGGAATCCTGGTATCCTCGAGTTGAACGACGCTCCCTGGACCGTGGAGAGGGACTCCAGGACTGTCTACGATGTCTCCCCGGGGAAGATGTGAACGAGCGTGCTCCTTCTAATGCCCTGATCCTCTCATTATGCACGAGGATTAGAGAATTTTTCTTGTTGAGCGATTTGACCAGGGCCGCCAGTATGGGATCGGCATTGGTCGGTAGGGGAATTTTCTGAGAAGTTCCTGGTAAGTCCTCTGTAGTCTTTCTGATCTTGGTGGCGTCGGTGAGCTGACCGCCAAGATCACAAGCATCGTCTAAGGGATGGAGATGCGGTGGAACCGTCCCTTTTTCAAGGGATGGAGTCCTCAAGAAAAGGGTTGGCAAGTCCGAGATTGGATTTGTGCTCAGGAGAAATGGCAGTGATGAGAACATTATGGTCGTCGTCGTGACCTACCATAGTGTGAATCTTGAAAGTTGTTTTGGTATTTGGTTACTGAGGAGGAAAAACGGGGAGAACAATGTTCCCATAGACAGTGCCACTAATTCGGAGTGTGATCAGAACCAAAAGGTGGGCTAGCAGATTCAAGCACAATGTTGGTGATGATGAGGAGGGGTGTACCTGCAAGGCACTCTGTAACACCCCACTTTTCCCAATTTAAAAAGTACGGTAAAATAGTAATAATATTATCAGAGTAATACAACACAAGTGGAATGTCACATCTTTCAAATAAAACAGAAACTAAAGTCTCAATACTTTATTTATTCGTTTCTCACAAAAATAAATAATACAACGGAAATAGTTTTTATTTTAAAATAAATCACGGCGCACTTGCCACCAAAGAATAAAATCCACCTTAACTTGTGGTTCACCAAAAATTAGAATTTAAAAGCGATACGTAACAAAATTCAATAAAGTAACATTTGAAATAAATTCCCAAAATATTCCCGTGTTATGTATCAGAGCGACTCCTAAGACTCGATCAAGCAACACGTACTCCACGTACAGCTTAAGTACTTGAATTATCTATACTTCCGAAGAAGCACAGGCACAACAAACAAGAAAGAAAGGGGGTGAGAACTACATTCAATAAATAACGACGAATAATACATGCTAAGGAGTAGTACTCACACCAATCACACATTATCACATATTTACAACGCACATATCAATTCAATCACAATTTAACAATCAATTACAATAATGCAATGTGACTCCATGATTTGACACAAATGCATGTGGACCAAAACACGGTTCATTCAAACGAACCCGATTCCCAAGGAATCTGGATAATTCGCATACACTCCACTGAGCAACGAATTATCTCCAACACAACTCCACAAGTGAGTCCGGACCTACTAGGCATCTACCAAAGATTTTCACCTAGCAGTCTCAATGCTATGATATGCTATGCACCAACAAACAATATACATATTTAAATCAAACATTATGTATATTACACGATCCTCCTAGTCACACGTAAGCTACGCTTACCATAATTCGCACCGGAATTACTACCACTGTTAAAATACAACACACTTACCTGTAATAATTACTCATTTCAGTCCTGCTGTTACTAGCTATATTCTGAACTTATATAATTTCCATCCCATTAACATTGTTTCTGTTAATGATTCTAAAGCAATTAAATACCTATTATTTAATCACTCTGCCGACTTACTACTATAATACTCAAAGCACTCTTTTGCCAATACTGTGAATTATCCCAGCCAATTAATTTTATTAACTTCTACTTCTTGCTACTACTAATATAACCACAACTCACTAGAACTATTTCTATTACTAAATTCCTGCTATAATAGTTTTTTTTCTCCTGCTATCTGATACTACATTTGTTACTACTGACTATACTAATTATAAGTAATTTAATGGTGTAGATTTTCTACTGGAATCATGTCTCTTCTAAAATGATTAATAACACTACTTAAAAATCTTACTATTAAATCAATATGGTACTAATATACCTACAGTATGTTAATCAAAATAAATATATATGTGTGAAACAAGCATGGGGCGGTCATCCCATTTATGGCCCCCCCATCTCAAATGAATTATGTTTCCTATTAAAATAATCTCCTAAGGTTAACATATATATTAATTTGGTGCACTTACAGTAATCCAAAAATGTAAAGGATATAACAAAGAAAAAGTCACATGGCCCTCGTCCCAGTAAGGGACACTCGTCCCATGGCCCCACCCAAGACACTATGGGGCGGACGCCCTCTCCCCCTTTGTACCCATGGGGCGGACGCCCCTTAACCATATGGGGTCCCACCATTTTTTTCAGTTGCCTCTAACATCCAGTAAATCCTAGAATCTCTACGATCGGTATATTTTCTTAATTCTTATCAGTATCAATTGTCAACATATGATTCCCAGCAATAGCATAATACTTTCACAGACACCCTATCATTGACACACAATATTTCTAGAGCACGATTCACAATGGATTCACAGCAACAACATCAAACAGTTTGACCGCAATAAGAATACAAATTTCACACCAATTCAATTCTTCGATTATACAAGTTATTAAATTCAAATCAAACAGTCATACCTGACAAAATTAACATATGAAATTCCTACGAGGGAAAAGGACCCCTCACTACCCTCTCATGATTAAATCACCTATAATGAACCGATTCTCCCCCTTACCTCGATTCCGGAAATTGCTTTGACTATGTGGAAATCTCTTAGTGGCGTCCTTGTTCTTCTTCCTTCCTTAACCTCCAAATGCACAAATGATTCTAAAAACCTAATTCCTCTCCATAGACCTTTATATACTTATTAGTAAAATACCACTCTTGCCCTTAGCCACTAATAACCTAATTTCCTTAATTCTATTAATAATAATAATATTGTTATCAATAATATTACTACTAATAATATTACCCAAGTCTATTATTACTAAATTAATGCTATTCCGACATTTTTAATTTACCCGCTCCGGTAAGGGTACTCCGCCTATACGTTCGATCACATACCCAAAACAAAGTCAATCAAATAAAATACTACGACAATTAAATAATTTAAAATGGGGTGTTACACACTCCGACGATCAAGTAAGTAGGAGCACAAATACGTGAGAATGTTTCTAGGGTATGAAATTAAGTTACCTGACCCTCTCAAATGAGAGGGTTTTTATATTGTCCTATAGCGCGTGGCCATTGGTCCACATTTTTGGTTGGATCGTGGATGCAGGCCCAAAACATGTGACTGCCAAGGTTTTAGGAGCATGTATAGGGATCCTAGGAGGCTGTCAGTAACTAGCCGTTAGGCGGACAAAGGAGCAGCTCTGGGTGGCAGAGGTACCCAGCGAGTAGAGGGCTATTTGTCCCCGACCGGGGAGAAAAGTGGAGGTCTTGTTGTTGGCACAGAAGTGGGTATGGTCGAGGTTGGTGGGAGCACACTATTCTCGGGCCAGACACAAATGTGTCCTCGACAGAGGGGCAGAAGGTTGTTCTTCTACCCTTCAGCTGTTAGGACCAAGGCTATTGAGCCGTTCAGGATACAAGAGCGGGTTGGGCCAATGCCTAGTTATTGGGCCAATCCAAAACAATAAGGTTAAGATTTAATCAAAAGATGGAAGGGTGAAGACGAATAATGTCAAGGATATATTTGTGATGTAAAATAGTTGAGAAGGATTGAGGTATTAGTCCATTATCTAATAAATGTTACATATTAGTCCCTTAAAAACGATTATGTTAGCCAAATTAGTCATTTATGTTAAATATTGAGAAAAATGTTAAGTTGTGATGATGTGACATAACAGTATGAAAAAAGACAACAAACGTTTTATAAAGCTATGGTCATCTTCATTTATAAGTAAATTGCGTTGTCCAATGTTTTCTAGGTTTCCACCTTTATATTTTTATCTTTCATCTTTAAAATTTCTCTTCAAAGTCAAAGATTTCCGTTAGTGCTTCAATGTCAAACAATCAATGATTTAGGAAAGTTGGATCTATACTTATAAGAAACAATAATAGGGAGTGATTTTTCCAAGAAGAATGTGTTCTTTGTTCTCTGACAGACATGAATAGTTTAAACATTGGGAAAAAATTGGGTTATAGAAATTAAAGAAATCACATGGGAAAGGGTTATAATTTCTTCAACTTGTCACATGATGAAATTAATGATGAAATGGATCTCAAGATTAAAAGGCAAAAGAAGAAAATTTTCAAATTCAAGAATGAGATACTCTACACAAGTGGATGGTTGAAAATCTCAATGGTGCATGGGATTTTTACTTTAGGGGTGAATCTAGTGATTTTAACAATGTATTTTAAACAATATTAATGTATTGGTTGTATTGGTTTACTGTCAAGATATAATTATGTAATGGTTGATTAAAATAAACTCTGTTACAAAGTTTTGCTATAAAATTCTGCTATAAACAAAGTGTTACAAAATTATACTATAAAAAACTACTATGAATTATGTTGATTAAAAAAATTGGAATTTAAACAAAATGTGTTGATTCAAATGACATTAGATATTGTGTTGGATTAAGTGTGTTAGTTAAAGGACTAAAAATGTGAATCTTTATTAGTTATGGGACTAAAGTGAAACCTTCAAATTAGTTAAAGGACTAAAATGAAACCTTAAAGTTAGGTAAGGGACCATACCAAACCAGTTAATCAAACTGTGACTAAAATACCTTTATAACATGTTATTTACCATACCTTAATTTCATAACATTTTGGCTTAATAGAATGGAACTTTTCATATCAACAACATCTTGAATATGTTAGGCATTAAACCATGTAGTCTTGTTACATTATTTGATTCAAACCAAATGTACTAAATTAAAATGGATTTACACAAATTTAAAATAAAGGTGACATAAAATCAAAATGGCATTAAACTAGAATCTAGTTACATAAGATTTACATAGACACAACTACAAAAGGTGTACACAAACACTACTATTAAAAAATGTATACAAAATATAAACACATTTATGGTTGGCCCAAGACAACTTTTTACCATTTTTTAAGTCTTCTTTTCTTCTTTAGAATTAGTTAAGTTTAAGAGAATGGTGGTGCAAACTCAGTTGATGTTTTCTGACTTGATGGTGCAGACTCAATTGGTGTTTACTGGCTTGTGTTAGGCTAAGTTGCTTCTTGTGTCGAAGGCATAGGCAGTTTGCATGTAGCTATCCTTGTTATGTCTATCCATATGGCATTTGCAGTACTTGATTTCAAATTTTTCCTGCTTCAGTTGTGTCTCGTCTTTCACCATTTCTCCAACCTCCATGTTCCTTTTCTTCTTGGACCTCATAGGTTGTCTTTAATGGGGTGGCTACAAATCAACAAAATGTGTTTTGTGTCCATAGAGTTTCCCCATTGACAAGATAGATAATTGGTGCATAGAAAGCTTTATAACAGTCCCTTTTATAGTAGTTAGACACATAATGTTCAATTTCTAAGTGTTAATCCTTCATGCATGAACTTGCATGGCAGCCATGTCAGCATCCATCTCCTATAGGAATATTCAATTTTTAACAAACAAAGAGGTATTTTCCCATACTCTATAAGATATGCCTAACCTCATTATATTCACTAGCACCCCTGTAACACATGTAGAATTCACAAATTACAAATTGCCCCAGTTTAAGAAAATAATATAATATTCATAATTTTAGACTTCACAAATTACCTCACAGTTCAATTGTTTTGTTTTTTGTGACTCATTTTCTATCATTTTTTTTAATATTTGGAACGATTTTATTTCCATACTTGGCAATATTCTTCCAATTTGACTACCACCTCAGTATAAGATAAATTATGATTTCTTCAACCATAGTGACAATAGGCTTGGCCCTAGCAATTATGAATACTGATTTCAATGCCCTCGACATATTTTTCACCAAAGTATCACATTTTTGACTATTTATAAACCTAGATTTGCTAAGTAATCTTGGTGAAATTTTCATTTGGTTCTTGAATGCCTCCTCAAGAAGTTCCTTTATTTCATGCATGACATTTTCCCAAGCATTGACACAACTTGCAGTTGCAGCCTTCCACGCCAGTTCTTTTAGTTTAATTCTTGGAAACTTCTTCCTGAAGTTCTTGTTTAAATGTCTAAAATACGAATAAAATCGGAATATGTTATGCAACATAGAATATGCAATGCAAAAATGTATTTATATTCCTGGAAACATCTTACTCAATTTATATTCTTCAATGTCATTGAATCCTCTATACCTTTGTCTCATATTCTTCATTCACATCATCATGCAAGTCATTCTCTTTAGCACTATAATTAGCCTATATTGTTTGTATAGTTGATTTTCCAACCTTGACTTTCCCTTTTACTTTCCGCTTTTTCTTTCCTTTCCCTTTACCCTTCCCTTTACTTTTCCTTTTCCCTTTTCCTTTCCTCTTATTTTTTCCTTGCTCTTCACAAATTTACTTTTCTAATACTTATTCATCATCAATTGTAATCTCTTCATCAATACAAATATCATCATCTAAATCTTCAAATCTTACATCCAAACCAATGTCTTCATTTTCATCATTTTTTTCATGATTGCAATTTAGTCCTGCATCTTCTTACTAGTTAAAATAAAGTCTCACATCTTCTTCCTATTTACAATCTAGTCCATCATGTTCTTTCTGGTTGAAATAAGTGGCCTCTCCCTCAATACAATCTTCTACTACATTAATGGTCTCTCCCTCGTTTAAGTCTTCTATAACACCAATGGTCCCTACCTCATTAAAGTCTTCATCCAACTTGTATTTTTCAACATTATTCCCTTCTTCCAACTTGTGTTTTTCAACATTATTACCTTTCTCTAACTTTTCTTTTTCAACATTATTCACTTCCTCCAATTTGTTTTTTTTCCAACATTAGTCCCTTCATTAAATTTAGTTGTCTCTTCCTCAAATTTATCCTTTCGTACATTATCCCCTTTCCATCAATTATCCTTTTCTACATTACTCTCTCGTACACAATTGCATTCTTCATCCAACTCCAATACAACATATTCTTCTTCATTTCACTAGGCCTTACAACATTATATTCAAGGGAAAGGATCTATACTTCAATTATTTCAGGTTGTGACTGTGGATGGATAACGTGTAAATGAATATCCCAAGTCATCAATGTAATGTTTTCATCCTATTGGGTCCTAGATCTATCTTTAAATAAAACCATCTCACTAATGTCCATTTCATCATTATGTCATAGGCTCACCACATTTGGGTACCCTAAATCCTTTAAACCACTCAACACTTCAAAACAACTCCAAAAATCAGGGTCACATTTCCAAATACACTCTAACCCATTATAACTAAAATTTGTAAGCTTCTTAAACTCACCCTCATGATGACAAATACATTCAAACCTCTTACCTATGACCTATTCAAGTTAAAGAAAGTATAACGAATCAGTGAGGAAGATGCATAAGCCAAAAAGTTATATTTAAACAAGTTCAGATTTTCATACCTTTTGAAGAATGGGGATGAATAATGGAGGTGGGTACATCTTCATTTACCTCCCTTTAAATGTGTACGTCTCTTGGGAATTTAGGGTTTGATGTTGTCTTCATCTTCTCTTCGTTTCCCTAGCGCAGTTTATTATCAATTGTTTGATTACCAAATGAAATGAAATGAAGGCTACTAGGGTTCAGGTGGTTTAATCGTTTTTACCAATAATATTAACTTCAAAACAAACAAAAAAATTCATGCCAGATTATATCATACCAACTAGATTGCTACATATGTAAAATTTGAGGTTTTTTTCTCAAAATTTAACAAAAATGACCAACATGGATAACAAAATAATTTTCGAGGAATTAAATATGAACGTTTATTAGTTAAGAGATTAAAGTGAAACCTTGAATTAAGTTATAGGACCAAAAGATACATTAAGCTTTAATAAATTTATCTCCAATTTTGTATTTGGTTCCATTTTTGTAGTGATGGTGAATTCATCCGTCCTTTTCATTTTTGTCTTTTTGTGAATTTTTGTGATTTCTTTTTGGGATGAGATTATCTTCCTAGAAAATTTTTCCTAGATCCATATTTTTCATTATGTTCATCTTGTGTGATTTGGTTATGTCCTATAGTATCACCTTTACATTCTTCGGTTATTTGGATTCGGATCCATATGCCACCTTCAAGTAGTAAATGCTCAATGTCTTTTGTATCTATCTTTATTTACACAACTCTTTCATCTCACGTGTAACTTTTTTTCATAAATAAATCCATATTAAATCCGGACCATGATCCACTGTAGTTAATATGTGCTGCAATTATTGCACTCAAAAGATCAAACAACCACTAGATTTGTTTTTCATTCATCTTCTTGGTGATCATCAATTATCCATGACAAAAAAATTTATTTTAGCCCAAAAGTGGATTTCGCCTAGCTGTAACCGGTTACACCCACGTGGTAACTGGTTACAACACTTGAATTATTGGATTTTCTCTTAACACACCACCTTAATTCAAGTGCTCTAAGTCATCCATGCCCATGTTCATCTTCAATCTCTTGAATGTTAGAACAAGATTTGTTCTGATCAATATTCTTAGTTTTGATGATAACAATGTATATGAATTTTGCCTGAGATAATGTGGTACTCTAATCCTATGCAATTTCCATTTCAGGAAATATATAAAGAGTATGCACAAATTCAGCGCAAGAAGCACTGACTCAGAAGGTTCGAGTATGCAACATCAGAACATGCTCTCGCAAGACATCAGAAGATGGTCAAGCAGAATCAGAACATGGTCTATTGAAGCATCAGAAGAACTTGAGATCAGAAGCAGAAGCACTGAAGTTCTCATGGTATCACGCTAGAAGCACTTCAAGGTCAAAAGACAAGAAGATGCTCTGCACCAAGCTGTTTGACTCTGATGATATTCAAACGTTGTTTATACAAACATCAGATCAGAAGCAAGTACAAGATGGCAGGCTACGCTGACTGACAAAAGGAACTTTAGAAGCTATTAAAGGCAACGTCAGTTAAAGCAGGAAAAGAAAGGCTCGAGGTAGTTGACAAAAGAGTGAAACATTAAATGCAATGCTGTACGGATCACGCAACGCATTAAATGCTCCCAACGGTCATCTCCTCAAACGCCTATAAATAGAAGTTCTGATGAGAAGCTGAATACAACACTTTGCGCAAACATACAAAAACGCTGTCAATTTCTAAAAGCTCTCAAACTTCATCTTCAACCTCACTTCATTACTGTTGTAATATCTTAGTGAGATTAAGCTTAAACTTAAGAGAAAAATCACAGTTGTGATAATAGCTTATTAAGAAGCATTGTAACTCTTATAAGAATTTGTTTACATTCATTTGTAAGAACTAGAGGAGATCAAGTTGTGATCGGATTCTCTAGAAAGTCTTAGAGGGTATCTAAGCATTGTGTTCCTAGAGTGATCAGGTTGTGATCAGAATACTCTAGAAGACTTAGAGGTTATCTAAGTGGAAAACCATTGTAATCTCGTGTGATTAGTGGATTAAATCCTCAGGTGAGGTAAATCACTCCAAGGGGGTGGACTGGAGTAGTTTAGTTAACAACGAACCAGGAAAAAAATCATTGTGCAAATTGTTTTTATCTTAAGAGTTTTAAAACTACACTTATTCAAACCCCCCTTTCTAAGTGTTTTTCCATCCTTCATTGAACACTTCAATTTTGATTCCCTTGATCAATAAATCAACCATTTGGTCTTCACTTCTACAATATCTCAATCTCAACCTTCATTCATTAACAAGTTCTCTCAAGTAGTAAAACCTCATCTCAATATGCTTGCTCCTCCCATGTGCAATTCAGTTCTTAGTAAGGTTTATAGCAAACATGTTATCAACCATGAGCGTTACAATGTCACCCTCATCGCTGCCCAACTCCTTTAATAGATTCATTAACCATACGGCATGGCACATACACAGTGATGCAGCAGAGTATTCAAACTCACAAGAAGAGAATGCTACTAACATTTCTTCCTTATTGGTGTTTCATTGAACATAAAGATGTATCCAGCTGTAGACTTTCGATCATCTTTATCTCCGTACCAATTAGAATCAGTAAACCGAGTAAATTGTATATTTTTCTCGTGTTCGCTGTAGGGAAGATGATTCTACATCTAATATATCTTTTTGCGTATCTTAGAATCCTCTTGATTGCTGTCAAGTGAGACACCTTAGGTCTCTCAATGAATCTACTCATAAAATTGAAGTTAAACGCCAAATTTTGTCTCATATTGCACATGTTATGCAAGGATCTAATCAGCCTCTTATATTGAGTTAGATTAACATCTTGCTCATCCTCATTCTTCGAAAATTGTAGCCTCGGATCAACTAGAGTAATTGCAGCATAACAATGCTCCATTTTAAACTTCTTCAAAATCTCAAGTGCATAACTTCTTTGGTGCATGAGCAATCCCTTCTTGGACTTGTGGAACTCAATGACACAGAAGTATTTCAAGAGGCTAAGTTAAGTCTTCTCAAACTCCTTCGTAAGCTCACTCTTGAACTTAGAAATCAACTTTTTGTCTCTTCTTAATATCAAAAAAATGTCTACATATAGACAAAGGATTATCACTCCTTCACTTGTATTCTTCTTCACATACACACCATGTTCGAATACACACATCTTGAAGCCAATCTCCTTCAAGAAACCATTTATCCTGTTGTTCTAAGCTCTTGGAGCTTGTTTCAAACTGTACAATTCTTTATTCAACTTGTAGAACTTTGACTCTTTGTTTTTCACAAAAAACCCGTGGGGTTGTTCTACATAAATCTCCTCCTCAAGCGGTTCGTTTAAAAAGCCCAGATTTGACATTCATTTGATAGATGGACCAATTATTGTTATTTGCAATACCAACAACTAGTCTAATGGTTTCAATTCTAGCCATAGGTGCAAATAAATCTTCAAAGTCTATGTCATCTCTTTGCAAGAATCCCTTTGCAACAAATCGAGCCTTAAGCTTGATTATTTCAACCTTGGGATTTGCCTTCAGTTTGAACACCTATCTTACTAATTGTCTTCTTTCCTTCTTGTAAATAATCTAACTCCTAAGTAGTATTATTCTTCTAAATAGATTCCATCTCCTCCTTCATATCACAAATCCATTTTGGATCACTCAAGGCCTTTTCCATTTTATCGGGTTCAAATTCGGCCATAAGTGCAAACTGAAAGAAATCACCATCATTATTGACTTTATTGTCTCGGAACAACTTACAGTCTTTGAGTCTTAGAGGCAAACCTATTTGTCTTGTTGATCTTCTCACATTCTCTTCAATTTGGGCTTTGACGAGGGGGGGGGGGGGGGGGCGTTTCTGCACTATCAAATTCTATAGAAACTGATTTTTCACTACTGTAACCAGTTAGAGCTTTTCAATAACCATTTTCAGGTTTCTACAACTTCTTTATTTTTTCGAAAATGGCATCACGGATGATCATAATCCTTTTATTTGTTGTATCATACAACGTTTAACCTCCGGTAGAGGGATACCATACAAGTATAATCAATTATCCCTTGTCATCCAACTTTTTTCTAAGTTGCCCCGACACATATCGACACGCTACGGAACCGAAAAATCTCAAGTATTTTAAATTTGGTTTGAATTCGTACCATGCTTCCTTCGGTTTTATCTTATCAAGATTCTTTACTGGACACCTATTCAACAAATAGGCAACTGTGGATACCGCTTCTCCCTATAACTCTTTCAGAAAGTTCTTCCCCTTCAACATGTGTCTAACCATGTTCATAATCGATTCTTCCTTTTGGAAACACCATTTTGCTGTGGTGTATAAGATGGTACTATCTCATGTATTATCCCTTCTTGATTACAAAAGCTCCCAAAGTCATTGGAGATATATTTGCCTCCACCATCCATTTTGAGAACTTTGAGTTTGTGTCTTCTTTGCCTCTCAACCATGGACTTGAAATTCTTAAATTCTTCAAATACCTCATCCTTTATCTTGATTAGGTATGTCCATATCTTTCTACTATGACCATCGGCGAATGTGATAAAATATCTATTGCCGCATATCGAATCAACTTGCATCGATCCACACACATCAAAATATACCACCTCAAGGTGACACTTGGTTCTACAACCCGTGTCCTTGCTGAATTTTCCCTAATGTTACTTCACTTGTACATATTCTTCACAAATTTCATCCGGTATGTTGATCGACCGCTACCCTGCTACCATTCCGTTTTTTGCAATGCATTGAGATCTCAAAAATTGAGATGCCCTAGACAATAATGCCATATCCACTCATCTCGAATAGCCATTGTATCAAGACAACTATTCCAACTATTCTCCATAACCTTTAACTCAACCTTGAAAGTTCTATTGGCACCCATAAGAGCGGTTAGGATCAACACCCCATTTGCATCCATGACGCTAATGCCTTATTCTCCATATGAACCTTGTATCCCTTCTCAATTAATTGGCCAATAATTAGAAGGTTACTCTTAATTCGGGGGATATAAAACACATCCTTTATTAAAGAATGTCTATTATCCCCTCTCTCAATCGATAGATCACTAATTCGTTTCGTTACTAGAGTGGTGTCATTCGGAAACTTCAATTTGTTCTTCATGACATGATTGATTGTAACAAACCAATCTTTCCTCCCAGTCATATGCGTTGAACATCCGGAATCCAAAGAACATTCCTTGTTGCACTAAATTGCACCTTTCATAGTCACCATGTCAGATTCTTTTTCCTGTAACTAGTTATAGCGTATACATAACTTATTACAACATGCTTCTATAACCCCTCTCTCATCATGACCAAAAGTGTGTTCTCTTCATCCAACTTTTGCCTTGAACCTTGACTTCATCCACTTGAAGTTCCTTCTTGTTCGCATTGCATTCTATTGTAAAATGATCAAACTTTTAACAAACAAAGCATTGTATCTTGCTCTTATCAATCCTTCTCCTTTCACCTATAAAGTTTCCTTGAACACCACACTTGTTGCAGCTACTATCACCCTTTTTACACGCCAAATTCTTTGAATTTTGGGATTCTCTTCCACCAAAATTCTGAAAATTCCATTTACTCTTCCTGGGCCATTTTCCTCTCGACTTCTTGTCTTTCTCATTGAAATAAACTTTCAAAGCAATCTCCATATTTGTCTTATCACTATTTATCTCCTCCATTCTTTGCTCTTAAGCCTCAAGAGAGCTTTGTAGCTCCTCTTTACTCATCGTCCCAAGATCCTTCGATTCCTCAATTTTTCAACTATGTTATCGAATCTTGTCGTCAAAGAACACAAGATTTTAGCGAAAACATACTGTTTCGTGATCATTTTCCACACGATTTTACTTGGTACACCAACCGAGTAATTCTCGTCATGAAATTGTTGATGAATTCCTTCTCTTCCAATTAAATTAACTCAAGTTGACGCCTGTGAGTTTTTAATCTCACAACCTTCGCCTTGTCAGCCCTTGCATATGTTTTCTCAAGAATCTCCCATGCTTTCTTCGATGATTCACAATCATCGACTTTCTCAAAATAATCTGCATTAACACATTGATGAATTAAAAAATAGTGCCTTGAAATATTTCTTCTTTTCTTCCTTATGTGTTTCTCATTATGCATTTGTTGCACATTCAACAAGAGGATTCACACCATTTTTTATCACTTCAATAACATCTTGGTAGCCAAACAACGCCCTCATTTGCTTGCATCAATTGTCGTAATTCTTCACATCAAGAATGAGTAGGTTTACAAGGATTCTTCATTGGTGACAAAATTCATGTTTCACGCTAGGTGTTTGGTGGATTTAAGCAAACTCTTGATGCCAAATATTAGAATTCGGAATAACAAGGTTGGTGAAAATGGAATGAAAATGGAGTGTGGAGATGGAGATAGTGAGAGAGAAAATTAGAGAGAACATAATTGAGGGTGAGAAAATGCACATTCATTCATTAATAGTTGATGAGATACCCTAATGGGTATATATACACTTTTACAAATGATTGGTATACAAGTAACAAAGCTAAAAAACAAAAATTAATTTCCTGTAATCGGTTACACAAAACCTGTTACCGGTTACAGCTATTTTAACAATTAAACGACGTAATAGTAGAAACCGGTTACAACAAATGCGTAACCAGTTACACCCACCATAAAATTTTCTATTTTAGCCTATAAGTAAATTTCGCCCAGCTGTAATCAGTTACATTCTCATGGTAACCGATTACAACACTTTAATTTTTTAATTTTCTCTTAACAAGGGTTTGAATGATTTGAATTTTTAATAATTTGACATTTATTTATTCAGGTTTGATTGAAGGTCAAAATAAGTTTTGGATTTTCTCTTAACAAGGGTTTGAATGATTTGAATTGTTTAATAATTTGACATTTATTTATTTAGGTTTGATTGAAGGTCAAAAAAAGTTGCACAAGGTGGATTTTTGGTGTGCTTCAACGGTAAGTTTTTCCGCCCCACATATTGCATTGATTCCAAACATGTATGAAGTTTGACTTCACCCGATTAAATAATTTGAATTGTTTAATAATTTTACATTTATTTATTAAGGTTAGATTGAAGATCAAAAAAAGTTTCACAAGGTGGATTTTTGGTGTCCTTCAATGGTAAGTTTTTCTACCCCAAATATTGCATTAATTCCAAACATGCACGAAGTTTGTCTTCACCCGATACATATTCAAAATTACTTTATTCAAGAACAATTTGTATCCCTGCGCCCATATAAATTGTTTGAATAACTAACTATTTTAAATTTTCATGGTGTACACTTTCAGTTGTGGGTCAAATTCAAAGGGCTACTAAGACTATGTACAATGGTTTATAGATTCAACATTCTAATTTTTTATTTTTTACACTCCACATCATCTTTTCTCTCTTCCACCTAATAATTCAACACTCATTCAACTTTTACTCACTACAATGATTTTTGTTTAATAAAATTCAACACCCTACCCCACCACTTTTATTTCATATTCATATTTTCTTTTATATTTTTGTTTTTGTGATTATATATTAATAACAATTATCAATTGAAATTAAATTAAAATAATTAAGAGTTAAATAATTTTTTTCTAATTTAATAACTTATTTGAATTTTATTTTTCTAATTTTATATTTTAGTAGAATTTTGGGTGTTAAAAGGTTATTATTGGGATCTATTTTACTAAAAAGATTGTTAGTGCTACAAACAAGATTTTACTTGAGGCTAAATAGAAAAATTAGAGAGAAAAATCTCAATTTTTTTCCGTGTCCAAATCTAATAAACCAAGTCTCTATTTATAGAGGGAAATTTTTTTTTTTGATGAAAATAAAATAAATAAAAAATTGACTTAAAATAAAATAATTAATTTCAAATAATTAAAGTGAGATAAAAATCTAAACAATTACAACAACCAATAAGATTTTGCAAAGTATTATAGTGGCCCCCACTTCCTCCTCATTCAACATGTTGAATGTTTTCAACTCAAATTAATCCACATCATTTTCAACACTTTATTCAACACTCCATTGCAACTATTCAACTATTGAATAATTTTGTCAACACCTCCGTTGTACATCGTCTAAGAACTATATACAAGCATCAAAGGCATTTTTATACAGCATCACCGACACATGGGTTCTTACATTTGAACCCCGGATAAGGATACCTGATGCGATGCTGAAAATGCAGAGCATTGGTCATGGGGACCACTGAAATAATGTCCATATAGTATATAGAAAAATAATGACCTTATTTTAATGAAAATGAAAATTAAATTATAACTTGGTTTGTGTTTTGTCAGGAAACTAAAAAATTGATGTTATAATTCTATGAAGGAAATAAAAATGAAGAGAGTTTGATAAGAATGGTATTGAATGGTGACTCCGATCTTCTTTACGACGGTCTAGAGTGGACATGCATGGTTAGTGAAATTGGATATTAGAGATTGTCAAGTCAGTTCAAAATTCAAGATGAGTATAACGAAATTGGAGATTAGAGATTGTGTACCTTCTCATAGCATGTGAACTATTTTTATATTTAGGTCGAGTAGAGTGGGTCTGTGACGAATTGGGCCTTGGTTAGTTAGGTCTCTGGCCGGTCCAGAACAATTGCCCCTAAAGCTTGGTCGGGTACTAAAAGAGACGAGACAAGCCTTAAGTATCATTGATCAGCCTCCATATTGTAGTCTGGGATGAAGTAGAACTGAATCTCTTAGGATCAATTTTGAAAAGTAATGGGGGGTTAGGTACTTTTAATGTGATTTTACCTTTGATACGCTTCGTCACCCATTCTTGACATGTGCAATGACGTGACCCATAAAAAACTAGATACAAAACTTCTCACCACTCTGTGTGAGTTAGCCCTAACCATAGTTAAAATACTTCAAAACACCACAGACAACCCTACGAACACAAAGCTACCCTCATTGTACGTTTTAACAAGTACAAAAATATATCTATCATATATTTTAGGCTAAATATCATTTTTAGTCCCTTATTTATACCCCAAGGTCCATTTTTGTCCCTTAACTTTTAAAAGACTAGTGTACTCCCTTAATTGTTCAAATAGTTTCATATACGTCCTTTTCGTATAATTCCCATTAATAGTGTCTATTTTTTCACGCGTGGCATCCTACTTTATAACATTGTCATCACCTTCTTCTTCTAGTCTATGTTTCTTCTAATATTTTCACAGATTTGAACCTTAAATCGATTAGGAAATAATCCTCCATAAATATCATCCCCATAGCTCAAATACGTAAATTCGTATATTGAATCAAAGGAAACAATGAGTTCTATGCGTTGTTCATCCATATCAAAAAGGAATAATTTTGGAAGTTTTAATTCGAAGGTGTACTCAAATTCCAATATGTGATGGAGACCCAGTTGTCGTTGTGGAGATATTGTTGTGCTTTGTAGGGAAACGACAATTAGCAACTATTGAGAGAAATTTTGGGGATGTCCCCTCTTTAGTGTATCCTTGTACCCATACTTTAAGTCATTCTTACTACTAAAAAATTATGGGTAACAAATGTTGGTTTATTGATGTACACAGTGCTATACCCAAACTGGTTGTGTGTTATTTGAGTAGTTATATAAAGAAGTGGAAGATTAGAAAGATCACTTTATGGTGAAGCAAAAAAGAGGTTGGAATTTTAACAAAAGCAAATGAGAAGCATGTTCATCAACTTGAAAAACAAAGATCCATAATTGAGGAACAGAAGCAAAATATTTTAGCACTTGCAGTGGTTTTGAAGAACAATATGAAGTGGAAGAAAATTTGAAAGACATTGTTTTTTTGTTGTTTTGACTGGTTTGGTGCTCAAGCTGTCATAATTTTACTTTGTAACAAATGAAATGTCTCTTTTTTGTTTTTTTGTTGTTTGGTTGTTGTAATGTTTATATTTAGAGCAATTCAATGAAAGGTTGTAATGTTACTTTTGTTAGTTTATACCAGATGAATTTTGATGGTACGTTTATACCCTGTTTTTCATGTATATTAGTTTTTGAGAAGTTTGTTATGTTTACGCCAGTTAAGCCATGTATACCTGTCCATCTAATACTAGGTTATGTATATGAATCAGTGTTATACCATTCTATGCATACCAGTTATACTAGTTCATACAAGGCTATGCAAGCGTGTTATACTAAGACATGCATAATGTAACACCCCTTTTATACCCCAAAATAAATAAGCATATAATCAGAGAATAAGCATGCATATAATTCAAAAGGGAGTCACATCGGCGTTTTAAATATACGAAAAGCTTTTAAAAAACCGATACCATTTATCTACAATATACGATACACCTGGTCATTTCAAATAACACCTAAACATTTAATCACAATTCATACAGAATATGCATTCACAGCGGAAAATACTAAAATACTCATGTATTTCATAAAATGATTCATGTCCCATACCATGATCATATCTCAATAATCATCTCAACATAAAATAAATCATAATCAGAATATTTGGCTTGAAAGCCTCTCAAACAACAAGTAGCCAAATAACAAGTTCTCAAGTCATAAACATAATACATAACCAAATAGAAACATGATTTCAACACGACTAGTCTACCCAGTGTTACATGACCAGAGCATCGACTCACTACCTAATCTCCAACAAACACGGAAGAAAACTCCGGCTAGATCGCGCACGAGCTACTAAACTCCAGAACCTGCATGTCGCCAAACGAGGGCAACATTAAAACAGAAAGGGTGAGAATACGAATCATTATGAAGAAAGTATAATAAAATACAATGGTTAAAATCAACAATTATAGGAATTTATTACACCATGCCTAATCATGTAAAATAATACTAATCAATATATTCACATAAATTAAGCATTCGACAAGTACAAAGAGTATATTATTCCAATTTCAATACTATATTTCCAATTATGCACATAACCATAATTATCACATATTCACACATTTAACAAGTATGTATCAAAACATCACCCATTTCAATTATCAAACTCATACACATATCACAACTACATCAATTTCACATTTTCAATTACCACATAACTCTAATGTGACTCAATGCAAGATATGTGACGCTATGCATGTGGTACCGCAATGTGAACCCAACGTTTCACCGCTTTCCAATTCAATATCTAGAATCCAAGCCACGCTTCCGATCCGGACAAGATCAAAGCCACCACGTATGTTTCCAATTAAAGATCAACGTATTCTACGTCTATTTCCATTCAAGGATCACCGTCTATTACCATGTGAACCCACAGTTTCACCGCTTCCCTAATAAAGCCGCCATGAATGAATGTACAATTACCAACCAACTATGCAATTAAGATTATCTCATCAATCTTAACTTACCGCATACCCATAATAATTCAACTCTATGAATTATATATCAAATTGTACACAACATTCACAACACATTGATATCAATCCACATAATAGAAACAATATTCAATTATGATTCATAAAATACAATTAACACTAGTAAATCATACTATCTCATGTTAATTCATATTGCCAACAAAATATAAGAATATACTTCCAAACCAAGTATCAATTCATTAGTATTTGGCAAAAAATATGATTACGGTCAAATTCTCAAGATACCGTATTTTACCGACAAAACCGAATAATTGATCTAATTCCAAATTTATTCCAATCAATTAAACTCATTGAAATTAATTCAACTATTAATTAAATCAACTAATTAATAATTACACTACATTAGTTCCAAGTTTCTAATTCATTTTCTATTCTAAAACCAATATTTAATATAAAAGATATTCAAATTCACACTATTTCGGTCGGTCCGTAAATATCACATTTTCAACAAATTAACACCACCATGTTAATCTACTAATTAAACTTAGCTACCACCTAAATTTTCATTAAATTCCGGATAACTAATTATACCGCTTAATTCCGCTATTCGGTCAAACGGGACTGTTTAAATTATATAGCATTAATTATGTTGTCTGTCTAAGCGTTCTACCAGTAGCCAACCAATTTGTTTTACTCTTAAAACATATGTAGTGACTATACCAACTTGTAACAACCATTATTATTATTATAATTATACTAAAGACATGTAGTAACTTAGAATGTGAGTCTTTCTGTGATGTCAATGGTCATCTAAAAACATGCTGATGCCGCTACTGTATATATCAATTTGATATTATATCTATCAGATTGTTCAATCCAGCAAAAACAATATTTCCTACAATATACATATATGTTAATAGGTGATTATTAGTCATCTATCAATTTCAACAATGTACCAATTACTATCATCAAAACATGTTCCTAACAACAATTTCATGAATTCTCAACAAAACCTAACATGTCAAAAACCTAAATTAGAAGAACAAAATCCCTAAATCATGTTTATCTACCCATTGACCCAATCTTACTAACCCATAATAATAAGGATTCTCCCCCTTATCTCTTCAATTTCTCCTTCAAACCCTAGCTCCTCTTTTCTTCCCCTTTCTCTTTTTCTCCTTTCTTCTTTTTCTTTCTCAGCTTCTCTCTTTCTCTCTATCCGTGTAAAATGAAATAATGAATAGAAACTAGGTCACTCCCTCATCCTAACCTCTACTAAGTTATACTATATGTGAAGGATAGAAAAACACTTAGAAAGGGGGGGTTTGAATAAGTGTAGATTTAAAACTTGACAGATAAAAATAAATTGCACAGTTATTTTTATCCTGGTTCGTTGTTAACTAAACTACTCCAGTCCACCCCCGCAGAGATGATTTACCTCAACTGAGGATTTAATCCACTAATCGCACGGATTACAATGGTTTTCCACTTAGTCAGCAACTAAGTCTTCCAGAGTCTTCTGATCACACACTGATCACTCTAGGAACAACTGCTTAGATACCCTCTAAGACTTTTCTAGAGTATACTGATCCACACGATCACTCTAGTTACAACCTGCTTAGATAACCTCTAAGACTTCCTAGAGTATTCTGATCCACACGATCACTCTAGTTCCTTACAACTTAATGTAATCAATTCTAAGAGTATTACAAATGCTTCTTAAAAGCGATAATCACAAACTGTGATATTTCTCTTAACGTTTAAGCTTAATCTCACTAATATATTACAACAGCAATGTAGTGAGCTTTGATGAAGATGAAGATTCTGAGCTTTGATTTGAACAGCGTTTCAGCAAGTTAATTTGAGTTGTTTTGGTTCAGGATCGTTAACCTTGCTTCTCATCAGAACTTCATATTTATAGGCGTTGGAGAAGATGACCGTTGAGTGCATTTAATGCTTTGCGTGTTCCGTACAGCATCGCATTTAATGTTATACGCTTTTGTCAACTACCTCGAGCCTTGTTCACGCTGTGTCTACTGACGTAGCCTAGAATAGCTTTTAACGTTCCTTTTGTCAGTCAGCGTAGCTTGCCACTTGTACTTCCTTCTGATCTGATGTTTGTGAATACAACGTTTGAATATCATCAGAGTCAAACAGCTTGGTGCAAAGCATCTTCTGATCTTCTGACCTTGAAGTGCTTCTGAGCGTGATACCATCAGAACTTCAGTGCTTCTGTTCTCTTGTTCTTCTGATGCTTCCATAGACCCATGTTCTGATTCTGCTTCGACCATCTTCTGATGTCTTGCCAGACCATGTTCTGATGTTGCATGCTGAACCCTTGAGACAAAGCTTCTGAGCGCTGAATTATGCGTACTCTTTATATATTCCCTGAAAAGGAAATTGCATTGGATTAGAGTACCATATTATCTTAAGCAAAATTCATATTATTGTTATCATCAAAACTAAGATAATTGATCAGAACAAATCTTGTTCTAACAATCTCCCCCTTTTTGATGATGACAAAAACATATATAAATGATATGAATTTGCGATCAGAAAGAACAGACGGCAAAAGACAAATTACACAGCTATAGTATAAGCATATGAATATGTCTCCCCCTGAGATTAACAATCTCCCCCTGAGATAAATAATCTCCCCCTGAAATAAATACTCGAAGAACTTTAATAAAAGACTTCCCTGATTATTTCGGTAGAGACGATCATATAAGCTTCTGTCTTTAGAGAATTCATAGCTTCTGACTTCTGCTTCCATTGGACAGCTTCAGAACTAGAATTTCTTTTAATCCCTAGAACACTCACAGCTTCTGATTCCTGCTTCCATCTAGGACAGCTTCAGAACTTGAATTTCTTTGATCTTCTGAACATTCACAGCTTCTGATTTCTGCTTCCATTTAGGACAGCTTCAGAACTTGAGTTTTCTGGATCTTTAGAACCTTCACAGCTTCTGATTTCTGCTTCCCTCGGATAGCTTCAGAGCTTGAATTTCTACCAACATCACTTCATGCTAGATTTGTATCAGAACATTGTTGAATGTACCAGAGCATCATCTGAGCGTCTCTACATCCTGAAATGTTACAGAACAAAAAACTAAACGACAAAAGTCAGCATGAACGAGTCAGAACATAAAATGTATATTAGAACACATGATATGTATCAGAGCCATATAGGCTAAAATAATGTATCAGAGCAAATAGAATTTTGTCAAAGCAGATAGACAAATATGGATCAAATTCTATTATCTGTGCTTCTGATTCATTCTTCTTTCTTGCTTCTGATTTCTGAAGCTTGATAGCACTCAGCTTGCTTCAGTTTCCATGGTTTTTCTTCTTGTGTTTGCTTTGAAGATTCTCTTCACTTCTTTATACCTGCAAAACACTTAAACCATATAGAACTTGCAGTTCTCTTGTTAGTGAATGTGTGGGAGCTTTACCCAGCAACTGATAGATTAATCAAATCATTTATCATTTATCTTCTCCCCCTTTTTGTCATAACATCAAAAAGCAAAAAAGATTCAGAGACAGACAAAACGAAACACACGGAGGAAGAGGATGATTTCATTGAAGTTCAAACAGCAGGTACAGAAGTACATGAAGATAAGAAAGATCAGATGCACAAAGACAGATGCAACGAAAAGAAAGAAACAACACAGACTCAATCTAAGATGGCCCTAGTCTTGACAAGATCTTGGTCAGCATCTCTTGAACCTTATTGTTGTGTCCTTCTTGCCTCACCATGAAAGCGCTATACTCAGCATTGAGTGAGCTTTGCTCATCCTGTCTCTTCTGAATATCTTCCAGAGTCCTTGCAAGACGAGAAGATTCATCAGAAGAAGCTTCACCGCTTTCAACCACAGGAATAGCATGTTGATCTGCAGCTTCCATTGATAGATCATTTGCAGGGATTTCCTCAACAGGAACAGTTTTAGCAACATGATCTTCAGCATCTGCTTCTTGCATAGAAGCATCTCCATATTCTGCAGCAGGAATTGCCGAGTCTCCATTCTCAAGTGCCTGAAGAATGGCAGCTAGATTCCTGGGAGCAGAAGGACTTTCAACTTCTGGTGGGTCAACAACTTCTGGAATGACCAAGCTTGGGTCTTTCTTAGAAGGGTTTTCCCTCAGAAAGTCAAAGAGAGTCTTGAAGTCTCCTAGCAGAACAGGATAATCAGGAACAAAGATAACAATATCCCTGCATGGATTTGCTTCTAATGCAGCAGCCAATCTTAATTGTTCCATCTCATCCAAGAAGGGCTTCTCTTCCAACAGATGTCTACCTTTGAGACTAGCAAACCAGAAATCTTCATAATTCCTCAGAATTCCACGAGGCCGTGGGGCAGCAGCTACACAGGCTTCCTGAAGTTCTAAAAACAGAGCATCTGATTCTCTGCGAAAGATCCTCCAGAAGTTCCGCATAGCAACATCATTCAATCCAGAACTTTCAGCAATTCTGAGAGTATCAAAGGTACTTCTGAGATTCCTCTTTAAGTTTTCAAAAACTACACCAATAGGATATACAGGGCGAAATTTTATTTGGGTTTTTGAAAAGGCAGGATTGGAAGTGAAGTACGGATGAGGTTCTCTATCCAACCTATAAGAAGATTCTGCTTCAGTATCAGAATCTAACACTACCACTTCAGCTTCAGGACGAGGCTTGGGAGTGTAGTTGCAATCACGGAGCAGCTGCTCATGTGATGCAGAGGTTGGAAAAGGAGAATCACAAAGATTGTTTTGAGAGGTGGAGGGAGTATGTTCAAGAGTGGCATTGAGAGAAGGTTGAGATGGAAAGAGAGTTTGAAGGGGTGGTATATCCAGAACAGGATTTATGGTAGGTGGAGAGGAAGGAATGGTTATAGGAGAAGATGGAGGTGTAAGAACATGGACAAGGACAGGTGATTCTGATGTGGCTTTTTCTGGTTCAGGTGTGGGGACAACCTCTATTGGTGCAACTTCTGAACGAACAGCAGGAACAGAATCAGGTTCAGAAATGCATATACCTTTGGAACCTCTCAGAAAAGCTTTGGCCACATCCTCAGTCTTCTTCTGCTTCTTACTCTTCGGCTCTTCAATAATCTTTGTTTTGCCGCTAGCGATTTCTTTCCTTCTGACATATGCCAGAACTTCTGGTTGATTCTCAGCCTCTTGAGAGATATTTTCTTCATCAGATTCTGGAAGAATCATCTTTCTTTTTCTGATTTTCTTCTTCTCAACAACTTCAACAATCTCAGCATTGTTATTTGACTTCTTCTTCTTTTTCTCAGCTTCCTTCTTTTTCTTCTCAAAATCAGCAGAGACAGCCTTAGCAACCTTTGCAATGACTTCTTCTGGGACCACTTCTTTCTTGGTAGTAGCAGCAGGATGATCAAACTTTCTTTTGGTCCTTTCTTCCCTCTTACGATTCACTTTAATAGGAGCACCTTTGTCTTGATCTTTAAGACTCTTATCCTCTTTTTGTGACTTCAGATACTTAGTTCTGACTTCAGGTACCTCACTATTGAAGAAGATTTCAAAGTCAGCTAGTACTGGTTTTCTTCTGATTCTTGTTCCAGCTAGAGGTTGAGGAACTTTGAGGATAGTGTCAATTATTTTCATTTTCTTTAAAGAAAAAGCATTCAGACAGGCTCCAGAGGTGACAGTAAGGTCTTTGATAATACCTTCAGACTCCAGACTCTCAACAATCTTGGAATGCACCAGAAGGTTTGTAATAATTCTACCAAAAGGAATGAGTGTTCCACCATTTTCTTTTCTGAAAGCGTTTCTGGAATCCTTTACTGCTTTCCACATATGGTTGAAGATAATGTAAATCGCATCAACCTTCTTCTGAGTGGCAATGCAATAAAGAATATACCTTTGATCATTACTGATGAAATCCGAGGCATGTGTTGATTTCCTATGGTAGAAACACCCAAGAAGGATCTTTGCCCAGATTCTGTAGACATCTTTCAAATCCTTGACGTATTTTGTTTTCTTGACATTTTGATAGAGAGTGGATAGAACATCTCCCACATCTGCCCTTTGATCAAACTCATAAACCCCTTCAGGGTTTTTCAGATCAAACATCATTCTTAGGATGTTTTCAGTAATAACAACAAACTTTCCATGGACGAAAGAAAGTATAGATTTTGGAGCAACCACAGCATGTGCCCAGAACTCCTTGACAAGATCCGGATAAACTGGACCAACGAACTCAGCAAACAGCGAGGTCCATCCTTGAAAGATGATGTCTTCTTTAAGGTGAAATTGGTTTTCTTCAATGTTGTCAAAGTCAACCATGAGTTCACACAGAACTTCCAGTTCATCTTTAGGAATGGAGCATGCAACAACAGGAGTGAGTTGCAAAGTTTCTTCTAGGAGATGATGAGGAACAGATGACTCAGCATTTTGGGATGAGAAGGCAGCCATGGATGCAGAATGAACAAAAACGAACAGGAAAAGCGAACTGGGTTTTCGATTAGGGTTTTTTTTAGAAAACGGCTAAGAACTTTTTCAAACGAGAGAATGCAAGGAGAGAGAGAGAGAGAGAGAGAGAGACAAGGGAGCGAAAAAGATGTAAGATATGATTTGAAAAGAATATATAGAGACGGATTTGAAAAGGAGAATAAAAAGAAATATAAACTGAACAGTTCCAGAATCAGAGGAAATCAATTTTATTAAATGATGAGTGACGTGAGGAGAGAGAACGTGGTAAATGAAATGATTTAAAACAGTTACCTAGGTCGGCGTCTTTTCAACTGCACGCTTTGTACTAACCGTACAGACACGTGTTCACCATCAGATAATAGGTGACAGCTGTAAATTTCAGAATAGACTTTACGCCTTTAGATTCTGATCACTGCTTCTGATCTGATCAAGTTTCTCTTCAGGAAACACTCCTTCTGAAGTGTGCTGATATAAATCTGAATGATCTTCTGATCCATTACTTCTGATATACACAGCTTCTGGAGGTTCACTTCTTTGTTCTGCAGCTTCTGATAAGACAAAATTGTATCTGCAGAAATTCTTAAGCTGCTTTGTTTCATCAGAAACAAGTTTATCATCAAACCAGATATATATTGATTCGTCCATAATCAATGTTTCAATTTTTATATATTCTGTAGCATTTGGAGCATTCAGAATAACCAAGAACGAAACACCATTGCTTGAGAAACAGACAAGACAAATGATTTCAAGACTGATAAACTATCTTTTCTGATCTCCTACGAACAAAGTTTCTTCAACAGATTTAAGTACCAGAACTTGGAAGACAGTCTTTCTTCCCTTCAAGTGTTGAGACCAACTTGAGTCCAGGAGACATGTCATGTTGACTTTTATCTTCTTTGTCACCAAGAGAATCTGCAAAAGAAATAGTCTTTTTCTTTGGTACCCACATTTTCTTGAGTCCTTTCTTGTTAGATTTTCTCAAGTTCTGATTGAACTTGGGTTTAACATTGTAAGCAATAGGAGGAACAGCATGATAATTTTTAATGTGAGTTTCATGATATTTCCTAGGTTGTGTCACATGCTTTTTGGTGTGTGTTATGTGAAAACTTTGAGCATGTGAAGTGTGCCTAATATCATGGGAGTGGCCATACTTGAACTGATCATACAATGGCTTGTATGTGAGTTTCATTTCATCAACAGGTTCAAGTTTGTATGGGGTTTCACCCTCAAAACCAATGCCAACTCTTTTGTTTCCAGACACAGCATATATCATAGAAGCTAGCTGACTTCTGCCAATACTTCTAGATAAGAACTTCCTGAAACTTAAATCATATTCTTTCAGAATATGGTTTAGACTAGGAGTGGATTTTTCTGAATCAGAAGGAGATCCAACATTATTGGATAATTTTAAAAGTTTTTCTTTTAATTCAGAATTCTCCAACTCAAGCTTCTTTGTTTCAAATTCAAATAGCTTTTTCAGCTTTTTGTATTTGAGACTAATCTGAGACTTGAGTTCCAGAAGTTCAGTTAGACCGGAAACTAACTCATCTCTAGTAAGTTCAGAAAATACCTCTTCAGAATCTGATTCTGATGTAGATTCTGATCCGTCATCTTCTGTCGCCATCAGCGCACAGTTGGCCTGCTCATCTTCAGAGTCTGAATCATCTTCTGACTCATCCCAGGTTGCCATAAGACCTTTCTTCTTATGAAACTTCTTCTTGGGATTCTCCTTCTGAAGATTTGGACATTCATTCTTGAAGTGTCCAGGCTCATTGCATTCATAGCACATGACCTTCTTCTTGTCATATCTTCTGTCATCAGAAGATTCTCCACGTTCAAATTTCTTTGAACTTCTGAAGCCTCTGAACTTTCTTTGCTTGGTCTTCCAGAGTTGATTTAGCCTTCTGGAGATCAAAGACAGTTCATCTTCTTCTTCAGATTCTGATTCTTCAGGATCTTCTTCTCTAGCCTGAAAAGCGTTAGTACATTTCTTGATATTGGATTTTAATGCAATAGACTTACCTTTCTTTTGAGGCTCATTTGCGTCCAGCTCTATTTCATGACTTCTCAAGGCACTGATGAGCTCTTCCAGAGAAACTTCATTCAGATTCTTTGCAATCTTGAATGCAGTCACCATAGGACCCCATCTTCTGGGTAAGCTTCTGATGATCTTCTTAACGTGATCAGCCTTGGTGTATCCCTTGTCAAGAACTCTCAATCCAGCAGTAAGAGTTTGAAATCTTGAAAACATCTTTTCAATGTCTTCATCATCCTCCATCTTGAAGGCTTCATACTTCTGGATTAAAGCTAGAGCTTTAGTCTCCTTGACTTGAGCATTTCCTTCATGAGTCATTTTCAAGGACTCATATATGTCATAGGCCGTTTCCCTATTAGATATCTTCTCATACTCAGCATGAGAGATAGCATTCAGCAAAACAGTTCTGCATTTATGATGATTCCTGAAAAGCTTTTTCTAATCATCATTCATTTCTTGCCTTGTCAGCTTTACGCCTCTGGCATTTACTGGATGTTTGTAACCATCCATCAGAAGATCCCATAGATCACCATCTAGACAAAGAAAGTAACTTTCCAGTTTATCTTTCCAGTATTCAAAGTTTTCACCGTCAAATACCGGCGGTCTAATATAACCATTGTTACCGTTGTATTGCTCAGCAGAGCCAGATGTAGATACAGGTGTAGACTTTTCACTTTCATCAACCATCTTTTACTGAAGCGTTTTTCTCTTCCTGAATCTTTTCTAAACACGGTTAAGTGCTTGCACCTTAGAACCGGCGCTCTGATGCCAATTGAAGGATAGAAAAACACTTAGAAAGGGGGGGGGTTTGAATAAGTGTAGATTTAAAACTTGACAGATAAAAATAAATTGCACAGTTATTTTTATCCTGGTTCGTTGTTAACTAAACTACTCCAGTCCACCCCCGCAGAGATGATTTACCTCAACTGAGGATTTAATCCACTAATCGCACGGATTACAATGGTTTTCCACTTAGTCAGCAACTAAGTCTTCCAGAGTCTTCTGATCACACACTGATCACTCCAGGAACAACTGCTTAGATACCCTCTAAGACTTTTCTAGAGTATACTGATCCACACGATCACTCTAGTTACAACCTGCTTAGATAACCTCTAAGACTTCCTAGAGTATTCTGATCCACACGATCACTCTAGTTCCTTACAACTTAATGTAATCAATTCTAAGAGTATTACAAATGCTTCTTAAAAGCGATAATCACAAACTGTGATATTTCTCTTAACGTTTAAGCTTAATCTCACTAATATATTACAACAGCAATGTAGTGAGCTTTGATGAAGATGAAGATTCTGAGCTTTGATTTGAACAGCATTTCAGCAAGTTAATTTGAGTTGTTTTGGTTCAGGATCGTTAACCTTGCTTCTCATCAGAACTTCATATTTATAGGCGTTGGAGAAGATGACCGTTGAGTGCATTTAATGCTTTGCGTGTTCCGTACAGCATCGCATTTAATGTTATACGCTTTTGTCAACTACCTCGAGCCTTGTTCACGCTGTGTCTACTGACGTAGCCTAGAATAGCTTTTAACGTTTCTTTTGTCAGTCAGCGTAGCTTGCCACTTGTACTTCCTTCTGATCTGATGTTTGTGAATACAACGTTTGAATATCATCAGAGTCAAACAGCTTGGTGCAAAGCATCTTCTGATCTTCTGACCTTGAAGTGCTTCTGAGCGTGATACCATCAGAACTTCAGTGCTTCTGTTCTCTTGTTCTTCTGATGCTTCCATAGACCCATGTTCTGATTCTGCTTCGACCATCTTCTGATGTCTTGCCAGACCATGTTCTGATGTTGCATGCTGAACCCTTAAGACAAAGCTTCTGAGCGCTGAATTATGCGTACTCTTTATATATTCCCTGAAAAGGAAATTGCATTGGATTAGAGTACCATATTATCTTAAGCAAAATTCATATTATTGTTATCATCAAAACTAAGATAATTGATCAGAACAAATCTTGTTCTAACAATATGGGCCTAAATATATCACCCCCTATTCACTCCTAACATCACTAAATAAGCCCAATATAATATATTCTATATATTATTTCTATTTTAGTTACTAAATTAAATAACACCAATAATTAAATAGACACAAATATACACATCAAGTTAGTTAATATATATCAATTAACACACCAAATTAATTAATATAATCAATTATTATACCATCTAACAATCAATTAATTAATTAACACACCAAATAAAGTCAAATAAAATAGTAAAATAAATACCGATAAAATCCTCTAATAACTCAATGTCTCATATTTCCGGTCAAATCTTAATTACTCAAAAAATTCCCAAAACGCTAAATATTAACTCATTAATATTTCTAATACTAAATATATTAAAATTTTCGATTAAATATCGATCCGCTATCCCGAACTAATACCGACTAAATCGTCCCAAAACGCAAAAATTTCAATAAACATCACAAATGACTAAATTAAGAAAATAATTATTTTTCCGGGCGTTACAACTCTCCCCCACTTAAAAGGTTTTCGGCCTCGAAAATTACCTCAAACGAATAACTCCGGATACGATTCCTTCATCTTATCCTCGAGCTTCTAAGTGATATTGCCATCGGCGACTCCACCGCATATCTCTTTCACCAAAGAAATCTCTTTAACACGAAGCTTCTTAACTTTCCGATCCTCGATCCTCATAGGCGATGTTTCAACCGTTAAATTGTCTCTTACTTGAACATCGTCTAACTGAACAACATGAGATGGATCCGAAATATACCTCCTCAACTGAGACACGTGGAACACGTCATGAAGATTAGAAAGAGACGGTGGCAATGAAATCCGGTATGCCACTTCACCAATCCTTTCTGAAATCTGATAAGGACCAATGAAACGCGGCGTCAACTTACGCGACTTCAAAGCTCTACCAACACCCGTCATTGAGAAACACATGATCATCCTTCTCAAACTCGAGAGCCTTCTTCCTCTTATCATGATAACTATTTTGACGACTCTGAGAAGCCTTCATCTTCTCTTGAATCATCTTAATCTTATCCGTAGTCTCTTGAATCAATTCGGGTCCAACCACAACACTCTCTCCCGATTCATACCAACACAAAGGAGTTCTACACCTCCTACCATAAAGAGCCTCAAAAGGAGCCATTCCAATACTCGAATGGAAACTGTTGTTATAGGTAAACTTGATCAAAGGCAAGAAACTATCCTAATTCCCTCCTTGTTCCAAAACACAAGACCTTAAAAGATCTTCAAGCGACTGAATAGTCCTCTCCGTTTGACCATCAGTTTGCGGATGATACGCTGAACTCAAACGCAACTTCGTACCCAAGGCATTTTGCAAACCTTCCCAAAATCTCGAAGTGAACCTCAGATCTCTATCCAAAACCATACTCGACGGGATACCATGCAAGCACACAATCTTCTCGATGTACAACTTAGCAAGCCTCTCCATCGAATAATCCATCCTCGTCGAAATAAAATGAGCATATTTAGTCAACCGATCCACAATGACCCAAATCACCTCACAATTACTCGATGTTCTCGGCAAACCTGAAACAAAATCCATAGAGATACTATCCCACTTCCACTCGGGAATAGATAACGGTTGCATCAAACCAGACGGTTTTTGATGTTCAATCTTTGACTTTTGACAAGTCAAACATGAATACACAAATTCCACTATGTCCTTCTTCTTACCTTGCCACCAAAACATTTTCCTCAAATCTTGATACATTTTAGTAGCACCAGGATGAATACTCAAACTACTTCTATGTCCTTCATCAAGAATCCTTCTCTTCAAGTCCATAACATCAGGAACACAAACTCTATCACGACACCTCATGATACCATTCTCATCAATCCGAAAGTCACCACCTTTACCTTGATTAATCAATGTAAATCGATCAACCAAACCCAAATCAGATTTCTGTCCTTCTCGAATCTCATCCAAAATACCACTAGTAAGCTTCAACATACCAAGTTTCACACCACTAGAAGTATCTTCACATACCAAACTCAAATCTCTGAACTGTTCTAACAAGTCAAACTCTCGAACCATCAACATAGACATGTGCAAAGACTTCCTATTCAAGGCATCAGCTACAACATTCGCCTTACCAGGATGGTAGTTCAAACCAAAATCATAGTCCTTCAAGAACTCCAACCATCTCCTTTGCCTTATATTCAACTCTTTCTGATCGAACAAGTACTTCAAGCTCTTGTAATCACTAAACACATCAAACCTCGACCCAAACAAATAATGCCTCCAAAGCTTCAAAACAAACACAACGGCGACCAACTCTAAATCATGCGTCGGATAATTCCTCTCATGAACTTTAAGTTGCCTTGAAGCATAAGCTACAACTTGTCCTTTTTGCATTAGAACACCTCCCAAACCCAACAAAGAAGCATCACAATACACAACAAAAGGTTCTAACAGATCCGGTAAAATCAAAATAGGAGCAGAAGTCAATCTTCTCTTAAGCTCTTGAAAATTCTCTTCACATTGCGAAGTCCAAATAAAGGCTTGACCTTTCCTAGTCAACTGCGTCAACGGTAACGAAAACTTAGAAAATCCCTCAATGAACTTCATGTAATAACCAGCCAAACCAAAAAAACTTCTAATCTCTGAAACAGATTTTGGAGCCTCCCATTGAGATACAGCTTCAACCTTAACGGGATCAACCGAAATACCACCACTAGAAATCACATGTCCGAGAAAGCTCACTTCCTTCAACCAAAACTCACACTTAGAAAGCTTAGCAAACAGCTGCTTCTCTTTCAACACAGACAACACGATCCTCAAATGCTCAGCATGCTCTTCTTCATTCTTGGAATACACCAGAATATCATCAATGAACACAACAACAAACTTGTCTAAGTACTCATGAAAAATTCGGTTCATATATTCCATAAACACACCAGGCGCATTAGTCACACCAAATGGCATAACTGAATACTCATAATGACCATACCTCGTCCGAAAAGCAGTCTTTTGAATATCCTCCACCTTCACACGAATCTGATGATACCCAGACCTCAAATCAATCTTGCTAAACACACAAGCTCCAACCAACTGATCCATCAAATCATCAATTCTCGGAAGTGGATACTTGTTCTTAATTGTCACCTTGTTCAATTGTCTATAATCAACACATAATCTCATCGAACCTTCTTTCTTCTTGACCAATAGAACATGTGCACCCCACGGCGACACACTAGGACGAATAAATCTCTTCTCAAGCAAATCTTCAAGTTGACTCTTCAACTCTTTCAACTCAGAAGCAGACATTCTATAGGGAGCCATCGATACAGGACTAGTTCCAAGAACTAAATCAATCGAAAACTCAACCTCTCGTTCCGGCGGTAAATCATTTATATCTTCAGGAAATACCTCCTCAAAATCACAAACTATTGGCAATTCCTCAATGTTTCTCTTCTCGTGCACATCTAAGGTTGCCAACAACATAAACAATTCGGCTTCATCTTGCACCGATTCATCGACTTGCTTAGCAGACAAAAACAAATCTTTTTTAACACAATTCTCAGGAAAGATGACCGTCTTATTAAAACAGTTGATATACACACGATTAAATTCCAACCAATTCATACCCAAAATCACATCATGTTGTTCTAAAGGAAGACAAACTAAATCAATCCCAAAATCTCTATCAAAGATAATCAATGGACAATTCAGACACACATAGGAAGTAGAAACAGAACCCATAGCAGGTGTATTAATAACCATACTTCTACGCATATCAGATAATACAAGATTCAATCTCTTAGCACAATCCAAAGAAATGAAAGAATGTGTTGCACCGGTATCAATAATGGCAATCAAAGGTGTACCATTAATAAAACACGTACCTTGGATTAGCCTCTCATCAGTATTGGCCTCCGCACCAGATAATGCAAACACTTTTCCCTTCTCCTGCTCCTTCTTTGGTTTATCACATTTGGTACTAATGTGACCTTTCTCTCCACAGTTGAAACAAGTCACACTCGAACCAGTCCTACAATTGATTGCTTTGTGACCACTCTTACCACACTTGAAACATGTCATAGGATCCTTACCACAATCGATAGCACGATGACCTTCAACACCACATTTGAAGCACTTAAGTGGAGTAGAAGATCCTCCCCCACTTGGCTTCTTGCCAAAACCAGCTTGTTTCCTCTTGTCATCATACGGTTTCCCACGATCTTGATTTTTCCCTTTCAACCTCTTGTAGAAAGAAGCACTCTCCCTACTATCCTCATCATAAATCCGACTCTTGTTAACCAATTCAGTAAAACGGGTAATCTGTTGGTAACCAATAGCCTTCTTGATGTCATGTCTCAAGCCATTCACAAACTTCAAGCATTTAGATCTCTCGGCATTAGCAGTATTATAGTGGGGACAATACTTGATAAGCTCGTGAAATTTAGCAGCATAAACGGCAACAATACCATTTCCTTGCTTCAACTCAAGGAACTCCACCTCTTTCTTCCCACGACAATCTTCCGGAAAATAGTTCTCCAAGAAGACATCACGGAAAAGATCCCAAGTAACCTCAATGCCATCTTCTTCAAACCTCTGAAGAGTGTTGTTCCACCAATCTTCAGCTTCCTTCTCCAGCATATGAGTACCAAGCCGCACTTTCTGAGCATCAGTACAGTTCATAACTCTAAAGATCTTCTCAATCGCCTTCAGCCAAGCTTGAGCTTTATCAGGTTCATGCTCACCCTCAAAGACAGGAGGATTGTTTCTCTAGAATCTCCCCAAAGCACGGTACTCATCATCATCTCCATTCCGGTTACCAGCATTCGCTTGAGGAATCTGACCAATGGAGCCAGCCAACATCCTCAACGCCTCAGCAATGGCATCATCATTCCTGCCTGCAACCATCGTCCTATGACAACCAAACAACCAGACAAACAGTATCGATCGTGTCAGATACACAAATCAAATACAACAGGATTAGAAAACATTAACAACTATTGACCAACTGGTCGACCATGCTCTGATACCACTAATGTAACACCCCTTTTATACCCCAAAATGAATAAGCATATAATCAGAGAATAAGCATGCATATAATTCAAAAGGGAGTCACATCGGCGTTTTAAATATACGAAAAGCTTTTAAAAAACCGACAGCATTTATCTACAATATACGATACACCTGGTCATTTCAAATAACACCTAAACAGTTACTCATAATTCATACAGAATATGCATTCACAGCGAAAAATATTAAAATACTCATGTATTTCATAAAATGATTCATGTCCCATACCATGATCATATCTCAATAATCATCTCAACATAAAATAAATCATAATCAGAATATTTGGCTTGAAAGCCTCTCAAACAACAAGTAGCCAAATAACAAGTTCTCAAGTCATAAACATAATACATAACCAAATAGAAACATGAGTTCAACACGACTAGTCTACCCAGTGTTACATGACCAGAGCATCGACTCACTACCTAATCTCCAACAAACACGGAAGAAAACTCCGGCTAGATCGCGCACGAGCTACTAAACTCCAGAACCTGCATGTCGCCAAACGAGGGCAACATTAAAACAGAAAGGGTGAGAATACGAATCATTATGAAGTAAGTATAATAAGATACAATGGTTAAAATCAACAATTATAGGAATTTATTACACCATGCCTAATCATGTAAAATAATACTAATCAATATATTCACATATATTAAGCATTCGACAAGTACAAAGAGTATATTATTCCAATTTCAATACTATATTTCCAATTATGCACATAACCATAATTATCACATATTCACACATTTAACAAGTATGTATCAAAACATCACCCATTTCAATTATCAAACTCATACACATATCACAACTACATCAATTTCACATTTTCAATTACCGCATAACTCTAATGTGACTCAATGCAAGATATGTGACGCTATGCATGTGGTACCGCAATGTGAACCCAACGTTTCACCGCTTTCCGATTCAATATCTAGAATCCAAGCCACGCTTCTGATACGGACAAGATCAAAGCCACCACGTATTTTTCCAATTAAGGATCAACGTATTCTACGTCTATTTCCATTCAAGGATCACCGTCTATTACCATGTGAACCCACAGTTTCATCGCTTCCACAATAAAGCCGACTATGCCATGAATGAATGTACAATTACCAACCAACTATGCAATTAAAATTATCTCATCAATCTTAACTTACCGCATACCCATAATAATTCAACTCTATGAATTATATATCAAATTGTACACAACATTCACAACACATTGATATCAATCCACATAATAGAAACAATATTCAATTATGATTCACAAAATACAATTAACACTAGTAAATCATACTATCTCATGTTAATTCATATTGCCAACAAAATATAAGAATATACTTCCAAACCAAGTATCAATTCATTAGTATTGTGCAAAAAATACGATTACGGTCAAATTCTCAAGATACCGTATTTTACCGACAAAACCGAATAATTGATCTAATTCCAAATTTATTTCAATCAATTAAACTCATTGAAATTAATTAAACTATTAATTAAATCAACTAATTAATAATTACACTACATTAGTTCCAAGTTTCTAATTCATTTTCTATTCTAAAACCAATATTTAATATAAAAGATATTCAAATTCACACTATTTCGGTCGGTCCGTAAATATCACATTTTCAACAAATTAACAACACCATGTAAATCTACTAATTAAACTTAGCTACCACGTAAATTTTCATTAAATTTTGGATAACTAATTATACCGCTTAATTCCGCTATTCGGTCAAACGGGACTGTTTAAATTATATAGCATTAATTATGCCGTCTGTCTAAGCGTTCTACCAGTAGCCAACCAATTTGTTTTACTCTTAAAACATATGTAGTGACTATACCAACTTGTAACAACCATTATTATTATTATAATTATACTAAAGACATGTAGTAACTTAGAATGTGAGTCTTTCTGTGATGTCAATGGTCATCTAAAAACATGCTGATGCCGCTACTGTATATATCAATTTGATATTATATCTATCAGATTGTTCTATCCAGCAAAAACAATATTTCCTACAATATACATATATGTTAATAGGTGATTATTAGTCATCTATCAATTTCAACAATGTACCCATTACTATCATCAAAACATGTTCCTAACAACAATTTCATGAATTCTCAACAAAACCTAACATGTCAAAAACCTAAATTAGAAGAACAAAATCCCTAAATCATGTTTATCTACCCAATGACCCAATCTTACTAACCCATAATAATAAGGATTCCCCCCTTACCTCTTCAATTTCTCCTTCAAACCCTAGCTCCTCTTTTCTTCCCCTTTCTCTTTTTCTCCTTTCTTCTTTTTCTTTCTCAGCTTCTCTATTTCTATCTATCCGTGTAAAATGAAATAATGAATAGAAACTAGGTCACTCCCTCATCCTAACCTCTACTAAGTTATACTATATGGGCCTAAATATATCACCTCCTATTTACTCCTAACATCACTAAATAAGCCCAATATAATATATTCTATATATTATTTCTATTTTAGTTACTAAATTAAATAACACCAATAATTAAATAGACACAAATATACACACCAAGTTAGTTAATATATATCAATTAACACACCAAATTAATTAATATAATCAATTATTATACCATCTAACAATCAATTAATTAATTAACACACCAAATAAAGTCAAATAAAATAGTAAAATAAATACCGATAAAATCCTCTAATAACTCAATGTCTCATATTTCCGGTCAAACCTTAATTACTCATAAAATTCCCAAAACGCTAAATATTAACTCATTAATATTTCTAATACTAAAAATATTAAAATTTTCGATTAAATATCGATCCGCTATCCCGAACTAATACCGAGTAAATCGTCCCAAAACGCGAAAATTTCAATAAACATCACAAATGACTAAATTAAGAAAATAATTATTTTTCCGGGTGTTACACATAACAGGTATACCAAGCTAGTTTATACTAGCCTATGCATACCAATTATACCAGGCTATGTACACCAGTCCATGTT
This sequence comes from Vicia villosa, assembly GCF_029867415.1. Classification (NCBI taxonomy): domain Eukaryota; kingdom Viridiplantae; phylum Streptophyta; class Magnoliopsida; order Fabales; family Fabaceae; genus Vicia; species Vicia villosa. Next base: position 52,979,070 of record NC_081181.1, on the reverse strand, counting down.
ATATCAATTTATGCATACCAGTTTTAAAGTTTAAGCTTTTACCAATTATAGCAGTTCATGTTTGAGAAGACGTGGAGTTTGTGTTTATGCTAGTTATACTTGTGATAACAATTATACTAGTTATACTAGTCTAGTTTATACCTTTTATACAAGTTATATCAAACATTGAGATAAAAAACATAACTTGTTTATCAACATTAAAAAAGCACATAAATCTGTTCATAACAGACATACAAAACAAACTACTCACCTTCCTGAACACCACCACCTTGGTCACCATCATCCTGTCCTCACCTTCTTGAACACCACCACCTTGCACGCCATCATGTTGTCCCTCACCTTCATCAACACCACTTTACACTTTATCATATTGTCCACCGCTAACTGCTTCTTCGTATAGTTTAACAATCAATTCTTCTTTCTCCTCAACATTTAGAATGTCGTCAGGATTTAATTCTTCTTCCACAAAAGGCCCTTATATAACTCAGGCTCAGACACATCATGTTGTGTATAAATATCAACACTAAAATGCATGTTACAAAAATGTGCAATATCTAATTCACCTTTGTCATCAGTTAACATATTCATCCCAAATGTTGGGTCCTTGTACCATATTATATCTATTTCCCTATAACTTAGTTCCTTCACTATACCTACCAACTCAAAATAACTCCACTTGTCAATATCATTTTTTAACTCAGTAACTGTTCCTCTTTGATATACAGTTAGTTCATTATCCAAAAATGAACCACCATGATGAATCAACAAAAGCAAACATTTTTCTATGACTACCTATATCCAGCAAATCATAATTAGAAGGGGGGAGCACAAAATGAATTTCCTAAAACATAAAGCGAACAAAAAACAATTATCCTAAAACCTAGACTGTGCAGAATATGTATAACCTAAAACCTAACTTATAATTTAAACCAAAAGTTGAAAACAACCAGAAAATGTAAAACCTAGCTATAACGTATAGCATTTGAAAATTATAACTCGCAAAACCTAAAACATGTAGCATTTGAATATGAAAAAAATCCTAAATTAGAAATACGTAAAACCTACTAATCGGTTTGAAACTTTATCTTCAAATTCACCTTTGCCCTCGTGTTCCACGAACAATGGCTTTTTCTCACCTTCGATTTTGCCTAAGTAGACCTTCTCTCGAGCGCCTCCACTACTTTCATTGCCTCCATGAACTAATCATCTTATTAGGGTTTTTTCGGATGGAAAACGAAAAATGACACATCATTACACTTTGTTTCTCTTAAATCAGTAATGCGTGTAATGTGTTTTTTAATTTGGTCTCCACATCAGCGCTAAATAGACATCACAAGGCAAATATTTTTGACTTTGAATAACATAGCTAAAAAAAAGGACAAATGTGCCATTGTTTTATGAATTAAGAAATTAAATTGTTCTTTTTAAAAGTTAAGGGACCAAAAAAAATCCGAAATATAGATAGGAGACAAAAAAGAATACTTAACCTATATTTTTATATAAGTGTTTGTTTATTTCATAATTTAACAATAAAATATTTATTTATTTTTTAATTTTATTGAAAACTTAAAAATTAATATTTTACATCTTGATCAATTTAATTTTACTAAAAATTCGAGTAACATATAGATATACTTAGATACCCAAATATATACTCAAATGTTAGTGTTCACAAATGTCTTCGAATACAACTTTTTTTTTCTTAAAAAGAAAACAGGTATAAGCAGGAAACCCTAGCACTCATTACCATTTCTAGATATCCTACACCCAATAAACCCCACCATGAGATATCCTACACCCAATAAACCCCACCATGAGATATCCTACACCCAATAAACCCCACCATGAGGCATGAGATATCTTTTATTTCTATCTCTCTCTGTTATTTTGTTTTTCTGTTGCAATGAAAGATTGAAAAGTGTATCGTGGAATTTAACCTGATACAAGAATTTTCTAGAAAAGAAAAACAAAACCTGATTAAAGTAAAAGGTATCTGCTCGGGAAAGTGACATTGTCCTTTTCTTTTTTTTTATACCGACGTTGAGGCGTGTTTTGGCAATGAGTTCACACTATTTTTTGTTTTACACGATTTTTGTTTTTGATAATTGAGTTTACACAAATTTTGATAGTGTTGATGAATTAACCGACCTGGCTACCTTAAATGAGGAGTTCACTTAAATGATTTATTTGGGTTCATTGAATACTGAAAATCTGAAATAATGTAAAATGATGTTTTTGTTGTGAAATTAATTTTAAAAAACAAATGTATTATGAAAGTAGATATTGAACGAAAGAAAGAGAAAAAAAAAGAATTATATTACGTTTTTATTTTATTTTATTATTTTACTACTTTTATATTAAAATTTAAAATTATTTAAAATAATTTTTTATAAATTTATTTTTGAAATATCTTTTTTAAAGAATTATGTAATTTATTTTGACTTAGAAATATTTAAGGGCTCTCTTTTATCAACTCAACTTCTTTATTTTAATTAAAATTCTAAAATCTTCATCAACATCAATTAAACTTTCAATAATCTTCATCATCAAAATAAACTTATAAAAATCTATATCATTTTCATTAAATCAAAAATTGTATTGGTTCGGAACTAGCCAAAGACACAATACAAACGAGACTCGGGAGTAAAGTCCAATGATACATAGCCCATCAAAAACATTCATCTATAACTATTCTTCTATAACTACTAGCGTTCAAACTGACACTCCTGTGCCCGTCTGTCCGCTGTTTTAATGCGCACAGCAGAGAAAAATAAACATGTGTATATTTTTAATGAGTTTTTTTATACAATTCCTTTGCTAAAATAATAATATTAGGTTTTATTCTCTCTCATATATATATATATATATATATATATATATATATATAGCCGTCTCAAGTTTTTGGAGGCCTTGTGTAGACTAGCCACAATTTAACAAGAATAAAATAAATAGAGGCCCTATATAATCAAGATTTAACCTGACAAATATTTTATGAGGCTCCATTTAACCATAAATTAACCTTGAAAATTTTGAGGCCCTGTGCGATAGGCCGCATTGCACACCCTCAAAGACGGCCCTGTATATATAAATGATATATTTTTTTATAACTACTAGCGTTCAAACTGGCACTCCCGTGCCCGTCTGTCCGCTTTTTTAATGTGCACAGCAGAGAAAAGTAAACATGTGTATATTTTTGATGAGTTTTTATTATACAATTCCTTTGCTAAAATAATAATATTGGTTTTTATATATATATATATATATATATATATATATATATATATATATATATATATATATATATATATATATATATATATATATATATATATATATATATATATAAATGATGTATATTCTCTCTCTCCTCCATTATTAAAATAAATGATGTAGGAGAGAGAAAAAAAAGATTCACATATAATCTCCACCATTTATTTTAAAATTCAATGGTTGAGATTCATTCTCATATTCTCATATTCTCATATAAATATGGTATTCTCATATGATAAACAATATATATATATATATATATATATATATATATATATATATATATATATATATATATATATATATATATATATATATATATATATATATATATATATATATATATATATATATATATATATATATATATATATATAGAGAGAGAGAGAGAGAGAGAGAGTGTTAAAAGATAGTGTAGTGACAGTGTAAAATAGTTTTACACTGTCATCCAATTGAAAATCATTAATTTGCCATGTTATTAAATTATTCTTTAAATAAAAAATGATTTAATTAAATACGTGGTGGTGATTGGTTGACAGGTGTAAAATATTTTTACACTGTCTGTGCATCACTTCTTTTCTATATATATATATATATATATATATATATATATATATATATATATATATATATATATATATATATATATATATTGATGCATTTTTTTAGTATTATGTCAAATCAGACAGTAAATTTTAAATTATTTATATAATTTAACACTTTAAAATATTTTGATTGAATGGATATGTTAATATTTCTTTACTGAAAATGCATTACCATTAAATTTTTTTATAATTTGCTTTAGTGGACTAAATTAAATAAAATTTATTTGGAATCCAAAATAAAATAAAAAACAGTGTTTCTTATATATATTTTAAAGTGGAGTTCTGTTGCTTAAAAAAAAAAAAAAAGTAGAAATTCGACGTAAGTTTTTTAAGGTTAAATATATTTTTGAACCTCTTAAATATTTTAAATTTTATTTTTAGTCCCTCAAAATATTTCTTTTAAAGAATGGTCCTTCTAAAAATTTTAATTTTACTTTTGGTCCTTCCTGCCAAAATCGTCGCTAAAATTATCGTTAACTCTCGCTAAAACTGTCGGTAATTCTATCGCTAAGTTGCATGAGGAACTAAAAGTTAAAATTAAAATTTTAGGAGAACCATTTCTTGAAGAAAATATTTTGAGGAGCTAAAAACGAAAATTTGAAATATTTAAAAGGAATAAAAATATATTTAACAATTTTTTTAAAATGCACTGTATTTAATATTTGATATTAATTATCAAGTTACAGTCAAGGACATTACCAATAACAATTGATGAAAAATCAGGCCACATTCACAATTTTTGCATTGCCAATGAACTCACATTGGAGTTCTATCTAAATGAAAGTAGAGTATTATTAAAATTTGTGTGTACAACTTAACTATTTTTAAATAAAAAACAAAAAAAAAATTATGTTAGACTCAGCCAACAAAAATAGTTAAATACAATTACTTCATCCCCTATCATAGCATCCATGGAAAACAAAAAATAAATAAATGAAATATAAATAAATTATGAAGAGAAAAGATGAAAGGGTAGGAGAAAATGATAAAGAATAATAATAAAGGATCCTTACACTGCAAAATGAAAGTAATCATTTTCTCTCTCTCTTTTTCTCCATTGTCAATGTAGTCACAATTTCCCCTCCTTCAATATCTTGTTGGAAATTATAAAATAATAATTACTATAATGTGCTCTAATGTGATAAAAAATGGGAATAGATTTTTGGTTGTTGCATAAATTTGTTTTTTGAATTCAAATTTACAACATTTCATGAAGGGGTGCCTTGTGTCATTATAGATGAACCATTGCAATATATGGTGAAAAAGTGTTGTTTCATCAAGAGTTGCAAACTTATGAAACAACACATACATGGCCTTTAAATACACATTTATGAATCCAAAAAAACAAACAAAAATCATAAATCCTCCTTCAGACACTCTTCCTTGCATTCGAGTTTTTCGTCGGTCTTACGGAAACTCGACAAAAGGCTGAAATATCCTGGGTATTCTTGCGTTTCAACTCTAAGACATATTGAGAGTGCTTGAAATACTTATAAGGAAAATGACTTCGTTCACGATTCTAGCCTCGATTACATTCGGTTTAAATTGATTTTTTTAGCAATCTTATAAGTATTTCAAGTAATGGCAACCGAGACTTTCATATCAAGAATCAAGAACAAAATTATCATAATAAATTCGGATACGTTCTTATTTTAATTTCATAGCATAGTTGTTAAAATCCAAATGAAAATTTTAAACAATCGGTATTAGAGTGTTCTTATCGGTATTAGGATTTTTGACAATAATTAATTTATATAATAATAATATAAAATTATCATTAATATATGCTTGAATTGTTTTTCGGAAAAACTTTCCAAAACGTAATGTAGATTATGAATCATTAGTTACATGAAATAAATAAATGAATGTCAATTTTATGTGTTTGGATTGTTGTTAATTGATTTCTCTTTGAAATGGTTAGCACGTTTTTTGTCTGTATTGAAATTGAAGTATGAATAAATTTTATATATTATATCAATATGATGCACAGTAAGCAAACATAAGCCATAATTGATTTTTATATCAATTTAACGTTATGAAATTGCACACTAGTAAACAAATACATGTCTGGTATGCATGTAATTAATACTCATCAAGTGTGTTGGTACATTGCAACGAAACAGAACCATTATATTGGTTCAGTACAGATTCTTAAATCTTTTTCACAATAACATTTTTTTTAAAAGAAAATATCACAAATTATGACCCCTATGCGTATGTATTGTACAATATAGCATTTGTTATATTTATTATTTATTGGTATTCAAATAAATTGGATTTCAAATTTTATTTTGAAATATTATATTAAAATTTGCTAATTATTAAAGTCATCAAATTTATTAAAGTTCATGATTTTAAATTATGCAATTGAGTTTTGATTTGTATTCTATGTGACTAACATGTTTATCTTCAATGAGACTTTTTATTATAAGACACATGAAGATCATTTAAAGATGGTTCATGACTTCTATGAATTTGGAGTCTTATTAAATCCCCTTATATAGAATTTTGAGAACCTTATTGCGGAGGATAAAGAATTTGAGATTCTCACAAGTTAAAAACCTTGTGAGGAAGGTTCTCCAAGGATTGTTGAAAACACAAATCAAAAGTTCGTCAAAGATTGCTATGCATTAAATATATTTTGGATATATATTTAAAAGGAAGTATCATAGTGATGGTACATTAAACATTTACGAAGATAGATGATTAACCAAGGGTTTTAGACAAAAGGAACGTGTTGATTCTTTTAACACATATGTATTAGAAGGAAGCACAGCGAAATTTATAATTTTGTTTGCTTTGGCTTCCTAGCATGACCTTATGATTCATCAAAAGGATGTCAAAACGAAATTCCTAAATGAATATCTCGATGAGGAGATTTACGTGGAGAAATCACAAGGTTATGTGCTTCTTGGTAATGAACAAAAGGTGTGGAAGCTTGTCAAATATGTGTATAGATTAAACAAGCATCGAAAAAATGACATCAAAAGGTTGACTTTGTCATAGCAAGGTTCGCAAATTAAGGGTGATACACATAACTTAGAAGGAGACTTTTCATTCTAATAAAAACACAAATTCAAAGAGTTTGTCATCATCAAAAAGGTGGAGATTGTGAAGAATATATCTTATATATAATTTTGATGAGGACAAATATTAACAAAGAAGAAAATGATCAAAAGTGTCATGCACATCAATGATGAAGTTGATCAAGAAGTTTTAGCAAAGAAATTCAAGCGAAGAATTTGAGAGAAGTGAACATAACTAAGGTACTCATTGCAATTTATATTATACTATTGTAAATTGCTCATAATTTCATCTCTCACTTCATCTAAAACCTTCTTGCATCATCATGCATGATTATCTAAAAATCTTCTTCATATAATTCTTCAGACAAGTGTTTGTACACAAAGTTGTGTGAGAATAGTGTGATACTTCGTTGATTACATGTTAATCATTAGCAACGAGATGAATGGAATATTAGAAACAAAGAGGTTTCTAGCTTCCACATTTAAGATGGAAAATCTTGAAATAATGGACACTCTTTTTAGGATCAAAGTAATATGAAAATAGTGGGTGTTATGAACTTATCTTAGTGTTAAAATGATGATGGAAGAGTTATGGCTATATTAGAATACACAAGTGAAATTGGTTTTCTAATGCAATGTATTATATGCAATATAGCAGTTGCAATTAGTAAATGAGTAGATTTACTAGAAATCCAAATAGGATTTTCGATTATCTTTTAAAGAAACCAAAATCTTGACCTCCATCATGGTAGGTTTCCTATCATATTAGAAGGATATACCAATATGAGTTGGATATCGAGTGTTGGAGATCATAAATTTACATGTGAGTGGATATTTACACTAGTTGGAAGTGAGATTTCTTGGAAGAGCAAGAAACAAACATGCATCACTCTCTTGACCATGGAGCCATGGTGTATGGATCTCGCTTCCACTAGTCAAAGAAGTTAAATGGTTGAGGGACCTTCTGTCAGAAGTTCCATTGGCTAAATACAATATTTCAAAGGTGTTAACACAATGTGTTAGTCAAGCCAATTTAGCAAGAGAATTCAGATAAGTGTAAAATAGAAAGTTTGGGCACTGAGGCCTTACACATTCGTGAGAAAATTGATTAAAGATGTAATCATTTATTCGCATATATACGATCGATCTATAATTTGGGAATTCATTTACTAAGCCACTGGCCAGAGACTTAGTAAAAACAACCTCGAGAGGTATGGGGTTGAAACTCCTTGAGTAAGAGTTCCAACAGCGGCGGCAACCCAATCTTACGTTAACACAACATTAACCTCAAGATTTTCAATGGGTAACAACAAGTCGTTGATTTGGATAATTGTCGAAAATTTCCTGATAATGTTGACCTTAAAACGAAGGTTGAGTTTTATTTTAAAACTCTTAATGAAGTTCAATACCGAGGGTACGTGTCTCGTGGAAAAGGACACAATATGAACTTCACCTATGTGAATTTCGAGATGGTGCCGTCTCAAAGTGTGAGAGTTGGAGTTTCTCTCATGAAAAATTCATGAAACAGGATAGCATATGGCCATAAATAAGTGCTAAGCGAGATATGTAGAGGAAGAACCTTTAAAGAGTGTGTGTAAGGTAACGCCGGTCTAATCATATGGATCAATGGTTTAAAAGAATTACTACCTAATATTCCGATTAAACTTTGCGTTATTCTCACTAAGGTTAAGTTTTAAATTGAAAGATACCTAACTGTATTAACACTCTTTATATCTTTATTTCTTGAATGAGTTTTTGTCATTATTAGAACAAGTGGGGGATTGTTGGAAATTATAAAATAATAATTACCATAGTGTGTTCTAATGTGACAAAAAATGGGAATAGATTTTTGGTTGTTGCATAAATTTGTTTTTTGAATTCAAATTTACAACATTTTATGAAGGGGTGCCTTGTGTCATTATAGATGAACCATTGCAATATATGGTGAAAAGGTGTTGTTTCATCAAGAGTTGCAAACTTATGAAACAACACATGCGTGGCTTATAAATACACATTTATGAATCCAAAAAAATACACAAAAATCATAAATCCTCTTTCAGACACTCTTCCTTGCATTCGAGTTTTTTGTCGGTCTTACGCAAACTCGACAAAAGACTGAATTATCCTGGATATTCCTGCATTCAAACTCTAAGACATATTGAGAGTGCTTGAAATACTTATAAAGAAAGTGATTTCGTTCACGATTCTAGCCTCGATTACATTCAGTTTAAATGATTTTTCTAACCTATCTCTCTTCCTTCTTTGATAAGTTAAAGCAAATAACAACATGAAAGTAGAAACAAAAATAAACTTCTTCATTTTCTCAAGTACACATGTCATGTTTCTTCATATGATCCTATTAAGTTTTTCTCTATACATTTTCTGTTTCTCTAACTTCTAAAACCAGTATGATCTAAAACTAGATTTATATTTATGATCATCATCACCATTTAGCCCATATATATGATACGAAAACATAAAAAAATAGAGATACCAACCTTCTCACGATTTCCACTCATTAATCCAAAGAAGATGTTGCTCCATTTTTTTCATCAATGAACTCACTAAACAATGATAGCAATACTTATAAGTCATACGAACAAAAACAAAGGAGTATATGGCATTAATCCCAAACAAAAAGAATAAAGAAAGTAACCATGACAAATAAAAACAACCCTTTTCCTTTGTGATTGAATGTCATAACAATGTTTCAATACTAAACTACGGACTCAAATACTACCGGACAATAAAGAATCATTTAATTTAAAAAGAACTTGAAACAAAAGAAAACTTGCAAATAACATTGAAGTTTCTGAAACAATACGTTTTAATTTATGCAAACTTTTGCATTTACTTGAACCTTTCATTGTCGCCATAAATCATAATCTCCTCATTTCTCCTATTTTTTCTTTGTTTGTGTCAATTTCATTTTTCGTTTGATCAATTGTGCATGCAGTAGAACGTGAGAAACCATAACTCAAATGTAAAACTAAGAGGGAGGAAGTTAAAGGGATCTAGTTTGAAAAACCGTGCAATTACAGTTACACAGAAAAGACTAAGGATTAACTTGTAATAACAATTATTTGATAAGGATAAGAATGGAAAAATAAAAAGGCCAGCCCAAAAAACATGTATCCTCTTTATATTTACATTTCAAAATTACCCTTTAACTACTATTATATTTACTAAAAAGTTATATCACAATAACTACTTACACAATAGAAATAGAAGGAACCGATGCCAAAAATAACTACCGCTTATACTTTTCATTGTGGAACTATTTTACTGAGCCAACCGTTTTCTTAAGCACGGTGAAATTGAGGCGAGAGGAAATAGTCACTGTTTTCACTCTGGAACAGCTTTTTTGCCTGCACCATAAACACTACAAACATGAAGATATACCTACTTCTTTTTGGCTACAGTAATCAATTTCTCTCTGAAACACTCTTTTAAATTTATATTTACTTATTCATTTGTTTTACTCTATGGACTTAGTTATTTAATTTTCTCTATATTTTTCTCCATGACTTAACTGAATTCATACCTCCATAAACTTTTTTTAGCAACAAAAAACTTTTTTGTAGGAACACATAGAAATTCATTGTCCTATATTATCTTATTAAAACTTAACTCTTCCATTTCAATTCCATTTATATATATCATGTGTAAAAAAAAAATTTATCTTATTGAAATTCATAGCTATCAAACTCCTTTAATGAATAGTAAAAAAAAAAAAAAACTTATACGTAAGAAAAGAAAATATAGCTGCATAGAGGATATGATGAGAATTCTTGAGGATGAAAAGGATTTGTTTCCCATCAACGGTGCATAGTGAACACAAGAAATCTTGATCTTTTGGTACTCAAGAGAGAAAGTTTTGTTCATAAAGTAGTTTTTTTAATGGAAAATTGCCGGAAAATGTCTTTGCATTCAACCGGTAGTTAGACAAAAAAGTATCCCTACCTAAATCACCTTGATTCATTAATTTGAAATGTTTTAAAATTGGTTATTTCATGGTAACTTACTTGTTATTATTGATTTGTAAGAAAGATTAGGGGTTGAAGAAATAAGGGAAAAATGATGAATCCTGACTAAAGATTAAAACTTTTTAGTGAATGAGTTTGAATATATTTGGATTTTGATGGGAAATTGGAAGACAAAAAAATTTTGGAAAATTAGTATTAGTTTAATGGACCAAAAAAATAAAAAATAATAAAAAGGAAGATGAATTTTGTTCTGTTGTTCTGTTGTTCGTAAGATGAATTTTATGTTTCAATTTTTTTTCGTACTAACAAAAGTATCATTATGATTTGTTGGTTTATGAATAATTATGATAGAATGAAGAAAAAACATGGGAAAAAAACACGGTATGAATCAATGAAGAATGGTTGTAAGGGTGCCCGTGCTGTATTTTTCAACAGAACGGAAATTCTAGCATGTCAGTAAAAAGGACAAAGGTTACAAAGCAGTGAAGAATTCATACAAATTGTTAGAGCATCTCCAACTGTGGACCTATTTTTGAGTTTCTTGTGGGACCTATTAAGCCACGTCAGCTTGAAACAACTCAACTATTTTTTCACTCCAATGGTGCAACTTAATTCATATTGGGTCCCACAACTTTACTTTATTTATTAATATTTTATTCATATTAAATTTTATATCAATTAAAATAATAATTTTAATTATTTAAATTAAAATTGATATAAAATACATAAAATTCAAAATAAACTTATAATTTAAAATGATAATTAATATTAATCTCAAATACATGACATATAATTAAAAACAATAAAAATAAATAACATTACATAATAAATTAAACTTAAATGTCATCATCTACATGTCCAAAACATTCCCAAATATACTTAACTAAATTTTTTTGAAGTTGACGATGAACTTGTTTTTCTCGAATACTTGCTCTTCTTTGTAGTCTTGTTGCAAGATTCAGATGAGGACCGCTAAATGTTTCGGTTGTTGAGTTGTTGTCATCCACATTATCATAAGAGTAATCAAAATTACCTCCATATGTATGTCGTTCGTCTTCCACAATCATGTTGTGCAATATGATGCAGGCATATATGGTATGCTTGAGGGTGTCCATGTGCCAGGCACGTGCTGGGCCACGTATAATTGCAAATCGAGATTGAAGCACTCCAAATGCCCGCTTCACATCTTTTCTAGCTGATTCTTGATGTTGAGAAAATAACTTTTGTTTTCTCCCTGTGGCATTGAAATGGTCTTGACAAATGTAGCCCACTCAGGATATATACCATCTGCTAAATAATACCCCATATTATATGATGTCCCATTGATTGTATATTGTACATTGGGAGCATGTCCTTCCAAAATATCGTTAAATGTAACACCCCAAATCTACCCAACGAATATTTAATGAAATCAGAGTGCGGAAATTCAACATACAATTGGGATGTCACATTCAACGTAAAACAACAAACAACTTAATCACATATATCATAGATACATAGCACATAACTCGGATGAACCGATAAAACCTGTTTACTCTTTTAAAAAATAAAACAACTTTTATTAATAATAATAATATCAATTATTCAACTTCACTTCGCATAATATCTTTATTAAACTGAAACAACTTCACCAACATCATATTACTTCATAAACTCCACTTAAAAGTTAACAACTTATAGTTATAACAACAATTAAAAGAAAATCGTTCATCCCCCAAGTGCTACGTATCAGAGCAAGACCCAACTCGAACTAACAGTAACTAAAGACTTCATAAAAATACTTCGACTTCCACAGCTATTCTTGAGTACCTGTCCATTTCCCATGGAAGGGAAACATCATTCAGAAGGGTGAGATATCCAACAATATAAACAAGCGTATGATAAATAATATGAGATCATACAATTTCACCACTTCATACTTATTCAAACAACAATTATAATAACAAATAGCAACAACGGTTATAATAATTATTTACCAACAACAAGTATAATAACAATTATCAGCAACAAGTATAACAACAACAACTGATAACAACAACAACAACGTAATAACAACAGCAACTTCAAATGCGACTCAACTGTGCAAATGCATGTGGTACCATTGGAGAAGAACTCCCAACTTAAACATATGCCAGGTTATCGAGGCATTTCAACTTAAACAGGTGCCATCAAGGCCAACTTAAACAGGTGCCGTCAAGGCCAACTTAAACAGTTTGTCAATCCAGGCCAACGTAATATGCAAATGTATGCATGCAACAATAACAACAACTACAACGTCACAACACAACAATGCAACAACCACAAACAACTTAATCAACCTTGGTCATAAGACCTGCAACTTAATCAACGCATCATCAATAACTTAAACAACATTGGTCATAACACCTGCAACTTAATCAACGTATCAACAACAACAACAACCAGAACAACAGCAACGAAAACAACAACTTAAACATGCATCAATTGCATCAACTTAATCATTACAAAACAGCCCCTAAACATCTAGGTACTATTTCTTCAATTTATTAATTAATCTACTACCAACAATTCTTATCATTCTAATTCCAATTCTACTATTCGTTAATTCTATTATTAATTCCAATTATGCTACTAATTCAGCCTGCTACATATATCATCGTTATTACTACTGCTATTTCTTCTTCACACCAATTCCATCTTTATACAACTTAATCCATTAACTACATATCTCATCATTAAGAATCATCACTATAATATCTACTAATTAAATTAATCAATTCCAACGGTATAATATTCTAATTAATTTAAACCAATTTCTTCACTAATAATAATTATAATTCTTCTCAAGTTAATCCTACTAAGGCTTGATCCCAACAACCAACATAAAACATCAACAGCCAGAAATCAAAATATATTTCTAAAACTCGTATAGCAAGCGCCGCGAACCTCTCTTTGCGCCGCGAACACCACAGAAACCTTCAGTTCGCGCCGCGCCCAAATCTTGACGCTTACCTGCGCTGACAGCATCTTCCAATAAAATTAAAACTCAATTTTCTTCCTTCGATTCCAGTACAATTCAATTTCGACCATCACAGGAACATAGCAATATTATAGTTATACTCCACCAACATCTAGCAATTTTCTACAACTAATTCCTCAATAATAATAATTATAAACCCTAGGTTAATTTCCCACAACCATTGATTGAACTTTTATAACCTTATTCACCGACGTCAATCAATTTCAATATTCAACAATACAATCACAACACACAAAAGAGGCAATCATACAACCATAACCCCCACATATTATTCATCATAATCCCGTTTATAGAGCTAGAACCCCACCCTTACCTTGGATATGAGATTGCTCTACTCTCCCGGTTGCCATAGCTTATGCCGCTGCTTCCAACTTCAGAACATCTTTTCTAACAACGTACAGAGACGCACCAAAAACCTGTTCGGAAATCGCTTTGTCAGACGGACTTAAAATCATCAAAACGAAAATCGATCCAGTCAGAAGTTACCTCTACAAGTCTGGAACGTTGTACCCAAGAACCGCGACGATCCAACGGTTGGATTGGGAGAAACGTCCGTTTTACTAAGGTGTCTCACTGCAGAAACTTGCTGCGAAAATTGGACTTCCTCTAGCTTTTCTCTTCTGCAATGGCTCTCTTCTTCACCTCTCCTCCAAACCCTATTCCTCTTTGTGTTATGATAGCTCTTCCTTCTTCCAATTCTAAATCCAACATAGTAAGGTTATTTTATTTAATCACTTAAATAACTTAATTGGGCCTAAGTGACATACCCCCTCCTTACTTCACAACAACTTAAATTAAACCCAAAGTTATTTTTAAGCTCATTAATAAAATAACACTTCAACTTTATTTCACCAAGTTAATCCGATTAATTACCATGCCAACTTAATAAAATAATTCCGATTGATCCACGAACTTTGATTAAATCCAATGATTAAATTATTAAATAATTTAATTAACTAATTAATTAAATTCGGGGCGTTACATTAAACACGTTGGATTGGTTTAACACATTAATGTCATTGTTTGAACCTGCAATACCAAAAAAAGCATGCCAAATCCATAAGTCTTGTGATGCCACTGCTTCAAGCATGATTGTGGGCTTACCATGATCACCTCGACAAAACTGTCCTAAATTAAAGTGGTTGATAAATTAAAGTGGTACTAATGACCATTTTACATAAGTGATACTAACTACATTCCATATTTTTTTTCATCTTATTACAATACTTTTCATGAATATCTCGTTGACCATCGCTCATAGTAGAAGTATCTTTCATCAGGATTTGATAGACCTTTACTTCTATCTCGTCCTCCTTACTTTGCGCTAGTCTTTCCATTGTCGTTGTTCTTTTATTCCTTGCATCTTGCTTAGCAGTTGGAATTTCATTTGCCTTACCCTTTCTTTTTGCTGCTTTTTGTCCCATTGGATGCTCCATTGGTGATGTAGAGTTAAACTCATAACTTGAAGGTGTATCTGGGTTATCCGATGATGCCCCACTAGCAGAAGTCTTTATTATTTTTGAAGAACTTCCAATCGATTCTCCCATCCATTTAGGTTCATCTTTTAACAGTCGCCATGCGTACTCAAGATTGAATGTTGTACCTTGATCCTGAGCAAAAAAAGCATGTGCAGCGGCCATGATATCGTTCTCCGATGTCCCACTTTTCTTTCCATTAACAGCTTGTTTGTAACACCCAACAAATTTTTGAACCAAGCCATTTATTCGATGCCATCGAAATTTTAATTGTCCCCCTAACTTTTCCCGCGATTGTCCACGATAGTGGTTATAATTGGCAGCAACCCTTACCCAAAAACTCTCAGCCTTTTGATCAACTCCCACTACTGGATCCTTTGAAACATTGAGCCATGATTGGATAAGAAGTATATCCTCATCCCTTGTAAATTGCTCTCGAGATTTTTTTTAACGACAGTACTTTTTTCTTTTTCAGCATCAACTTGAGTAGAAAACGGTGGAAGTTGACAACCGGACATCGGTTTATGACGAAAAAATTCCATACTATTAGAATTCATTTGAGGGCGAGGAAACATATTTGGATTGTTTGGTGACAAAAAAATATGGCGGGGTTTGTTGACACCGATGGAATTTGGGCATTTTGAGAATTAGGATTTTGATAATTTTGCATGTAATTGAACATAGCTTGTTGCATTAGAAAGAGAAAAAATTCTGCCACCCTAGAGAACCAACCTAAGGGCTTTGGCTAATATGCATAAGGATTTTACTTATGCACCATGCATAAGTCTACATAAGCCATTGGATCATGTTTTTAATCCAGTATTGAGTATTGAGTATTGAGTATTGAGTAATGAGTGGTGAGTATTGAGTATTGAGTAATAACAATTGATGTCTATAATTTGATCCAATGATCCAAGGGTCCATAATAATCTATGCATGATGCATAGATTTTTATCTATGCACGGTAACTGCACCCCAACCTAAGAACCTCCCGTTGGAGGTGGTCTTGGGAAGCTAGAATAAAAACTCTAACAAAAGCTAATAAAAAAATTGTAAATTCTACGCTAAGAAGATAAATAAAATTAACTAATAAAAATAAAGATTCATTTTTTTTCATTGATACCCTAATGTCTCAATAAGACTATAATATATAATGTTACTAGTGGATAACAAACTAAAAAGCCCAAATATTAATAAAGGCCCAAATAAATAACAATACAAATAAAACTACTAAATTGTTAATAAATTTAAATACTAAATTCTACTCTCTATCACAAATCTAAAGCACTCTGGTTTAGATAGTTTAAGACTTCAATTTCATTATCGCATTTTTCAAAATTAAGTGGTCCTTTTATTTGGAACAAATATTTTTTCCATTAATTTATGATTAGAATTTGAATCCATTACAATCAATTTTGAAGAATCCGACTTTATTTATGTTTTGTTGAATTTTTACCAGGTAAATTGGCTACCACAGGACTTGAATAACCATCATTCAGTATAGATCTGCAATCTATATTTTATATCTGTATATAGTTTGAAAATATAATTATATTTTAACTCTTATGTAAAGTTTATTTTGCTAATTATGGTTACTTCCTCCATTTTATCCTTTTAATTCAGATTTAATTTTCATTTTAAATGGTTACTTTACAAGAATTGTTGTAGAGAGAAACGCTAATTTATTTCTTCACATTTCATATATTGAAAAGTTTTTTAAGAAAATGAAACAATTACAAAATTAAGGAGAAAAGAAGCGGATGGCATTTTTTGTTCAAAAAATCTGCATCTAACATGATGTGTGCAATGCTCTCTCTCCTAAAATGTTGTTTATATTAGTGGAAACAATTACACAATTAATTAAAAATGTTGTTTATAAATTCACGTGGAGAGAGAAGTTAAGATTAAAAAATATGAGAAATTAGAAGTTAAGCTAAAAAAACATGAAATATTTTGTTTAACATTCAAGTTTTTAGAAGTATAAAGTTTAATTATTTCAATCTTATCTTTGCTATGTAAAGTTGGCCTCAATATTTTTTATATTGTTAATTACTCGGACTTGATATTAAATTATTTAAATGTGTTAAAAGTGAATATTATCATCTTACTTTTATTTTTAATAACTATGTTCAGATAATATTTTTTTTAAAGAGATCGCGATGGAATCACAATCGGAATGAGTGCATCCCCAACCTCGCTTCAAGGAGCTCTTTTAAACCTCCTGATCAAAAATCGATTCCAATTACTATTATTAAGGAGACCGAGAAGAAAACACTCCAAAAATAATGATCTCCTACAACCAAATTTCACCTTATCGGAAAGAAAAATCAAAAGAATCCATGAACTAATGCTATCGAAATAGAATAAATGAACTGTTGATGCAAAGTTCCAAATTCGTTGTTATCATCGAGTCAAATCACACACTCTAGAATGCTCAACCTATAGTGCGAGCTTGACCAATCCAAACATAACTCGAGACGAACATGAAGGTAGATTTCTAGCGCGTAAGCTGAGGTGGAATGATAAAAGAAAAACTCTACGCATCCGGGAATTCATTACCTTTTGCAAAGGAAGGCATACCTACCGAATTTGTTTCCATTATGGATGATAAGGAAACCGTTCCCGAGTCTCCTTGGGGAATGACACATGGAAAAGAACAGTAGAGTAGCTACCAACAACAACCTATCAAGCTAAGCTATCAAAACATGCAGCAACTAAAAAACGAGACCAAGATATGTTCTTCTATAAATCGAAAAAGGATCTATGGGATCTACCTCAATACTTGAGAGAGGCCAAAACCTAAAGGAATTCCAGGTCATGGTTCTGGGTAAGCATCGAGTATGAAACCCTATAAGAGCCAGACCCCACAGCTCGACGTAAAAGGTATGGACCTATTAGGAAATAAAGTATGTTGATGCGTATCCCATCAAAGATAAATCCGACTACCGAAAGACCACATACGGACCCCCTGGTGCCGACTTTTAAAGGAATGCGTGCAAATCTTCACAACATGCAAAATAAGTATTTCATGAGTCTCTTCAAAGATTAATTAAGGAAATATTTTGTCTAACAAGATACTTTCCGCGCGAATAACATTATAATACTTAACAATGTGACAAATTTTCTTTGTAAAACAAGATCCTACTAGGTGGAACGCAGTAAAGTGCACCTAGCACATTCCCTTTTGGAACTAGTCACTCCAAGAGTGTAAAAGATGGAGACCATAAGACATCCACCTTGAACTGTGATTAAAACTAGGGGCAGAGATGGGAACCCCGTCTTAGGCCAGGGACAATTCCTAGTGACACTGAAGACTTACTTTTGTGGAACCTTGTTTTGCAGGTAATATGACATCTAATTTTGATGATGACAACCACCATTATGACAAATCTGTTGACAACTACGATAAGTCAAGCATGAACGATTAAGCAGTTAAAGATATAAACATAAGTATTATGGTTTGAAAATCTCGACTATCCAATGATGGCAAATTAAATGGAAATAATCTGACGCCTCATATCAAGAGATCACAAGAAGTGTCAACATAAAAAGCAACATATGGCAAAAACATGCAGAAAAGGAGTAATCTCTTAATTTAGTAAGTGAGTGATCATATGTAAAGAAAATGAGTTTTTCCGTAAAAGCACAAGGATAAAATACACACACACATACACACTAAAACATTTTTCAAAATGATTTACCAAAAGAAAATACTTTGAAAAACATTAGGAAGTTGTATCACATGAATTAGGAGCAGTCAAATAAGTCATGGCCGAAATTTTGACTTTTCTAATCGATTATAACATATGTCCAATCGTTTGAAATGCACAAACTTAAAGTCCAAGCAAGTTCGAATGCGCCTTGATTATGTGCAATGGCTAGACATCTTAAATTTCCATTTTGAGAACTTACAAAAGTATATTTGCATCATTTAATCGATTAGCAATTTGTTCTAATTGATTAGATAACACTAAAATGTGTTTAATGAAAATTCCTTTTTAAGACAGCCTCTTGCCTATAAATAGAGGTCTAGTTTCTTATTTTAAAGCATTCAGAAACGTATTTTGACACTTTTAACCCTCACACCCTCTCTCTTTAAAGTTTTATTTAACTTCCTTTCACTAAATGTTTAAGCCAAATAACTTTGTGAGAAAATTTTCTTTGTGAAAAATTTCCTTTCTTGAAAGGGTGGAATAGCAAAGTCACCAAGGGAATACTTTATATACACCTTGGCTGAAGACTGTCCATTCAGGTATTTCTCTGTGTTATAAGCTCATCCTTAAAAAGATTATATTTGGGGATTGTGTGATTAGTCCTAGGTTTGGTTGAAGATTAGCCAGTGTTAAAATCTTCCAAGGTTCTTGGTCAGCCCGGTTAAAACCAAGATAAGTTGAAGCTCAACCTGGTATAAAAAACTTTATAGGTTCGAGATTAGCTCGATTAAAATCTCACCGGTTTTTGGTTAGTCCAGTTAAAACCAAGGTATTAAGCTCCAATTTTTTGGAACTTGAAGACTAACCGCTCCCCATATTCGTGGAAAGAATACTAACCACTTCAATCCACCGTTGGAAAGGAATATTGACTACTTCACTCTCAATAATATATTAAATAATAGACGCAAATTCCCCCATCCATCATCTTGTAATATTTGGTGAAGATCAACCATAATTTCCTTGTATAAGGGGGTTCGTGAGTCTTTCCAACTAAAAGCTCTCAATTATTATTGGAAACTCTCAAGATTACTTTTTGGGGAAGGGAGTAGGTGCTTTTGATTTTACCGAACCTATAAAATTCTTGGTGTTCTTCTTCTCCCTTAACTTTTTAATTCTGCAATATATTTTCTGTTATTTAATTTCTACTGCTTAATTTTTTCAAACTATATTTTTAATATGATTTTTTTTTAAAACCAGGTTTTTCTAAACCACACAATTCACCCCCTCTTGTGTGTGACGTCTCAAGTCCAACAACTTTGGCTCTCTTCTGCTAGGACAGGTAACGACAAATCTTGATGGTTAAGTTAGTTTCCACTAAAAGGGATTATGTTGCATTTGCAATAAAAGTAAGTTTTACAATTATCGTATCCATAGAGAGTGGAGATTTTAAGTTTCAAATATCATTCAATAATTTTAAGATGTTAAGTAGAGAATGGTTTTTGTGTTTGTTGTGATGCGAGAAAGTAAATGATAGTAAAGAAAATGGAGATTTCAATGTTAACAATAAGAATACTTGTTGGGGGTAGATTTCATCATTACATATTTATCATTCACTTCCATAGGCCATTAATATGCTCCTCTACTTGGGTATTAATATTATCTCTCGTGTCTCTCATTCATATCTCCTTTCAGTCTCAACGCCATGAGATCAGTGCATTACCCAATAGTCTGATAAATCGGTTATGAACCCCACGTAAAGCACTAAGTTCCAAAAATTATAAAGCAACCAGACTCGACACCGATCCATACTAAAGTAGGTGCGAATATCGCACCCAACCTTATCTTTAGACGCTAGTATCTGATATATGATTATCTTGGATCTAGTAATGACAAAAACCTTTTGATGACAAGTCACACCATGAAATCATGTTTTATGTAGCAAAGCTAAAACAAACATTAAGATTAAAGAGTCTTTAATATTAAAGTATAAGTTATATTACATAGAATGTCATGACCTATTTAGTACATGAATATAATGACTACATCTAACCTTAACAGTGATATTTTAGGTACACTTACTCATGGTAGTGTAACTTCCGGTTATCTCACGAAGCTGATATTAAAAGTGTGATATACCCTATCACTTGAGCACTGCTTCCTCCTTTATGCTCCCTCTCTTATTCTACTACTGTAGACCAAAGTGAATCTACTCTAATTTTGTACTACCTCAAACCACAAAAATTCCATTTTAAATGAACTAGAAACTTCAATTTATATGAAAAAATTTGGACTTCTCGCTAGGCAGACCACTGTCTCGCCTAGCACACCTATGATGCTTTGACCTACTTGACTCAACCTGATTTTCTTTCTAGTAATAAATGATTACATGTCTCCCATGTGGCCCTAACTTCCCTTTCTCGTCTAGCACAACACCCTTTCGAATAACGAGTTAACATTTGCTTCACCATGAAGCAGTTGCAACTGAATATGCCATCTGGCCATTCCACCCTTAGTTTAGTGCACCTATGGTGGGCCTAGCGTGCCTTATTCTTTAGGTTTTTTCTCTGGTCCTGTTTCCGTGTTTCGATTCGTGGTTTTCTAGTTCTTTTTACATATTTTTGATAGCGTACATTTTATGCTGGATAGAATAGATTGGAATCATTTTGTTAATCTATGTCACTCTACCAACGAGAGACTCACGCTTGAGTTTCTCAACTCTTTCCACTATGATACGCATCCCTTGAGCCACGACACTATGAGTTTTAGCAAGACCAAATTGCTGACATGTTGCACTTTCAGCGTCAAGCTGAAATCCCCTGCGAGGTTCCCCTGTGGGGTCCTTGATTTACTAAATTCGGCCGCTTAAGGGAGTGGCTGATTGGGGAATTCAGAACCGACATGGAAGGGAAAAACTCTTCCCACATCCATAATCCCACCGTACGCTACTTTCAACAGATTCTGGCCAATTATATTATTGGTCACAGGGATAATGGTAATGTAAACATGAAATAACTTTTTTTTAGCGATTGTATTTTTAAGCCCACAATGGTCCACTTTGCGGCTTTTATGCTTGCGCACATGAAAAATGTGGCCAGAGCAAAAAGGGGTGTCATTGTTATTAGAGGATTGATTACCTCCATTTTCCATGCTATAGGCCTTGATGCTGAGTTAGGCACGCTCCACCCTGTCCAGGGAAGCACCGCACTAGACATCGCTTCTTATGAGTCACAGCATATGATGAAGACTAAGCACCCAAGATTCGCTGATTAACCTTGTTGAAATTAAGAACATCGCACTGATGTGAAGAACTCGGCAAATTGGTTGTATGACACTTCTGCTAGCGTGGCCGAGAATGCTAATTAGATAGATGCGGATGAGGGTGGGGTCACCAATATTAAGATGGACAGGAGAGATAAATATATTCTCCCTTAATCCTCCACACCATACCTCGTCCCCTCAGTGTGGTCCCTCGCATTCACCATAGTCACACCACTCATCTTCCTCATATATGCATTCTTCTAACACTTTTGCAGGTACCTCATCCGGTGAGCAGACATATGCAATATATTTTTATGTTGCTTTGCAACATGAAGTTGCACACCTGCGTTATAAGATGCACACATGCAACGATCGTGATGCAGAGCGTGATCAACTGTTTTATGCCATGCAAAACCAAATGCAAGGTATGCATGCATCTCAAGTTCAGATGAACGTGAAAATACAGATTATGCAAGCATCTCAGGTTCTGATGGCCGAGTAAATACAGATTATGTAGGTAGGGAGGCTCAACGGGATTAACCGCTTCAATAGATGAGCCAATATATGAAAAACTTACAAGTAAGCATTGATGCCCAGAATGCATAACATGCAGTGCACGATCGTCGGTCACGCAACACAGATGACATAATTCATGATATGTGGTTTCCTTTAGAGGGACACGACATGCGACCTCAAGATCGTAACCATTTCAGGCGTTGAGGCCCCCCTTCCAGGTTCTACCCTTCTCTTTAGCTCTTCTATCCTTACATTGGGGACAATGTAGGATTTAAGTGTAAGGGAGGAGTTTTACTGATTTTATTTACTTTTTTTATCTACTTAGTTTTGGTTTATTTGATTTGTTAGTTTAGATTTAATTTTTGTTGATTTTAATTTCGTAGTTTAGTGTATCGACTCAATTACATGTGATGTCGAGTCATTTATGCATGGTTTTTTGCTGTTTCTCCATAAATTCTTGACCAACTAAAATTTTTTGAAAAAAACTTAGGATTCCTTGCATGATTTGAAAAGTATAGAGGCTACAAAGGAGGAAGAGCTAAGGTTGAGGAGAGTTGGGAAATTTGACAAAATCGGTATTGTCCCAACACCTCAAGTCTCTAGAATATGGATACCAGTTTAAATTCCCATTGTGCCATAGTCTTGAATTTTTATTCGATAGTAATCCTTGAGTAATTTCTTTATCCAGTCAGGCACCATCTATAGTCACACATTAAGTAGGTTAGTTGATGAATATAAGTGAATGATTTGTTGCAAAAAAATGAATAAAATGGGAATTTTGCATCTACTAAATTAGATGACCCTCACCAGGTCACTTAGCCCAACGATGGTTGAACCTTCAAAAATGCATCTTTGATCGAAAATGTGTAAATTTAAAAAGATGTTACCAATTTTCCTAGCATGTGTATGAGATAAAGGGCCTTTATGTGACTGACTCGAATAAAAAAGGATGAAACGGATAGGATAATTAGACTTTGATACAATAACACGATTTGAACTGATATGCATTAGAGGGAGACTTGTGTCCGCAAAATGCAGTTTGTGTTGTCAAAATATCCTTGGTGTCAACACTAGTACCTACCGAATCAACTCTAGCCAATTTGAATTTGTAGCTATGTATAAGTATTTGAGTGCTATGTTTCCCTATGTCTCTTTATTTCTGTATTATTGCACTTCACTGTTTTACATGCTAGCTGGCTTACTTAAGGACAAGCAAGAGTTTAAATCTAGGGGAGTTTGATAACTCGGAAACGTATTGTACTTTTTGACTCGTTTTGCATGCATTTTAGTATCGTTTTATGTCCTTATGTAGTGTTATGCTGGTATTGTGTGCTTATTTCAGGAATATGACAAGAGAAGGCTTATGTGTGACAATACAATGAAAACAACGAAAACTGGACCAAATTCCAAGTATTTTGTTGCCGTGACGGGCTCCCTACTTTCATGACAGGGATGTAAGGTAGACCCTAACCCGCAGGGCCTACCCGCACCCGATTTAACGAGTGAAAACCCGAGTTGACTAGGTTCGGGTTCGGGTGCCACCCGATATTTCGGGTGCGGGTTTGGGTAGTGTGAACCTCGCGCCCGAAACCCGAAATCCCACCCGCTTATATATATTGTTCCATACTCGAGATATTTATGAAGACGCGACCTATAACGTGGAATATGCATATAGCCGTGTACTATGCCCTACCCGACAAACATGTAATTCTGCCGAGAACTGCATGTAGGCAGAAATCGGGTACTTAACCGGAGGCCGAGTTATGAGCGGTTACTAGAGCATCTAGAGGTTGGAAGCTGGGATGACAACCCATTGATGGAGTCGGTTACGCATAATGAATGAGGAAGTTACAAGTATTTATGGACAGTTATAAAACGTTACGAAGCTGATTAATGGTCATTACACCATGGATATCACTATAAAAAGGGGCTCCCAATAGAGGGATAAGTAAGACACTTCTCTTGGAACAAAGTGTATGGCTCACTGATTCCAAATCCCAAAAGCTCAACACAATAACATCCAGTTTTCAAGCTTTCCTCGTCTCTGCTTCCAAATCCCCAAAGCTCATCACAGCAACATCCAATTTTCAAGCTTTCCTCACCTATGAGGGTAAGCTCCACCATATCTAGTTTTTTACAAAATAACATATATATATATATATATATTGTGGAAAGTTATAGGAATATTGTAGGAAAAATGTATTTCATATATTTTGCTGCGGGTTCGAGTTTGAGTGAAAAAACCGAACCCAATGGGTGTGGGTGTGGGTGTGGGTGTTATTTTTCCAACCGCATAGCCTTTCTGGTTCGAGTGGTGATTTCGGGTGCGGGTTTGGGTAGTGTGAAACCCACACCCGACCCTACCTTTAACGCCCGGTTGTTTAATTAATTATTTTATGGTGTGTTTGCGAATTATTTAATAAAATTATGAATTATTTAGGATTATTTTATTTTGTTATATATTAATTAATTATTAATGATAATGTAATAATAATATGAACATTAGGCTTATTATGTTGTTAGTAGTAGTACTAGTGGGGGTGTGAGGTTAAGCCCATTATTAATGGTGAAAATTAGTGAAAAGAATAAAATAAGAGAAATTAGGGAAGAGGTTAGAATTCTGAAAAATTTGAGAAGAACGTAGAAAGAGAGAAGTGCAGAGAGTTAGGGAAACTCCCATTGGAAGCTTTGAGCAACCTTCAATCCAAGGTAAGGGTGGGGTTCTTACTCTATAAGGATTTCTATGATGATGGGTATGATAGAGATTAGGCTTCCTGATTTTGTATCTATGTTTGTATGAAGAATTGAGTTTTGATGTGTTTATGATTGTTGTCACTGATGTGTAATTTCTGTGCCATTGATGAAATTGATGTATGTGTATGAACAAATGCATGATGTTAGTATTAGACTTTAAAAACTGTGTCTTTTGACGACTTTTCGATATGGGAAAGATGGGTTTTTAGGGTTTTGAATGGCAAAAGTTCGTAGCAGGAAAAATTGCAGATTTTTGGTTTTGAATAGGGGGATCCGGTTCCCCTAATAAGGGAACCGGGTTCCCAAAAACAGAGGGTTGGAGGAACCGGTTTCCCAAATAGAGGAACTGGGTTCCATGAGTTGAAATGATTTTTTTTAAAACTTCAAAAAGTCATAACTTTTGACTCGGGTGTCCGTTTGACGCGCCATTTGAACTGTCGAAAAGCTAAAATTATTTCCTATCCAATAAAACTAATTTGAGAACCTTTTGAAAATATTTTTTTGAAATTGTATTTTTCCGGTATTTTGTGACGTTGCGAAGTATGAACATTGTTGTGTGATGTTGTTACCAAAAGGATGTGAGTATAGATTGTAGATTATTATGATAATGATGTTGTGTTGTTGCCAATAATTATTGGCGATTGGGAATGAGGTTATGCCTCATTGATGTGTTGTTATTGTTGTTGCATTTTATGATGTCGCATTATCGAGTCGCATACATTGCATCTTTTACGATGGCCTGGATTGGCAAATACGTTGGCCTGGATTGGCAAGATTGCGAAGAAGGCTTATGCGTTGTTGATATCTCCAATAATTGCAAACTTATGAAGGGGGCTTATGCCCTGTTTGTACCACATGCATGTGCACAGTGTCGGTTGCATTTCATTCTCATAATGATGGTATAATTGGTGAATGAACTTAGTGAATGACGATGTGTTGTTGGATGAATAAAGCGATGCTAATGTTGTATGAAGTGGTGAAATTATGTATGATCTATATCTCCTATATTATTTATCATGCATTCCTCTATATTTTACGATATCTCACCCCTTCTGTTTGAATATTACCCTAAGCTGGTTGATAAGTGCCAAAATGTCGATATTTTGAGTATATATTTGTGGCACTTATCGATTCTATTCATTCCATTTTTGTAATAAAATCCCCACTTTTGTGTATATATTCACATACTTTAGTTTTCATCTCTTTTGTGTATCGTTTAATAGTTTTTCCTTGTTTTTATAGGTATTCATGCATATCGGAGCCTAGAGGAATAAAGTGTCGAAGGTGATAACACGATTTTATATCGTATATTTAGCCTGAAATCCATAGATATTTATAGCATTTTCCGTTTATTATATTGATTTATTATGATATTACGCGAGTTTTTGTTTTGTTTCAGGTTTTACACTCTTATTATGACTATTTGTGAAAAGGAGAAGAAATGGAGCTAAAACGACCTCTATTTATGCCTAAATGATGAAAAATGGGTGCTGAAATAAAAAGGGAGTGCAAATAAGGCCCAAATATGCTAAAGATGACCCAAAGCCCACAAAGGAACAAATCTGCACGTGGCCCAAACCATCCCAGCAGATGGAGACGCACGTCTCCAACGTTCTCTATGCCACATCAGCAAAAGGGAGACGCACGTCTCCATGCCCCTATTTTTCCTCCACTTGAGACGCACGTCTCAAGTCGTTCAAAGCACTTCCTGAAGAAGCGGAGACGCACGTCTCCAAGTCTCAGTCAGAAAAGCTCCCTCAATTCACGGATTCCAACTGTAAAGCCTCGCCTATAAATAGAGGCAGATACTTCACTTCAATCTGTCCGATTTCCTGCTAACGAAGTGCTGCCGAAATTGTACCGTGCATTATATTTTCTGCCTTCCTTTAATTCAAACAGTTATTTTCTCACAACGATTTTTACACCGGAAATTGTTGTGAACCTTTTATAAATCTAGCCTTACGTTAGATTTATCGTCTTTTATTTTCCTTGTTTTATTTTCCGTCCTTTAAATTCCGAAGAACGATCCAGCCAACCTGTGGTGGAAGTTTAGTACTCGAAGATTCAGTTTCAATTTATTTAATTCAGGTTTAATATTTACTGCCTTTATTCATATATTTATTTGCATGATATATTATATGCCAATTAACATGCCTTTTATTATAAGCCAAATTAATTCATGCATGCTTAACTGTATTAATATGTCTGGCTAAATTACTAAGGTATCGGTATGTAAAGTAAGTTAACCGTAGGGATCCGAAATAAATTGGCCTAATTATGTTTTGTTAATTATCACCTGTTTTTGGTTTGTATGTCTAAGTTAATTAGTAAGTCTTAAAACCAATAGAGCGAAAGTTTGAGGGCTTAAGACGGTCAAAGGTTAAAATCAATAGAGCGAAAGTTTGAGATCTTTAACTGGATAGTAGACATAGGACATTAGTTTTAAGGATGGCGAAAGCGTATTAAAACTAATTAGAACTTATTTATTTTCAAAAATTGTTTTTACACCCGAGCGGGATGGCGAAAGCGTACGTTAGGGATATTAGCATGTTCCGAGTCAACAGAGCGGAAGTTTGAGATTAGGAGATTTAAATAGATAACAACTTCATAAAACAGGCATTTTATTAATTACGTTGTTTCCAAAAAGCTTTTCTAAAATCTAATGGGATGGCGAAAGCGTACATTAGGATTAGGATAGTAATCTAAATCAACAGAGCGAAAGTTTGAGACGAGGATTTTTAACCAATTGAATTAGTAAAGATTTTTAATCGAATTATGCAAAAGCCAATGGACCTTCGGATCACCTTAAGTTAAACGAAATACATGCTGATATCTGTCTTTTATTATATTCTTTATTTCTCACAATCACTTCCCCTTAGGAACAATCGAAATATTAGTAGCCCTAGCTTTACATAGTAACCTTAGATAACGGTAGATCGATTCATAGTCCCTGTGGATTCGATATCTTTTAAAACTACACGACACGACTGTGCACTTACAGTCATCAGATTAATAGACACGTAAAGTCGCGATCAAGTTTTTGGCGCCGTTGCCGGGGACTATTTAAGTCGATATCGTAACTCACTGTTACACCGTAGAGACTAGGGAAATTCTTTCCTTTCTTTCTGAACGATTGTATGCCAAATACTCGTTCACAAGGAGGAGATTTAATACAACGAATTAACGAGATCGAACGTTTCATTAACGTCAAACGTCAAGCTCGCAATCTTCCCGAAGTAGCACTAATTCCGATTAATCAGGAATTGACTTTTACTGATCAAATTAATCAAATCACCCCAAAGTTAGAGATGGCTGCTCTTCGTCCTCTTAGAGACTATGCCGCTCCTTCACGCGCTGAACTGCAATCAAGTATCGCGCCATCTGCGATTGAGGCAAACAATTTCGAACTGAAACCTTCGTTGGTCCAAGCTGTTCAACAGAATCAATTCTCTGGAAGCCCTGCAGACGACCCCAACCTCCATTTATCTGTGTTCGTGCAATACGCCGACACTGTCAAAGCTAACAACGTTAGTTCCGAAGCTATTCGATTACGTCTCTTTCCTTTCTCCTTGAGAGATAGAGCTAGAGCGTGGCTTCAATCCCTGCCTTCTAATTCCATAAC
The DNA here is from genome assembly GCF_029867415.1 of Vicia villosa. Taxonomy (NCBI): domain Eukaryota; kingdom Viridiplantae; phylum Streptophyta; class Magnoliopsida; order Fabales; family Fabaceae; genus Vicia; species Vicia villosa. Next base: position 52,949,886 of record NC_081181.1, on the reverse strand, counting down.
TACATGGGATGAATTGAAGAGAGTATTCTTAGCAAGATACTTTCCACCTAGCAAGACTGCTATGCTCAGAGGTCAAATCAACGGATTTACCCAGAAAGATAATGAATCACTCTTCGAAGCTTGGGAACGTTACAAGGACATGCTTAGACTATGCCCTCATCATGGACTCGAACCATGGCTGATCATCCATACTTTCTATGGTGGTCTCTTATATAACACTAAAATGACTATAGATGCCGCTGCTGGCGGAGCATTAATGGACAAACCCCATGATGAAGCATACAACCTCATAGAGAACATGGCACAAAACCATTACCAATGGGGTGGAGAACGAGCCGCTCTAGAGAAAGCCTAAACCAAAGGAGGAATGTACGAAATAAGTGGTATAGACCGTGTTAACGCTAAAGTAGACGCTTTAACTCAAAAGATCGAGAACTTAACCATCACTCCTTCAGCCACCGCTGCTACTGTAACACCTAACTGCGAGATTTGTGGATTAACTGGACATGCAGTTGCCGAATGTCAACTCTTGACTGGAATCCCATCTGATCAAGTAAACTATGCTCAAGGAAACCCTTATTCTAACACGTACAACCCTGGATGGAAAAACCACCCGAACTTTTCTTATAAAAACAACAACGCGTTGTACGCGCCTAGACAAGCACCTGCTGTGCCACCTGGCTACCAAAAAGCGCCTGTAGCTGCTCAAAACACCCCTAGGAAGTCAAATATAGAAATCATGATGGAGAACTTTATAGCTTCCCAACAACAAACCAATAAGGACTTCCTAAATCAAAACATCCACAATAGCGAGCAACTAAAACAACTATCGAACAAAGTAGATGCCTTAGCTACGCATAACAAAATGTTAGAAACTCAAATCTCACAAGTAGCTCAACAATAAGCACCTACTGCCGCCCCTGCTGGCACGTTTCCTGCTCAACCACAACCTAATCCTAAAGGACATGCGAACGCGATAACACTACGAAGTGGAACGAATTACGATGGACCCATTGATCCTAGAACTCAAAACGCACCCATGTCACAACAAGAGCCAAAGGAAACCCAAAAGACATCAACCGATGATCAAACTGCTAAGGCCAATGAGAGCAACAACGAAGTGGAACCTGAAAAAGAAAAACCCTACGTTCCACCACCACCTTATAAGCCACCAATTCCTTACCCTTAGAGATTAGCTAAATCAAAAACCGAAGCGCAATTTAAAAGATTTGTAGAACTTCTGAAACAATTAAACATAACCATACCGTTCACAGAAGCCATAACTGAAATGCCTTCGTACGCTAAATTCCTAAAAGAAATCCTATCAAACAAAAAGAAACTCGAGGATAATGAAACTGTAACGCTTACCGCTGAATGTAGCGCTATCATCCAAAATAACATGCCTCCAAAACTGAAAGATCCTGGTAGTTTCTCTATACCCTGCGTAATAGGAAAAACCATCATAGAGAAAGCCCTGTGCGATTTAGGAGCCAGTGTTAGTTTGATGCCTCTTTCAACCTGTAAGAAACTAAATCTGGGTGAGCTTAAAGCAACGAGAATGTCTCTTCAATTAGCTGACCGTTCAGTCAAATACCCTGTAGGAATGTTAGAAAATATCCCTGTTCGTGTAGGTCAATTCTACATCCCAACTGATTTCATCATTATGGATATCCAAGAAGATTCTAACATCCCGATCATATTAGGAAGACCATTCTTAGCAACCGCTGGTGCAATCATAGATGTCAAGCGAGGAAAGCTTACTTTCGAAGTAGGAGAAGAGAAAATAGAATTTATAATTTCCCAATTCCTAAAAGCACCCTCTATAATTGACACATGCTGCTCTGCCGACATAATCGACGAGTGTGTTGATGAAATAAAATCCGAACCAAATAAGGAAACCGAGATCCTAAAAATTCCTATACCGCCTATCTTTGAAGATGACAACTGGCGTGGGGAATATCAAGATGACCATCTGAGTGAATGTTTAGCCTTAACTCCTGATCCTATACCTGGACCGAAGAAACCTGCTATAGAACTGAAAACACTGCCTACCGATCTTAGATACGAATTCTTAGACGAAGAACGTAACCGACCAGTTATAGTTAACGCTGACTTAGGACAAACCGAGACTATAAAATTACTTACTGTCCTGAGAAAATACCCAACCGCTTTAGGATATAACATATCAGATTTGAAAGGAATAAGTCCTTCCCTCTGTATGCACCGCATTATGCTCGAAGACGATTGTAAAACCTCTAGAGAACATCAAAGGCGAATAAATCCTATTATGAGCGATGTGGTTAAAAAGGAAATCCAAAAACTGCTAGAAGCCGGAATAATATACCCTATATCCGATAGTAAATGGGTTAGCCCTGTTCATGTCGTACCAAAGAAAGGAGGAGTTACTGTAATCACTAGCGCAAAAGGCAAATCTGTAGCACAACGTACCCAAACTGGATGGAGAATGTGCATTGACTATAGGAAGCTAAACAAAGCTACCCGAAAAGACCATTTCCCTTTACCTTTCATAGATCAAATGCTTGAACGCCTAGCTAAACACTCACATTTCTGTTATCTGGATGGATACTCCGAATTTTTCCAAATTCCTATCCACCCTGACGACCAAGAGAAGACCACATTTACCTGTCCTTATGGTACATTCGCTTATAGACGAATGCCTTTTGGGCTTTGCAATGCACCCGCGACCTTCCAAAGATGCATCATGGCAATATTTGCCGACTTCCTAGATGGAATAATGGAGGTCTTTATGGACGACTTCTCTGTCTGTGGAGGAAGTTTTGAAACATGTTTAGAGAACCTTGAATTGGTACTTAAACGATGCGTAAGCGTAAACCTAGTCCTTAATTGGGAAAAGTGCCATTTCATGGTTTGACAAGGAATTGTACTTGGACACATCGTATCTGATAGAGGGATTGAAGTAGATAAAGCCAAAATCGAAATTATCAAAAACCTTCAACCTCCCAAAACTGTTAGAGAAATAAGAAGTTTTCTAGGACACGCTGGTTTTTACCGACGCTTCATTAAGGATTTCTCTAAAATAACCAAACCCTTAACTGAATTACTAATGAAAGACGCCGAATTTATTTTCATCGATAAATGCACTGAAGCATTTCATACGCTTAAACAAGCATTAATCTCTGCGCCAATTATGCAACCTCCCGATTGGAATGAGCCTTTCGAAATAATGTGTGACGCAAGTGATTATGCTGTAGGAGCCGTTCTAGGACAAAGAAAAGATAAGAAACTACATGTCATATACTATGCGAGTAGAACCCTAGACGAAGCTCAAATGAATTATGCCACGACAGAAAAAGAATTATTAGCTGTCGTATTCGCATTAGACAAGTTCCGTTCTTACCTGGTAGGAGCCAAAATAATCATATACACTGACCACGCTGCCATTAGGTACCTCCTAACCAAGAAAGACGCCAAACCGAGATTGTTGAGATGGATCCTGTTATTACAAGAGTTCGACTTGGAAATTAAAGATAAAAAGGGAACTGAAAATGTCGTAGCAGATCACCTCTCTCGATTGGAAAATCTGAAACCCGAACAAGCACCAATTGACGATGATTTCCCTTATGAACGACTCATCGCTCAGTTAGAAGCCAATGAATTCGAACCATACCATCCAAACGCTGAAACCAACAAATTAGCAGAAATAGCTTTAGCCAGCTTTGACACACCTTGGTATGCAGATTTCGTAAACTACCTAGCTGCTGGTGTGCTTCCTCCTGATCTAAGTTACCAACAGAAGAAGAAATTCTTCCATGACCTAAAACATTACTATTGGGACGATCCACTCCTGTTCAAAAGAGGCCCCGATGGAATCTTTAGACGTTGTGTACCCGAGGAAGAAATAGGAAGTATAATAACACACTGCCATTCTGCACCGTGTGGAGGACACCATAGCACATCTAGAACCTGCGCCAAAATCCTTCAATCTGGACTCTTCTGGCCCAACCTGTGGAAAGATGTTTATTTTGCTGTACTAAACTGTGATAGATGCCAACGAACCGGAAACATTTCGAGACGCGATGAAATGCCTCAAAAGGGCATTCTGGAAGTAGAAATATTTGACGTCTGGGGAATAGACTTTATGGGTCCGTTTCCGTCATCGTTTGGAAATCAATATATACTCGTAGCCGTCGATTACGTTTCAAAATGGATAGAAGCTATCGCTTCTCCTACAAATGATACACGAGTAGTTATCAAACTCTTCAAAAACGTCATCTTTCCTAGGTTCGGTGTGCCTAGACTGGTAATTAGCGATGGTGGTTCCCATTTCATTTCAAGAATACTTGAGAAACTCCTTCGAAAATATGGAGTAAATCATCGAATAGCTACACCATACCATCCACAAACAAGCGGACAAGTAGAAGTATCTAACCGCGAAATAAAACAAATATTGGAGAAAACTGTTGCTATATCTAGAAAAGATTGGTCAACCAAGCTAAATGAAGCTTTATGGGCTTATAGAACAGCTTTCAAAACTCCAATAAGAACTACCCCATTCAAACTCGTTTATGGAAAATCATGCCACCTCCCGGTAGAGTTAGAACATAAAGCCTATTGGGCCATTAAGAACTTAAACCTAAACTACACTGCCGCTGGTGAGAAACGACTTCTAGACATAAACGAATTAGAAGAACTTAGACAAGACGCTTACGAAAACGCCAAAATTTATAAAGAGAGAACCAAAAAATGGCACGACAAGCGTATATCTAGGAAAATTTTTAACAGAGGCGATAAAGTACTTCTATTTAATTCTAGATTAAAATTATTTCCTGGGAAGTTACGATCTAGATGGTCTGGCCCTTTCGAAATAACTAACATATTTCCGAGCGGAGCGATTGAAATCAAAGGAGAAACCGTCAAACCTTTTGTCGTAAATGGGCAACGTCTTAAGTATTACCATCATCTCGAACACGATGAAAACATCGAACTTTTTAAACTTGACGAGCTGCCCGCTCATTCGAAAAAATAGTTTTCTATTTTTAAAATCGTCGAGCTTACGACATAAAACAAAGCGCTTGGTGGGAGACAACCCACATTTATTTATTCTTTTATTTTATTTTTATTTTTATTTTTAACCTTTTATTTTCATTTAAATAATCTATTATATTTTTAATTATTTTAATTTTAATCATTTTTACATTTTTCCTACATTTTATAATAACTACTATAATTATAACTGCTATCTTAATTCGAGAAAAAAATTCCCTTTTTATAATTATATTTATTATTATAATTTGTTACATTTTTACATTATTTTTATTTTTATTTTTCTTCCTTTTAAATCAACACTAGCCTAGTTCTAACTTAATCTTAATATTTTCAACTTCTAGGTTTTTCTTAACTACTAACTAAGATGCAAGAAGTCGATAATATGGAAGTTGTGTTCCGTGGTAGAGGACAAGAAGCAAGATTTGATAAGCTTGCTGAAAGACAAATGGATTTGACTTGCTACCCTCACCAACCGACTATGGTAAGACTTGGTATCGAAGAAAGCGTTCTACACCTGCTAAACCAAATTGGTTGGACTGGTTCTCACCTTATCCGCAAGTTTAGTACCTACCGGAAGCTCACTCTGGAATTCTTGAGCTCCCTGACCTATCTTCCTAACTGTGGACAAGGACTGAGAAAAGGAGTCATTCTCTTTAGACTCTTTGGTATGGAATTTAACTTTTGCATCCGAGATTTTGCTGAAATGCTAGAGCTACCTCATGGATCAGATGCATACACCAAAGTAGCTGAAGACAGTCTTGCATACTGGGAGTTGGAACGATATTGGGGCAAGATTACTGGAAACGACAACCCTGAAGAGAACGAATTTCAATCTGAGAACATCCATAACCCTACTTTCAGATACTTCCATAAGATCATTGCTCACTACATCTTCGGTAAACCCGATAATGTCACTGAAGTTTCTAGAGAAGAGTTATTCATCATGTTCTGCTCCTCTCAGAATCGTTCGGTCAATGCCATCGCATTCATGCTAACAAACTTCGAGCGCATCACGCAAGACGAAGTTTCACCTATTAGGATCGGCGGATTTGTCACTATGATTGCTAATGCTATAGGAATGAGAGTACCTTTGCTTAGATTGACACCTCTTGGTTCTCACAATTCTATGGACATTCACTTCTGCTTTAACCGAGGTATCATCGGTAACCTTGGACCTGATCAGTTTGAATTGCTCATTGATAACAAAGTATTGGATCAGTTCACCTTACCGAGTCCAAGGACGAGTGTGCACAACCCTGCTAGATGGCTTTACTATGGCCAGATTCCTGAGAGAGAACCCTCACCTGAAACCCCTCAAGCTTATGAACATTTTGATGAGGAAATGCACGTATCGGAATCTGAGCCTGACACTCCTCCTGGATACTATGACCCTAATCCTGAAGATGAACCCATTCCTGATTATGAACCTCTTTCTGAAGATGAATCCATTCCCGAGTATGAGCCTGAGACTCCTTCTGAAGATTCAGTTGATGACTACACTATTGATATGACTGATGTCGAGCTCGAGCCACAACAACCCGCTGCATCCACCGCATCAGTGAACCAAAGAATGCCTAATCGGAACACACACGAGCAAGCCATCACTGCACTGCAACAAGATGTACAACATGTGCGCAACGAGCTACACACGTTGCAAATGCACTTCTTCGATTTCATCGACACCGTCAATGCTCAATTCGACGAAGTTTTCAAACACATTTATTCTAATGTGCACAACAATAGACGTGGCTAGATGTTACCGTTTAGATTATTAGATTTTATTTCTAGTTTTAGCAATTTCTAATTCCTAGTTTAGAATTTTAAATTTTCTGCACTTTTACACTCTAATTCTGTCAACATTCAGTACCAGTTTTTAATTTGAAATGCAATATTTTATTCATTACTGCTACTGTGTTATAATATTCTGCTGCCTGACTGCTATATATTTATGAACGCATATAACTCACTCAGTCTGGTATTTTGCTGTTTATAGTAACATCCCATATTCCAATCTATGCTATTCTCTAATAAATCCTATGTCAGAACTGGTCCACACCCATGCACGCATGACAGCCACCTGCCTAAGCATGGAGACGCACGTCTCCAATCATGTGGGACCAGCACACTGCATGCAAAGGACAGGAGACGCCCGTCTCCATGCCCTGTCCCCCAGCAGACTGACTGCCTGAGACGCGCGCCTCCCAAGGCTAGCAGTCTGCGTTTGACCACGCAGCAGAACCACCATAACTCCATTTTGAATTTTGAATTTGAATTTCAAAATTCAAACTTCTTCATTCTCCCCATTATTTCTTCCATTTAAACACCATTAACCTCATTCATCCTCCATCATTCACCTCTTTAACTCCACATCATTTCCCATTTCTCCATTCCATTCAAACTTCAAACACCACCATAATTCCATTTTAATTCTCCATTAACCACACCATTTTCAAACCTCACTATAAAACCACACCACCACCACTCTTATTCTTCACAACCTTCATACCATTTTCTACCATTCTACTCTCCATACTATTTTTCTTTTCAATCTCATCATGCCTCCACGTTCAATCATCCGTAGTGTGCGTCCAGAGAGGCCACCTCCTAACCTTGCAAATACTATCTTTCAAGAGGATGACAACGATGCTCAAAGAACCAAATACCTCGCGTTCTATGAACGTTCGGTTGTTCCCACAAAATTTGTGAACATCGAATGTCTAGAAACTCTGGGTCTCATTGATGGTGTCACCCGTTTACTCACTAAATCTAGCCTACACCATCTTTGTACCGAACCCGTACCAACTTATGAGCCGCTCGTCTTGGAGTTCTTGAGTTCTTTCAACTACGACACTCCTTCTGATCAACCACTCTCAACCGGTAGCATCCAATTTCGGATGTTCAACCGTGAATATACTCTGGATCAAGAAGTAGTGGCTACGTACTTGCATTTTAATAATGCACCAAATGCTCTCCGCACAATTTTTCAAGAACTAAATTGTCGTTCATGGGAACAACATGCTTTCGACCTCTGGTTTAATCTCACTGGCGAAGTTCCTACTGGTTGGAGGGCTCTACATGCTTCTCACATTCAAAACCCCGCTATACGTTATTTTCAGCGTGTTTTGGGGCATACTATTTTTGCGAGATCCAACAACCATAAGGTAAATCAGCATGAATTATTTTTCCTTTATTGTACGCTAAACAACCTCTGTTTCAATGTCGCACCTTTTATGCTCCAACACATCCAAAGCTGCGTCAACGCCCCTGCTACAAACCCCTTTCTGTTTGGCGGTATTATTACTTCCTTGGCCTGTGCCTTAGGTCTTGGTGATGAACTCATCTCCCTCTCTCATCTCATGATGCCTGCTCAATCACTCGACCTCACTTATTGCCGTGACTCCCACTTGGTTTCACCCCGCCATGATGGCTGATACACTTTGGTCGTCAACAAAGTTCTGATTCCTTATGTCGTCCTTCCATGCCCAGAAAGAATCAACATCCGTTATGTTCAGCGTTGGAGACTTATTGAAGACAATCCTCAAGACAACCAACCTGAACATCCTAATGAACCTATGGATGCAAATGAAGAAGAACTCAACCAAGGGCAAGCTGATGTCAACCAACCTCCTCAAAACAATCCTCCGCCTATCACTCTTGATGCCATGTATGCTGCAATTCAACGACAAGACCAACTTTTTCAAGCTATGCAGACAAACCAAAATGAAACACTAAGGCTTATTCGAGAGATGCAACAAGAGCACCGTGACTATGCTATTAGGAACGAAGGCCAATACACTGAAATTGCTACACAGTTGAATGATCTCTACATTCGTGTAGATGGCTCTCCTACTGATAGACGTCGCCGTGTTCGTACAAGAGGCGCCAGCAGTTCTCACAATCGCAACACTGAGGAGTAGTTTTCATGCATTGAGGACACTGCATCATTTAAGTCTGGGGGAGTCGTATTACTTGCTTTAGTTTTATTTCCTTTTAGTTTATTTCCTTTCCTTTTAGTTTATTTCCCTTCCTTGTAATGTTTTTCTAATTCAATAAAGAATATTTATGGAATTTCAAGTCTTATCTTTATAATTCCGTAGTTATTTCAATTTCTTCCATTTTCTTGAGCCATAACAAAATTTTTGCTCCTAAACGATAAAATGCAAAACCCCACACGTTCGAGAAATACGAAGCTACTCAAACACCAAACGCATAGAAATTGACTTCGATTCAAGTCAATACCCTTATTGTCCCAACACTCTAAAACCCCCAAGTATGCGTAACCGATTTGAATACCCGTTATACCGAAACCATCGACTTTAATTTTTGAAGTAACCCTTAGTAGTTTATTCTAGCAGTCGACACCGTCTTAGATACAAACTACGCAGAGAGTCGATGAATATAAGTGTATGATCCTCATAATAATAATTATGTGCTGAACCGTAACAAGAAATGTGCCTACTAAGTAAGGTGATCCTCATAAGATCATTTAACCTAACGGTCGCAAATCTCAAATACAAAGAATTTAAAAACTCATTGTTGATTGGTTCAGAAGTCATCTGGTACTGAACTTGGTAGGAGGGACTATTGTCCGATTCCCCGCGATCTACAAATGAGCGCTAAGGAGTATACCACATAATTGTGCCAGAACTCCATAAGAAGGATCATAGTCACTAACCGACTACTCTGCTATGTGCGTGTCAAGATAATGGGCTTAATGTGATTGCGCGCGAATGAAAAGGGTAAAACATGATGACGAGTCAAGATCAAGCTATAATGGCATGATTCGGATTGGTATGCATACTGGGAGTTGTCTAGTGTCGCTACTAAAAGTTTATTGCTTGGATCTGCAACATTATTTTCAAACAAGAACACAATGTAGCTGAGTATGACCGAACGACGTGGTGGAAGCATATTTCATTCCGCTGTCCTCCTATCTTTATCTTGTTATTTTGCTTGAGGACAAGCAAAGGTTCAAGTCTGGGGGAATTTGATAACACAATTTTATATCGTATATTTAGCCTGAAATCCATAGATATTTATAGCATTTTCCGTTTATTATATTGATTTATTATGATATTACGCGAGTTTTTGTTTTGTTTCAGGTTTTACACTCTTATTATGACTATTTGTGAAAAGGAGAAGAAATGGAGCTAAAACGACCTCTATTTATGCCTAAATGATGAAAAATGGGTGCTGAAGTAAAAAGGGAGTGCAAATAAGGCCCAAATATGCTAAAGATGACCCAAAGCCCACAAAGGAACAAATCTGCACGTGGCCCAAACCATCCCAGCAGATGGAGACGCACGTCTCCAACGTTCTCTATGCCACATCAGCAAAAGGGAGACGCACGTCTCCATGCCCCTATTTTTCCTCCACTTGAGACGCACGTCTCAAGTCGTTCAAAGCACTTCCTGAAGAAGCGGAGACGCACGTCTCCAAGTCTCAGTCAGAAAAGCTCCCTCAGTTCACGGATTCCAACTGCAAAGCCTCGCCTATAAATAGAGGCAGATACTTCACTTCAATCTGTCCGATTTCCTGCTAACAAAGTGCTGCCGAAATTGTACCGTGCATTATATTTTCTGCCTTCCTTTAATTCAAACAGTTATTTTCTCACAACGATTTCTACACCGGAAATTGTTGTGAACCTTTTATAAATCTAGCCTTACGTTAGATTTATCGTCTTTTATTTTCGTTGTTTTATTTTCCGTCCTTTAAATTCCGAAGAACGATCCAGCCAACCTGTGGTGGAAGTTCAGTACTCGAAGATTCAGTTTCAATTTATTTAATTCAGGTTTAATATTTACTGCCTTTATTCATATATTTATTTGCATGATATATTATATGCCAATTAACATGCCTTTTATTATAAGCCAAATTAATTCATGCATGCTTAACTATATTAATATGTCTGGCTAAATTACTAAGGTATCGGTATGTAAAGTAAGTTAACCGTAGGGATCCGAAATAAATTGGCCTAATTATGTTTTGTTAATTATCACCTGTTTTTGGTTTGTATGTCTAAGTTAATTAGTAAATCTTAAAACCAATAGAGCGAAAGTTTGAGGGCTTAAGACGGTCAAAGGTTAAAATCAATAGAGCGAAAGTTTGAGATCTTTAACTGGATAGTAGACATAGGACATTAGTTTTAAGGATGGCGAAAGCGTATTAAAACTAATTAGAACTTATTTATTTTCAAAAATTGTTTTTACACCCGAGCCGGATGGCGAAAGCGTACGTTAGGGATATTAGCATGTTCCAAGTCAACAGAGCGGAAGTTTGAGATTAGGAGATTTAAATAGATAACAACTTCATAAAACAGGCATTTTATTAATTACGTTGTTTCCAAAAAGCTTTTCTAAAATCTAATGGGATGGAGAAAGCGTACATTAGGATTAGGATAGTAATCTAAATCAACAGAGTGAAAGTTTGAGACGAGGATTTTTAACCAATTGAATTAGTAAAGATTTTTAATCGAATTATGCAAAAGCCAATGGACCTTCGGATCACCTTAAGTTAAACGAAATACATGCTGATATCTGTCTTTTATTATATTCTTTATTTCTCACAATCACTTCCCCTTAGGAACAATCGAAATATTAGTAGCCCTAGCTTTACATAGTAACGTTAGATAACGGTAGATCGATTCATAGTCCCTGTGGATTCGATATCTTTTAAAACTACACGACACGACTGTGCACTTGCAGTCATCAGATTAATAGACACGTAAAGTCGCGATCAGAAGGCACGACTTCGATTGCACAGTTTTGGAGCTAAATAAGGAAGTTGTGCACCAGAAGGTCTGCTTAGCGGAGTTCTAGCGAGGCTTGGCAGAGGCTGGAAGAATTTTTGGGTCCGCTTAGCGGAGGGGTCTCGCTAAGTGGGATCGCCTGTACTGTTGCAGATATTTTGGGGAATAAGTGTAGTCCGATTAGCGGACCTGCGCATAATTTTCTTTATATTCTCTTCATTTGTACATGGTAGGGTTATGGTTTGGGGAGAGTTTTAGTCCCAACTCCATCATTTTCATTCTTAGAGTAGGATTGGCTTAGAAAACAACACCGGGTCATGCACTTGGAAGATCGGAGGTGGATTTCTCATCAACCGGAGCTGACAACCCGCGAGATGTTTGGTTTATCTCTTCTATTCTCTGTGTATTTCTTTGTGTTGGGTTTGTTTGTATAGTTACTCGAATCTTATGTATGTTTACCGATTATAATGTTATGTTTAACTTGCTTTACAAATCGGTGTTGATGTTGTTCTGGATTTTTGCTCTATGCTGGGGATTTGGGTTGCTTTAGAGATAAACTTCTTGAATCCTTATCTAGGATGATAATCTGTTGGTTCTGAACTCTAGAGATAGATTTAGAGCTAGCCTTCACTGTGGGTATCTGTACTTAATGCTTTCGTGTTTGAGCGGCGTGCGAGAGATCGCTGACACCAGAATACGGATGTTCTCGCGACTTCGCGTTAGAGATAAACTTAGTTGTGAGATGATCTCGTTTGTGCTCCAGAGATGGACGCTTATTTGAGAGATACGTGATGACATAGATGAGTATCGTAGGTTGAGTATAACGGTTGGTAAGTGTATGTTTGTGAAGAGTGAATATATTTACATTCCTGATAAGTTATTTCTCTTCTAAGAATGTGTTTATTCTTTTCCTGTCTATATCTTTGTTTACTTTTTGTTCATTCAATCCAAAGTTTGAAACCGTAGAAACTGTTGAATGGCATCTCTCCATCTCTGAGGACGATAATTCCCGGATCAATATTTCCAAATTTTTTTTGTTGCTTGCCCTATACTGCATTCAACAAAATGGCGCCGTTGCCGGGGATGGTTGTGGATTGCATCGCAATAGTTTATATGGTTTTGAGCTTTGTATATAACGTATATATTGTATAGTTTCACGTGTATATATTTACTTGTACATGTTTACTTGTTTATGTTCACCATATAGTTACTTGTATATGTTTGCATACAAGTATACTTTGTTGGTGAATGTTGGTGAAACACGTTGAGATCGGATCAGTTCGTTATTCAAAATCTTCACTTTTCAACTTGTGAATCCAACATTCACCAATTTTCTCTTTTTGTATGATAATAATTGTATTTGTTCCATACTTGTACATATGTGTTTGTTTGTGTATATAGTTGTATATTTTCGTTTTTATGTTCCTATAATCTTTGTATATATTTGTACCCGTAACGTTTGTTGAGTGGTTGGTTAGGACACTTTCTTTAAGCTTGTGCGGTGAGACGTCACCATGGCATGACGAGAGGAGGCTACTTTCCAAACACCGAAACAATAAAGGCGTCGAGCTAACGACGTAAAACAAGCGCTTGTTGGGAGGCACCCCAACGGTTGTAAAAGTTTTGGTTATTTTTATGTTTATGAGGTGTTTAGGTGAAGTGGAGAGGGTTGGAACAGCTGTTTCTGTTCTGATTTTTCAGGTTTTTTTGTCATCCGCTAAGCGAGCCTAGCTCCGCTAAGCGATGACAGGAAAATTTTGTTTTCTTGCTTTGTACCAGTGGGGTTCCTATTCCACTTGGTTCACTCCTTTTTCCCACTCTCACCAAGGCCAATTTAGTTGTATATATTAGTTTTGTTTTTCTAATTCTTTTATTGGTTGTTTGTACTCAAATTTTGTTCGGTAATTCGAAGATTTTTTAGGTTATTTTCCAAAGCTTGAGTGTTTCAACCTGCAGATGTATGGTAGGATATTGTTTTTGAAGTTGTATCATTCAAGGTACTCATTTATCGCTTCCTATAGCATAGCATGTTTAAGAAACTTTTCATTTGTACAATTACCATACCATTCATTCTTTTGCATTACTTGCTTATTGATTGAATCACTTTAGTTCCCAAACCATAAATGTGAGGAAGCTTTCCATTGTTCATATATGCTGGAGGCCACAATCTTTGTTTTAACTGGATTTTATTATGCTTAATCTTTTGTTTATGTTGATTTTATGAAAGCATGAAAAGGATCAAGGCAATTTGTTTCATTTTGAGCACAACCACCATAACCAAATAGTCAATTCACCTTGTGAGTGTGTGATCATTTGTTAACCCTTTTGAGCCTCTTTGTCAATGTCCATGTTGTTTTTGCTAAATGTTTATCTTTGAGTGCTTAGTTCTCATTTTTGCATGGATGATTGATTCTTTGTTTTCTTGAACCCTCAACCATGACTTTTGGTATGAATTCTTACCTTGCCTTAGAAAGTAGGGAGTATTCACATGACGATGTGGTTGAATTCAAGTTGGGGAGAAAAATGATTGTGCACTTATTTGGTTGTTGCTATGAGGTTGAAAAGAAAAGAAAAAAATGCGAAAAGAAAAGAAAAAGAAAGAAAAAAATGTGAAAAAGTTTTGAAAAACAAAAAGAAAAGAGAAGCGAATAATTGTGCTAATAAGTATTGTGATTGGTTTGAGAAACTTGTGGTTAAGGAAGAAGTTTAATCGAGATTTTTTTGCTTAGAACTTTGTGGATTGATCACTCCCTTAGGTTTAGGCAAGTGTTTGTTTCGATTAGCCTTAGGACTTATCCCTTGTTTGTTAACCAAGCCACATTACAACCTTGAAAAGTCCTTGTGATTCTTGCTTTTGTATCTTCAATGTGATTTTTGGATGAATGCATAATTTAATCTTTTGTTTGCAAGATTGTTGGATGAGTGTTAAAAGTCCTTCACCTTTGTGTGTTCTTCATCCATTGATGAATTTTTGCTAGGTGTGATTCATGATATGAGCATGTATTGTGTTAGAATGTTTTGTATGCTTCTTGTGCTTAGGATTTGTTTCGTTTATATGTTGTCGTTGTAGGATAGTGGTAAGTATTTACTTTGTTTATACGTTTTTGTGTTGAGCCATACATTTGTTTTTGGTTTTCAAAACTTGTTGATTCACAATTCTTTGGTTTATTGCTTTTGATTCTTTGATTTATTTGACATTGTTTGAGGACAAACAAAGTTTCAAGATGGGGAGAGTTTGATAAGTGCCAAAATGTTGATATTTTGAGTATATATTTGTGGCACTTATTGATTCTATTCATTCCGTTTTTGTAATAAAATCCCCACTTTTGTGTATATATTCACATACTTTAGTTTTCATCTCTTTTGTGTATCGTTTAATAGTTTTTCCTTGTTTTTATAGGTATTCATGCATATCGGAGCCTAAAGGAATAAAGTGTCAAAGGCACAGCTTCGATTGCGCAGTTTTGGAGCTAAATAAGGAAGTTGTGCACCAGAAGGTCCGCTTAGCAGAGTTCTAGCAAGGCTTGGCAGAGGCTGGAAGAATTTTTGGGTCTGCTTAGCGGAGGGGTCTCGCTAAGCGGGATCGCCTGTACTGTTGCAGATATTTTGGGGAATAAGTGTAGTCCGCTTAGCGGACCTGCGCAGATTTTTCTTTATATTCTATTCATTTGTACATGTTAGGGTTATGGTTTTGGGAGAGTTTTAGTCCCAACTCCATCATTTTCATTCTTAGAGTAGGATTGGCTTAGAAAACAACACCGGGTCATGCACTTGGAAGATCGGAGGTGGATTTCTCATCAACCGGAGCTGACAATCCGCAAGATGTTTGGTTTATCTCTTCTATTCTCTGTGTATTTCTTTGTATTGGGTTTGTTTGTATAGTTACTCGAATCTTATGTATATTTACCGATTATAATGTTATGTTTAACTTGCTTTACAAATCTGTGTTGATGTTGTTCTGGATTTTTGCTCTATGCTGGGGATTTTGGTTGCTTTAGTTATAAACTTCTTGAATCCTTATCTAGAATGATAATCTGTTGGTTATGAACTCTAGAGATAGATTTAGAGTTAGCATTCACTGTGGGTATCTGTACTTAATGCTTTCGTGTTTGAGCGGCGCGCGAGAGATCGCCGATGCGAGAATACGGATGTTCTCGCGACTTCGCGTTAGAGATAACCTTAGTTGTGAGATGATCTCGTTTGTGCTCCAAAGATGGACGCTTATGTGAGAGATACGTGATGACATAGATGAGTATCGTAGATTGAGTATAACGGGTTGGTAAGTGTATGTTTGTGACGAGTGAATATATTTACATTCCTGATAAGTTATTTCTCTTCTAAGAATGTGTTTATTCTTTTCTGGTCTATATCTTTGATTACTTTTTGTTCATTCAATCCAAAGTTCGAAACCTTAGAAACTGTTGAATGGCATCTCTCCATCTCTGAGGACGATAATTCCCGGATCAATACTTCAAATCTTTTTTTTGGGTTCTTGCCCTATACTGCATTTAACACTAGTAATGTGCAGGTATTTCGGAATGAATCTAAATACCTTCGATAGATGAGTTGGTGTCATCGCTCTGACACGTAACACTCGGGGGGATGGACGCTAATTATCTTGCTTTTATTTTTTTGTTGGATTTTTAATTGTTTGTTGAAGCATTCTTACAGCTTGATGCTGTTTATGTTGGATTAAGATGTCATGAGGTTATTAAGATTGAACTATGTTGAATTTCGCTGCTTAAATGAAAGTTGTTTTTGAAGACAAAATTTGTTATGTTTTGTTCATTCGAGTTAATGGTGTTATGTATCTTTTTAATTACGATTGATTTTGATGTTTGTGATGAAAATGTAACAACCTATATTTACCATTATTAGTATTCTACTATGATTTTATTTAGTATTTGGCGGGGTAAATTGGGGTGTTACATTAAAGGTATCAGAGCAGATCGGTCCGTCCGACCAAGTTTTCGAGTCATTGTGTTGTTTGACGATCGAGTATTGTCAATTTAGATTCTAACTGTTGTTTGCGTTGTAGTGAGAAGTTTGAGATGGCTGGAAGGAACAATGCTTCTATTCCTGCTGCACTAGAAGCTATGGCTGAAGCTTTGCACCATCAACCGCACGTTGATGAGAATGTTGGATCTCGTAGTTTGGCGACTTTTTAGAGGGAGAATCCTCATACTTTCAACGACAAGTATGATCCCGATGGAGCGTTGGCGTGGCTCAAAGAGATAGAAAGGATTTTCCGTGTGATGGACTGCACTCAATCGCGGAAGGTTCGTTATGGTACCCATATGCTGGCAGTCAAAGCTGATGACTGGTGGCTAGAGACTTGTCAGAGGTTGGAGGCTACAGGTGAAGAGATCACTTGGGCTGAGAAAAATTGAATAAAATGAGATGAAATTTAGTGAAGTGAGAAAAATCGATATGCTATTTTGGATTAAGATAATATAAATATTAATATATTTTTTAAAAATTTATAACTATGCGGGCCTGATGGGCTACCCACGGCCCATATGGGATAGCCCTAATGGGTAGAGGGCTTTTCAGGGTTGGGCTAAAAAGGCCCTGAAAAAATATGGGCTCTAA
Organism: Vicia villosa; assembly: GCF_029867415.1. Taxonomy (NCBI): domain Eukaryota; kingdom Viridiplantae; phylum Streptophyta; class Magnoliopsida; order Fabales; family Fabaceae; genus Vicia; species Vicia villosa. The sequence continues at coordinate 52,932,518 of NC_081181.1, read as the reverse complement.
TTTTAAGGCCCAAGTGATCAGTGGTTTTCACACATATATTTACCATTGTTTTTAAGTATTTTTAAGTTATGTTATTTAGTGTTTTATTTCATTATTCGTCATTTTATGCTTTGGTTGTATGTTTTAATGTTTTCAGGCTCATATGAATAAATCGGGAAATAAGGAAGAAAAGTGGAGTTATGAAGGCTGCACGGCCCGTGCAGAATCAAATGTCATCTCCCATACAAAAACCAGAGAGTTTGCACGGGCGCCCGTGCAGCTTGGCACGGCCCGTGCAAGAAGGTCTGAAGCTTGAAGATTTTATTAGCAAAGTCTGGGAGTTGCACGGCTTGTGCAGACCTGCACGGCCCGTGCAGGTTGCACGGACAGAATTTCTATTTTTTGGAATTTTCAAGTACACTTATCCGGAAGGGCATTTTTGGCATTTGACTTGGCTGTAATTGACCTAGACTATTTAAGTTAATTTCTAAAATCGCCAGAGGGACTTTTACTTTTTGACTTTTTGAGATCGTACGATAGAATTCCAAGGGAGAGTGAGCTTCATCAAGGGTTCGAAAGACGAAGAGATTCAACGGTGGACACCATTGAAGATCAGAGTTTTCATTAATCTTTGTAATGTCTAAACTCTTTAATTTACGTTTCTTGAATACTATGAGAGGCTAAATTCCCCAATGCCAGGGAGGTGTCCCTGATTTTTATTGTAATGATTATGATCTACGTATTTCTTTAATCAAGTATTCATGTTTTGAAATTTAATTGTTTAATGTTTTTATGCTTTCTTTGTCGGCCAAACAAGGATTGATCTATGGTTAACGATCTGTAGGACTACGGTTGTTAAGGTTTTTAAACAATTAAATCTTAGGGTTATCACCTAGGACTAGGGATACCGTAAGGTTATTTGAATATTCTTGATCATTTATATCTTTGGTTCACAAACCTTTGTTTCTAAGGACTTAGGCAATAGGATTGCAAACCAAAAGGTTTTCACTAAGGACTTAGGAAAACATCCTTAAGAACAAATAGTTACACTTCATGAACTTGTTGAAGAGATCTGTTTTTACAAAGTCATTATAAGGCAAATCATACACCTACCCTGGCATTACTCTACATTTATACTAAAAAGCTCAAACTCTACTTTCAGCTTGTTTATTTTAACTCTATTATTTCAATATAAGAAAATACCCCTATGATATTTTGTTTAATTGACTCCTTATAATAATTTGTATTTCCCACGCAATCCTCGTGATCGATACTTGGGGTAAAACCCATTATTACTACATCGGTGAAAATAGTACACTTGCTATTTTTCCGATCAAGTTTTTGGCGCCGTTGCCGGGGATTGCCAAAATATAAGTGATTAATAAGTCAATTGAAATTTTTTGCTCTGCAACTAAAATTTTATTTTTCAGCAATTTTTATTTTTTTTTCCTCTCAACTAATCATTGTCTAATCTTGTATGCGAGGTAAGGCCTCAGCAGAAATTTTTTTTTTTTACGCAGAACCAGAAAGATCATTGCGAGCACGACTTCGAGAAGCTAAGCAAAAAAGACTGACATCAAAAGAAGAATCAACCATAGTTTCAGAATCGGAAAACGAAGAAACACTATCGAGCCCATCCAAGCAGTCAGATTCAGAATCTGAAACTATGGCAGAGGATCCACCATCTCCTCCAGAAAGACTTTTAGGTGATTATGGAAGGGCGAACGCACCACTTGGCCGAATGACAATCGTAAATCAACCGGTCAATGTGGCACACTTCCAACTACATCCCTCTACTATTCGCCAGTTGGAAAGCAAGCCCTTTTCAGGAAGAATCAACGAAGATGCAAATAAGCATCTACAGAGATTCCTCACCACAACAACATCATTGAAGATCGAAGGCCATTCTGAAGAAGCCAAGAGACTTGTGATGTTTCCTTTCACTTTATCCGAAGATGCGGAAGAATGGTTTTACTCACTTCCAGCTGGGAGTATCACGACATGGCAAGAGATGGAAAATGCTTTCCTTAATGAGTATTTCCCTGCTTCAGTTTTCATTCGCAAAAGATATGACATTATCAATTTCAAACAGAAAGAAGGGGAATCACTTGGAGATGCATATAAAAGGTTTAAGAGGTGTTTGGTTGCATGTCCTACTCATAACATGGACCCAACCGAGCAAATGCAGAATTTTGTGAATGGTTTACGAGTCAAGACAAAACAACTCATAGACACTGCTGCCGGTGGCTCAACCAATTTCTCAACAGCCACTGGTATCAAAAGGATAATAGAAGCAATTGCCGCTAATGAGCATATTGAGTTGTATGATCGCACAATGAACCAACCAGAAGGAAAAATTGATTTAAAGCTTGCAGATCAGGTTGTTAAAATGGAAGATCAAATTGCGGCTGAGGTAGAAAGAAGACTAAAGAAGATGAATATTGGAGAACAGAAAGTAGCACAGGTTGAGCCAATCACATCAGTTATGTGTGAAATATGTGGTGGACCGCATTTTGCTATGCATTGTGTGGCAACGCAGGAACAGGTTGAAAAAATTCATATGTTGAGGCAGAATAATCCATACGCCAACACATATAATCCAGGATGGAAAAATCATCCCAATTTCGCATGGAAAGACCAACAAGGAAATATTCAAAAGCAGGTACCCAACCAATATCAATCTCAAGCTCAACCACATCAATACATACCTCCACAACAACCACCATACCAGCAACAATTCCAACACCATCCACAACAGTTCCAAACTCAAGGTCAACAACAATTTCAACAACAGGTACCGAAGAAAGAAGATTGGGAGATCGCTATTGAAAAAATGGCAGCTCAAAACTCTCAATTCCAGGAAGAAACTAGGAGCAATCTAAGGAACACCAGCGCTTCAATCAAGAATCTGGAAATTCAATTGAGTCAGATAGCACAACATCTCACTCTACAGGCACAAGGTACCCTTCCGAGCTCAATTGTGAAAAATCCTAAAAACCAAGAGAAGATTAATGTTGTTACTGCAAGGAGTAAGAAAGTGGCAGAATCAGAAAAAGAAAAAGAGGAAATGGATGATCCCTTAGTGATTGAGGTAGATTTGGAGATAAGAGAGAATGTGAAAGAGCCCGAAATTGTGATACCACCGGTTAAGAAACTTGAAGAGAAAAATAAGAAAAATGCTAAACCGACAATCAAGCTACCTTTTCCTTCTAGAGTGACAAAGAAGAATTCAACAGAGCAGGATTTTGAGAAGTTTGCAGCTTTGTTTAAAAAGTTAGAAGTCAATCTCCCCTTCTTTGAAGCACTTGAGCACATGTCGTTGTATAAGAAATTTATGAAGGAGGTGATTGCTAAAAAGAGACCCGTGGGAGGAGAACCAGAAATTACAACTGAAAAGTGTGGTATAGTCTCGCCAGCAAGGAAGATCCCCATCAAGAAGAAAGATCCTGGAGCAGTGGCGATACCATGCACAATCAAGAATAGAATGTTTAAAAAGGTACTCATTGATTCTGGTTCTAGTGTGAGTTTAATGCCACTATCTATCTTCAAAAAGCTTGAATTGGGAAAGATAAGCGAAAGTGAGACAAAATTAAAGTTTGCTGGTCACACCATCAAGAAATCATATGGGGTAGCTGAAGACGTACTGGTGGAGATTGATAAGTTTGTTTTCCCTGTTGACTTCCACATCATGGACATTCCTGAAGATGAAGAAACTCCTATCCTTCTTGGGAGACCCTTTTTGTTAACAAGTCGTTGCAACTTTGACATTGAGAAAGGGACACTAACGCTGAAATCATTTGATGAAGAAGTAACCTTGAAGATGTTAGGAGTCAAGAAACATAGGACAGGTGTGAATGAGAAAGCTTCAGCTAGTATGACAGAAGGTGAAAAAGAAGACAAAAGTCCTAAAAATCTCCAAGAAAAAGTTTCAAGCATAGCCTCTCGGGTGGAAACAACTTATGTAGCTGGCAAAAGTCCAAAGAAAGCTAAGGAAGTCAAGAAGAATGTGGGAAGAAAATTGAAGAGAAAAGTTATCCATGCTTTCCATCTTCATGAGTTCGTGGTTGCGGAAGTGACGGGCAACAAGGTTTGGAAAAGGAAATACCCTCCATAATAAAGGGTAATGGACCGTCGAGCCATGCGACGTTAAACGAAGCGCTTAGTGGGAGGCAACTCACTGTTTTAATAATTAATTTCTCTGTTTGTTTATGTTATTTTCAGGAAATAAATGAGGACGTCTCTGGTGAAAGCTCGGAAGTGATCATTGGAGTACAATACCCTCTGTGAGTCACCTCTCTCAGGCTCGTTCTGAAACATTGAGGCCAATGTTTAGTTCAAGTTTGGGGGAGGCTCTTCTCTTTGCATTTTATATTTTTATGTTATGGGTATGATGTGAAACCATGAAGTGAATTCCGCCCAAATTTTGACCGAAATTTTAAATTTTTGTTGAAGAAGTGTTAATCCTAAAGAGCAATCAGGAATAGTATATAGAGATGAAGGGAGGATTGTTTGAGGACAAGAAGTTTGGAATAATGTGACAAGAAGAAGTTTGTTTAAACAAACTTGGTTCCCTAAAAGAAATACGAGTCTAACGTGTAGATTTGCACCATAGTACTTGTCCCCTGAGAAGTACTCCTCGAGTAGTTGTTGATACAGTCTGGCATAATTCAGATTCACTTGCATGAGGACTGGCTAAAAAGAAAAAAGGGATATAAAGTTGGCACCAAATGATGAAAAGGCGGTAAAAGGCAATTGGCTCGCTAAGTTGGGTAACCCTCACCCGGTTATTCAGCCCAAAGGAGATTGATCCCCAAACGTCGTCCAAAAGGACAATATATAACTGCAAAGTTTGAAAATTTCATCGGTAATTAAAAGTAGCAAATGCTGCTACTTGGTACCAGGAAAAAAATAAGAAGCCTTGATTCGCCTCATGCTAGTGATGATTATTCTAAGAAATGCAGTGCCTTAATATGATTGTCTGAATGAAAAAGGAGGAAAATCGGAAAGAGACTTAATTGCATCGCATAGTTGGAGAGGTATCCAAAAGGGGAGCTTGAGGGTTAATGTTATAACAGAAACTCGTCGCGTCATGTGAATGCCAAACCAACTGTCTCTTGAGTAATACAAACAGGTATCTCACGTATGAACACCAATATGCTCTGAAGGTCATTAACTCTTGTAATTACCGCTTGAGGTCAAGCAACGGTTTAAGTTTGGGGGAGTTTGATCAGTGGTTTTCACACATATATTTACCATTGTTTTTAAGTATTTTTAAGTTATGTTATTTAGTGTTTTATTTCATTATTCGTCATTTTATGCTTTGGTTGTATGTTTTAATGTTTTCAGGCTCATATGAATAAATCGAGAAATAAGGAAGAAAAGTGGAGTTATGAAGGCTGCACGGCCCGTGCAGACCTGCACGGCCCGTGCAGAATCAAATGTCATCTCCCATACAAAAACCAGAGAGTTTGCACGGGCGCCCGTGCAGCTTGGCACGGCCCGTGCAAGAAGGTCTGAAGCTTGAAGATTTTATTAGCAAAGTCTGGGAGTTGCACGGCCTGTGCAGACCTGCACGGCCCGTGCAGGTTGCACGGACAGAATTTCTATTTTTTGGAATTTTCAAGTACACTTATCCGGAAGGGCATTTTTGGCATTTGACTTGGCTGTAATTGACCTAGACTATTTAAGTTAATTTCTAAAATCGCCAGAGGGACTTTTACTTTTTGACTTTTTGAGATCGTACGATAGAATTCCAAGGGAGAGTGAGCTTCATCAAGGGTTCGGAAGACGAAGAGATTCAACGATGGACACCATTGAAGATCAGAGTTTTCATTAATCTTTGTAATGTCTAAACTCTTTAATTTACATTTCTTGAATACTATGAGAGGCTAAACCCCCCAATGCCAGGGGGGTGTCCCTGATTTTTATTGTAATGATTATGATCTACGTATTTCTTTAATCAAGTATTCATGTTTTGAAATTTAATTGTTTAATGTTTTTATGATTTCTTTGTCGGCCAAACAAGGATTGATCTATGGTTAACGATCTGTAGGACTACGGTTGTTAAGGTTTTTAAACAATTAAATCTTAGGGTTATCACCTAGGACTAGGGATACCGTAAGGTTATTTGAATATTCTTGATCATTTATATCTTTGGTTCACAAACCTTTGTTTCTAAGGACTTAGGCAATAGGATTGCAAACCAAAAGGTTTTCATTAAGGACTTAGGAAAACATCCTTAAGAACAAATAGTTACACTTCATGAACTTGTTGAAGAGATCTGTTTTTACAACGTCATTATAAGGCAAATCATACACCTACCCTGGCATTACTCTACATTTATACTAAAAAGCTCAAACTCTACTTTCAGCTTGTTTATTTTAACTCTATTATTTCAATATAAGAAAATACCCCTATGATATTTTGTTTAATTGACTCCTTATAATAATTTGTATTTCCCACGCAATCCTCGTGATCGATACTTGGGGTAAAACCCATTATTACTACATCGGTGAAAATAGTACACTTGCTATTTTTCCGATCACCAAGCCCTGTGATTTTTCGGGCCTGGCGGGCCGGCCCATAAGGGCTAGCCCATTTTGACAGCTCTAGGCAATTGCTGAGTTTTCAAATTGCATCAAATTTGAAAACGGTTTGCACCCTGAGATCAAGAAGGCTATTGGATACCAGAAGATTCGTAACTTTCCATACTTGGTAGATAGTTGCAGAATCTATAAAGAAGATAATAATGCTCATTATAAAATTTTGAGTGAGAGGAGGGGTAAGCACCAACAGAACCGTGGTAAGCCTTATAATGCCCCAACTAGTAAAGGTAAACAGAAAGTCACTAAAGGTCAGAGGACTAGTGGGGGAGACGCTCCTGCTGGTGTTGTGTGTTTCAAATGTGGGAAACCTGGTCACAAGAGTAATGCATGTACTACAAAAGTAAAGAGGTGTTTCCGTTGTGGTAAAGCTGGGCATACAATCGTTGAATGTAAGCATAAGGAAGTTATCTGTTTCAACTATGGCTAAGAGGGTCATATTAGTAGTCAGTGTCAGAAACCGAAGAAGGCACAAGCTGGTGGAAAAGTGTTCGCTTTGGTAAGGACCTAGACAACTATGGAGGACAGACTAATCAGAGGTACATGTTTCATTTATAGTACTCATTTAATTACTATTATTGATACTGGCGCTACTCATTATTTTATTGTCGCTAATTGTGCGGAAAAGTTAGGTCTTTTGTTGTCTTTTATGAATGGAGAAATGATCTTCGTTACTCCAGCTAAAGGATTGGTGACTACTTCTCTAGTGTGTTTGAAGTGTCCCTAGTCCATTTTTCGATAGAGACTTTGTTGTTGATTTAGTCTGCTTACCGCTACGTAGATTGGATGTGATCTTGGGTATGAACTGGTTGGAATATAACTATGTTCATATTAATTGCTATAACAATTCTTTGTGGTTTTCTACTCCGGATGAGGAGGAGGAAACTGGTTTGTTGTCTTCCAGAAAATTGCGGAAATTGATGCATGATGAGGCTCAGGTATTTTTATTGGTGGCATCGTTATCTCTTAAGAATCAAGCTATAATTGATGAGTTGCAGGTGGTACGTGAATTTCCTGAAGTTTTTCTCGATGAGATTCCTGATGTACCTCCAGAAAGAAAAGTTGAATTTTCTATTGATCTTGTCCCAGGTATCAGACCTGTCTCTATGGCACCATACAGGATGTCAGCATCAGATTTTATATAATTGAAGTAACAACTTGAGGAGTTATTTGAGAAGAAGTTTGTAAGGCCGAGCGTATCACCGTGGGGAGCTCTGGTGTTGCTAGTGAAGAAGAATGATGGAAGTATGAGGTTATGTGTTGATTATTGACAGTTGAATAAAGTAAAGATCAAGAACAAGTATCCGCTTCCAAGAATAGATGACTTGATGGATCAATTGGTGGGAGCTTGCATGTTTAGCAAGCTTGACTTAAGGTCGGGTTATGATCAGATTAGAGTGAAAGAGGATGATATTCAGAAGTTGGCTTTCAGAACTAGTTACGAACATTATGAGTATTCAGTGATGCCTTTCGGTGTTACTAACGCGCTGGGAGTATTCATGGAATATATGAATCGTATCTTTCATACTTATTTGGATCAATTTGTGGTGATATTTATTGATGACATTCTGATTTACTCTAAGTCAGAGGAAGATCATGTAGAGCACTTGAGAGTGGTATTGCATATTTTGAAAGAGAAAAAGTTATATGTACAGTTGTCCAAATGTGAGTTTTGGTTAGAAAGGGTTAGTTTTCTGGGGCATGTCATTTCAGGTAGTGGCATTGATGTGGATCCATCCAAAGTAGATGCAGTGTTGCAGTGGGAAGCTCCGAAATCAATTACCAAAATTAGAAGCTTTTTGGGATTGGCTGGTTACTATAGGAGATTTATCGAAGGCTTTTCTAAGTTAGCACTTCCATTAACGCAACTGACTTGTAAAGGTAAAGCGTTTGTATGGGATGTTCAATGTGAAGAAAGTTTCACCGAATTAAAGAAGAGATTGACGACGGCTCCGATTTTGATATTATCTAATCCCGGAGAACCTTTTGTAGTGTATTGTGATGCTTCTAAATTGGGTTTAGGTGGTGTGCTCATGCAGAACGACAAAGTAGTAGAGTATGCATCAAGGCAGCTGAGAATTCATGAAAGGAATTATCCTACTCACAATTTAGAACTTGCTGCAGTTGTATTTGTGTTGAAGATTTGGTGATATTATCTTTATGGTTCTAGATTTGAGGTATTCAGCATCCACAAGAGTTTGAAATACCTAATTGATCAGAAGGAACTGAATATGAGGCAACGAAGATGGTTAGAATTGTTGAAAGACTATGATTTTGGCTTGAATAACCATCCAGGTAAAGCTAATGTTGTAGTTGATGCTTTAAGCCGAAAGACTTTGCATATGTTAGCAATGATGGTTAAAGAATTATAATTGATCGAACAATTCAGAGACATGAGTTTAGTTGCAAGGTGACACCGCAGAGTGTTATGTTGGGGATGTTGAGGATCAATAATGATTTTCTGGATAATATTAAAGAAGCCCAGAAGTTAGATGTGAATTTAGTGGACACGATGGTTGGAATTGATCAGTCTGAAGACAATGATTTCAAGATAGATGCGCAGGGTGTGTTGAGATTTCGCAATCAAATTACTATTCTCGATGACGCGGAGATGAACAAGATGATTATTGAGGAAAGTCATAGAAGTAAGTTGAGTATCCATCCAGGAACTACTAAAATGTATCAAGATTTGAAGAATATGTTTTGGTGGCCTGGAATGAAACGGGATGTAGCGCAATTTGTGTATGCGTGTTTGACTTGTCAGAAGTCGAAGATAGAACATCAGAAGCTTGCGGGATTGATGCAACCATTAGAAATTCCAGAATGGAAGTGGGATAGCATATCAATGGACTTTGTGACAGGATTACCGAACACTTCAAGAGGACATGATAGGATTTGGCTGATTGTTGATAGGCTTACGAAGTCGGCTCATTTCATTCATATTAACTTTAGTTTTCCGGTACCGAAGTTAGAAGAGATTTATACCTATGTAATTGTGAAGCTGCATGGTGTTCCTCTGAGCATTGTTTCAGATAGAGATATGAGGTTTACTTCTGATTTTTGGAAGAGTCTGCAAGAGGTGTTGAGTTCTAATCTGAGATTGAGTTCATCGTATCACTCTCAGACGGATGGTCAGACGGAGAGAACTATTCAGTCATTGGAGGATTTGTTGAGAGCATGTGTTCTTGAGAAGGGAGGTTCATGGGATACTTATCTTCCACTGATAAAGTTTACTTATAACAACAATTTCCATTATAGTATTGGAATGACACCTTTTGAAGCATTGTATGGTCGCATGTTTAGAACACCTCTATGTTGGCATGAATATGGAGAAAGTGTGGTACTTGGACCCAAGATTGTGCGAGAGACTACCGAAAAGGTGCAGTTAATCTGAGAAAAGAAGAAGGTGTAAGTTTAAGAGTGCACCTAAGAGGGGGGGGTGAATTAGGACTTTGAAAATTTATCCAGTTTTAGAAACAAGTTGTTCTTATTTTTCTGGTTTGGTGCAAGAGTTTAGAAATGTGTTACTTTCTTTTCTGGTTATGATTTGTGAAAGCGGTAAATGCGAAAAAGTAAAAAACACAATGATGTATACCGGTTCCCCTCACAGTTCGAGAGTACTTCAGTCCCCTTTCAACATGAAAGAGATTTTACTATTGTTTGTGACTTGTACAAGACCCACACAAACACCAAGAACAATCCTCTTGAATTTTCACTAAGTACACTAAGAGAACAATCCTCCCTTAATAACTAACTTGTTTCCAACAATCCTAGACAACAAAATTTTAACCACCAAGAACAATCCTCTTGAATTTACTAACTTGATTATGAGAACTGTAACACCCGTATATTTTAATTTTTAATTTAAATGGAAATTTAATTAATAATTAGAATTATATGTGGTTTGTGGGATTTAATTGGAAAAGGATGGTTATGGTGTTGGGCCATGTGTGATGTTAAGGAATGAGGGGGTGTTATGTTAGTAAAGGCCCTATTCTAATTAAAAGGTTATTTTATAAAATAATAAGGAATTGAGAATAAGAGGGAGGAATGTGAGAAGAGTTTGGAACACGAAGAACGTGAAAGAGGAGCAATGGAGGGAGAGACCAATCAAGAACTCTTGGCTAAGGTAAGGGGGGACTCTTCCGGTTAATTTCTATTATGTGATTATGGGTAATAGGATGGATTAACGTATGATTCGATTCGATTGGGCATATTGGGATTTGATATTGTTAGGTATGTTATGATTTGGGATAATTGATGAATTTGTATAGATTGTTGGTTATTGATGTGTTGTTTTGATGTATAATGATGTGTGATGAGAAATTCGATGATTATATGCCTGTCTGCGATGTCTGGAATCGTTTTTGGGTGAAAAGGATGTGAAATCACAGAGTCTGAACGCAGACCCGTAATTCTGCGAAATCGCCAGGTCGCGCCGCGTCCATGTGTTGGCGCCGCGAAGGCGTACTTGTTTTCTCGTATCGCGCCGCGTGCATAGGTTGGCGCCGCGAACGTGTTTTGTGTGCTTCAGGTCGCGCCGCGAACTTTGGTTGCGCCGCGTGCTGTAGCGATAGTTATTTCTTGGGAAAGTTAAATGAGGTGTAACTTTCGAACCGTAGGTCTGTTTTTAGTGTCGTTTCGAGTACGATGAATCTTATGAGATAGCCTACGTGTTTAAACGATGGAATGAGGTGTGAATCCAATTATTTTTAAATATGATTTTATTTCTTGGTGAATGATGTATCGTACATATATGTGATGAGATGTGTTAAATACATGCTATATTGAAATATTAATCATGTGACGATTTGTGTAATTGGATGATGTATTGTTGACATGTATGATGAAATGTGACAATATAAGATGTTGTTTGAAAACATTACGATGTGATGATTGTTGAGAATTATATGATGATGATTGATGATTTGTGAATATTAATATGTTGTTAATATTAATATGTTGATTGTGGTGAATGTATGTGAATGATTGAATGACGCTTGGACATGTACATACTTGTTTCTGATGATATTGGTGAGATGAAATGAGACGATGTTAAGCATCGGATCGGTGATGATATAAGTATGTGATATGTGTGCATTCATTCATAAATCATTTACATTGGATCCCGTTGATGAGTGGATCGTGGGTGGCTAATTCCCATTGTGCGGAGATTAGTAAGCAGTCATCGTGTGCCCATGGGGGTGTGAGCGATGAGGTTAGTCGTGTGCCCATGTGGGGTGTAAGCGACTTGAAGGGCAGTATCGCAGAGAGAAGTCCTGTGAATGTGATTCACGAATTTTGGTACCACATGCATAGTGTCAGTTGTGTCATATATATTTTGTTATAACACGATTGTATGGATTTCTGCGTTTGTGTTGTAATTTATTATTGTGTGAATTGATGAATAATAGATGTGAATCTGAATATATGACAAATTGGGTGAATGATATATTATGATGTTTTGTTGCTTATGAATGCATAACATTGATTAATTGAGAATGAGACTCATCCTTACTTGTTGACAATTTTCAGATTGAGGATAGCTGCTTTCGACTTGGTGAGGATTAGCTCATAAGTCGGTTTAGTTGTTGTGTCGGTGTCATGCTCTGATAGATGTAACACTGGGGATGCGATGTTTTGAGTTTCGAATTATAACTCTATTGTTTATTTTATTTGAAGTCTGATACATTAATGATGTAATGTTGACTTGATGATTTGATTCCGCTGTGTAAACATGATTTTTATCTATGAGTTATAATTTCAGATGTTTCAGTGAATGCATGACATATGCCGAACGTGTGTTTTCTTTTATTTTTGAATTGTGACACCTTTTTCATGTTTACTCTGATTTAATTTTGTTAATTGCCGTGGGGTATTAGAGGGGTGTTACAAGAACAATCCTCTCACTAGTATAAAACCCTTGCTTCCAACAATCCTGGATAGTAAGTCAATAATAACCAAAATCTGGAAATATATTTGAGTAATAAAATTGATGAATATGTATCAATCACTGAGATTGACCTTACCTTCCAACAAGCAATTTATAAAGATATATTAGTGCTCAAGTGTTTATGAATAAGAGAGAAATTTTTCTGAAATAATATGAAGAACACATGTAGAAAAATTCTCAATAAAAGTTGAAGTAATTTGGTGCTAGCTTTTGCTCATGATAAGACTTGGACACTTGAATTGCTACATTGTTCTTGAAGCTTTTTCTATACTTTTTGATATGATTATTTGACATTCATTTTGTCTTCATCAAAACACATTGGATTGAGAGTTTTGACTTCACAGAAGGCTTCGCAGAGCAGGAAGGAGGTTACCATGACAAGAGGAGGAAGGATTTATAATTTCAAGTAACAGACCATGTGTTCTTGAGAGTCACACCGGTGACCGGTGTTGGACGTGAATTAAAGTCGAAGAAGCTCACTCCTCGATTTATTGGTCTGTATCAGATTTCATTCAGAGTTGGGAAAGTTGCTTATAGGGTGGCCTTACCACCTAATCTTGCGAATTTGCATGATGTGTTTCATGTGTCACAACTCCGGAAGTATATTTCAGATCCATCCCATGTGATTCATATGGACGATGTGCAAGTACAGGATAATCTGACTATGGAGACAATGCCTATACGAATAGAAGATCGTGAGATGAAAACACTAAGAGGCAAAGAGATTGCTTTAGTGAAAGTAGTTTGGACAGTAACTGCCAGAGAAAGCGTGACATGGGAATTAGAGAGCAAGATGCGGGAGTCTTATCCTGAGTTGTTTGCATGAGGTAATTTTTTAGGACAAAAATATCCTAAGTGGGGGAGAGTTGTAACGCCCGGTTGTTTAATTAATTATTTTATGGTGTGTTTGCGAATTATTTAATAAAATTATGAATTATTTAGGATTTTTTAATTTTGTTAGATGTTAATTAATGGGTTAATACCTATTTTAACCCCTTCCATATGGGCTTGGTTTGAAAAATCCCCCTGCCAAAAAAAAAGTTGTAAGAATGGCCTCAACAAATTTCAAAAGTTTCATTTTGGCCCTTTATCAGGCCACATCATCAAAAAGTCTGATGTGATAGTGTTTTTTTTTAAACTTTTTAATTATTAATGATAATGTAATAAGAATATGAACATTGGGCTTATTATGTTGTTCGTAGTAGTACTAGTGGGGGTGTGAGGTTAAGCACATTAGTAGATGTGAAAATTAGTGAAAAGAATAAAATAAGAGAAATTAGGGAAGAGGTTAGAATTCTGAAAACTTTGAGAAGAACGTAGAAAGAGAGAAGTGCAGAGAGTTAGGGAAAATCTCATTGGAAGCTTAGAGTAACCTTCAGTCCAAGGTAAGGGTGGGGTTCTGATTCGATAAGGGTTTGTATGATGATGGGTATGATAGAGATTAAGCTTCCTGATTTTGTATATATGTTTGTATGAAGAATTGAGTTTTGATGTGTTTATGATTGTTGTGAGTGATGTGTAATTTCCGTGCCGTTGATGGAATTGATGTATGTATATGAACAAATGCATGATGTTAGTATTAGACTTGAAAAACTGTGTCTTTTGATGACTTTCATATATGGGAAAGATGGGTTTTTAGGGTTTTGAAGGGCAAAAGTTCGTAGCAAGAAAAATAGCAGATTTTTGGTTCTGCTTCAGGGGGAACCGGTTCCCCAAATAAAGGAACCGAGTCCCCAATATCAGAAGTGTGGAAATTGGATTTTGAACAGGGAAAATCGGTTCCCCTAATAAGGGAATCAGATTCCCATAAACAGAGGGTTGGAGGAACCGGTTTCCCAAATAGAGGAATCGGGTTCCACTGAGTTGAAATGATTCTTTTTAAAAACTTCAAAAAGCCATAACTTTTGACTCGGGTCCATTTGAACTTCCGAAAAGCTAAAATTATTTCCTATCCTATAAAAACTAATTTGAGAACCTTTTGAAAATATTTTTTGAAATTGTATTTTTTCGGTATTTTGTGACGTTGCGAAGTATGAATGTTGTTGCTTGATGTTGTTATCAAAACGATGTGAGTATAGATTGCAGATTATTATGATAATTATGTTGTGTTGCTGTTGGAAAGGATTTTATGGCTCATTGATGTGTTATTGTTGTTGTATTTTATAATGTGGCATTATCGAGTCGCATACATTGCATCTTTTACGATGGCCTGAATTGGCAAGATTGCGAAGAAGGCTTATGCCTTGTTAATGCCTCTAATAATTGGAAAATTGTGAATGGGTCGTATGCCCTGTTGGTAGCACATGCACGTGCACAGTGTCGGTTGCATTTTGTAACACCCTTCTAACCCCGCGGCAATTTAAAATAATTATATCAGAGTAACATGAAACAAGGGTGCCACAATTCAATTTGAAAATAAACATAGTGTGTCATTGTCATGCATTCACCGAGGAAAATTCATCATAATTCAAAATATCTCATATTAGCACAGCGAAAATTAAATCATATAGATAAGCTCAACATCCTTGAAGCTATATCCCACAAATGACTCAAAACAACAAACATAATTATAAACTCAAAAACTTAAAACTCGCGTTCCCCAATGTTACAATATCAGAGCATGACACCTGATGCTAAACTAACACACTGATTCGTGAGCTAGTCCTCACCAAGTCGAAAGCCGCTATCCTCAATCTGAAAATGACAACATGTAAGGGTGAGTTTCATTCACGATTAACAAATATTATAGCATCATAAACAATAACACCTCATAGTTATATTATCCACCCAATTTCATCATATTCAAATTATCAGGAAACATCCATCATTTACACAAACGTCAACAGAAGACATTGTTCAAACATACAATCATACTCATCATTCAAGTCACACTAATCATGCATATGTATAAACTGACACTAAGCATGTGGTACCAATCCTCATCAATGGGAATAACCCACCGATCGATCTATCATCATCCAGATACGGCCCTGCCAGCACAAATTCTGCACAATGAGAATTATTCTCTTCACTGAATCCACACTTCATTCGGATTCAGCCCGCAAACATACGATTATGAATGAATGCAAACATATATGAAACATACTTATATCCTCGTAAAGTCTATGAGTAATCTCATCCAATACTCAAATCATCATCATCATCACCATCATCATCACGCATGTTTACATATGTTAACATCATTCAAATACCATCCAATCATCTTCATACAACATATAGACCATCACATGATTATCGCTTCAAACATAGCATGTATTAACACATCTCACAACATATATGTACAATACATCCTTCAACAAGCAATTAAATCATAATTTAAAATAATTAAGTTACACCTCATTTCATCATCTAAACAGATAGATTATTTCATAAGGTGCGTCAAACTCGAAACGGCACTAAAAACGGTTTTACAGTTTGAAAATTATGCATCTTTAAAAATTTTCCAAAACAGCTATCACTAACAGCACGCGGCGCAAACAAGGTTCGCGGCGCAAACTGAGCGAATCAAATTTCCTTGAACATTCTGCCAAGTACTTCGCGGTGCAAACAAGGTTCGTGGTGCGGACTGAGCGAATCAAATTTCCTTGAACATTCTGCCAAGTACTTCGCGGCGCAAACAAGGTTCACGACGCAGACTGGCGATTTCACAAACCCCCAATCGCAGAAAACAGCTGTCATACCTCAAAATTTGCCCTCATGTTTATATCCTTAATTAGCTGGTGCTTTACATTCACTTCATATGCCATTTTATAATTAATCATATTTTGCCCATATTTTAAACCTTGCACGATTTTATTAATTTTAATGTTTAATTCAATTAAGTTGAATTTCTAATTAAAGTTATTTAAATCCCTTTTTACTATTCTTTGGTTTTATTATGTTTGCTCTTACTAATGTTTTCCTTTAGGTACAAAAGAAAGGTTATAAAAGCCCATCTTGCTTTTTTAAAAAAAAAAAAAAAGAGGCCCATATCCTTTTGATATAGAAAACCCTAATGTTACATTATAAATTCATAAGAGTTTACATGAAAAACGAATTTTGCTAACCTATTTTCCCGATCCTTACACTAATCCTTATTTTCTCGCAGAATAAGCTCTTTTTTTTCTCTCACACGTACAGACACCATAAAAAAAAACATGTCAACAAAAACTTGTTTCTAACACCACCATCACGTTCACTGTAACTTCAATTTCATCATCATTCTTCACATACTACTTACCACAAAATTTTACTCTTCAATTGCATCGCCATATACATAACTAACAATTTCCATATTGACCCTCTCACGAAAGAAAGAAGGAGAAACGACATCAGGAGCAGCTCCGTCGTGCCTCAAGTTTGCCCACCCGCACCGATTCAAACGCACCACACAACGCCGTCAAAGTCATGCGCACCGGAGCCGATTGGATTCCACTCTCCCTCGTGGTCAACAACCACCGTCAACCATGCCGCGAGCCATCGTGAGAAGCCAGCCGCGACCACCGTCTCGTTGCCGAAAGAATAATCTCTACCTCCGATCGCAACTCCGACGCCCCTTTCGTTTCGATCCGCTCCCGTGCGCGCCGTTTCTAGCCGGTAAATTCCCTTTAAACTCTTATCTTTGGGTGATTCATCACTTGCTGTTTGATTTTACATTGAGATGGAGGAGAAAAGTGGAACCTTGTATTGTTATTTTATAGAGAGAATTGAGCGTGGAAAATGGAGAAGAAGATGAATCTTGTTTTCATCTTTTAATGTGTGAGTGAAATATTTTATTTTTAAAGAAAAAAAACAAAAACTTTATGTTGCTGCATCTAACCACTTATGTTTTAATGTTAGAAAAGTCAAACAAAAAATTTCATTAACTATTATTAGCTCCAAAGAGCATATATCAGGCTGGTGTATATATTATCTTGTTTTGCTTTATCTTTCATATCGATATTAGCATATTTTTGTGTTAACTTCATTTAGTCCATATAATTTTTTTTTTACGTAAAGACATCCATCTCTTATAAATAATAGAATGGTAGAAATATCTTATTCCAATGATTTAGATTGTTCAATTATTTTAATAATTTAGTTAGTAAGAATAACTTAATTAGTTGTTTTAAAACGAATATAAATAAATAACTGATGTCAGGTAATCTTTAGGTTTAATTTGGTTTGTAAATAATTTGACAATGTAATTACTAATTTGATTAAGTAGTAAATGATACATATCCTCTACTTTTTATGTTAGTTTTTTTTATCAATATTTGTTGATGATTTTTCACCATTCTCTCATCTATATTTTATGCATTATTACTAACATTTTCTTTTTATTGCGAGACACATTCGAGCTGTTTATCATTATCATGGATATTTGCAAGTTCATCTTCAATCTCTTCCACTGTGTTTCACTAATTCCAAATATAAAGGACCAAACGGTTACCTCAAGATCCTCCGACTACGCGCCTTCAAAATCCGAAGCTAAGTATTCGACTTAATTGTTAAGTCTATTTTGTTTCCTTTTATTTTAAGGTTTACTTGTCGAACTCCGCATACACTCACATCGGGTTAACCCCGAGGTTTCCTCCGACCGCCCACCATATCGGATCACATTCGAAGCTAAGTACCTATTTATTTATCTATTTATTTTAAATTTCTTTATCTTTTATTTTTAGGGTTAGTAATGTTTGCCTCCGAACTGATAATGCAGTCATCCTATTTTTTTTGATTTTTTTTCATGGGTTTGCCAATTGCCAAAGCTTCGAATATCGGTAACCCTAAACCCTGATCTTGATTATTACTTGTGTTAGATCTATAATATTATTATCCCGCTGGTTTCACTTTCCCTTCCCCATAATTGTTAATATTAATTGTTGTAGTTAGTAACCCTAGGGAGTGCAACTTGTTAATCCAATTAGAATCACCTAACTATAAGATAATTTTCTGAATATAATCACGTGATTGTTGCACCCACGCACGCTTTTGGGGTAACCTCTTTGTTGCCTTGTTGCCTGTTGCCTTTGTTGCCTTGTGTTTTTGCAGAATAGCCATGTCCCTCGAATACGAGGATACCTCAGCTATGTTGCCTTGATTAAGATCATGGGTCCCTAATGATGCTGCCTTCGATACACTAAACATGATCTCGACCCTCGGAAATTGCCTACGAAAAGGCTGAGGTATCCTCTGGCCGCCTACGAATGGCTATTCTGGTTCTTCCCTTAGACTACCTGCCTCTCTATAGCATGGGACAGTCTTATGGCGAACGAACTCTCGATGACCCTTCAACCTCCAAATGAAAGGCTTCCTGCCCTCTTATGGCAAGGATAGATCCTTTCACCCTGAAAGGCTAAAAAAAAACTTCTTTTTCAAAACTATAAGGTAATTGCCCCTAATTGCTTTGCCTTGCTCTAAAATCTTTCATATTCTTTCTCATAAATCTTCAAAATGGCTACGCTCATTTACGAGCTAAAGTCCGCTTTCTTCTTCTACATTTCAGGGCTGTTTAAAAATGTAGGATTCACTTTAAAAATGTTTTCTATTGTT
This sequence comes from Vicia villosa, assembly GCF_029867415.1. NCBI lineage: Eukaryota > Viridiplantae > Streptophyta > Magnoliopsida > Fabales > Fabaceae > Vicia > Vicia villosa. The sequence goes on along the minus strand of NC_081181.1, from coordinate 52,913,453 downwards.
TGTTTTGCTTGTTTTACTTTCAGGGCTGTTTTGGAAAATAAATGAAGGACGAATCCTATTCCCGGATTCAAAAACACTTAAGATTAGGAGCGGCATAGTCAAGGAGACCCCCCTTGTGCATGCTTGGGGTTGGTCAAAATGAAGTTCGCACTTGAGTTAGGCCTCCACTGGTTATTGTGTACCTCTTTTGCATGAGAGAGGTTTATGCATGTATCTTTGGGTGCGTCGGAGCTCAGGGACCTTTAGTCACCTTTAACCCATCTTAACTTTTAGGAACGTAGAGGGGGGGCTATTCTTGGTGCATGCCAAGTTATGGTCACTACCCGATACTACAGCTCATATAGGTTTCTTCCTAGAGTATCATTGCGTGGTATGCATGTACCATGTTCGAGGGTGCTTTAGAGGGGGCTGACAATTCTGAGTCACTTGGTAGAACCCGTTGCTGATATCATCCTTATCCTTAGAAATACCTTTGGGGAAGGGTATCTCACATGATCTAAACTCCATGCAAGCCGAGCCTAAGGAAATGGTGTGACTTGTATGACTTGTGTGACTTATGTGACCTGCGTGACTTGTCTATGTTTGCTACTAACCTTCATTTCATTGCAGGTTTTGTTAAAAGGACTTGTTTGTCCTTACTATCTCACATTGCGCCTAATGAATTTCATTCTCATAACATCATGACAACATGACATCATGACATATCATATTAACTGACCCTTTCAAGGATCTTAGGGATTTAGGGCGCACAATTTCAGGTGCTCTTATCAAGGACTGAATTCCTAATCAAGGGGCAAGAGGATTTACTTTCCTCTGGCCACGTACCTTCCACTTCAGAGACTCAGTACCTATCAAGGGGCAAGAGGATTTATTTTCCTCTAGCCACGTACCTTCCACTTCAGAGACTCAGTACCTATCAAGGGGCAAGAGGATTTATTTTCCTCTTGCCACATACCTTCTAATTCAGAGACTCAGTACCTATCAAGGGGCAAGAGGATTTATCTTCCTCTAGTCATGTACCTGCAAATTCAGAAGTATCCCGAATCAGAGGCTATGACCCACTAGATATGGTGAGCTTGATTCTCAAAGAAGAACATCCAAAAATCAGAGTTCTTCAAACGAAGATGCGACCAAATCATTTTCTAATATTGCTAACTAAATTCCTAAAGATCCTTGAAAAGATTGCATTTGCATTCATAACATCACATAAAACTAACTTTGCCTTTCAGGTCGACCAACTGGTCAGACAAATACCATCAAAAAATCAATCTCTGTCAGATATACATTCTGGAAAGCATATCCCTCCAGACATTCTGAAGACACCTACATCAGATATACATTCCGGAAGCTCGAACCCCGGACATTCTGAAAGTTCCAATCAGATGAACATTCTGGAAGCTTGACCCCCAGACTTCTGAAACATTCCAATCAGATATACATTCCGGAAGCTCGAACCCCGGACATTCTGAAAGTTCCAATCAGATGAACATTCTGGAAGCTTGACCCCCAGACTTCTGAAACATTCCAATCAGGAATACATTCCGGAAGCTCGAACCCCGGACATTCTGAAACATTTTTATCAGATACACATTCCGCAAGCTCGAACCCCGGATACTCTGAATCTCTACACGAGTTCCACAACAACGACGCAAGCCAGATGCACCTAAGCGTCAATTCACCAAAATCAATATGTCGTCGGCTCAAATATTACAGCATCTGTTGAAGATCAGATTGATTACTCTGAGGGATGCTTCTAAGAATTCTAACACCTCCACTCCTGGCTATAAACTCAATGCGAGGTGCGTGTACCATTCCAACAGTCCTGGACATTACACAAACAATTGCCGGACATTGAAGAATAAGATTCAAGATCTGATCGATGATAGGGAAATCAAATTCAACCCTCCTGAAAACTCCCGCGATGATCACTGCTCATATGCCTAGTCATGACAAGACTGATTGACGTCTAGACGAATGAATTTTTGGATCATTAGATCTACTTTCATTTGCAAGTTTCTTTTCTGTTGGTTTAAACATTTGACTCATGATAGACATTATCTGTTTTAATAATCATCATCAGTGCATTGCATATGTTTGTCTTGAAAAAATTACTTCGCTATCACTCATTTTAAATTGCGTGTTTACTTTGCATATGTTTTGTGATACTCGACTCCTGCTAAAGCTGTATGCATTTTTGAAGGAGGATGACGAAAATGATACCGCAACCTCATACAGTATGCTTTTGAACAGACTATGCTGACGATGTACAGGCATTGTTTCAATTCCTAATTAGTGGAGATATAAGGATGTTAATCCCTCGTCAACCCCTTTGAGCCTAAGGCGTAGGAGTTTTCTTTCTTGTACAATTTAAAACCCTTAATCATAACCTAGGGCAGGGTAGTTACTCAATTAACTCAATTATACTAGCTGCTGTTTTCACAAATAATGATGGGTTCCTGTAACCATTAAGTCAGGCAGTCAACATCTATCAAAAGAAAAATAAAAATTAAGTCAAAACCTATGAAGGAGACTTATCGAAAATCGAAATATCCCGCTGACTGTAATCTCAAAATAAACAGTTCAAGAAAAGGTTAGGGACAACAATGTCAAAAAGAGGTCACTACAAATCCTCGACAAAAGAAAACGTTTCAAAAGAGGTCACTACAAATCCTCGACAAAAAGAAAGTATTACAAAAAAGGGATGACTGCCTGTCCAAATAAACCTCTGGTGCTTTAACCATCATCAAATATCAATGTTACAACTTCAAGCTTTGCTAAGGCTTAAACACAGAGCTAACTGAGCATAGGATCGGAGAACATCACGAAGAAGGGGATGGGTATAAATAAAATTTTGAGCCGTTATCCTTTGTTTCTTAAACCGTGAACCAAGACACGTTACAACCCTTGAAAGTCCTAACTGAAGCATGGTTAGTTCGAAAGCATACTGTGACCAAAAAGGTATCCTGACTCCTTAAGGTTTACCAAAAATGCGGAGTTGATATTTCGTTTTACAAACATCACGTTTTTACAAACATCACGCTTTTACATCTCCTGTTTTAATGTTTTTCAAAAAACTCAAGACAGACATATGCATTGCATCTCATGAATTCATTATTAAACATATTCTGCTACATAATTTCAAATGTTAGCATCAGAAAGAACTTGCACAGGGTACAACTAATTACTGGAAGTTATCCCGATAGACAAAATTACTCCGAGAAGCAATGTCTCCTACGTATACAAGGGGCATGGCACGCTTTGCCCAATCAATCTGGGGCAATCAAGTCAAGAATCGAAGAATCTCTCAAATGCCAAACAGTCAAAGGCCTACATCCCAAGTGGACTTCAAACTATTTCCCGATCAGTCAGGGGCATCATACTAAGTACTAGGGGCATGTCGCCCATAGTTCACATCTCATAAAGTCCTCGCGAGGCGAATCTTTCCAAAGTTCCTACTAACTGGGGCAAATCTATGCAAGTCCAGTTTGACATCTTGATCAACATTCAGTGGCGTGTCCTAATTAAATCCAGGAATGGTAGGTACTATAATACTGGGGGCAACGTCCAAGACATCCACGTCTTCCCACAAAGCTGATTTCGCAAGATCATATCCCCACAGAGTAATCACTAAGAAGATACCTTCAAATACTCTCGTCCCGACAAAGACGTGGCTCCCCAACAAAGTTTACATCTGCAACACTACCGTTTCTCCAACACTTTGCTCTTCTCCAACATGGCTTACTAATATCTTTCATCCCCAGTCAGGATCCGTCAAATTACTATTCATCCCCAAGCAGAAATCATAAATCCCCAGCTGAGCATCTCCAAGAAAAGATCAAAACATCAAACTCACAATGACATAGAGATTTATCTTCTCAATCAAGATGCTTCGAGTAACATAAATCATAGCCATACATCATATACATCACATGCATATTCATACACTGCACGCGGTTATAATTCATACATAACATACAAAGCGTCCCATTTAATTTTGAGAACTCCATCTCATTCATTACATACATCATAAACATTACATAAAACTGACATTGCCACCAAGTGAATATTATCTGACAGGTACATTACAAAGGTTCGAATCTTATTCAAAGTAAAGCCTAACGCACGGTTTTCCAGACATCTGAGGATGCAAATCGGATTAGTCTAACGCACGACTTATTCATCAACCTAACGCACGGTTTTCTAGACATCTGAGGATGCAATTGAGAATAGTCTAACGCACGATTTATTCTTCGACCTAACGCACGGTTTTCCAGACATCTGAGGATGCAATTGGGATTAGTCTAACGCACGACTCATTCCTCGACCTAACGCACGGTTTTCCAAACATCTACGGATGCAAATTGGATCCGATCTGACGTACGACATATCCTTCGACCTAACGCACGGTTTTCCAGACATCTGCTGATGCAAACTAGACCCAGTCTAACGTACGACTCAACCTAAGTCTATTCCTCAGAAACAGTCTAACGTACGACACATTCTGACTCTCAAGTATATCAAGTCGGATGGCATCTTCAAGCCCATCTCCATCATACATCTTCTCCAAACACCTGGATGGCAACTTCAAGCCCATCTCCGACAAAAGTCCCTACTTCAGCTAGGGCAAATTCTTGGTATTCTAGTGTTCAATCCTCTTCTACCCTCAAATTCCGACAGGCACACAAGCCAGTCTACATCTTCAGATATAAGAAAAGTGAACAGGGGCAGCTGTCATACCTCAAAATTTGCCCTCATGTTTATATCCTTAATTAGCTGGTGCTTTACATTCACTTCATATGCCATTTTATAATTAATCATATTTTGCCCATATATTAAACCTTGCACGATTTTATTAATTTTAACGTTTAATTCAATTAAGTTGAATTTCTAATTAAAGTTATTTAAATCCCTTTTTACTATTCTTTGGTTTTATTATGTTTGCTCTTACTAATGTTTTCCTTTAGGTACAAAAGAAAGGTTATAAAAGCCCATCTTGCTTTTTAAAAAAAAAAAAAAAGAGGCCCATATCCTTTTGATATAGAAAACCCTAATGTTACATTATAAATTCATAAGAGTTTACATGAAAAACGAATTTTGCTAACCTATTTTCCCGATCCTTACACTAATCCTTATTTTCTCGCAGAATAAGCTCTTTTTTTTCTCTCACACGTACAGACACCATAAAAAAAAACATGTCAACAAAATCTTGTTTCTAACACCACCATCACGTTCACTGTAACTTCAATTTCATCATCATTCTTCACATACTACTTACCACAAAAGTTTACTCTTCAATTGCATCGCCATATACATAACTAACAATTTCCATATTGACCCTCTCACGAAATAAAGAAGGAGAAACGACATCAGGAGCAGCTCCGTCGTGCCTCAAGTTCGCCCACCCGCACCGATTCAAACGCACCACACAACACCGTTAAAGTCGTGCGCACCGGAGCCGATTGGATTCCACTCTCCTCGTGGTCAACAACCACCGTCAACCATGCCGCGAGCCATCGTGAGAAGCCAGCCGCGACCACCGTCTCGTTGCCGAAAGAATAATCTCTACCTCCGATCGCAACTCCGACGCCCCTTTCGTTTCGATCCGCTCCCGTGCGCGCCGTTTCTAGCCGGTAAATTCCCTTTAAACTCTTATCTTTGGGTGATTCATCACTTGCTGTTTGATTTTACATTGAGATGGAGGAGAAAAGTGGAACCTTGTATTGTTATTTTAGAGAGAGAATTGAGCGTGGAAAATGGAGAAGAAGATGAATCTTGTTTTCATCTTTTAATGTGTGAGTGAAATATTTTATTTTTAAAGAAAAAAAACAAAAACTTTATGTTGCTGCATCTAACCACTTATGTTTTAATGTTAGAAAAGTCAAACAAAAAATTTCATTAACTATTATTAGCTCCAAAGAGCATATATCAGGCTGGTGTATATATTATCTTGTTTTGCTTTATCTTTCATATCGATATTAGCATATTTTTGTGTTAACTTCATTTATTCCATATAATTTTTTTTTTACGTAAAGACATCCTTCTCTTATAAATAATAGAATGGTAGAAATATCTTATTCCAATGATTTAGATTGTTCAATTATTTTAATAATTTAGTTAGTAAGACTAACTTAATTAGTTGTTTTAAAAAGAATATAAATAAATAACTGATGTCAGGTAATCTTTAGGTTTAATTTGGTTTGTAAATAATTTGACAATGTAATTACTAATTTGATTAAGTAGTAACTGATACATATCCTCTATTTTTTATGTTAGTTTTTTTTTATCAATATTTGTTGATGATTTTTCACCATTCTCTCATCTATATTTTATGCATTATTACTAACATTTTCTTTTTATTGCGAGACACATTCGAGCTGTTTATCATTATCATGGATATTCGCAAGTTCATCTTCAATCTCTTCCACTGTGTTTCGCTAACTCCAAATATAAAGGACCAAACGGTTACCTCAAGATCCTCCGACTACGCGCCTTCAAAATCCGAAGCTAAGTATTCGACTTAATTGTTAAGTCTATTTTGTTTCCTTTTATTTTAAGGTTTACTTGTCGAACTCCGCATACACTCACATCTATTTTTTGCCTTTGCCTTTGCCATTTTTCAGGGTTAACCCCGAGGTTTCCTCCGACCGCCCACCATATCAGATCACATTCGAAGCTAAGTACCTATTTATTTATCTATTTATTTTAAATTTCTTTATCTTTTATTTTTAGGGCTAGTAATGTTTGCCTCCGAACTGATAATGCACTCATCCTATTTTGCTTTCTATTTTTATTGATTTTTTTTTCAGGGGTTTGCCAATTGCCAAAGCTTCGAATATCGGTAACCCTAAACCCTGATCTTGATTATTACTTGTGTTAGATCTATAATATTATTATCCCGCTGGTTTCACTTTCCCTTCCCCATAATTGTTAATATTAATTGTTGTGGTTAGTAACCCTAGGGAGTGCAACTTGTTAATCCAATTAGAATCACCTAACTATAAGATAATTTTCTGTATATAATCACGTGATTGTTGCACCCACGCACGCTTTTGGGGTAACCTCTTTGTTGCCTTGTTGCCTGTTGCCTTTGTTGCCTTGTGTTTTTGCAGAATAGCCATGTCCCTCGAATACGAGGATACCTTAGCTATGTTGCCTTGATTATGATCATGGGTCCCTAATGATGCTGCCTTCGATACACTAAACATGATCTCGACCCTCGGAAATTGCCTACGAAAAGGCTGAGGTATCCTCTTGCCGCCTACGAATGGCTATTATGGTTCTTCCCTTAGACTACCTGCCTCTCTATGGCATGGGACAGTCTTATGGCAAACGAACTCTCGATGACCCTTCAACCTCCAAATGAAAGGCTTTCTGCCCTCTTATGGCAAGGATAGATCCTTTCACCCTGAAAGGCTAAAAAAAAACTTCTTTTTCAAAACTATAAGGTAATTGCCCCTAATTGCTTTGCCTTGCTCTAAAAATCTTTCATATTCTTTCTCATAAATCTTCAAAATGGCTACGCTCATTTACGAGCTAAAGTCCGCTTTTTTCTTCTACATTTCTTTTCAAAAAATGAGCAAAGCAATTAAGAGCCCATGGAAAACCATGGATGCAAAGGGTGCCTTACACCTTCCCTTTGCATAAATTACCCCCGAACCCGTTGTCTTTTAAAAAGGTTTTTCCTGTTCTTTTAGCCTTTCTGATTAATTTGGATAAAATAAAAGTCGGTGGCGACTCTTGCTTACCGCGACATTTTTCGATATAAAAGTCAGTTCACCGTATTACAGAACTGGCGACTCTGCTTGGGAGAATTTTCTTATAAAAGAGGGGTTACCTTAAAAGTTTAGGATTCACTTTAAAAATGTTTTCTATTGTTTGTTTTGCTTGTTTTACTTTCAGGGCTGTTTTGGAAAATAAATGAAGGACGAATCCTATTCCCGGATTCAAAAACACTTAAGATTAGGAGTGGCATAGTCATGGAGACCCCCCTTGTGCATGCTTGGGGTTGGTCAAAATGAAGTTCGCACTTGAGTTAGGCCTCCACTGGTTATTGTGTACCTCTTTTGCATGAGAGAGGTTTATGCATGTATCTTTGGGTGCGTCGGAGCTCAGGGACCTTTAGTCACCTTTAACCCATCTTAACTTTTAGGAACGTAGTGGGGGGGGCTATTCTTGGTGCATGCCAAGTTATGGTCGCTACCCGATACTACAGCTCAGATAGGTTTCTTCCTAAAGTATCATTGCGTGGTATGCATGTACCATGTTCGAGGGTGCTTTAGAGGGGGCTGACAATTCTGAGTCACTTGGTAGAACCCGTTGCTGATATCATCCTTATCCTTAGAAATACCTTTGGGGAAGGGTATCTCACATGATCTAAACTCCATGCAAGCCGAGCCTAAGGAAATGGTGTGACTTGTATGACTTGTGTGACTTATGTGACCTGCGTGACTTGTCTGTGTTTGCTACTAACCTTCGTTTCATTGCAGGTTTTGTTAAAAGGACTTGTTTGTCCTTACTATCTCACATTGCGCCTAATGAATTTCATTCTCATAACATCATGATATCATGACATCATGACATATCATATTAACTGACCCTTTCAAGGATCTTAGGGATTTAGGGCGCACAATTTCAGGTGCTCTTATCAAGGACTGAATTCCTAATCAAGGGGCAAGAGGATTTACTTTCCTCTGGCCACGTACCTTCCACTTCAGAGACTCAGTACCTATCAAGGGGCAAGAGGATTTATTTTCCTCTGGCCACGTACCTTCCACTTCAGAGACTCAGTACCTATCAAGGGGCAAGAGGATTTATTTTCCTCTTGCCACATACCTTCTAATTCAGAGACTCAGTACCTATCAAGGGGCAAGAGGATTTATCTTCCTCTAGTCATGTACCTGCAAATTCAGAAGTATCCCGAATCAGAGGCTATGACCCATTAGATATGGTGAGCTTGATTCTCAAAAAAGAACATCCAAAAATCAGAGTTCTTTAAACGAAGATGCGACCAAATCATTTTCTAATATTGCTAACTAAATTACTAAAGATCCTTGAAAAGATTGCATTTGCATTCATCACATCACATAAAACTAACTTTGCCTTTCAGGTCGACCAACTGGTCAGACAAATACCATCAAAAAATCAATCTCTGTCAGATATACATTCTGGAAAGCATATCCCTCCAGACATTCTGAAGACACCTACATCAGATATACATTCCGGAAGCTCGAACCCCGGACATTCTAAAAGTTAAAATCAGATGAACATTCTGGAAGCTTGACCCCCAGACTTCTGAAACATTCCAATCAGATATACATTCTGGAAGCTCGAACCCCGTACATTCTGAAAGTTCCAATCAGATGAACATTCTGGAAGCTTGACCCCCAGACTTCTGAAACATTCCAATCAGGAATACATTCCGGAAGCTCGAACCCCGGACATTCTGAAACATTTTTATCAGATACACATTCCGAAAGCTCGAACCCTGGATACTCTGAATCTCTACACGAGTTCCACAACAACGACGCAAGCTAGATGCACCTAAGCGTCAATTCACCAAAATCAATATGTCATCGGCTCAAACATTACAGCATCTATTGAAGATCAGATTGATTACTCTGAGGGATGCTCCTAAGAATTCTAACACCTCCACTCCTGGCTATAAACTCAATGCGAGGTGCGTGTACCATTCCAACAGTCCTGGACATTACACAAACAATTGCCGGACATTGAAGAATAAGATTCAAGATCTGATCGATGATAGGGAAATCAAATTCAACCCTCCTGAAAACTCCCGCGATGATCACTGCTCATATGCCTAGTCATGACAAGACTGATTGACGTCTAGACGAATGAATTTTTGGATCATTAGATCTACTTTCATTTGCAAGTTTCTTTTCTGTTGGTTTAAACATTTGACTCATGATAGACATTATCTGTTTTAATAATCATCATCAGTGCATTGCATATGTTTGTCTTGAAAAAATTACTTCGCTATCACTCGTTTTAAATTGCGTCTTTATTTTGCATATGTTTTGTGATACTCGACTCCTGCTAAAGCTGTATGCCTTTTTGAGGGAGGATGAGGAAAATGATACCGCAACCTCATACAGTATGCTTTTAAACAGACTATGCTGACGATGTACAGGCATTGTTTCAATTCCTAAACAGTGGAGATATAAGGATGTTAATCCCTCGTCAACCCCTTTGAGCCTAAGGCGTATGAGTTTTCTTTCTTGTACAATTTAAAACCCTTAATCATAACCTGGGGCATGGTAGTTACTCAGTTAACTCAATTATACTAGATGCTGTTTTCACAAATAATGATGGGTTCCTGTAACCATTAAGTCAGGCAGTCAACATCTATCAAATGAAAAATAAAAATTAAGTCAAAACCTATGAAGGAGAATTATCGAAAATCGAAATATCCCGCTGACTGTAATCTCAAAATAAACAGTTCAGGCAAAAGTTAGGGACAACAATGTCAAAAAGAGGTCACTACAAATCCTCGACAAAAGAAAACGTTTCAAAAGAGGTCACTACAAATCCTCGACAAAAAGAAAGTATTACAAAAAAGGGATGACTGCCTGTCCAAATAAACCTCAGGTGCTTTAACCATCATCAAATATCAATGTTACAACTTCAAGCTTTGCTAAGGCTTAAACACAGAGCTAACTGAGCATAGGATCGGAGAACATCACGAAGAAGGGGATGGGTATAAATAAATTTTTGAGCTGTTATCCTTTGTTTCTTAAACCGTGAACCAAGACACGTTACAACCCTTGAAAGTCCTAACTGAAGCATGGTTAGTTCGAAAGCATACTGTCACCAAAAAGGTATCCTGACTCCTTAAGGTTTACCAAAAATGTGGAGTTGATATTTCGCTTTACAAACATCACGTTTTTACAAACATCACGTTTTTACAAACATCACGCTTTTACATCTCCTGTTTTAATGTTTTTCAATAAACTCAAGACAGACATATTCATTGCATCTCATGAATTCATTATTAAACATATTCTGCTACATAATTTCAAATGTTAGCATCAGAAAGAACTTGCACAGGGTACAACTAATGACTGGAAGTTATCCCGACAAACAAAATTACTCCGAGAAGCAATGTCTCCTACGTATACAAGGGGCATGGCACGCTTTGCCCAATCAATCTGGGGCAATCAAGTCAAGAATCGAAGAATCTCTCAAATGCCAAACAGTCAAAGGCGTACATCCCAAGTGGACTTCAAACTATTTCCTGATCAGTCAGGGGCATTGTAGATGTTTTGATTGGCTGCATTTTGTGGTAAAACATTCATGTGTATTCTGTTGTCTTGACTAAGGTCATGACATGTGGTGTGTAGTGCTAAAGGTTATGCAGGTTCTGGTTGTGTAAGCTAATACATGCTGTGAGTTGGATGTCATGCTCGACGTCATGACATCAGTGTTTGACAGCAGTAGCTGCTACAGTTTCTATTCTGTTTCTATTATGTTTCCTTATTTATCTTAGTCTTTATTTTGGGAAACTAAAGATTATGTTGATTGTACATCAGTAATAGAACAAATCATGGGCTGTCTTTTTGGCATCCTGATATGTGAGAAGCAGAGAATTGAAGTGAAGAATACTGTTTGCTGTGATTTATGCAGAACAGGTACAGCATCAAGATGTTCTATGGAATGTCACGGCATGCTCTGTGACATCAGTATTTGACAGCAGTTACTGTTATATTTAGCTGTCACGCGCCTGCTGAGCTGGAATATAAAGATTCAGTAAGTACTCAAAAGATGCAGAATATTCTATGGAATATTATGCAATCCTATGTGGCGCAGGTTTAAAGGTCAAGAGAATCAAGATTAGAATATTTGAGAATTATGCAGTTTCTAATTATGAAGATAAATTAGGAAACTTATGATTGAAGACCTTGTTTGTAGCAGAAGAAATCTGCTGATTTGTAACAGCATGGAGTGCTGCGATTTTAAGCCCAAATCCAACTAGGATCAGGTTATATATAGGAATCTTTGTAGCCTTGTAAACCTAACGATCATAATGTAGTCATTAGGGTTTGTTGTTTAAGTGAACCACCCAGGTTGTGGGATGGTCACTGATTTGTGCCTCGAAGCCTGTAGGTAAGAGGTTTGTTTTATTCACTCAGAAGCTGTGAAGCAATGAGTGAAAATTGTGTTCTTGGAACTACGCTATTATGTATATTTAAGTTGTTGGTGATTAAGTCGTCGATGCAGTGGCTGAGTTGTTGACTGCTAGACATCGTTGCGATGATTGGGAGTGGAATGGAGTTATTCCATATCTAGGGAGAACCTAGGTAGAAGGGTCATTGGGTAGTGATTAAGTGAGGAGTTGTAAACTGGGAGTTTAGCTCTGAATTGATACTGCTAATAGTGGACTTCATCCCTGGCTTGGTATGCCCCCAGAGTAGGTTGATTGAACCGAACTGGGTGAACAATTCTGTTGTGTTGTTTATGTTTCTGCATTGTTTATTTGTAAGTTCAGTTTGGATGTCATAACATCGTGCACGACATCAGTGTGTGATTTAATGACTGTGCTAACACAGAATCTCTGCTAAGCAAATTTGTTAATGTTAACTGAACTGATATGGGATCCCAACACTTCCAGACTTCTGGATGTTAGATGTAATAAATAATTGAGGGATCTGTATGTACTGCCTCAGCCAAGCTGATGACAGACCAGATGTCACAACATCGTATATGACATCTGGGGTCTGTCTTACCAGAATTTCAATTGGTATCAGAGCAGGCATCCTGTCTGTTTCTGGATGAGATCCATGGGAGATACTTTCTGGTTGTTGGAGGTAGTTGATTGTTTGAACATTCATGTTCATATTGAATGGTCCCTAGAAGTGGAGGATGGACCTATGTGTGGAAGACTGGACCAAACTGACCAAAACAAGTGTATTCTCTTGGCAAGGGAAGATGGTGTTACTGGTTTCAAGGATATCCAAATGATTCATGCGGGAGTGAAGAATTTGGGGTGTTTTATTCAGCATATAGCAAGGTACAGAGAAGAAGATTGTCAAAACCTTCATGCGGGAGTGAAGTTAATGATAAGGTATTCTTTGTGCTTATCTGTTTCTTTCTGGTCAGAATATTGGTTAGGTCTTGTTGTGTTGCTTGAAGAAGAAGCAAGCATATTGTTGGATTGTTCAGCTGCAATTCTTGGATGTCATGCTTACAACTGGTTCTGGGAGTAAGCATTGTGTAATCTCTGTTGATATATGGCTATTTTCTGCTGCATAGCATCTGATGCATAATCCTATCTTTGAAAGAAGATCTATAGGGTTATATGGTTTTCAACAGAATTTGTAGCAGATTGTTTTCAACTTTAGTACAAGTGTCAAAGATACTTGAGATTTTTTCTCAAGTCCACTCATAAAGGCATGGTTATTGAGGTTGAAGAGGTTCATATGATCAGTGTTCCTCATGTTCATCTGCAAAGTTGTTTGATAATCCTCAAGATTGTCAAGAATTGTGTGTTCCAAGAAGAAGGAACTGATGGCATACTGGTATGCAGCTACCAGTTGAAGAACAGATGTTCTGGTGCTAAACTTATGTAGTGTGAGTACATTTGTTTGGAACCTACTCCTGATCTGGAAGAGGAGACATCTGCTTTTTGTGTTGATTGGTCAGAATACAATCAACTGAACCTTCCATCCCAAATGTCAGTTTATTTCAGGCATAAGCTTATGGGAGTTGGAAGTAGAGCTCAGTGCAAGTGAAAGGATTCATTCAGGTTTTCTTTTCAAGACCTCTATGAAAATTCAAGATGAGCTTATATCTGGTATGTTCTTTTGATCAAAGGAACCAGATGTGTGAATTGTTTTCTTAACCATAGAACAGTTAGTGTTGAAAACTGAATACTGTGTATCGTGCATAGTGAAATATGGTTTTGAATATTGTGTGATGATTCAAGGGAGTCAGATTACTGTGTGGAATCTGAGGTATTTTCAGGAGTTATGTCATAAGTGAATCTGTTCCAGAAACCTTGTTGAGATATGGCATATATTATCCCTTAATCATGAATGATGTGTAGCTGACTGATGCAAAGGTTATTGTTTTAGGCCTGAGGTTTATTGAGGATAAATTTTAGTTGGTTTCCGCTGTATGGTATCTCTGTTAACCATGGTTTATGTAAGTATAGTATCCTCAACTGGTGTATGAAGTATGTATAGGTATAACTCATGGAGTTAGTTGCCTCTAGTAGGGATGTTGTATAATGAGACTTTTATGTACAATGCATGGATAAGCGGTGTGGAGTTTCCATGATTGTTTGTTTGAGGGGGAGATTTGGTTAACCTCCCCACGTCTGATTCAGCCTTGTGTTTGGTTGGCTACTGAACGGTGTCACATGGGTTCTGGTTGTTGTGTGACACATTTGTAAGGAAAGATTCATCTCTCTCTTTCCTAAGGGCGAATCTAACTGGGAAAGGATTTAAGATCAATTGTTATTTGTGCAAAGTACAAGTATTTAATTGATTATCCTTGGAAGTTCAAGATAACTGATGTTCTTAAAGATGTTGGAACATCTCTTCTTCAAGACCATGTACAGGAAGGATAGTGCAATTGTTTTAAGATCTATCTCTTTGATGGCAGCAGAAGCATATGATCACTGAAAAAGGTTTCCTGGCAAGAAACATGTTCGGTTTTGGAGTGCACAAGAAGAAGAAGACATCATAATCTTGATGGTGGTTACTTGGATCAGTTTATTTCTGATCTAGGTAAGGAAGTGCATTGGCTAATGCACACTGTGAAGTCAAGAACAAGTGGCAGTATTCTTGACATCATGGAAATAGCTTTGCTCAAGGAAGTGGCATCCTTGGTACAGCTAGAGGATTAGTCTCTAACTAGTCCTTCTGATGACTCATGCATCAGAGTGTCTGATGTTGTTGGAAAAGAAGCAGGGATTCATAAAAGTGTGAGCTTGGATGACATAACTGCATAACTGCAGGATGGAGGTTGCGTACTCAAACTTGGTTTCACAATCAGGTCTATGAGAGCATTGAACTCTGGTTCTGTAAAGGGAGGAAGTTCTTTCAAGTGGCAGAAGAAGGAGCTGAATTCAACAGCTAGATGTTAAAACACAATGTGTTGACATTTGGTTCATCTCAGAAGTGGGTTCGAAGGATCAAGATAATCAACATATGGCAGCTGTTTATTCTTGAGGATAGTCTTAGACAAATTACTTTTGGGCAGAAGAGTAATAAGTTGAAGACAAAAAGGAGGTGTTTTCTACTCACCTCTTGGAGCTTGTGGTAGAAGTTATGAGCTATCTATGAAAGAGTGCATCTTGTAATATAGATCTCCTATTGTGGGTGACTTATTGTATCCTAATCAAGTTGGTGGCGAAGTGGTATCTAAGGATTATCAGATGGTGCTTTTTTTTGTGTGTCGTGGTCATGTCATGCAGAGTAACTTTTAAGGGGGAGCTGTACGTTGCTTTGGCAACATTTATGGCCAAACAGGGGGAGAAGAGATTGTCACCCCAGATCATATTGAACAAGTTATTTCTATTCATGGTATGTGATAGTGTAGCTTGTGGAACTTATTCAGCAGGTCTGATGTTTTGATGTGCTTTAGCAATTCTGCATAACTGGTAGTTTGCTAGTTGTTTTTGTGCTGCTGTGGTGACAGAATGTTTTAGCCAAAAATTTGCCAAAGGGGGAGATTGTAGATGTTTTGATTGGCTGCATTTTGTGGTAAAACATTCATGTGTATTCTGTTGTCTTGACTAAGGTCATGACATGTGGTGTGTAGTGCTAAAGGTTATGCAGGTTCTGGTTGTGTAAGCTAATACATGCTGTGAGTTGGATGTCATGCTCGACGTCATGACATCAGTGTTTGACAGCAGTAGCTGCTACAGTTTCTATTCTGTTTCTATTATGTTTCCTTATTTATCTTAGTCTTTATTTTGGGAAACTAAAGATTATGTTGATTGTACATCAGTAATAGAACAAATCATGGGCTGTCTTTTTGGCATCCTGATATGTGAGAAGCAGAGAATTGAAGTGAAGAATATTGTTTGCTGTGATTTATGCAGAACAGGTACAGCATCAAGATGTTCTATGGAATGTCACGGCATGCTCTGTGACATCAGTATTTGACAACAGTTACTGTTATATTTAGCTGTCACGCGCCTGCTGAGCTGGAATATAAAGATTCAGTAAGTACTCAAAAGATGCAGAATATTCTATGGAATATTATGCAATCCTATGTGGCGCAGGTTTAAAGGTCAAGAGAATCAAGATTAGAATATTCGAGAATTATGCAGTTTCTAATTATGAAGATAAATTAGGAAACTTATGATTGAAGATCTTGTTTGTAGCAGAAGAAATCTGCTGATTTGTAACAGCATGGAGTGCTGCGATTTTAAGCCCAAGTCCAACTAGGATCAGGTTATATATAGGAATCTTTGTAGCCTTGTAAATCTAACGATCATAATGTAGTCATTAGGGTTTGTTGTTTAAGTGAACCACCCAGGTTGTGGGATGGTCACTGATTTGTGCCTCGAAGCCTGTAGGTAAGAGGTTTGTTTTATTCACTCAGAAGCTGTGAAGCAATGAGTGAAAATTGTGTTCTTGGAACTACGCTATTATGTATATTTAAGTTGTTGGTGATTAAGCCGTCGATGCAGTGGCTGAGTTGTTGACTGCTAGACATCGTTGCGATGATTGGGAGTGGAATGGAGATATTCCATATCTAGGGAGAACCTAGGTAGAAGGGTCATTGGGTAGTGATTAAGTGAGGAGTTGTAAACTGGGAGTTTAGCTCTGAATTGATACTGCTAATAGTGGACTTCATCCCTGGCTTGGTATGCCCCCAGAGTAGGTTGATTGAACCGAACTGGGTGAACAATTCTGTTGTGTTGTTTATGTTTCTGCATTGTTTATTTGTAAGTTCAGTTTGGATGTCATAACATCGTGCACGACATCAGTGTGTGATTTAATGACTGTGCTAACACAGAATCTCTGCTAAGCAGATTTGTTAATGTTAACTGAACTGATATGGGATCCCAACACTTCCAGACTTCTGGATGTTAGATGTAATAAATAATTGAGGGATCTGTATGTACTGCCTCAGCCAAGCTGATGACAGACCAGAAGTCACAACATCGTATATGACATCTGGGGTCTGTCTTACCAGAATTTCAGGCATCATACTAAGTACTAGGGGCATGTCGCCCATAGTTCACATCTCATAAAGTCCTCGCGAGGCGAATCTTTCCAAAGTTCCTACTAACTGGGGCAAATCTATGCAAGTCCAGTTTGACATCTTGATCAACATTCAGTGGTGTGTCCTAATTAAATCCAGGAATGGTAGGTACTATAATACTGGGGGCAACGTCCAAGATATCCACGTCTTCCCACAAAGCTGATTTCGCAAGATCATATCCCCACAGAGTAATCACTAAGAAGATACCTTCAAATACTCTCGTCCCGACAAAGACGTGGTTCCCCAACAAAGTTTACATCTGCAACACTACCGTTTCTCCAACACTTTGCTCTTCTCCAACATGGCTTACTAATATCTTTCATCCCCAGTTAGGATCCGTCAAATTACTATTCATCCCCAAGTAGAAATCATAAATCCCCAGCTGAGCATCTCCAAGAAAAGATCAAAACATCAAACTCACAATGACATAGAGATTTATCTTCTCAATCAAGATGCTTCGAGTAACATAAATCATAGCCATACATCATATACATCACATGCATATTCATACACTGCACGCGGTTATAATTTATACATAACATACAAAGCGTCCCATTTAATTTTGAGAACTCCATCTCATTCATTACATACATCATAAACATTACATAAAACTGACATTGCCGCCGAGTGAATATTATCTGACAGGTACATTACAAAGGTTCGAATCTTATTCAAAGCAAAGCCTAACGCACGGTTCTCCAGACATCTGAGGATGCAAATCGGATTAGTCTAACGCACGACTTATTGATCAACCTAACGCACGGTTCTCTAGACATCTGAGGATGCAATTGGGAATAGTCTAACGCACGATTTATTCTTCGACCTAACGCACGGTTTTCCAGACATCTGAGGATGCAATTGGGATTAGTCTAACGCACGACTCATTCCTCGACCTAACGCACGGTTTTCCAAACATCTACGGATGCAAATTGGATCTGATCTGACGTACGACATATCCTTCGACCTAACGCACGGTTTTCCAGACATCTGCTGATGCAAACTAGACCCAGTCTAACGTACGACTCAACCTAAGTCTATTCCTCAGAAACAGTCTAACGTACGACACATTATGACTCTCAAGTATATCAAGTCGGATGGCATCTTCAAGCCCATCTCCATCATACATCTTCTCCAAACACCTGGATGGCATCTTCAAGCCCATCTCCGACAAAAGTCCCTACTTCATCTAGGGCAAATTTCTTGGTATTCTAGTGTTCAATCCTCTTCTACCCTCAGATTCCGACAGGCACACATGCCAGTCTACATCTTCAAATATAAGAAAATTGAACAGGGGCAGCTGTCATACCTCAAAATTTGCCCTCATGTTTATATCCTTAATTAGCTGGTGCTTTGCATTCACTTCATATGCCATTTTATAATTAATCATATTTTGCCCATATTTTAAACCTTGCACGATTTTATTAATTTTAATGTTTAATTCAATTAAGTTGAATTTCTAATTAAAGTTATTTAAATCCCTTTTTACTATTCTTTGGTTTTATTATGTTTGCTCTTACTAATGTTTTCCTTTAGGTACAAAAGAAAGATTATAAAAGCCCATCTTGCTTTTTAAAAAAAAAAAAAGAGGCCCATATCCTTTTGATATAGAAAACCCTAATGTTACATTATAAATTCATTAGAGTTTACATGAAAAACGAATTTTGCTAACCTATTTTCCCGATCCTTACACTAATCCTTATTTTCTCGCAGAATAAGCTC
Source organism: Vicia villosa (assembly GCF_029867415.1). NCBI lineage: Eukaryota > Viridiplantae > Streptophyta > Magnoliopsida > Fabales > Fabaceae > Vicia > Vicia villosa. The sequence goes on along the minus strand of NC_081181.1, from coordinate 52,894,499 downwards.
TTTTTTTTCTATCACACGTACAGACACCATAAAAAAAAACATGTCAACAAAAACTTTTTTCTAACACCACCATCACGTTCACTGTAACTTCAATTTCATCATCATTCTTCACATACTACTTACCACAAAATTTTACTCTTCAATTGCATCGCCATATACATAACTAACAATTTCCATATTGACCCTCTCACGAAAGAAAGAAGGAGAAACGACATCAGGAGCAGCTCCGTCGTGCCTCAAGTTCGCCCACCCGCACCGATTCAAACGCACCACACAACGCCGTCAAAGTCGTGCGCACCGGAGCCGATTGGATTCCACTCTCCCTCGTGGTCAACAACCACCGTCAACCATGCCGCGAGCCATCGTGAGAAGCCAGCCGCGACCACCGTCTCGTTGCCGAAAGAATAATCTCTACCTCCGATCGCAACTCCGACGCCCCTTTCGTTTCGATCCGCTCCCGTGCGCGCCGTTTCTAGCCGGTAAATTCCCTTTAAACTCTTATCTTTGGGTGATTCATCACTTGCTGTTTGATTTTACATTGAGATGGAGGAGAAAAGTGGAACCTTGTATTGTTATTTTAGAGAGAGAATTGAGCGTGGAAAATGGAGAAGAAGATGAATCTTGTTTTCATCTTTTAATGTGTGAGTGAAATATTTTATTTTTAAAGAAAAAAAACAAAAACTTTATGTTGCTGCATCTAACCACTTATGTTTTAATGTTAGAAAAGTCAAACAAAAAATTTCATTAACTATTATTAGCTCCAAAGAGCATATATCAGGCTGGTGTATATATTATCTTGTTTTGCTTTATCTTTCATATCGATATTAGCATATTTTTGTGTTAACTTCATTTAGTCCATATAATTTTTTTTTTTACGTAAAGACATCCATCTCTTATAAATAATAGAATGGTAGAAATATCTTATTCCAATGATTTAGATTGTTTAATTATTTTAATAATTTAGTTAGTAAGAATAACTTAATTAGTTGTTTTAAAAAGAATATAAATAAATAACTGATGTCAGGTAATCTTTAGGTTTAATGTGGTTTGTAAATAATTTGACAATGTAATTACTAATTTGATTAAGTAGTAACTGATACATATCCTCTATTTTTTATGTTAGTTTTTTTTTATCAATATTTGTTGATGATTTTTCACCATTCTCTCATCTATATTTTATGCATTATTACTAACATTTTCTTTTTATTGCGAGACACATTCGAGCTGTTTATCATTATCATGGATATTCGCAAGTTCATCTTCAATCTCTTCCACTGTGTTTCGCTAATTCCAAATATAAAGGACCAAACGGTTACCTCAAGATCCTCCGACTACGCACCTTCAAAATCCGAAGCTAAGTATTTGACTTAATTGTTAAGTATATTTTGTTTCCTTTTATTTTAAGGTTTACTTGTCGAACTCCGCATACACTCACATCTATTTTCTGCCTTTGCCTTTGCCATTTTTCAGGGTTAACCCCGAGGTTTCCTCCGACCGCCCACCATATCAGATCACATTCGAAGCTAAGTACCTATTTATTTATCTATTTATTTTAAATTTCTTTATCTTTTATTTTTAGGGTTAGTAATGTTTGCCTCCGAACTGATAATGCACTCATCCTATTTTGCTTTCTATTTTTTTTTTATTTTTTTCAGGGGTTTGCCAATTGCCAAAGCTTCGAATATCGGTAACCCTAAACCCTGATCTTGATTATTACTTGTGTTAGATCTATAATATTATTATCCCGCTGGTTTCACTTTCCCTTCCGCATAATTGTTAATATTAATTGTTGTGGTTAGTAACCCTAGGGAGTGCAACTTGTTAATTCAATTAGAATAACCTAACTATAAGATTATTTTCTGTATATAATCACGTGATTGTTGCACCCACGCACGCTTTTGGGGTAACCTCTTTGTTGCCTTGTTGCCTGTTGCCTTTGTTGCCTTGTGTTTTTGCAGAATAGCCATGTCCCTCGAATACGAGGATACCTCAGCTATGTTGCCTTGATTAAGATCATGGGTCCCTAATGATGCTGCCTTCGATACACTAAACATGATCTCGACCCTCGGAAATTGCCTACGAAAAGGCTGAGGTATCCTCTGGCCGCCTACGAATGGCTATTCTGGTTCTTCCCTTAGACTACCTGCCTCTCTATGGCATGGGACAGTCTTATGGCGAACGAACTCTCGATGACCCTTCAACCTCCAAATGAAAGGCTTCCTGCCCTCTTATGGCAAGGATAGATCCTTTCACCCTGAAAGGCTAAAAAAAAACTTCTTTTTCAAAACTATAAGGTAATTGCCCCTAATTGCTTTGCCTTGCTCTAAAAATCTTTCATATTCTTTCTCATAAATCTTCAAAATGGCTACGCTCATTTACGAGCTAAAGTCCGCTTTCTTCTTCTACATTTCTTTTCAAAAAATGAGCAAAGCACTTAAGAGCCCATGGAAAACCATGGATGCAAAGGGTGCCTTACACCTTCCCTTTGCATAAATTACCCCCCGAACCCGTTGTCTTTTAAAAAGGTTTTTCCTGTTCTTTTAGCCTTTCTGATTAATTTGGATAAAATAAAAGTCGGTGGCGACTCTTGCTTACTGCGACATTTTTCGATATAAAAGTCAGTTCACCGTATTACAACAGCATACGGGTTTTATCCCACTTCCACCAAACCCTGACCAAACCGATTCCAATCGACAAGATTTTACATACAGCCACACAACACATATTATAACACACATTTAGCATACAATTTGCATCTATTATCATCATGACATCATCAAGTCATGCAAAGTTTACCAAATCATACAATTTTCATCAAACCATCCCCAACCCCAATCTGACCTATGATCCAATTGACCTAAACAATACATCTAATCAGCCCTATCATCTATAACACGATAAGAGATGCTAACCGGAAGAATGCCCCTTACCTTAGCCAAAAGTTCTTGATAGGTCTCTTCCTCTTCTGTTCCTCTTTCACGTTCCTTGAGTTTCTAACTTCTCAGCTCTTCTTTCACGTTCTGAACTTCCTTATCTAATCCCTTATTATTTTATTAAAAATAATATTATAATTAGTAATGGGCTTACTAACATAACACCCCCTTCTTACTAACATCACATTTGGCCCAATGCCATAATCCATCATTTTCTAATTATTTTCATAAAACCAAAATAATTCTAATTATTAATTCAATTTCCAATTAAATTAAAAATTAAAATATACGGGTGTTACACATTTCATTCTCATAATGATGGTATAATTGGCGAATGAAGTAACCTAATCAACCATAGTGGACAAACCCATTAAGCAGCAACATTTCACCAACTTGAGTCATTATTATGAAAAGAGAAATGTTACTTTATTCTAGACCAACATTTCACATTGTTGTTGCATTATTATATATTACACATTGAACTTATATATTCCACAAACTAACATAATTTCCTTATTATATAAAGATAGTTTCATTATATAAAAGATAGCAAGCAGTATGATATAAAAGATAAACATGTTCCTGATAGGTAACAGTATTATATAAGCAAAGTATTATATAATGAAACACAATAGTATATAGTTTCATAATAGATGCATAAACAACAATGCGACTAGTAGTTGAACACAATAGAACATAGTAAATAGTTTCGTTATTATATATCAGTAGCACGTGATAGTAGAACACAAACAAAAATATTGCTAGTAGTAGAACATAGTAGTTCAGTTCTCTAACTAACGATTCAACAGAAACTTGCAGATAGAGAAAATCACTAACAGAATTTCCTAACGAGTTCAACCTTATCTTTCATCATTCTCCAAATCACTCTTGTCATTTCGTCTCTAGCAAGTGGCAAACAATGAAAGATTGGTTATTCACAGAAACATAATTGGAATTCTGACCCATTTGAATCCAGTTCAAGAAAATTAATAAGGCATAAAACTTTCTCATCTCTTTATGATGAATGATCAGAGAAAAACACAATCGTTAGCCATAATAGAAAAACCTTTAGTCTTCTTTTTAGGTTTTAGAGAACTTCTTTCATCATTCGTTCTCTAACTCTTCAGTGTTTATTCTCTATTCTAGAAAAAATCTTAGTCCCTTTTCTAGATTCCATTCAAACTAACACCCTTCTAATTTGTTTCTAATATTTCATCTCTACATTACCTGTCATCTAGATTCAACAGCGTTTGTTAATAGAGGTAAATATTATTTCCTCACTATCTGATTGTTTTAGTAGCTTTGTCCTTTTTTTACCGTATTCCGAATATGTTCTTCGTAGAATAAACTATAACTCTGTTATGAAGATTTTATTCTTTTACTTTGTTCTGTATTTGTTCTTCCAGAATCTGTTTTTTTTTAATGAACTAAATAGATAACTCTATTTTGAGGATTTTCTTTACTCTGTTCTGTTTGAAAATTTTAATAATTTTTTAATGGAACTTGTGGCTTTATTTATTTTTCTATTGTAGAGATGTCATATAGTACCTCACTTGAATCATTTGGAGGTTCACCACCAAAAGATGGAGAAGAATGCCAAAAATTATTGAATCCTATCATTGATTTAGATGCAAATACAAATCAAGAACCACTAACAAATGAATCAACACCAACAAATGAAGTTGTGAATGAAGAAAATGTTGAGAGCAGTGACATTATTATTCAAGAGTCCAAGAGGAAGAAAACTTCTCTAGTCTGGGGTCACTTCAAAGAAGTGGAATCAAAGAATGGAAAAATTGCAATGTATACATTGTAAAAAGAATTATGTTGTTGTTTCTAGTGGATCAACTAGTCATTTGATGAGGCATTTAAAATAGATTTGTCATGTTTACAAGAAGCTAGCAACACAACAAAAAAAATTAAATTTTCAGCCAGCCAAAAGCATGATTGATGAGAAGCTTTCTGGACCACTACTTATGAACGCAGGGGCTAAATATGACCATGAAAGACAACGAGAAGCCAATGCACATTGGATTATGATGCATGAACATGCATTTAGTATTATTGAAGAAGAAGGTTTTCTTTTTATGATGAAATGTTCTAATATTTCATATGAGAAAATTATTCAAAAACATTGAAGAATGACTGCATTGCTGTTTATGAAGCTGAAAGAAAAAAAGTTGAAGTCTACTTTAAGGAAAGTAAATAAGATTTGCTTGACCACAGATTCATGGAAGTCAAAAAATCAAAAGATAGAATACATGGTGTTAACTGACCATTTCATTAATGCTGACTGGGTTTTGTAGAAACGCATTCTTAGTTTTGTTCATGTTCCTCCTCCTCGGCGTGTGAAGCAACTGGAAAACTCATCTAAACAAAACAATGAAGTCGCCATCGAACATCTATTTATCCTACAATAAGGAATGGAAAATATCGAAGAAAACCAAATAACAAGCAATGGTCTTAGAGAAAGGGTAAGAAAGTCGGTTGCGCAAGGGGAAGGTACTAGCACCCCTCACGCCTGTGGTACTCCACAGTATCCACTTTTGCTAGTTTCTAATCTAAGGGTGTGTGTGTGTATCATGCTATGTGCAGAGGGAAACATGCAATGGAAGGATATACAAGATAACAGGAAACATGCAAATAGTAAGCAAACAAGATAAGTGAAACAAAATCGAACAAAACAACAATAAAAAGAAAAGTTCGCTCGCTAGGGTGTTCGTACCCTGTGCCTACATACCTCCAATGTGCAATGGAGAAATCAGAGCGCCGTAGTTCGGCCCAAAAGTTTCTGTTTCTATCTCGATTCGCGTCTCCTAGAGAAACAGAACCGAGCACCCTAAGGGAGCATGCAAACAAGGAGCGTCACAAAGATCCTAGCAGACATGGAATGTGAACAGGCATCACAAATAAGAACAAGCGAACAGGCATCGCAAACAAAAACAAATATGTAACAGGCATACACGAATGTGAGTGTGTGAACAAGCATCACAAGTGATATCATACTAACCAGCATAGCAGATAAATGACATACACGTAACAGGTATACATGCATGGTAAACACGTAACAGGCATACACGTCAAATGTGAACAAGTATCACAAACAAAAATGCAAACAAGTATCGCAAACAACATGTAACAGGTATACATGTGCAGGTGTGTGAACAAGCATTACAAACAAAATTCCGAACAAGTATCGCAAACAACATGTAACAGGTATACATGTGCAGGTGTGTGAACAAGCATCACAAAGATATAATACTAACGGGCATGGCAGATACAAAGATAGTGAACAAGCATCACAAAGATATCATACTAACAAGCATAGCAGATACAAAGATAGTGAACAAGCATCACAAAGATATCATACTAACAGGCATAGCAGATACAAATATAGTGAACAAGTATCACAAAGATATCATACGAACAGGCATAGAAGATACAAAGATAGAGGCATATGATCGAGCTCCGCTCGATAATCAAACAGACTACCGAAGTAGTGATCAAACAAATGCATAACAATGGCACGCAAACGAGCTCCACTCGTAAAGCAAACAAACTACTGGCACTGGCCAAGTAGTAGAAAAGCGGTCCCGCCATAGCCAAGGGGAACGAATCACCCAAGTCAACCAAGCATTAGACCTCGTGAAAATGATCGGGCCATAGACAAGAGGAGCAAGTCCCTCTCAGCAACCAAGCCGTCACGGATCTGAAAGGAAAACAGTGCGTGCGTACACCGAGCATCAACGTCGAGCAATGCGAGCTATAGGAAATGCGGGATCCGGTTGCATGAACCCTTTTTCTGACATACTCGATAATAAGATCTTGTACAGGTTCAGAAGCGAGCCACGCGTAGCGTGCGCATACTGAACGGACTCGATGAGACTGGGCGGGGGTTGATTGCTAACCCTTTCTGCGTGCCTTCCATGAGGACTTAACGGAGTGCCATCAAGGTCTTATTACACCGTGACTCCCTTCCGCAAAGCACAAATGTAAACACACCAACAAAAATAGAGCCTCTTTCGAGGGCTTGGCCAGATGAATGTCTACCCTACTTCTCATGGCAAGAATGATGCTGCATGCCTACCCTACTTCTCATGGCATCATATGGTGCGTGAAAGAGTAAAAGGGACAACGGGACAATACCGAACGGATAGCAAATCCGCAATGAGCTAGCAAGCGTAAGCAAAGAAGTTCGGAATACTTCGCGTAAGCTAGCATCAAGCAAAGTCAGAAAGCAACGTCGTGAAAATAAATCACGAGCGACATATGGTGCGTATCAGACACAACCACATAAGCAACCTGCAGGAGAAACACAATCCAGACAATATAGGAATATACATCTCAATGAATGAGAGATCAGATGAATCGATCGGAAATATGTTCGTGTCCCACAAATAAAGTGGAATACAACATAAGTCAAGTCGCATCAGAAGCGAATTCGTGTCCCACAAATAAAGTGGAATACAACATAAGTCAAGTCGGATCAGAAGCGAATTCGTGTCCCACAAATAAAGTGGAACACGAAGCAAGTCGAATCACAATCGAAGGCTCTCTCGAAGTACCTCGCACTTCTCAACAATTGAATCAGTAATAACAAGGAAGCACGCTTTAGAAAATACTAGCAATTAAGTCCTAAGTAAATTCTAAAACAAAACCTAACAAGATTAAATTGTTTTTAATGACATTTTCATCTAACAATAATAGAACAAAACTATGCAACTAAACATTTAAATTCTAACAAGCAAAAAATTACATGTTTTTTATTATCTCTTTTTATCAATGCGAGAAATCTAATCAAACATAATATTTTTCATGGTATTTTATCAAAAAATTACAACTGAACAATATAACAAAACATTTAAATTCTAACAAGCAAAATATTACATGCTTTTGATTATTATCGATTTTATCACGCAAAATTATTGAATTCATAGCATTTTTAATAACTAAGAGAAGTAAGAAACAAAACTAGTTAGAACAATTACATCTAATGTAACAAATATGTACAAGGGGGTTTCAAGTTGAAGATGGTGGTGTGAAAGTGCTAAGGGCGCAGGGCCCATTGGGAGGTTGCTGGCTCATCAGAAGTTATTGTGGCAAGAAAAACACAAGGAGGTGCATGTTTGGGCCAGGGGTATAGCGCAGAAACTCGTATGGCCCAAGGTTGATAATCCATGGTTCTTATAGCACCCTCTAGATCTTGTTAATCAGGTTTTTTAATCAGCTAATCTCAATTAATGACAGATCACACTAAACTAAATAGACCTAAATTAAAAGGGGAATTAGGTTAAAAATGTGACCATTGGAATGAACTCAGACCTTCACAAACGCACACGACGATGGCGCGACGTCAAAATTGGTTTCTCCTCCGAACGAAACTCTTCCATCTCCGTCTCTACTTTCGATCTCTCCGTCGTGAATTTGAATTTATCTACCTCGCTCTCTTGCCTCATCTCTAACGAACAATCTTGAAGGATGAACAATTGAAGATGATGTCTACGACGACTCGAATGATGAATCGGTGATGAGAAGCGGTTGATGTCGGCATCGGAATTCCTCCGTTCTTTAGCCACGTCTCAGATATCTCTTATTTCTTTTTCTCTTTTCATATCCTATGCAATCTCCTTTTACTTGTTTCTGATTCTTGTGCGAACTTTGTGTTATTGATGATAGTCAATGTTATAAATGCTTGCCGTGCTGATGGTGTTGACGCTTCGCTTGAAGTGGATGTTGAACTGCGAACGTGATGAGCGTTGCTGCGAACCAACACCGTTGAAGGTTCAACGACGAGTATGCGTTTGAGAGTGTTAGTGGTTCGATGGATAAGATGATGTAATCCTGCAGAATCTTTGGTGAGTTCTTGAAGATTGAAGGTGATGGATCGAGGGAGCTTGAAGGTTGTGAGAGGGAGGAATTGGAGATTTCTGCGATTGAATCTTGGAGAGGTGAAGAAGATGTATCCAGAAAGAGAAAGATGAAGGTTCTGAGGTGAGTTTCAGCTTTTTGCTTTCAGTTACGATTCTTTATTTATTTTGATTTTCCAATTTTCTTGATTCTTGTTCCGGGTTCGTGAATATGAATGATGAAGAAGGTTGAGGTGTGGAGAAGATTGAATGGGAATCGATAGAGTGAAGGTCCTGAAAAAAGTTTTGTTACCGATTCGGTTACAAGTTTCTGTTAGAGTTTTTTTTGAAGATTTCTCTGAGTGAATTTATTTTGTTCTTGCTGTTGAATCCCCCGTGAAATGTTATTGATCTCCCCCTTCTGCTATCGGTTTTCCTGTTTTTGTAATGTGTGCTATGTCGACCCGGTTTATTTGCAAGCTGAGATTTTGTTCGGTTTATTTCACTTCTCTTGCCACTGGTTTCTTCTGATGCAGTCTCTTGATTTTATGAACAGGTTTTCTACTGCCCAGTTTCGGTTCTTTCGGCCAGTTAACTTCAATCACAGGATCACCTCGGTTCAGTTCCCCTTTTTGCTGCAGCAGGCCTTTGGGCATTAGAACAATAGGCCTTCTTTTGTTGTAATTTCTTTGTAATGGATAATCATGTATATGGATTGGACTTGAACTTGTAATTGCCTTTGAATGAATGTTTGAATGTAATCTTGTAAATTTCTCTTGTAAAAACCTTGAATTTATCTCTTGGACTTATATCTTTCTTATGGGCCTCTCAACAACATTTCTTTCAATTTTGCATCTAGATCCCAATGACATAAAAAAATGAATGAAACTTGGATAATACGTCAATGAAGCTTAAATTCATGATGACCTCGATGACCGAATAAATCTTGGATGCGCTTTCAAATTAAACCTTTTCATCCAATTAAAAACACAAGGAATGACTATTGATTTTGAGTTTTTAAATGGTGAACATACATTGAATCGGGATTGAATGAAGAATTTTGGTCGTCTAAAACTATACCATCGAATGAACATGAGCCTTTGTATCTTGATGGTCTTAAAATAACACTCATAGATCTTAACTTGATCTTAACTTGATTTGAATCCTTGAGGAACAAAATGCCTTGAACGAAATTTGAATAATAGGATTAGTTATATCATCAAATCAAACTCATTCTCGAATAATTGGGACCCTAATTCAAATCTCAATTCTTTCATTCAAACCTAACTCGTACGTTGAGCCACCAATAAATTGCAAATATAATGGCGCCTCGGACACGATGCTCTCTTTTAAGCTCATACCCTTTTATCATGACTCTCTATCTTGCAATTCATCCCACAAACCTCTTGACTTAATGATCTCGAAATAACGGAACACTTTATTATTTTTCTTGATTTTCGAACGACGAAATAAACGTCATTCATAACTTATAGCATGTATAAAAGAGGGCAAATTTTGGGGTGCAACAACGTGGTGTTTATATTGCTGATGCAATCTTCAAATTTCTTAAAGAATGGGGCATTGAAAATAAAATATTTAGTGTGTCAGTGGATAATGCACTCTACAATGATAGATGTTTGAAAGAGTTAAAAGTTTTGATTTTAAGGCACCGAAAGTTAGTGTTAAATGGAAAGTTACTTCATGTGTGTTGTTGTGCACATATACTAAACTTGCTTGTTCAAGATGGTATTGGGAAAATAGAAAATATAGTTGAAAACGTGCGTGAAAGTGTGAAGTTCATCGATCAGTCGAAATTGATTTTTTGTATCGCCTAATTTAATAGCACTTTTAAAGAAAGTGCTATTAAAAAGGAAACAAACAGATTTATAATAGCACTTTATGTTTGGATGCTATTATAGGATACATACAATGTGATTTTGATAGCACTTTGTGAAAAAACGCTATTATTAAACTTCACTAAGATAGCACTTTTTTTAAAACGTTATTAATATTCTTCACTAAGATAGCATTTTTTGTAAAACGCTATTATTTTACTACCCTATGTTATCATTTATGAGAAAGCGCTATTGTTGACTTTATAGAATATATAATAAAATAATAAAATTAAATTAAAAAAAAACAACCAAAACATTTTTGGCGGATTATTTTCATTTTGGAGCACAATTTTTGGCCACTCACCACCAAAAACCAAAACATCCATTCTCTCTCCAAACCTAAAACCCACTCACGCGTGAAACCCCAACCCAGCCATGTCGAACTTTCCTTCAACTTTGATTTACTCACGTCGAACCTTCCTTCCTTTGATTCACTCACGCCGTCGAACCCCCGACCCAGCCACGCATTCTTCTCCCTTTGTCAGCCCAGAACTCGCACCGTGGCTTTATCCAATCACCACCAAAAATAGAAAAGACATTTGATTCAGATTCACTTCCAATTCACCACTCGAACAGTAAGAGGAAACACCAGAAAGAAAGAACAAACAAAACTCATTCTCGATCGAACGCATCCCTTCGTCAGCTCACCACCATCGTCCCTCTCTTCATTGGTATCAGGTAATCTTTCTTTTCTCATATTATTGCTCTGTGTTGTAAAATTGAACGATTTGAAGTTAATGATAGTTGACTAATTATAAGAGAACCCTAGGTTCCCTAATTGTTGACTAGTTATAAAAGAAAACTAGGATCCCTAATTGTTGATTATTGTAAACTCGTTGCGGTGGCATCCTGGACGTGAATAGTCTCAAAAGTTCCTTTGCTCTTAACGGTCTCTGTTCTTAATGTAACACTATTAATAAATTTGTTGACTTTTTCAATTATTTTCACATGTTTGTATCAATTTATCTGGCTATGGTGTTTCAACACTTTGAACCAATCTTTGCCTCCTTTTTTGTTCCATGCTTATGCTCCTGATTCTTCCCACTTAGTAATTCATGTCACTGATTTCCACTCTGATACTTGAGAAGCTCATCTTTCAGTTTCATTGCTTGAGGACATCGTGACGGGAAACAACGGACCTCCTCAAATTTGATCTTTCTGCTTAATGGGAAACCAATAGATTTATGCATCAGCTTGATGCTCCTTAATGATCTTTGTACTAAATCAATGATTTTTTGTCAAGATATTAAGATCTATTGTTTAGAGTACAGTACGCAACGTCAATCCTAATAAGTATTTCATACTCCTATAATCTTTCTTTTCCAATTCAGTAGTTTATTTATCCTTAAGGAAATGCTTCTCAACGAGTCATTACCAACATACATAAGTATATATGCGTTAGCCTTATCGGTTTTTTTAGGTGTTAAGAATCAAGATACAATCCTATGCTTTGGGGGGGGAGAATTTGATTGGTTTATACCAAAAAATTGAACATACTAATCTAAATGGGCTAACTATCATTCAACATACATGGATAAGGTATGAGAAGGAAGTCTTGTTTACAATTAAGAAATATCATGGTTTTGGAGTAGGGATGTTAGATTATATATGTAAGTAGGAATCTCTGTGGAGACGGTCTCATTTAGAACGAACAATGTAGGTGCAAAGTTTTTCTCTGCGGGAGCAGGGAAGAAAGTCCCTTGATGGTGGTTTGGAAACAGGGATGGACATTTCTTATTTGGAGTATTATATATTAGTGTATTAGATTAAAAAATAACGGGCTACTTTGATTGTTAATTAGTTCTATTGTTTTTGGAAAAGTCTCCTGATTAGTTAATTAATTACTTCTTGATGTTGGTACATAATCTAGATTGATAACTGGTACAGTATTTTTTGGTTTGGTATCTGATTAGGTAATTTTGTTTGGCACCTGCTACTTGTGATATGGTTTGGGAAACATATATGATATTGGTGTAGGTCTGGATCATTTGGCCTCTTTTGGTACATTATCAAGGTTGCTAGTTGCTCAAATGGTGTGAATCAATCACCTCCAGTAGGAAAGAAGCCAAGTTTAATAAGATTCTCTGAGGTAACCCAAATTTTACTTTAAGCAATAATCATTTGTGTAATGATGAATAATTTCTTGAGTTGTATTAATGGGAGCACTAATCTCTTCTAGCAGTCTTTGGTTTTAACATGATTATATATTTTAGACCATGTCAAAGACTACTTAAATATGTTTCCCATTCATTAACAACAATTTCCTCTATGTCTGCTAAATTAATTTATAGAATAAAATAGTAGAGTTTAAAATTTAGGAAATGCCAATGTATGAAACATAGCAAAATTAATTGTAGAAGAAAATTAGAGATGTCTTAAGTCTGGCTGAACCATAATAATAATAATGTCATTGCAACAGTTTAAAAATGAGTAGGTATTCTTATATGAGCATAGCACTTTCATGTTGGCAGAACTTTTTAATGTGGGGCATACATGTAATCACTTTCATTGAGTTATGAGCCTTTCATTAAGAAGGAGTGGTTGGCACTCTTATCGAACTAGTTGATCTTAGACATAAAATTGGTGTTGAACTAAACTTTTACTCTAAATGCATCAATATAAGGACTTTGAATATAACGGTGATGTAGTATAATTGATAATAGCAAAATTATCAAAGCTTAACCATGAAGCATAAGTTGTATCTCAAGGCTTAACCACTCAATAGATGTATTCATGCTTAATCACCTGACAAGGATGTGGTATTATAAGATGTTTTCTTCTATTATGACAATTTGATATGAAACATATCTTGCATATATGAAATGCACCTATTTGGTTATTTTTACTTTTAATGGGGACTAGAAGATATTAAAATGTTTTCATCTTGATAATTGTTAACTTGAAGTATCTTTAGATTGTAACAGACAATTAGTTTTTTATTTTTTAGATACAATTAGTTTTTTATTTTTTAGGATCTTAGATTATCTCTTTAAAATTAGCTTCCATGTTTATTTAAAATTATCCTATTTAATTAGGATTTGGAGTAGTTAATTATTAGTTAAAAAAGGGTAGTGTTTAATCTTTTCATCTCTTGCCTTTCAACATAACCTTACAATTGTAGACCTGGGTTTGGACAACTCTTACCAAACAGTTACATGATCAAGTTATCTATATGAGTTATTTGTTACTGTTTCAGTTTTACATGACAGCAAGGCCTCTTATTATTGGTTGATTTGACAAAGTGCATCATTGGTAGCATATGAAGGACAGTAAAGTACTGTTATATTGAGATTATGAAGCAAAAAATTGAGTTCTTAAATGTTTCTTATGCATTTAGTTGTACATTTTTTAATTTGTTGATCTTTTCTTGTGTTACAAATGTGCTGTTTTTAATGTGATTTTTTTTTTCCCGTGGAGCAATTGAAATTGTGCCCCTAGCTGATGGAGTGTTCTAAGCGATTGTTTATGGATCTAGTATTAAGGAATTGCATTGCATGTTGAAGCACCCGTCTTAATGAGTGTGTATTTGGGCTGCATTTAAGTGATGTGCCTAGTGTGAGTAGGGTGTGTATGCAAATAGATGATTTCTCTAACTTAGTTATGATATAATTATTTTTTTATAATTCCATATAATTATTTGTATCTATGTTTAGGAAAATTGGTACTTAGAGTGGCACCTTAATGTAGAAAGCATTAACAATGTAAAATAGTCAACACTGGTGATTACTATTTGGTGTTGTTTTGTTGTCCTTTCTTGTTTTCTTATGTGTTTTGTTTAGAGAATATGACTATTTTCTTTGAGATTTGGATTGAAGTACTCTTAAATAGAATGCATGCATCTACAAATTTTCCATGTAAATGCCTTTTTTTAGTACACTAAATGCCCTCTATATATGTTATGATATTTAAACAAATGGATTTGGTTAAAAATGTTATTTGGTATTGATGGATCATAATATGTATGAAATGACTAACTTAAAGCCTTATTTCGTATTGAATTGAATTTAGCGCTTTGATATTTGCACACCAAAAGAGTGAATTTGTGTAAAAAAAAGGTACTACAATAGCGTTTTGTAAAGAGTGATATTAATGAAACATCCTATAATAGCACTTTTTAGAGAAGGTGCTATCAAACATGTCCCATATATTAGCGTTTTTTATAAAAGTTCTATCAAATATGTGCCCTATAATAGCGCTTAGTATCAAAGTGCTATCAAACATGTGTCCTATAATAGCGTTTAGTTTGAAAGTGCTATCAAACATGTGCCCTACAATAGCACTTAGTTTAAAAGTGCTATCAAAATCAATTAAAAAAACGCACAAAATGTCCACTTCAGTAGCGCTTAAGGAAAAACGCTATTAACAACTAGTACTTTAATAGCGCTTTTAAAGTGCTATTAAACAAAAAATATTTACAATAGCGGCACGGTTAATAGCGCTTTTAAGTGCTATCAAAGACAAAAAAAACGCTATTAAATAGCTTATTTGGCGTAGTGGTCTGAAGCAAGGTTGCAAACATTCTCACAAATAGTTCAACAACTAAAGCTTAGTGGTAAAAAATTAATTCTTGAATGCCCTACTCGTTGGAACTCCACTTATCAAATGTTGTCAGTTGAAATGCAGTTCAAAGAAGTCTTTCCTCGTTTTCAAGATCAAGAACCAAACTATACGACTCTTCTAGATGATGATGATTCGGAAAAGTTGAAAAAGTTTCCAAGTTGCTAGAGGTATTTAATGTTGTTACAAATATTATTTCTGGTAGTGAATATCCAACTGCTAACTTATATCTTGCTGAGGTGTTTCGAATCAAGCTAGTTTTATATCAATCTTTCAATGATGAATTTCATTTTATGAAAGAAATGGAAAAAGCGATGAAGGAAAAATTTGACAAATATTGGAGTCAATGTAATCTTGTTATGTCCCTTGCTTCTGTTTTGGACCCTAGAATCAAAATGATGGGTGTTTACATGTGTTTTCCATTAATTTATCCGGAAGAGGAAGCTATAAAAAATAAAGAAAATGTGCGTATTGCTCTTGATGACATGTACAAAGAGTATGTTGATCTACCTAGTGTAGCGGAGAAAATCTGAGAACGAAGCCATTAAATTGACTCGACTCATTATTTCAGTGAAATTTGCCACCGCGCTTTATTATTTCCAAAAGAAAAGGGAAAAGAACGAATAAAAACCAAAGTTTAAAACAAGAGAGAGATCTTAGGTACGGGTTTTGATTATACAAGGGGAAGGTTTTAAGCACCCCTCATATCTGTGGTACTCCACAGGAATGTTTTTGAAAATCTATGTTGTGTGTGTTCAAAGAAGAGGTTTGCTTATTTTTTTAAAAACAAGCTCGACAACAAATTATATCTTGTGCCTACATACCTCCTCGGTGCAATGGAGAAGTCAGAGCTAATGTAGTTCCGCTTAAAAGGGAGAACGTTTTAAAAGGAATAAACACTTTATCATCGTCAAAGAGAATACTCAGCCATTGATCTTGATCATGAGAACAAATGATTTCTTTGCATCACAAATGAAAGAAGGGCTCCAACTCGGATGAAAATCAACGAGTATGCCTCTAGCTCTCTCACATGGAAAAGATCTCATTTTATCAATCAATCTCAAAATCATGGGGTATCGCAACTCACTACAATAATTACCGTGTCTAAACTTTTGAAGAAAAAGCCACTAAGGGCAAGAGATTTTTTTAAAGAAAAGGTTTTGAAAGATATTGTAAAAATAAGAAGATTTTTGAAAAAAGGGAGAAGATTTTGAAAATCTAAGAAGGGGAGGAGATGAAGAGGCTATCCTAGAGCATAAAATAAAAGCTAAGGAAAGAAGGATCTAACCAAAAAGAAGCCAACACTTGACATTAAGAGTCAAGGTAGATTTCCCATCCTTTGGACTACCAACACTAAACCAACACATTACCACTTGGGGATCCAGATGAACTTATTATCTTTAGCATCACTTTGCATTAAGCACATTAAAATTCTGACGAAAATCGGGCAGAGTAACGGCTGTTTTTGGGTAAAATCCTTATCATGACACCTTGGAATTAACCATCAAGGGCTTTCGAGGAAATACCTGCACACACAAACAGACAACAATCCAATGCCAGACAGACAGAATAACCGCATAATAATAGGGTCCAGAGGTACTAACTCCAAAAGTCCAAGTCTCCAAAATGCTCAGGATAGTAACCAATAGTCCATAGGGCCTTATGTGTTTTTTAGATTTTTAGTTGTTTATTAATGTTTTAGCACAAAAATAGAGTATGGTCCAAGTGGAGAAAAGGAAAATGCCGGAAATAAAACATCCAAATGGACAAAGAGAAAATAACAGAAACATAAACAAAGCATCCAAATGGACAAAGAGAAAATAGCAGAAACATAAACATGATGAATGATAAAATAAAGCATAAAGCGAGAAATATAAAGGACAATATAATAAAGTACGGAAATTGAATTTAATTGTTAGTTGTTAAAGATGACCATCTTGAAACTTGTCAAGTATGTCATCAAAGTGTTAGTAATGAAGATCGATGGTGAGTGAAGGATGTTCTCGGATTTAAATTCAATGAAAGTTTATCAGAAGCTTAATAAAATCATAGTGACTACACAATAAACTTCCATAAGTCTTAAATCAACCGCAAACAATTCTCTTCCATATTTGATCTTTTTATTCGGGACACGAAATGTTGCGCTATGTTAAGCAGATCGCCAAGTGATTTATGTAGAAATCACCCTACAACGAGGTCAGTCAACAATTTATGTGCTAATGCATGCGAGATAAGCGATATATAGATCACTCTCCGAAAGCAATACCACACAAAAAGAAATAGGTAGCGATCTCGTCTTTACCAAGAATCCATAAGAATTCTCAAGGTATCAAAGACTTTCATTGATCAAAATAAAAAGAAGTAAAAGATGGAACCACATTCAAAAGCTCCTTGTAGTCTTGGATCAACTTGAGCACGAAAATACATCAAATAAGCAAGCAAATATCATCAATATAGCACGAAAGGTGCATCACACACAAACAACCAAGGATCACATCTTTGATTATGGAATGGATCAATAGAATTACCACTTCTTTCACAAACTTTGAGTTTACTTGAAGAACACAACCACAAATGCTTTGATCTTCCACAATTGATGAAGAACAACAAAAGAAAAGAGTGAAATGATGAAGGTTTAGTTCAAAATTAGTAGGATTCAAGGTGAATCTTACTAATTCAATGGAAGTGAACTTTGGGTGAGAGGTTTAGAAAGGAAGGGAAGAGAAAAGGCAAGAGTTTCTTTGGCTTTCAAAGCTTGATGAATGAAGAGGTGAATGCCTCTATTTATAGGATTTAGGCTTGGGATTGGTGGTGGTTTGGAGTTAGGCTTGGTAAATGGATTTGGAGCCAAAAATATGATCCAATGGTGTGTATGTCATCCAATGAAGGTACATGATAAGATTGATCAAAATGATGTAGGAAATTGCTTGGGCAATCTAGAAGCTTCACCCCACACATGAAAGTGGTGACACACTCCTTAAAAGCTGAAATTTGCCTTAATTTTTCCAATTTCGCATTGGTGCAATCGATTGCTCCATTATGCAAATCGATTGCACTGCCTGAATTTAGTGCAAAAACAGTTGGTGCAATTGATTGCACTGAAGACAGAATGCAAATCTGGTGCAAATCAAGTTGACGCAATCGATTGCTTGCTGAAGAATGCTAAAAAATGCCTTTTTGATGGATATTTTGACTTGGTACCTACAAAACACAAACATACAAAAGCACAAGGCAATATTTTTGGTATTTTGGTTAGTAAAGCATATACAAACTAAAAAACATTAGTGCTCGATGGTTCCCTTGCAGATGAATTGAGCACAACACCATAAACAGAGCTTTAAGTTGAAACTCGATTGATGATTGATATGCGAATGATGTATGATCTTAGGGTCAAAAATTGGGGTATGACACCTAGTGAGCACAATGAAGAAGGATCTAGTAGAACTAGTGTTGATTAAAATGGGCTTATTTTGGAGCCACAAAAATCCTCAGGGTGGTCATCGTTAATGAATTATGTTGAAAAGCAACAAGCAATTCCTGTTGTAAAATCTGAAATCGAAGAGTACTTGAATGATCCAAATTACAAACCTAAAGATAATGGTCACATGTCCTTTTGTGCCTTGGAATGGTGGAAATTGAATAGTGGAAAATATAGAGTGTTGTCGCGTATGGCAGCAGATGTTCTTGCCATTCCAATTTCTACCGTGGCTTCGGAGTCAACTTTTAGCGCCGGAGGGAGAGTTATTGATTCATTTCGAACTTCTTTAAATTCATCTACTATCGAAGCTTTTAACTTGTGGTGGTGATTGGCTTCGAATATTACATAAAATTAGAAACAAACCTAAGGTAATATGCTCTCTTTTGATTATTAAGTATAATATAAACTTTTAAAAATAGAACTGATAATTTATTAAAACTAACTTATTATTTTCATTGATAGGTAAAGCAAGTGCAAACATAAATTACATTACTCCCTTGAAGTTATAATTACTCTAATTTAAGTGATTATGCTTTCAATTTATTTTTTGGATGTTTTGTTTTGCAACTGTCATATTTATAGGTGTCTACTGTCTACTTTTATTTGACTGAATTAAGGTAAATGAAAAGTCTGTGTAGTGTGTAACAAGGGAAACCATTGCAAATGATTCATTTTATCATGATGATGAAAACTATGGTGGAATAGAATAGCATGACATGATAATTTTGTGTTAGTAATGCAATATATAAATTTAATTGGTTAGAAAAATATCATATTTTATTTTGCAGGTAGTCTCTTTTGTAGTAACTATGGCATCTTTCATTTTGCAGGTTGTCTCTTTTATAGTATCTATGACACCATGGTAGTAAAGCTTTCACAGTAGCATTTAAAGATATTTTTGTTGGAGACATAGCAGAATTTGCTAATGGAGGTTAGGTGGTGTAATCATTTTATATTCTATGGTATGAATGTATAAACTTTTAGTAGTATTTGTTATAATATTTTATTAAAAGTTCTAAGGTTCCTAAAGACTTAGATAAAATTGTAAGACAAAGTTAAATTTCAATTGAATAGTTTATGAATTAAAGTTTCAAATGTATCTTTTGAAAGATTGGTATTTCATAGTTTTTTATGTTGGAGTTGTAGATCTTTGGATACAAATTTAAATTCTAATTTCATAACTTTTATTTTAATTCAATATTTTTATTTTAAAAATTATTACCTTAAAATGTCAAATATAAAAAAAATCTAAAAATTACTTTTAAGTTCGTGAAACAAATGAACTAAACCTAACGAACTGAACCTAACGAGCCGAATCGAGTAGTTCGTGAACTTTAAATGAGTCGAGTTTGAGCGTAAAATAAAGTTCATATCGAACTTGAGTCAAATTTCGAGCTGAACATATTCTTATCGAGTCGAGTCGAGCTAAGACGAGTTTGACTCGACTCGACTCATTTCCAGCCCTACCCACAGCTCTCATAACGGATTAAGTGATGTCAGGTTCATGACTAACTTTTGTAACAGAAATTGACAGGAAAATATAACAGAATAACTCTCCTATTTCCTCAAATGCAGTCCCTATCGTAATAAACTCCCTTCAATAAGATGACCGGCATAATCAGAACACATGAACCAGTTCAACGTCATTAAACCGAACCGAAAATCCTGCACACAAGCATACAAACTCACTAACATAAATTCTGTAAGAGGAAGCCGATTAAAAAACCAAGCTGCATAGTCCATAATTAACGGTTCAACAGAAACTTGCAGATAGAGAAAATCACTAACAGAATTTCCTAACGGGTTCACTGTCATACCCCAAAATTTTCCCATCTCATCTTACCTTCAAAGCTCATACAGAGGTTCAAGGCTTAAGGGTTAATCTAAAGCTCACTCTCCTAATCAAAGACCTCCTGAACTAGGGTTTTTGCATTCTTTTAAGAAAATTTATGAATCAAGGTCTCCAATGGATTTCATATGGCTTATTAGGTTTCAAACTATTTCTATGACATTATTCAAGCTTCAATTCCCAAGATTACTCAGTCAATTGCTCAGATAGTCAATAATCGACTAGTTTGACCTAAAAGTCAACTGTGGTCAAAGTACAGTCAAAATTCCTGATTTTTGTTCAACATCCTTATTTTGAAGTATCATTCATCATTTGATCAAGGGTTGATCATGATTCATCAAGGAAAGTTCAGAAATCAACAAAACTCAGTTTCTAAATTAGGGTTTTTGACCTAAAAGTCAACTGAACTTTGACCAGCCATAACTTTCACATGGAACATCATAAATTATCCATCTAAAGCCTATCTTAAAGGAAATTGAAATCTCTACAACTTTGTCTCTCACATGCCAAGGCTAAAAAGGGTTCATTTGAGAGATATGGATCAAAAGATTATAGGTCCTTTGGAAAGTCAACAAAAAGTCATTTTTCTCAAAGAATGGTACATGAACATGGTAAATTCAATTGAGATGAAACAAAAATGATATTTTAGAGGACATCTTGAGCTTTCTAAAATGGTCAAGAACACCTTAATAGGGTTAAAATTGAGAGAGATACGCATGGTTAAAGTTGGGCAAAATTGAGAAAATGCATGAAGTGCAAAGTGAATAATTTTGATCTTTTGGGCCCATGGGCCTAAGTTTTGGTTTTGAAACTTAATCCTAAACTTATCCACGACCCATAGGCCCCTTCTATTTATTTTTATTATTCTTATTTATTTTTATTTTGAATTTAATCACTTAAATTCAATTTAAATTGAATAAAATATTAGAAATAATCAAAGATTGGGATGAGATTATTTTTGTGTCAAATATTGAACCTCCAAATCATGGTAAATCATTTGAAATTCATGGAGACATGATTGGCAAAAGATTGACAAAAAATAGCAAATTTTCAATCAAATTTCGATCAAATTTCTCACCGTAAAAACACATGATTTTATGCGATTCTCTCCAAATATTTTGACCTAATTCCATTCCTCGATATAAGGAGAACACTCATCAATCTTAAGGGGACGAAAAAATAGAGGAAGAGGGGTGCAAAAGTTAGGGTTTTCCTTTGATTAAAAAGAAGAAAAACTAGGGCAAGCAAAAGGGATTCGTGGCAGCCAATTTCGATCAATCCTAAGCACTGAAACGATTCCCTGAGGTGTTATACAGTAAGGATGTGCCATTAAACAAGTCCCAGGTGAACCAGAAGGTCGCAGCATGCCTTTTATCTTCATGAACACGTGTTTTCTTATATGAGGCGTATTAGTTTATTTTAGTAAAATCTAACCATGTATTTGCGATCCTCATGTTGTTTAGAGTCCATTAGAGTCCTCGTTTCAAAGTTTTAACGCAGGGATAAGAGAATGCCATTGTTAGGGCATTGGATAAGGAAGCTTTCGTTTTCGGGCATAAAGGATGTTCCAGCGCAAAACGACACCACCAGCAAACTCCTAGCACGTGGTTTATAAGATCTGGGTTTTTATTTCGCTTGTTGGGTCGTTATTTCACGTGTTTTAGATTTTCAGGAATTAGCTACGCAAAAGTGATGCAGAATCCATGGAAAAGTCGAAGCGAATTCCTAGCAAAATCGTTATCCAATAATATGCATGGTTTAGAGGTTGAAGACGACGAGGTGGCGAGTGCTGAATGGCCGGTCAAAATTCAGATTTCTCTCCCTTACATTTGATTGGTTGTAACATGTGATAGTGGGTCCCAATGTTGACTTACTTTGAATTTATTTTACCACGCGTTGTTTTATATTTTATTGAAACATGTAGGCATCTAATACAACAAGACGTTGCAGTACGGTTGGCTTGCAGAAAAGGCGCCCACCCTCGAAAACCACGGTTCGAACCTTAGCAGCGTAAATAATTTTTGTCATATGATTGAATTGGTGTGCGGGCCATTCAAGGTTGGATATCCAGTGCACCCAGTTTCCATGCGCCCCATGTGCTCTCCGACACCAGTCGTCAGATCGCGTTTGATCCAAATCCAACGACTCAGAGAAAGATCCCCACGATGGACATTCAGAGGTCCATCATACCAGATTCCAACCACCTGGGTTTGTCTTTTCTTTATCTCTCTCCTTTTTTTCCTTTTTTGTTATCATTAACTAATAATTAGTATTTTAATTAGGTTTAAATATTATTATAATTAGGTTAATTAATTTATTTTCCTTTGGTTTAGTAATTTAATTGGATAAATAATTTGGTTAGTAATTTTAGGATAATTAATTAGAATTGGGTTAATTATTTTTATTTTAAATTATTATTAGGATTTTTTACCCTCAAACTTCAAAAACCATAGATAACCCAAGAGGTAGGTGTTTCCCATTAACCCTAGGTTTAGGTTTCTTGCCCATAAATCTTTTGCTTTATAACCTTGATCTTATTTCTGCCTATTATAATTTTGCCTTTGTTTGTTTTATTTTATTATTATTGCTGTAATATCTTGCAGGGTTATCATCTACTAAATTATTTCTTAATTATTTCTTGTGGTTTTCCTGCAAGTTTTTGCCTTATTATGTAACTGCCCCAAAGCCATGTAATAATTTAGGGTTTTATTTTTCTGCCTTTTAATTCTTGCCTTTATTTTTTCTGCCCACAGGTGTTTATTGTAATAGCGTAGGAACTTATATTCTCTGCCTTTAATTTCTGTATTCTTAACTGCGTGGTTAGTAATCCTAGGGAGTGCAAGCCTTGAATTAACTTAGAATAACTAATTACAAGATAAAATATCTGAATTTGATCACTTGATTGTGCACCCACGCACCTTTAGGGTAACCCTTCTTGTTGCCTGTTGCCTTCTTAGTTTGAAAATAGTTAAGTCCCTCGAATACGAGGATACCTAAGCAAAACAAATGTTACTCTCAGTTCATCATCATAAGATCATAGTCCCTTCGAAGTTGCCTACGATAAAATGATCTTGTCCCTCGAAGTTGCCTCGGTGAATGATGATTGTCCCAATTGCTAGGGTATCCCCGCATGTTTCCTAAAAAAGGTTAATGACTATTCTATCCTTCCCTAAAGACTACCTACCCCTCTTTATGGTAGGGACAATCTTATGGCGAATGATAATTCCGATGACCCTTTTTAAATCCAATGAAAGGACTACCTACCTTTCTTATGGTATGGATAGCCCTTTCAAACGAAAATCTTAAAGAACAAGAAAGACGAACTTAGGGTAGGTGCTCTTAAATGCTTACTCATCATTCAATTTCAAATACTTTTTTTCCACTTCTTTTCAAAGAATATTTTCAAAAAGACTACGCTTATTTACATGCTAAAGTTCTTATCCAAATCTTTTTCCTATTCACACTACACTTTAAACATTTTGAAAACAAAAAGTGAGCTAAGCAATTAAGAGCCCATGGATAACCATGGATACAAAGGGTGCTTACACCTTCCTTTTTTATAACCAATCCCCTGAACTCAAAGTCTTTTAAAAGGTCTTTTTCTATTCTTTTAGCCTTACCAAATGGATAAAATAAAAGTCAGTGGCGACTCTTGCTATCCGCAACATTTTCTTAAAGTCAGTTCTCCCACCGTATTACATTCACCAAGAGAATCAGAAAAGAATAATTATCACCCTCTCTCTCTCTTCAAACTTCATCCCCATCCCAATTCTCAACAATCTTCAAGAACACCATTCTTTCTTCAATATGCAAAACAGAAAAAACCAAAATCATAAAACGCTCTTCATCTTTCTCCTTCACACAATCATCTATAATCTTTAACAACTAGTTCATCTTCATCTTCTTCATTGAATCAGTTGTGTATTAGGCCAATACCTTTAACCCTTATGATTCCTAGAGTCGGGTCTAAACCAAGGAGCCAATTGATAGCAACCTTATTTTGAACATTGAACTTATATTTCATAAACGTCCCATAGTGCCATACATACATGATAATAAGAAAGATGAGTGAAAGGGCAATAGGGATCCAAGCACCTTCAAGGAACTTGATAGGTGAGGCGAGAAATATAGTGCTTCAATGGAACCAAAGAACAATAGAAAGCAAATAGCTACCCAAGCACTTTTGTACCAACATAAGACTATAACTAGAGACATCAGGCTTGTAGTCACCAGCATGACAGTTATCACAGACAAACCTTTTTATCGAAAGAAAACAAATAATCATGATAATACACCAAACATATGCTAAAGATCTATGAAGCATCGACACAGATATGGACGCCACCAAACACAAAACTAATAGTTAAGATGATTGATCATGTCAAAGGCGAAAATATAGAATAATATAGCACACTAATGTAGTCAAAGTTTTGAGATGAAATTGGATTGAACAATACATGAAATTATTCCAAAATAGTGGAGTTACCTGCATCATTTCTGAGGCGCTTGGTATCTCGAAAACCAATTGTAACATCCAGGCAAAGAAGCATCAGACTCCAGTTGATCTCACGAATGTAAATCTGGCCATGTATTTTGGATGATGTATGAACGATTTTGACTTTTGGAAGCATCCTAAAGAGGAACATTGTTTTATTATCGAGAAAGTTCTGGTGATGATAGCACTATCTATGTAGATAATATCGCAAAGACGCCTTTGAAAAGTTAAGATATATATAAAGATAAGCACTATCTATGTAGAGAATATCGCAAAGAACCTACCTGGTACAGACACATAAAACCCGATTCTATAGTCACTTTCAAGGGAATGATGCTTGGAAAGATACGCAGCTTGTCCCATATAAGCTATGATCAAAGAAGGGTATACCAAGAAGAAAACAATATGCATGTAAATGACTTTTTTGTTAAAAAAGTTGATTATTTTTCATTTCTGCAAATAGTTGAGTACGATTTTATTTTGAATAAGGTCAAAGAAAGTAAAAAGCCTATTCATAGTTCTTCATATGACTTAATTTAGCTAATGAAAAAGTGATACCTTACAAGATCTTCGGTAAAGAATGCACACATTGTGTACATATCATAGTTACTCTGACGAACGATTTAGTGCGTGTTTGGATTGAAGGTGGTTTTGGCAGAATCACCCTGGAGGACCGTGGTTTTTGACATAATCACGGTGTCACCATAATTTCACCAGTCTCGCTGCCAATTCAAGCAAAAGTACACATAGACAATTCTTCACTTTCCAAACAACACTTGTTCATAATTTAGAAATCAAAGCACATACAGAACATATATACGCACATACAGTTACAAAACACATCTTTTATGTGAAAATGACAGACAAACCACGGTTCAAATCCCATACCCCTTTTGTAGCTGTTGAATCAATCTCGCTTGGCAACCGCAACCAAGCTGAGTATCGAAAAGATCCTGGCCTAAACGCTCCCGTGATATCGCACAACAACATGCTTTTTCTCCATCGTGTGGCTTCCAACAAAATATTTAACAGTGAAAGTCACTGTCTTGGATTTGCGAATGCGTATAGATTCGCAAAAACTTGGTGCAACCTTAATGTCAAGCCTGAATTTTCGGATACTTCAAACAAAACTCAAACATCTTTAAGGCTCCTAATTAAAGATTATTATTCATTGAATTTGTAATGTAAAGGACTGTAAAATTGACAATCATATATTAACCTTTCAATATAAATTACCTTAACACCGGCTTCAGTACATACTCTCACAATATCTTTGACATCAGAGCGACAAGAATCCTAAAGACACATATTAGTTTTAATTCAAATGAAGGAATTTAGGTTTAGCTTGAAAGCACAAGGGCAAAAAATTAGAAACAATATTGAAAGTTAAAAGTAGATTATCAATGTTCATGATGGTGATCCAACACAGTAATAGTATATCATATATCATTAGAGTTGTCCAGGGACACCTGTTTTAATTTTTATAACTTATGTGTCCAATTTGTTTTGGAAGAACTCTGCCAATTTGTAAAAGAAGAAAAAAACTTCGGTAGTAGGGATTGAAAGAGACTCCAATGACATCTAAGATGAACTTGAGAGCATCCAAGTCTTCCTCAAGGATGCAGACACCACAAATCTACCATGTTGAAACCGCACACCTCCGAAAACGTGTTGTTTTGATCGGTTCATGATAACCCTAACAAACTCGAATAACACAATCTGCAAACAGATCAAACAAATCACAACTTCAATTTCATCAACATAGTGAAAAAACACGAAAATCAAAAGTATCAGCATAAAAAAAATCTAAAGAACAAAAACAGAGAGGATCGTGGTGTTAATGAGTGAGGGGATTGATCTGAGACATGGGAAAAGGGAGAGAATAGTAATTGTAATGAGTGAGGATCTGCCTTCTCAAATGCAATCTCACGGTTTGCAAATGGGAGGAAGGCAGAAGGGTTGGAATGAGAAAATTCCAATTTTGAAACCGCAAGTAGGAAACGATTGGAAAAAGAATTGAAGATTATGTTTTGTAACCGCCATGATTTGTGGAGAAATTGGAAGAGAACAAAGGTTTTGGAACCATCCATGTGAAATTTTGTGGGAAGACCATGGTGCAGCCTGTGGAATCAGAAAATGTTAAAATTTGACTATTTTATTATATTCATGAAATACTCGGTGTAAGGTCATCCATTGTGTGAGTCTAGAAGTTTCCCGTTAATCATTCACATGTATACTTTAAATTTGGAAACAAAATAGTTATAACTATTAATTATTCAAATACAATTTGAGTACCCGGTTTCAAATTCTAGTAACGTGTAACTTACTTAATACGGAGTAAAAATTAGTTGAGCTATCATTCACTGGTATATTTTATTCAACCATAGAATTAGTCTTGCGGGAGGGTTGACGAGTGCCCCCTTACCTACTTCAAGAAGCAACCTACGACCATTTCAATTTTCCCACCACTAGTAGTATAGTATAGTGATATAGTCATTAGTCAACAAATCCAAACGCCATTTCTAGCAGCCACCGGAAACCATTTTACAAAACAACACCTAAAACATCGCATTCACCTTCACTCTTCTTTCTTCATGCACAAAAATGGATCCTAACCATTTTCCTATTCTCTGCTGCCTCTTAAACCACCTACACCCTCAAACCTATCCACCTCTTCCACAACAGCTTCATCAAAATCTATTAACCCGTTTCCCTCATTTCAACAACCCGAAGCTCTTACCTTCACTCACCAACCTCATTTCCAATCTCAACATCACACACACTCTTTCTTTTCTTAACACCCTCGGTCCTCGTCCTGATCCTTCTTCTGTTTCCGCTTCACGTGCTAAAGTCGCTGAAACCGATGCCAACGTGGCCGTGTATGAGGCTTTGTTGAGGGTGGACGATATGCATGAGGAGTGTGTGAAGCAGTTGAGGGTTGCTGAGGAGAAGCTGGTTGAGGCTTGTGGGTTGTTTGTGAAGCAACCGGTGAAAGGAGGTGATGAAGTGAATGAAGAAGTTGTTGGGATATTGAGGAAAGCCGAAGAGGGTGAGGTTGTTGAGAAAGTTGATCTTTCTGGGATGAAGTTGAGGATTTTTCCTGAGGCGTTTGGGAAGATGAAGGGTTTACTTGTTCTTAATTTGTCTCATAATCAGTTAAAGGTATTCATTCTCTTCTGAGTTCTATTTATTTCTATATTAGTATGTACTGTGTTTGTGTTATTCTTCAAGGCTAAACCTTTTTGGACTTTTTTTATGGATGTTGTCAAATAGCATATAGACGTGTTGGGATAAACTCAATTACCCGCTTAACTTATAGCATATGAAAATAATTGTGGCTAATAAGAATTCCAACACGTACATAGACACTCACTCAGAGATACCCAATAATGTAAAAAATATAGGATATTAACGCGGCTACATATTCGAGTTTTATTTATTTATTTATTATTTAAAAGAGTTAAAAATATTTTAATCAAAATAAAAATATTTAATTCTTCATCGATAATACTGTTTCAAATATTTTAAAAAAGTCCGTTACCTCAATAATGGCCGGGACAAAACTGTACCGATACCGATACCATTATTCATCAATTTTATGATAAAGAATAAATTGTAATTAATTAACCCTGCAACAAACGCAATTTCTAATTCAACACTTGTATTGATCGAAATCGCGAAAGTCTTTAAAACCTTAGTTTTTATACATGTTTAATCCTTTTAAATTTGTGTGAGATTTGATCACGAAATGTATAAGAGGTGTCAGAAAAAAATATTTTTTTAATAAAATGCTTATCTGAATTGTCCGACAAGTGTTGTCTGAGTGTCATATGAGTGTCAAATACCGATTCAAAAAATGTCGAATCATAGAAATAAATCGTTGTTCTAGAAAACTCTTGATTAACTTTTCTGCCACTTGTCTAACTTTTCTAACACTTGTTTGAGTTTGCCGAAACATATCGATTGAGTGTTATAGAAATGTCGGATATCGACGTGTGTCCGACACCGCGATACGTCGAATCCTAAAGGTGTATGCTCTTCTTAGATATACAATATTACTCTTTTATTTAAGTTGTTTAGTTTATGGAAATGAGTTGAAAATAACACATGTATAAAGAGTTTATGAAAATATAGTTGCATTGCATGCTGGACTAATAAAAATTGTATGACTAATTATGTACATCATTTTGATTACACTTACTTACTTATCCAAGTCAGATCCAAGAGAATGAAATAACTGCATTCTGCATTTTTATGTTCCTTAATACATGTCCATATTTGAAAATACATATAATTTTATTTATTGTAGCTTATAGTTTTGAATAACTTCATGTCCTCAAAACAGGTGATTCCAGATTCAATAGCAAGCCTAAAAAAGCTCATGGAGCTTGATGTTTCATCAAATCTTTTAGAGTCTCTACCAGAATGCATTGGATTGCTAACCAATCTAAAAATCCTTAATCTGTCAGGAAACAAACTAACTGCTCTTCCTGAATCCATTTCTCTTTGCAGGTACTTGTTTATTTAGAAACCACAGTTTTCTCAAACTTAACATTTGCAGTACTTTTGTTTCTCGTATTTTGTTTCTTCGGTTAAGCGTTTCTTCGATGAAATTGTAGGTCATTAGTAGAACTAGATGCAAGCTTTAACAACTTAATTTGTCTGCCAACGAACATGCCCTACGGACTCGTTAACCTCGAGAAGCTTTCAATCCATTTAAACAAGTTACGGTTTCTTCCACTATCCGTTGGAGAAATGAAATCTGTAAGATATCTTGATGTTCATTTCAACGAGCTTCACGGCCTACCTCAATCTATTGGGAAACTAACAAATCTCGAATATCTAAACATCAGTAGTAATTTCAATGACATGACGCAGCTTCCAGAAACAGTTGGTGGTCTGGTTAACTTGGTGGAGCTAGACATGAGCAATAACCAGGTCCGAGCTCTTCCCTGCGCGTTCTGCAGGCTTTATAAACTAACAAAGTTGAACCTGGACCAGAATCCGACTGTTGTTCCTCCGTTAGAGGTTGTAAACCAAGGCGCTGAGGCTATTAAGGAGTTCATGGCTAAGAGGTGGCTTGAAATTATAGATGAAGAGCGACTGAAAAACATGGCTGAAACTCAAAATCGACAAGTAGAAACGGGATGGTTGGTGTGGGGAGCCTCATTGTTGAATAATGTTGCTGCGGTTTCTGAGAATGTTGCAGAATATTTGGGAGCCTCAACAGCTGAGACCCATGAATTACTAACCCAAACACGAAACTAACATTGATACGTCGATATCAGTATTATTTAAAAAAAAATGAAAGTACTAAACATAAGTAAATATATGTATCAGTGTTGTTATATCAGACACACCTTTAATATGTAGTATAAGTGTTACTTATGTGTTGTGATATATGCATATACTCTTTGTTGTTTTGATTTTATCTACCTAATACACATGATGCATAAATAAATAAGACCAGAAAGAGTGAATAATAATCTAATAATTCCCCCTTTACATTTGATCAATTCTGGCGGGCTGCAGCCGGCCTGCATGCTACCATAAATTATAAATTTGTTTTGTTTTCTTCTCTTCGACTATATATTTAAAAACCATTCACACATTTTTAGGCAATAGCTTGTGTAACTTAGTCAAAACCAAGAATCAATCAATAACTATAATAGTTGATTATTAACCAGTTAGAAAACATGCACATATTGTTAATAAATAATTGAAATAAGGCCTATGATTGTATTTGGAGAGTTTGCATATAAAATTTCTCTTCATTTCTCAGTTAGTAAACAAGATGAAGTCTTTCCAGTTAGCCAATGAGTCTTGTCCCAACAAATTCATCCTCCCACAAAACAAAAGACCAAACCTTTCAGAGGTTAAATCTTTAGACTCAATCCCCATAATTGATTTAAGTTACTGTCATGACAACAATTCATCCTTGGAAGTTGTTCACAAGATTTCAAAGGCTTGTGAGGAGTTTGGTTTCTTTCAAATCGTGAACCATGGTGTTCCCGAACAAGTTTCTAATAAAATGATGAAAGCAATTACTGACTTTTTTGAACTGCCATCAGAGGAAAGAGAGAGTCTCTATTCAACAGATCATACCAAGAGTGCAAGATTGTTCAACTATTACCTTAAAGTTGAAGGTGGAGAAAAGGTCAAATGTTGGAGTGAATGTTTTGCTCATCCATGGTATCCTAATGATGATTTCATTTCTTTTCTACCAGAAAAAATTAGAACTCAATACATGTAAGGAATTTTCCAACTGAATCTACCATCTAAAATTATATATGTTTGGTTTTACTTATTTGACTAATCTACTAACCCCGTATAACAAAAAAAAAAGTCAAATTATTTTTCGTATAAATTATATGCGGTCACAAAACTTTTTGTAAAAATTATGATCATAAGCTAACATAGATAGTTATTTTATGCTTGTGCACATTTTCTTTTGCAGGGAGGCATTTAGTGAATATGCAAAGGAGATTGGTTCATTGGGGAGCAGGCTTTTAGGTTTGATATCAATAGGACTTGGGTTAGAGGAGGATTGTTTGCTGAAGAAGTTAGGTGAGCAGCCTAGACAAAGAGCACAATCGAATTTCTATCCACCATGTCCAGATCCGGAGTTAACCATGGGTCTGACTGAGCATACTGATCTGAATGCTCTCACTGTACTTTTGCAATCAGAAGTTTCTGGTCTTCAAGTTAAGAAAGATGGGAAATGGATTTCTGTACCTTTTATTCCCAATGCTTTTGTTATCAACCTTGCTGATCAAATTGAGGTATGTTTCATTCATTGGTGTGCTTTTCCAAGACATTTTCTATCTACCGTTCCACTCCCACTATCTTGGTTAATTAAGATCTTATAGTGATGAAGCATGTTAAAAAAAAAAAAAAAAAAATTTGGCTTTTCCCTTGTGTGAGTCTTACTAGCCAAATTCACCGGTCAACTAAGTCATAACTTCAGGACATACCAACACTTTCCAGTCTAAGATATTTATAATTCTATCGGTACAAATGTCTTAAAACCTCAAGTGATATAGAATAAGAATACATATTTATAAGATTGGCAAAAACAATGGCGGGTGGCGGTGGCACCTCGATGTCGTTGGTCGTCGGCAAAACGACGGCAATCGAAGTTCGGCCGGTGGAGGCTTCACATCAACAACGACATTAAATCTCCAGTGAGTGGCAGAGGCACTGTGGTGGTGCTGGTTGTTAACAAAACATCCACGGTCAAAGTCTAGGCGAGGGCGGCGATGTTGTGGTAAGCAGAGGGTTGAAATCTATGCGGAAGTAACAGTCTGACTGTTTCTCGAATCTCGAGATAGATTAGCTTAGCTCGGAGATCAAACCGGTAACGAATCGGTGTTTCTTATCCCATTTTGAATATCCGGCCTTGTAGAGTTTGGGGATATTATAAATATACTTCTCTATCACTGTCAGTAAGAGAAAAATATAGAAGGAAGGGGTGATCCTAGTTAGAAAAACCAAGAGTAGAATTTTTTGGAGTTTTTTTTTTTTGAGATTATTGGAGGTATCTAAGGAGATTGAGAAACACATCTAAATATTATGGGTTTATGTGATTAATATAGAGAGAGTTGGAGAGATTAGGAAATACTTTGTGTGAAAAATATGGTTTGTAATTGAGAACGTTCGAGGCTATTTTCTTTTACCCTTTTTGTCATCTCTTGTAACAAATTTTGAACGTAGAGTGAATCACAAAGCTATTCTCTTCTCAAAGTAAATCAAATCGATAGAGTTAGGTAAACAAATTCTTTATGTACCTATCTTTTGAAATTCTGGCACTTGCAATACAGATGTGAAGACCGATGTCCCAACACCAACACAATGTCAAGACAAATGTTATGACACCATCTACTGACAGAAAACACTTTTACCAAAATAGAAACTATGCAGAACTAAATTGCATAAGGTAAAAGAACACAATCAATTATTAACCCAGTTCGGTGCAACGTCACCTACTCTGAGAGTTACCTAGCTAGGAAAGAAATCCATTATGATAGTATTACACTAGTGTAGAAAGTACTTTTTACATCGGGCGAAAAGTACTTTTTACATCG
The DNA here is from genome assembly GCF_029867415.1 of Vicia villosa. NCBI lineage: Eukaryota > Viridiplantae > Streptophyta > Magnoliopsida > Fabales > Fabaceae > Vicia > Vicia villosa. Next base: position 52,861,362 of record NC_081181.1, on the reverse strand, counting down.
GTCCTGGGCCCGATGTAAAGCCAGACGATGTAATAAGTCTGAGACATTTTACATCGGGCCAAGACCCGATGTGAAAAGTTAACATACCACATCGGTTGAATTCAAATGTATGATGTGAAAAATAATGCAATTTTTTATAAAAAAATATACGTCATATATTACATCGGTTGTCCACTTTACCCGATGTAATAGATAGTTTTTACATCGGTTTTCAACTTTGCCCGATGTAATAGACTGGTTTTTACATCGGTTTTCCTAATACCCGATGTAATATGTTTTTTGCTTTTAAACATATAATGGCTGTTTTTCCTATTCTTTTTCCTATTCTTCCTATTTTAACCTGTAATTTTTTTTGTACCTAATTTTCCATATAAGATTCAAATACCACACAAACCAAAGTTAGGTCGCTATTTTGCTCATTTTTCCCACAGCACACAGACCACATTTAATTGCACCAAATAGCTAAGATGCATATATATATTCGTCAAAATATACAAAAGTATTAATATAGGATACACAAGTGTACAAAATGATAAGAAAGGTTCACACACGGTTTTCTACTACAAAATAACAACACAACAAATATCCAACCATTTAAGTCCTTTCGCGCACTTGAAAAACCAACATGCATCCACGAGAAACATAAAGTTATTCTTTATATAACTCAAAGAAACATTTTGTCCAATGGAGTCGCAAATTATACAAATCTTCTTGTGTTAATTCTGTAGGATCATCAAATACCTACAATACGTATAAAGCACTATTTCAAAAAAAAAATCACTAATTAAAAAAAAACATATTATAACAAAATTCACATAAAAGATAAACTTACGTTGTAATAATTTTCTTCGTGGCTTTATCAGTATCCCGATGAAGTGAACAAAAGACGACCACAATATTGTCTCTTGGACACATGACTATTAATTGCCAATGTTGTCTGTACATGTGTATGGAAATACAAAAGTCACATAAAATATCTATGTTATCAAAATTAAAAAATAGAAAACAGAATTTCATAAAAACTTACCCGTGAATAAGTGGTAGTAAGTGGCAAACTCTGGTTTCCAACATTAACTTATCTTCGTGGCAAACTCTGTTTTCAAACTCTGTTTTCCAGAATTTCATAAAAACTTACCCATGAATACGCATGTGCCCTCTTAAACGAATCTTGTCCAATATCACGCATCATGTCTTCCGGACGATCATCCATTTCTACACTAACATTATCTCTTTGGGACACATTTGACTTTGCTACTACTTCACAGTGCCATATCCATTATGTATAATTTTGACAAATCCCTTCACAAATTAGATAATTCATGATTTCTTTCTTTTTTTGGTTCTTGATTTGCACAACGAACACATGGACAGAGAATAAGCGTACGGAGAATTTCTTCACCATTACTTTTAGTAGGAGGAAGATCTTTTTTAGCATTACTTTTAGTAAACTGTAGAAATTTCATCACTACATGTTCGTAATCAACACTTAATCGATTAACTCTCATCCAACTACGATTCATACCTATGTTTCAAAATTAATGCATACATAATTAAATCATTATGACGCCTACAAGTATATATTTAGACGTGTGTGTGTGTGTATATATATATATATATATATATATATATATATATATATATATATATATATATATATATATATATATATATATATATATATATATATATATCTAACAATAATTATCTAGACAAGTGTATATATACACTAAATTCTTGAAAAGATTTGAACTTGATAATTTCATCTCCAAAGACAATTTTCATCTCCAAAGATTTCAACTTAGATAATTTCATCTCCAAATGAATTCAATTCTAAGAAAAATAGAATCATCAAATTTTGATGGCAAGACTATAACTCAGCCATAGATTTTAAAGTGAATCCATCAATTAAATTTCCACCAATTGAATCATGCAACAGTTGAACAAAATATGAATAAACAAGAAAATATTATTTTTCAATTATATTCATCATGAACCAACACACATCTTACACTGCTGTTCAATCAAGTCATAAATATTTTACAAAACAACTGTTATCTCACATATATATCATTTGCAATTACCTTGATTAATATTTACTATGGTTTGTATAAAAAAAAACAAATTAATCTAGGGTTAAATAAGTTTTTGGTCCCTATAAATATCTCAAATTTCGTTTTTAGTCCCTATAAAAAAAATGTCGACATTTAGTCCCTATAAAATTACTTTTTCATTCACTTTTAGTCCCTCTAAAGGGACCAAAAGTGAATGAAAAAGTAATTTTATAGGAACTAAATGTCGACATTTTTTTTATAGGGACTAAAAACGAAATTTGAGATATTTACAGGGACCAAAAACTTATTTAACCCATTAATCTAATATATTCCTTTTTGTGTTTTTGTCTTAAACAATGAAAAAAAACTAACGATAAAAGAAAAAATTAAAATTATACAAGAAGAAGAATAGTCACATGTGAGATCCATTTCAATCTTTAAAGTATCTTCTTTTTTCTTTGTTTTCTAAAAAAACTTTGACTTTTTAAAACCTTTGGATCCCACCACTTATGAAGCAATACATGACAACCCTTTTTAAAATAGTAGTAGATGATAACAGCAACCCACATAACAACACATATATCATATAATAGAAAGCAAACCAAAGATCCAAGTATCTACTTCTCTCATAACAATATCACAACCACACGATGCAACAACACACCTCAAGAGGGAGAGTCAAAAAATAAAAACCTGGATGTTAGAACTTGACAGTAGCGGAAGAGTTCACGCCGTAGCAAGGCGGTTGTGTGGTGGTGTTCGCGGTGATGCGTCTGATCGTCGCGGATGCTCGGCCGACTCCTTTCGACGTCATGAACGGGGGTTGCGACTCCGGTGGCCAGAACGACTCCGGTTCCGTGTGGTGTTGAAGCCTGCGTTACACTGGAGCTCCGTCGGATTTGTGAAACTTTCTTTCCCCTTTCTTTGTTCCGATCTACAAAAACAATAAGAACATCTAGCAATTTGCCTTGTTAGTTTATGTAAGGATTGTTTTACTGTGTTGAATTTGGAATAATAGTGGATGAATGAATTGGAGAATTTGGGATAATAGTTTATGGTTTGAAAACAATAAGAACATCTAGGATTGTGAGTAAAGGAGGCTCTGGGTCGTGCAGGTGGAAGAAAGAAAAGAAATATGTTTTGTGAGTAAGGAGGCTAGGGTTTAGTTGGAAATAGTGGGAGACTTTTTCCATTGGGTATTATACGGTTGGAAAATCTCTTTCTGGTAGACTTTTCCCATCGGGTATTATATGGGCCGATGGAAAATCCCTTTCTAGTAGACTTTTCTCTTCGGGTATTATATCACCCGATGTAAAAGCCTTAATAAAAAAATTTCGCCTTATTTACGGTAATGCCACCGTGTATTGGATTTTTAATTTTGCTATATATTTCCCATCAGCTCCATTAAATGTCTGATGTAAAATCCCTAAATCAAATTTTTTTCACATCAATTTATTATAAAACCTGATGTAAGATTATTTGACATATATTTTTCACATCAGTTATCTTCATACCTGATATAAAATCTTGTAACCAAATGTAATATTTTTAGTAGTGTTAGTTCAAAGCCTAAACAACTCCAATTTATAATTTATCACCTAATCACTACCTTGTGCAACTTCTACCTAGAACCCTCTAGATATGAGACCCCCTCTCACTTCCTACCATTCACTTCAGTAATAAAAATAGTCACAAACCAGTGACAAGAAACAAAACAGAAGCTTACACTTCTAATAAACAATAGTTTTGCTTAAAAGCTTAAACTAAGAACAATACTAAACTCTTTGCTTAAAAGCTCATGAGTGAAAACAATCAGTCTACCTCAATGTATCAAAATATACAAGGGTGACTTACAAAAACACAAGAGACTCTCAAAACCTAAGACTCTAGACTTTCCCTAGTTTTACAAAATTGTGAAAGCTTGATTACATTAGGTTTATGTTTCTCGTTAAATACTCCTCAGCAGCCCATGGGTTTTGAAATCTTCACTCAAAGATTACTTGATCCACAAGCTGAGGGCTGCACCAATTATGCAAAAAAATCTCCTTAAGTCTTGGAACAAAACATCAAGTTTTCTAAATTCTCTCAATATCCAATTTTAGAAACTTATGTATAGTTGGAGATCAAATCACTTGTTCCAGATTAAATCTTAGTGACCTATGAAAGTCAGTGAGATATATCAAAAAGGAATCTCACAAAATCAAAACAAATCTGTCAAGAATTAAAAAAGCCTATGTTGATGTTTTTGTACAACATGTCACAACATCTGTTAGAACACCTGTCTTCAATGAACCTGATCAGCTTGTTAGGACATCTTCCATAACATCTTGTTGTGAACTATTTTTTAGCAAAATTGTTGTCAATCCTAAAACCATGGTGCTAACACCTTTTATCCTTCTCTTGTTTATTGTGAATTTGCCTAAACTGTTTGGTAGCTTAGTTTGTGCTTGAGGTAATTTATTTTAGTTGCCCTTATTCTTTATCCCACTCATCATAGTTCTCAAACAAAATTAATATTATTGTTATATTTTAAACGGTCTTGTTGTGGTTAAACCTTTCAATTTCACAACAAGGCATACTATGAAAAAATGGGTTAAGTTTACAAGTGAGTAATATGGTAGAGAAAAAATATAAAGTGGAATAGTTTAAAAATTTTCACAAGATGATTACCAATATCATTTGAGAACTTCAATTTTCCCCTTCTTTATATTAAGTAAGGTAATATTACTTTGGATTAAGTCCAAACTATTGAGAGATCCAAGGAATTCTCAAAGGTGAAAGATTTGAAGATTGACGAGTGTAGTGAAGGTCTGAGTGTCCCAAGAGGAGAAAATGTGAGTATAAGGATTTATAAAACTAGGAGATTTTATAATTCAAGGTTAAAATGCTTTATTTTTTAAAAAATGCCACTTTAAGAAGGATTGTCCCAAAAGGGAGGACAATGAAAATTCTGTTTAAATTGTAGGTACCTGAAATGAGGATAGTTATGAGAATGCTGGTGCACTTGTAGTTTCGAGTTTTAAGAGTGAACAAATGTAGGTTATGGACTCAATATGCTCTTATCACATTTGCCTAAGGAAATAATACTTTAAGACTTGAATCTAGAAGATGGTGAAGTCGTTTGAATCGATAAGTATCCGACTAGCAAGGCTAATGGCGTTAGTACAATCAAACTTAAAATGTTTGATGACTGTTAGTTCCTTTTAAGCAATGTAAGGTATGTTCCCGAGTCCAACCGAATTTTTTTGTTCATAAGTATGTTTGATGATCTAGGCTACTATACTAAAGTTGAACATGGGGTATTGAAAACTTCTCACGGTAGAGTGGTCATGGCTAAGGGGTCTAAAATATGTAGATTATATATTTTATATGGTTCCAATGTTATTGATCATTTATCATTAGCTAGTAAAGACTTTTATGATAAGAACAAGCTATCAGATTTCAGGTCAAGGCACGATAGATGCCTTGAGGCTGTTTTATAGAACTTTAATGAACTTTGCAGGGGACAAGGGATAAAAACAAATTTGATGGCTTCTAGAATGGTGTTATAAGTTGAGTTGCGAGAAAGTTTCTAGTATAAGGTTGATGCTAAATCAACTTACCTGATCGGAAAATTCCCATTCACATGAGTATACTTTCAAACACCTATGGAGTTTGGAGTAGAAAACTTCTAGACTACTCTAATTTAAAGATCTTCAAAGTTTTGTTGTTTGCGTAAATCAACACAGTCCAACTTGATGGTAAGGTTATAAAGTGTGTCTTTAATGGTTTTTCAGAATGTGGGAATGGTTATATTCAGTGGAAAATAAAATTCACAGGATCAAAGTTCATCATAAAAAGATGTATTACTTTCATTAAAGACTGTAAGGGAAAGAAAGGTTAAGACATGGAGATGAAGGTATCATAAAATATGACTAAGAAGATTCAATTAGGGGTGGAGGATCTTGCTAGGGATACTAGTTACAGTGAAGGAAATTTTACAATGGCATATGATTATCGTTTGAATCATGACAAGGTAGGGATGAAGATTGTACAATCTCGGGGATTCAACTATGCTGCCTTTGGTTGTTATGCTTTAGATGTGGCTGAAAGATACAAAAAGAAGTAGAGACCTTTAGAGAGGAATTTGAAAGCAAAGAGAGTCAAAGATGGTTGAAGAACCATACTTATGGAAAAGTTGATAAGTGCAAGTTGATGCGTGTGACAAGATCAAGGTTCAAGTGTGGCTTGAACTTGATCAAGGCTGTGGAATAGTGATTTTAATATTGGATAGAAAATATCTAGGTGATTGATGGGTATATTGACACCACCATCAATTTAAAATTAAGGCGGAAATTTGTAGAAGAATGCGTAAAACCACAGTAATAAAAAGTAAGAAAATATATTTTCAGGATTAGAAAAAATCGACAATGGATCTCTGGTGGGTGGCAGCGGTACCACAATGGTGGTGGTCCTTAGTAAAGTGGTGGTAGTCAGTGTTTATGATGTAGCAGACCTTCGAGATATGGCAAAGCCTTGTGTGCAGAAGAAAAAAAGTTATTAAAAAAAGAGAAAAATGTTATTAAGTAAAATCAAATATAGCTTAACATTACAATGTAACCATGAAGGAATTATGAATACATACAATCTAATACTCCTTATGTCTAAGAAGAGAAAAAAAACTCCCTTATTTTATCATAAATTATAAGTAAAATTTATCAACTTTTTATCTATTTAATCATGTTGTTCTGATTTTATATTCATTATTATTTTTCTCATCTTCCTTAGTCAATGATATAATTCAAATGCTATCACACTAATATTTGAAATTATTCTTCTTTTTAACAAATACACTTTGCTTTTCATTTGAAGTATTAGGATTAGGATGCATCATTGTTATCTTGTTTTTTATCACCTTTGTTATTACTTATTATCTCCATGACCAAAATACATAGAATGTTAGATTTAAACTCCTTTGAAATGGTTGGATTATTATTTGTTGGGATATTTTGTCAAATAATTTCATTCCTTACACTTCATCTTACTTTTTTTCGCCACTTCTCTCCCCTCTTAAACTCTTAAATAGATTTTTAAACTTTGTTTATAAATTTGGAAGAAAACAAAAGAGATGACTTTGAAAAACGAAAGAATTAAATGAAAAAAATTGAGAGATTTATTTCTTTGTTTGTGGTTTATTGTTGGATATTAGTATGTTGCTACATTATTAATCTTTGTTTTTGTTTCACATACCCTCTCCTTTTGTTCTGTTTGCGAATTAGGAGGGGCAGAGAAATGAAGAGTTTGGGAAGAAGAAGACCCTACTATTTTTTTGAGAGAATGATTTTATAAAGAATAATAAATGAGAATATATATCATTAATTTTATATACTTTCAAAATATTTAAGTAATATAAAATAAAATCGAAGAATTTATTTAAGTCTTTCAAATCCTTTCACAATTTAATTTTGAATTCCTTCAAACTATAGAGATTTTTAAATATGAATATATAATTAAACACCCAAAACCTTCTCCACATAAATTCTTCAATGATTTTCACTTATTCTTTCCTTTTTTTAATTAAATCTCCTCTTATTTAAATAATGTAAATTTTTATACATATTTGAGGAATCACTTGAATATAATTGAAATGTAATATGTATAATTTCTAACTTAATATGTAGGTTTTGAGCAATGGAAGATACAAAAGCGTACTTCACAGAGCTGTTACCAACAATTTAAATCAACGACTGTCAATGGCGATGTTCTTTGGGCCAAATCTGGACACGATAATTGGTCCAATTCAAGAACTAATAGATGAAGAACACCCTCCCAAATATAAAAAGTATCACTTTTCTGAGTTTCTAGAAGAGTTCTTCAAACAAGAAGGAACAAGAACCATGCTGAAGGAAGCCTTTGAAGTGCAACATGATAATAAATAATGCATTTTAATTTGTATGCATTAACTATGAAAATAAGTTTACACATACATTCGATTAAATATAACTATCAAATATTTTTATTTAATATGTATTTAAACGGTTAAAAAAATGATTTCGAAATATGTGTTAAGCAATTTTACATTATAATTGCATTTAAAATAAATTTTAAATAGGCCCAAATTTCATAATGTATCTGCTACTGTTGCATTGTTATTTCAATAAAATACCTTACACATAGAGATGTGACATAAGCAATTGTTGGGTTGTTAACTAAATAAAAATGATATGTTAATAACGAAAAATATACCCTAATAATTTTAGAAAAATTCTTAGACACCCTCTTATTTCAATGGCTAATGGTATTCAATTAAAGTTGATGAATCAGAACTGGACATTGATTAACCTAGTTGATATTTTATTTAATTAAAAGATTTATAAAAATAAAACATGAAGTATCTATAAGTGCAATATCTATTTATAAAATAATTTCTATTATACATATGTTATTATTTATTAATCATTTTTTTTCTTAAGTTGGCATTCCTATTCATGAAGTAGATTCTTATCCATTCATATATAGTTAGAATAAGTTTATTTGTGGCAACTAATATAGTGCTATTAAATGCCTCAGAATTTTTTTCGTAAATACATCACATTTGGGATAAAAAGAAAAGGCATGCTTACACCATGTCTTTATAGGTATTTTTGACAGCCACTCCCAAGCTTTCACATTAATCACCCTCAATTCTTTCATTTTAGCACCAGGCTTGGAAATATGTGGCCTTTGCAGCTGTCATCATTAAGTCTCTAATTTGTGTTCCTCCACCAAACTTAATTTTGAAATTGGCATACGAATGCCTAAGACAAAGTCTATGCTCTAGGCATACTCAATAAAGGGGGCCACATATTACTCTCGTATATGCATGTGAGATATGAAAATCACATCTAGGCCACTCATGTCCCTCAACATGATTTGTGTAGTACCTATCAACCATCTTTACGGTCATCCTGTTATGGTCATCAGGTTGAAGGGTGACATACAACACTATTACTATGAGAATAACTTATTACACTTACATGTCACTTTATGTAATATTCTCATAGTGGTTCAATCTAGTGTAAATATTATTCATAATACTTATGCATATGTGAAGACTTAATATCTTATATCTATAATCAGCTAGATATAATTATCCGTTTACTCACATAATAGTCTTTATCCATCATTATTATCCTATGTGACACTAAAAATTGACTACACATACTTTAAGATTAATGTCATTTTGTTTAATATGGTCTCACATTGTACTATTAAACAAACTAATTATTTTAAGGTCTTTGTTATGTCATAAATCACTACAAAAAATGCGTAAATTATGGCGGTTTTATTATGGCGTTTATTAAAACCGCCATTTTTTACTGTATATTACGACGGTTTCTGAAAACGACGTATTGTTAATCCAAAAATGTCGGTTTTAAAGGCCGTTATTTACTTAACTTTTAAAAATAAATTGAATTCAAGCACGTTGTCGTTGCGATTTGTCCTCCTCTATTTAACCGTATTCAATCTCATTTTAATTTTTTTTAATTCTCTCTCTTTTTTTTAAAATTTTTTAACTCATTATTTTTTCCAGCTTCTCCATTTGTTTTATTTATTTATTAATTTATGTTTTTTAATATGAGGAAAACAAGACCTAAACCCTAATTTCTCGTTCTTCATTTTGCATTCACTTTCATACTTCTTCATCCATCGGCCATATCTTTAACTTCAAAGAATCTTAGCCGATTTTTCATCTCCTGGTCTCCGTAGCACGCTTTCTCGCTCACCAACCCTAACGCAGGCTCGCACTCAACTTCATTCACCGTCTGTTACAGAGCCTCTATGTGATTCATATTTCTTCATTAACATATAAACCTTTTACACGATAGTGAATGTCGTCGCCCTATGTTGTCATAATTGTTTTCTCCATCTTCATTAGGTTGTCTTCCACCAATGTTGTTTTTCTGCCAATGCTAGGTTTTTCCCTTATCAAATTCAACTCCATCTAAATTTCACCAAAGGTACACTATTTTCAATATCTATTTCGATTTCATGTTTGATATGACGTATTGTTGATTCAAGATTTTGGTGAAAAAAAGGTTGAAGAAATCATAAACGACTAACATTTGATGGCAAAGTTCTAGAAATTTTCATCAAGGTAACGTTTTTTTTATTAATTCAATCAAGGTTAATATTTTGTGTGTTGTGCGTCGTGGAATCACAATGTTTTGGTGCTAATTTGGATGTTTATGAAGTTGATTATGATCTAAGTCTTTTATTGATAATTTGAATGTTTTGGTGTTATTTTGTGCATAAAGTCATAGGACTTTGGTGTTAATTTTGAATGTTAATGAGATGAATTAGCTCTTGTACTGTCTTTGGTAAGTGGCATTGGTATACCCACAACTTAATCTCCAATAGAAATAATCAATGAAAACTCTGATAGTTTTGAAATTTCATTGGATGGCTTGTGTTAGTCTTTCATGGCATGTGTTTATTAAAGTGATTTCAACTTTCAAATTTGCATTCATCAGAGAAGACAATGACCTCAATATATGATTTTAATAGAGGTATTGAGAAATTAAGATTAGAAATGCAAAAACCAAACACCTAGCCATTCACTTAGTTTGCCATCCCCTGTTTTAAGCTAAACACATAGGTGAATAATGGCCTGGTTTCTTAGCTATTTTATATCGTTTTTATGCTAACGTTTTAATACCAAGCAATTGGTTTTTCAACTTAGGGGATGTCTTGTTTGACCTATTGTTTTGGGGCTGATTTATTTTTGTAGTACTAAGGAGGGCATATTTTTGTTTTAAGGCTTATTTTTGTTGAGTAAGGATTTGACCTAATGATTATGAAGTTCATGGAGCCAGAGTATAAACTTTGTGGGTGTATTACTTGCTGACTTTTGTTAATGAATTGAACAACTTTCATGGCAGTATCTAAAGTATGTTATAAATGTGGGTGTGATTATAGTTATCAACTGATTTATATAACTTATGGTTGTATGTAAAGACAATTAAATAATAATTCTTTTCACATTTGTAAGTATTAAAAATTACTCACTCTAATGGGTTTAAGTAGTGTATTCATCTTGCTGATTTTTTTTAAGTGAATTGAAGTGTATTCATCTTGCTGAATTTTTGTTAGTGAATTGAAGAATTTACTCAATCATGTATCAGATTTGGGTATTGTATTACCAACCTATGTGAGTAGACTTTTTCAGTCTTTATTCGTCTGTAATCAGTATATTTTTTTTATAACTATAGTTCCACTGTAATGAACATTTTTCAGAAGTATTTTGACATTGTAATAAATTTAGGTTAAATACAATAATAATTACAATAATGAACCTAAGGTTAATTGTTTAAATATGAATTATATAAAAATCCATGCGTTACACGGGTTTGATTAGAATCATTACCTCAAATATTATTTTAAAAAATATATTTTTGCTAATATAATTACATATAATCTTATAATTGGATGTATTTTAAAATTATATTTAATATAAAAAACTATTTAATAATATGAGAATCTTTAATTTATATTATTATTTTATTTTATTATTTTAGTTATGTTCTTTAAATTTAAAAGATATATCATATTTACGTTTATAATTTTATCATTTGTGTATATTATTTTTAATTAATCATGAAATTCATAATACATATAAATATAAATGTATATTAATGTATACTTTAATTATTTAATTAGTGTTTACTATATAATTTAAGAAACCTAACAAATACCTAAAATTATCAATGTCAAGTCCAAATAAATTCAAATAATATAATTTTTATATAGTTAAAAAAATCATACTAACATTATCATATAAGATCAAACCTTCATATAATAATAAAATAATAATTAGAATTGACCTTAAATTTTCAATAACTCGTCTAATAGTGGCCAACCTTCAATTTATTAATGATCAAAAAATTACCATACCCAGTGAAGAAAATAATGATAAAAGAAAAATATACTCAATGTCAAGTCCAAATAAATTCAAATAATATAATTTTTATATAGTTAAAAAAATCATACTAACATTATCATATAAGATCAAACCTTCATATAATAATAAAATAATAATTAGAATTGACCTTAAATTTTCAATAACTCGTCTAATAGTGGCCAACCTTCAATTTATTAATGATCAAAAAATTACCATACCCAGTGAAGAAAATAATGATAAAAGAAAAGAAAAAACTATCATAAACATATTTTAAACCATTTATTTGTAAGTCCTTTTATTTTTTACCTACTTCATAACAAATATCATACAATTTATTTTTATTGTAATGTTTAATTTTTGTACTATTCAATTTATTTCTTAACATTCTTCCAATAATGAAATCCAAAATAAATAAAAAAATTGGCTTATTTTTTTAATCTTAAATTTGTAAAATACATATTAAGATATGTATTTTTCAATTTTGTTTATATTTGTTACAAAATCAACAACTAATGTATAGCTATATGTTCAAAAGGTGTGTTATAGTAATAAAAATATATGATCATTAATTTTATTGAAAGTGAAAGGTTAAAAAGAATTTTAAAAATAGTTTTATGTCATTGTTGAAACCAAAGCGATAAGAATAATTATTAAATAAATCAATAATATAAAATAAAAAGAATGTGATATTTAATTCAGATGTGTGATATTTTCTTTTAAAAAAACAACAATAATAATAATAATGTTAATAAAAAAATTAATATAATTTATCATCTCATTTTAAATGGATGTGTAAAGGGAGATAAACTCAACTAAAAATAAAGTGATAAGAATGATAAAAAAACCATGAGAGAGAATCATAGATACCTGCTTAGAGAGAAATTAAACACAAATAACTTTAGAGGTGTTAACCCATAATACTTTAGAGAGCAAAAGAAAAAGATCAGCTTGACACTTCTTGATACAAATTAGTAATTTAGACTTCGTGATCTTTATTAATCAAATATTTGATTGTTGAAGAAGACCCACAACCTACACCTAATCTTTGACTGCTGGATTTAATCATCGCCGTAGTGGACACAATGTTATCTGTTTGTAATGGGTTCCTTTTAAACATTAAACCACTATCATTTATTTATAAAAAAATCCTAAGTAATTTATTACAATACAATATAATAGACATAGTAGAGTAATTTGAGTCATTATCATGTAAAATAAGTTAAATATTATTTCAAACATACGTTGTAAATAAGAAAGTGAAATAAAAATTACAATACAAAATCAAAAAGTATGTAGCATTTAAGAAGAGTAATATAAAATTAAAAAGACTATACATATCATATAAGAGATGTTAGAAGTCAAGCCAAAGATGAAGACCTGCAATCAAATTGTATACAACAACTCTACAAAATCCTTACAACAAATTATATATTTATATATGTGATTTTAGCTATTAATAGGATAATAAATCTGATTAGAACGTGTAACCATAATTTTAATAATTAAAAGCGGTCACTAAAAACTATAACGTTTAGTAACTACAATAAGAGTAATTATTATAATAGTAACCGAAACATACTAATAATAATTTTTAATATAATATAATACAACCATTATGAAATATGTTCTGGACCGGCCCAATCAATATAATTGGGCCAACCCAGCCTTCGGCCCAAGACAATTTAGACCGCGCGTGCCAAGGTTCGCCCGATCGCTCCGGGAATATTAACAAGGCTACCGACCACAAGGGACCCTCATGCCCGGTAAACAATCAGTTCATGCGTTACCTAAATATCCTCCCCAGAAGGAGGAGTCCTACTCGCACACAAACATCTTATAAATAAGCCCTCTCCCCATAGAGGGCAAGGTAATTTTTTCTTACCCCAAAACTCGCTCACTTTGTTGTACCTTGTGGAACATATACTTACTTTGGCATCGGAGTGCCTTGCAGGTACAACACCTTTTTCCCCATCAACCGTTCGGGACTTCAAGACTTCACTGTTGCTGGCCATCTGATCTGCTCGGTAAGATCAGTGGCGCCGTCTGTGGGAACTCTAGCTCCCCCGTTCCTTTTTCTTGCACCTTCTTGATCCATTCTTGCCTCCTGCAAGAACCCAGGAACCAAAGCTCTAATCAAATTATCATTCATGGCCAGCAATAACGAAGATCCCTCTTCATTAGACGCTGCAATACTCAAGAAAAACGACATCTCAGTCATTCCGCCTTCTAGAAACACCGTCCCACGAGACGGTGTCACAACGTCCCCTTCACCAAAAGATCTCCAAGATGATCAATTTCATCGTTTCAAAGATACGAGCGGGAAGGACAACCACGAAGAAAGTCTGGGCAACCCTTTCATCCCCAAAGGACAGACTCCTCAAGATCAGACAATAAACGTTGTTCTAGTTGCTCTTGCCCAGACCAATGCGCTCATACAACAGCAAAGTGACCGAATCGGGGCCCTCGAGCAGAAGCGCCGCTCAAAAACTCCCCCGATCACAAAACTCGTTCTCGACGCGAGATAGTTACTAAGAAACGCCCTCGTTCCCCCTCCCCCAGGGAGAATGCGGGTCCCTCTCCCAAGAAAGGATCGGGCGACCAACGTTCCCGACACCATTCACCGTCCCATCGACCAAAAAGGAAGTCTATATCACCCCCGGCTAGGAACGACGACAACCAGAGGCGACGCAGGCGTAGTCAGAGCCGATCTTTTTCTCCGTCCCCCAGCGACGACGAAGAAGAGCGCCATGGTCCTCTATCCCAGGCAATCTTGGAGGCTCCCCTGCCAACTAGTCTCGAAAAACCCCCTCCGCTGGGCACATATGACGGGACCACCGATCCGGACGAACATATAGAGAACATCGACGCCCTTCTCGACTACAGAGGAGTGCCCGGTGCCATAAAATGTCGTTTGTTCCCTACCACCCTGCGCAAAGGAGCCATGACTTGGTATAAAAGTTTTCCCGACGAGTCTATCACTTCATGGAAAGTGCTCGGGAAACTTTTTTCCAGACACTTCACGGCCTCCCGGAGACACCCTAAATCAGAAGCCTCCTTGGAAGCCATCATCCAAGGAAAAGATGAGTCTTTACGGGCGTATATAGAAAGATTTAACAAAGAAGCCGTACAAGTGTCCACCACTGCCCATATGAAGAAATTCTTGCTCGAGCGCGGCCTCCGACCACGGTCGGACTTCGCTAAAGCCGTCGGATTCGAAACACCGGCCACTCTGGACGAGTTCTTCCTGAAAGCTCAAGCATACATACAATATGAGGAAAAAGAGGCCGCTCACGCGGTACGCAATTCTAGACAAGAAGAAACCAGCAAGAATGGTCGACAAGACGATTTCCGTCGGGGAACGGACAAGAAGAAAGACGATAAGGGCCGGGATCCCAAGGACTACAAAGCCCCAGCCGAGAAATTCCGAGAATACACCCTGCTCAACGCCTCAAGGGAACGCATCTTGAACGAGTGCGCAAACGCCGAATTCCAGACGGGTGTCATACCCCAAAATTTGCCCATTATATTTATTCATATTTCAGTCCATCTGACTTTCAAATGCTCAAAGATACACAAGAAGGAAACATGCAGTCTCTCTCCTAAACAATAGCCTCTAAACTAGGGTTTTGTATTTCTCAAAGTAAAATCAAGTTCTAAGACCTCAAGTGGACCTCATAACCTCTCATATGCCTCAAAGGATCCTCATGCCAATTTTCAAGCTCTGTTTCAAAAGATTGCTCACCCAATGACCCAAACGATCAATAATCGACTGGTTGACCTAAAAGTCAAACTATGGTCAAACCACAGTCAAAACTTCTGATTTTTGGTCAACATTCTCATTATGAAGTATCATTCATCATTTTATCAAGGATTGATCATGATGCATCAAAGAAAGCTCCAAAAGCACCAAAAACCTAAGTTTCTAAATTAGGGTTTTTAAGGCAAAAGTCAACTGAACTTTGACCAGCCATAGCTTCCACATGGAACATCAAAAATTTCCCATTCAAAGCTCAATTTGAAGGAAATTGAATTTGTTAGAACAAGATTTGTTCTGATCAATATTCTTACTTTTGATGATAACAAGCATATGAATTTTGTATGAGATAATGTGGTACTCTAATACTATGCAATTTCCATTTCAGGAATTATATAAAGAGTATGCACAAAATCAGCGCAAGAAGCACTGACTCAGAAGGTTCAGCATGCAACATCAGAACATGGTCTGGCAAGACATCAGAAGATGGTAAAGAAGAATCAGAACATGGGTCTATGGAAGCATCAGAAGAACTTGAGATCAGAAGCAGAAGCACTGAAGTTCTCATGGTATCACGCTCAGAAGCACTTCAAGGTCAGAAGACAAGAAGATGCTCTGCACCAAGCTGTTTGACTCTGATGACATTCAAACGTTGTTTACACAAACATCAGATCAGAAGCAAGTACTAGACTGGCAGGCTACTCTGACTGACAAAAGGAATGTTAGAAGCTATTAAAGGCAACGTCAGTAGACACAGCGAAAACAAGGCTCGAGGTAGTTGACAAAAGAGTGAAACATTAAATGCAATGCTGTACGGAATACGCAAAGCATTAAATGCTCCCAACGGTCATCTTCTCAAGTGCCTATAAATATGAAGTTCTGATGAGAAGCAAGGTTACAACTTACGAATTACAACACTTGCGCAATATACAGAAACGCTGTCAAATTCAAAAGCTCTCAAACTTCATCATCAAACTCACTACATTGCTGTTGTAATATCTTAGTGAGATTTAAGCTTAAACTTAAGAGAAAATCACAGTTGTGATAATAGCTTTATAAGAAGCATTGTAACTCTTAAAAGAATTTGTTTACATTAAGTTGTAAGTACTAGAGTGATCAGGTTGTTGATCAGTATACTCTAGCAAGCCTTAGAAGTTGTCTAAGCAGATTGTTCCTAGAGTGATCAAGTTGTGATCAGGATACTCTAGAAGACATAGAGTGTTTCTAAGTGGAAAACCATTGTAATCTCGTGTGATTAGTGGATTAAATCCTCAGGTGAGGTAAATCACTCCAAGGGGGTGGACTGGAGTAGTTTAGTTAACAAGTTTTAAAGCTACACTTATTCAAACCCCCCCCCCTTTCTAAGTGTTTTTCTATCCTTCAGAATTATCTACAACTTTGTCTCTCACAAGCCAAGGCCAAAAATGCTTCATTTGAGAGATATGGTCAAAGAGATTATAAGTCCTCCAAAAAGTCAACAAAAACACCTTTTGGGTCAAAGCTCATAACTGGCAAATGGAAAACTCAATTGAGATGAAACCAAAAGGGTCATTTAGAGGACACTCTAAGCTTTCTAAAATGATCAAGAACACCTTGATGGGGTTAAAATTTGAGAGAGGTACGCATCGTTGAAGTTGAGCAATTTTTAGAAAATGCATGAAGCCAGTATGGAGCAATTTTGGATTTCTTTCCAAACGGGCCTTAATATTTGAGCCATCCACGAAATTTCAAACCTATAAGGAGCCCATTAGTCATATAAATTTTATTTCATGATTTTATATTATTTATATTTGATTTTTATCCATTTAAATTCAAATTAAATCATATAAAATCACACTTAAATGAGATAATTTTTATAATTTGTGCTTAGTCAATCCAAACATCATCCAAAGGCCAAGATTGAATAAAAAGTATGCATAGAATAGAATGAGATGCAAATATAGAAAGATTTCATGTAAAATCTTTTTCAATTTCCACATCATCAAATCATTCAATCTCTTGCCAAGTTTTAACCCTAATTCTACTCTTCTATATAAGTACAACACATTCAGATCACAAGGGGAGGCTAACACGTTCTGGCAGCCAAAGAAATAGGGTTTTCAAAGTTTCAAAAACTCATGAAGCTCGGGCACGATGAATACCTCTTCTCAGCCTCTTTCAATCCAAGCCAGCACCATAATTCTCTCCCGGAGGTCTCAAATAAGAGGTATGGATGGTAAGATAAGGTCAAAACAACCTCAAACGCACACCTTTCTTCATTCGTGTTCATAAGCATATGACTTTCGTTTTCCATATGATCATGTGTCTCGACCCTAACCAATGATTTCTATGAGTTATTAACGAGTACTAGAACAGGTTCGACGCATGATCCATGAGCTTTGGTACAGGTTATGACTTATGCCATTGTTAGGGCTTAACCATGCATAGCCTCGACATCATGTTCATGTGCAATTTCAGGTCACGAAACAAGGCTTATGGGATTCACAAGGTTGTAATTAGTTGGTCTATGGCACTGGTTTGCATTGTTCAATTTTATTTTGCAGGTTTTGAAGTGAAGCAAGGGGAAAAGAAAAACCTGCGGAAAATCCGCAGGTAAATCCATAGCTGCGTCCGCAGCAAAATCCGAAGGTCCCGAGGTTGATGGTGATGAATAGGAGCGCCGTTTGGTTGACCATCACACGTGGCTGCTTCACGCATCCTTATTGGCCGGTCATAAATCCTTTCTCTCTCCCCAATTGCAGTTGGTCAGTCAAAGTGTCAAAGCTCTCTCTCTCTCGCTCCCATTGGCTGGCTAAAGATAAGTGGTCCCACTCTTGACTCTTTTTATGTTATGCTGTATTCATTGTTGTTTACGTATTTTTATAATTTTGTTTGGTTTATTAACAGACTAGAAAACGCAGCACACTGGCAAGAAGGAGGGAGTAATAACCCAGGTGTACTGGGTTCGATACCTAGCTTACACAATATTATTTTTTTCAGTTTATTTGATTACAGATCTAATGCGCTACCCCAACGAAGGACCATGATGAGCCCTCATGTGAAAGCCGTTGGATCTCCATACTTCCAGATCCAAGAGCTCAGAAACACTGGTACATCATGGGACGTCAGAAGCGCACCACACCGAATCAAAGCTAAGTCCCCTTAATTTTTTTAATTTATTTATTACATAAATCTTTTTTTATTATTATTCCTTTTGCTTAGTTTTTTTCTTATAAAAAGTATTTTAACTATTTCTTTTGAATTTCAACTTCCTTTTTTATTTTATATATAAAAATAATTTTAATTAATTTAATTTAAGTTGATAATTTTAATTAATTAGGGTTAGGTTTATAATTAGTTTTTTATTTTTATTATTAAATTAATCATTTTAATGTTTTAAATCCTGATTTTATTTTGCTCAACTATTTTTCATTATGATTACTAATCACTGTTCTCCCCTAACCCTAAAAATTCCATTACTGGTAGGTGTTGCCCATTAACCCTGATTAACTTGCTCCCCATTTGGGGTTTTGTCTGTTCATTTGTTTGCCTAAATTGTTACAATTTTAATTTTTGATATGTTACATTATAATTGTTGAGATCTTTAATGCACTAACATTCCTTTTCTTTGTGCCTAATTTTCAGGATTAACCAAGATCCTTCAGCTAAGCGCCACGCCAATAAAAAAAAAAAGCTAAGTTTCTAATCCTTTGCTTGTTTAAATATCATTTTAATATTTGTTTTGCCTTTTGCCCGAAATAGGGTTTACTTCAATAGCCAACGAATCACTCATACACTAACCCACTATTTATTTTCCTCATAATTTTCAGAGTCAATCGAGGAAGAGCAAAGCGTTCAAAGATGTTTAAAACTAATTATTGTTCCCTTTTATTTTTCCGCCTTTTAAATTCCGCATTCCCCCACAGGTTTTTATTGTAATCCCCGTCCCCGCAGGTGTTTATTGTAATAGTGTAGGACTATTAAACTGTTTTATCTTTCTGATGTGGTTAGTAATCTTAGGGAGTGCAAGCCTTGAATTAACATAGCTCACTAATTACAAGATAAGTAACTGAACTGAACTCACGTGATTGTGCCACACACACACCTTTAGGGTAATCCCTTTTGTTGCCTTTGTTGCCTGTTGCCTTGTTGCCTCTAATTGTACTAAATAGTCACGTCCCTCGATTCCGAGGATACCTAAAGCAAGGTTGCCTAAAAAGATTGAAAATCATCTAGTCCCTCGAAGTTGCCTCGGTAAAAGATGATTGTCCCAATTGCTAAGGTATCCTCGCATGATGCCTTAAATGACTATTCTATCCTTCCCTAAAGACTACCTACCCTCTATATGGTAGGGACAGTTTTATGGCGAACGATAATTGCTCGATGACCCTTAACATCCAATTGAAAGACTTTCTGCCCTCATGGTATGGATAGACCCTTTCGCCCGAAAGACTAAAAGAACAATTTTTCTAACTTAGGATAGTTGCTACTAATTGCTTGCTCTAAATCAAAAAATCCTTTTCACACCTCCTTTTCAAATCAAATTCAAAAAGACTACGCTTATTTACAAGCTAAAGTTCTTATTCAAACTTATTCAAAAATCTACTATTCACACACGATACTTCAAACTTTTCAAACAATTCAAAAGTGAGCTAAGCAATTAAGAGCTCATGGATAACCATGGATACAAAGGGTGCTTTAAACCTTCCCTTTGTATAACGTACCCCCCGAACTCAAAATCTTTTAAAAAGGTCTTTTTCTGTTCTTTTAGCCTTTCTATAAATTGGATAAAATAAAAGTCGGTGGCGACTCTTGCTCACCGCGACATTTCGATAAAGTCAGTTCACCGTATTACAGAACTGACAACGGGCAAGGTCCGCTTCCCTAAAACCATGCCCGCGCGACCGAACGTGGATAAATCGAAATACTGCCGGTTCTACAAAGGCCACGGGCACAACACTGAGGATTGCATCCACCTAAAGGATGCCATAGAAATATTAATCAGGGAGGGACATTTGAAACAATATGCGAAGAAGCAGGAATCCGCGAGAGAGGCTATGTAACACCCGTATATTTTAATTTTTTTAATTTAAATGGAAATTTAATTTATAATTAGAATTATTGGTGGTTTGTGGGATTTAATTGGAAGAAAGATGGTTTATAGTATTAGGCCAAGTGTGGTATTAGTAAAGAGGGGGTGCTATGTTAGTAAAGCCCTTTACTAATTAAAATGTTATTTTTCATAAAAATAAGGAAAATTGGGAGAAAGGAAAAAAGGAACGTGAAAAGCAGAGCAGAGGAGATGAGGGATTGGAAAGCTGGTACGTGAAGAGGAGCAATGGAGGGAGAGACCAATCAAGAATCTTTGGCTAAGGTAAGGGGGGACTCTCCGGTTATCATCTATTATCGTATTCTTAGATAATAATATTGATTAGAGATGTTGTTGAGTCAATTGGATTATATGTCGGGTTTAGGGAGGTTATGAATTGATGAAAATTGCATGGATTATTGATTGATTATGTGTTGTTTTGATGTGTGATGATGAATAATGATGCAATTGATGATTAACTGCCTGTATATGATGTTTAGAGTCAGTTTTGGAATCAAATGGGGTGAGATCGCAGAGTCTGAACGCAGACCCGTAATTCTGCAAAATCGCCAGGTCGCACCGCGAACCTCTGTTTGCGCCGCGAACCGTTGGGCAGAATTCCAAGAAGTTGTGATACGCTCAGGTCGCGCCGCGTCCAGGTGTTGGCGCCGCGAAGGCGTACTTGTTTTCTCGTATCGCGCCGCGTGCATATGTTGGCGCCGCGAACGTGTTTGTGTGGTTCGGGTCGCGCCGCGAGTCTTGGTTGCGCCGCGTGCTGTAGCGATAATTGTTTTTCTTGAAAAGTTAAATGATGTGTAACTTTCGAACCGTAGGTCTGTTTTTAGTGCCGTTTCGAGCACGATGAATCTTATGAGATAGCCTATGTTTTAAATGATGAAATGAGGTGTGAATCCAATTATTTTTAAATATGATTTTATTTCTTGGTGAATGATGTATTGTACATATATGTGATGAGATGTGTTAAATACATGCTACGTTGAAATATTAATCATGTGACGATTTGTTTAATTGGATGATATATTGTTGACATATATGATGAAATGTGACAATATAAGATGTTGTTTTGAAAAACATTATGATGTGATGATTTGTTGAGAGTTGTATGATGATGACTGAATTGTTTTGGAATAATATGGATACATGTGTGTTCTTATTATTGATGATGATGATTGATGTGGACACATGTATGTTCTTTAATGATGATGATGATGATGATGATTAGTTGTATTTGAATGATGCTAATGTATATAAACATACTTTGATGATGATGATAATGATGATGAAATGAGTATTTGATGATGTTACTCATTAGACTTGACGATGGTATAGTATGTTGTATATGTTGCATTCATTCATGTTCATTGATGATACTATATTCATAAGGGTGTGTTGGATCAGTGAAGGGCATGATTCCCATTGTGTGGAATCTGTGCTGGCAGGGCCGTATCTGGATGATGTTGGATCGGTCATGGGTTATTCCCATTTGATGATGTTGGTACCACATGCATAGTGTCAGTTCATACATATGCATACTTTTATAACATGATTGGAAGTATTCCAGTGTTATAAATATTGATGATGTGTTGATTGCGTGTTTTGTTGAATTAATGTTGAGTATGATTGTCTGTGTGAAAGATGTGTTCTGTTGATGTTTGTGTAAACATGATTTTTATCTAATGAGTTATAATTTCAGATGTTTCAGTGAATGCATGACATATGCCGAACGTGTGTTTTCTTTTACTTTTGAATTGTGACACCCTTTGCATGTTTACTCTGATTTAATTTTGTTAATTGCCGTGGGGTATTAGAGGGGTGTTACAATAGTGGTATCAGAGCAGGTCGGTCCGTCCGGCCAATTGTTGAGTCAGTTGAGTTGCGCGACAGTTGTATCTTGTCGGCATTTTATTCCTTGGTACGCGACATGTGAGTGAATCACTGTCGGTACTTGGTTGTTTGTTGCAGGTGTTGGATTGAAACAAGTGGGGGAGAAGCTTCGCTTCTCGGTTATGTTTCAGTTGTAAGAAGATTGATTCAGTAGGCTGTTGTTGGCAACAGTGCGAGCGTTGTTGGAGTTTGTTGTTTCCCGAATTAAAGGTGACTTGGAATTAAGACTTCACTGGGAATTGAGTTGGAACATCTTGAAGGAAGATGATTAGAGGTAATTGACAGTTATTGTAAGAGAAGGAAATTGGAAAGTTGCGATGTGTCAGCTCTACTGGTGTACTGCGAAGATGTCAGTTGGGTAGCTTTACGTCTCGGAAGAGATTCAACTGCAAGTTTGCAAAGAGGATTGCTGTCGTAATGTTCCAGAAATCGCACTTCGGCGATAGGATGTGTTGCTCAAGTCATAAGAATGTTTGGAAGTGAAGAGATACGATAAGGGGCTGTTTGGAATGTAATAGAGTTGAAGAGAATGAGTTTTGGAGAGAGATTTTCGTAAGCAAAACGCAGGAAAATTGCTGAATAGCTGCGGAACTTCGAAAATTCATAACTAGAGTTCTGGACATCCGAATTGAGTTCCGTTTGAAGCGTCGGAAAGCTAACGAGATGAACTTTGTTATAAAAATGGTTGCAACAGCTGTAAGATAATTAATTGTGACAGGATGACGTTGGAAAGAGGTGAAGTTGCGGTTGCTCTTGTTCTTATAACTAGACTTGTTTATTGGTACTGCACGGGATGTCAGTGTCAGTGTTGAACGGATTGAAGGAATAATTAGAAGGTTTGTTGAGAAGTAATTTTAAGAATTGGATTTACCATTTGAAGAGTTTTGGGAATACTGTATAGAGCGTCGCTGCATGATGTCGATGTTGCATTTCGGATAACGATGAAAAATTCATATCTTGGGTTCCGAGTGTCAGATTGACGTGTCGTTTGAACCTACGAAGAGGAGAGATTATGTTTTACCTTATGGGAGAGTTATAAATACAGTAGATTGATCCTATAAGGAGATATTGTGAAGTCAGTTAAGGAAGCGTGAAACTTGTTGAATAGGAATGCCTACTACCGTGATTGTTTGAAACAAAATTGAGTGGAACATGTTGTTGATGAGATGTTCGGTAATAAAGATGGTTTGAGGGCTGATGGATTTTAGTGAGAAGTAAATTAGTAGTAAAGATGGGATAAACTTTAGAACTCTTGGAATCGTATTTGTGATGGCAAAGTAACGATAAGTATAAAAGAAGAATTGTAGGGAATTTCTAACATCTGTTAATGTGAGGAAGACTTTGTTGAGATTCCGAGTGGAATGATATTTGGATGTGAAGGATGTCATGGAATTTGGATTAAAACCCCGAGTTATGAATGTTGTGTTATTGTGTTGCGTAGGAAGTCTTTAAAAATGTCGGTGCTAACGGTGAATGGGTTGGATTTAATTGGGCAATTTTGAGACTTGAGTTGGTATGTGAAGGCACTCCTAATAGTGTTAGGTTGAGTATGCTAAAAGATGACTAGTGGTACTCTTGACGAGATTAGAGAAGGTCAGAAAGCTGATGTTGAGTTGATCGATAGGTTGACTTTGAATTACCAAGGTAAAGGCGGTGGATTCAGAATCAACGAGAATAGTATAATGAGGTTGAGTGATTGGATTTGTGTTCCTGATGTTTTGAGCTTCGGAAGAATATTCTAGAAGAAGGACACCATAGTGAATTATTGAACTATGACGATGCTAATGAGTTTGGGTGCAAACTCGGAAAGGGACACTATTATGTAGTAACGACGGTTTATGCTTAAATATGATTTTCAACTAATATTGACAAATTTAGGACTTGATCACCCTAAATCTCTTGTTGGTAGTAGATGGAATCATATAGATGAGATGAGCTTGTTTTGTTACCTTAATGGTTTAAGATGTGATGAATACTAAGCCGTGAGAATGATCACTCACTATGTTGTGTGAACTTATGAAGAAGTGAATATGAAAGAGTGCAACATGGTGGACAAATGACTTAAGAGGGGTAATCAGAGTCACGCAGCGAAAGTGTAATGTGGAGTAGTGTTATGAGTGCTACTCGTGGGAAGTGAGGAATTAATATGTCAGGAGCTTACATAGAGAATATGTATTGATCTATATGTTGGATTTAGAATCCAGTGGATGTAAGGATGTCACGTCGAAGAATTATAACTCATTTGAATAATTACCGAGATGATGAATATGTTATTATGGTTGTACATAGTTAACGAGTATCTATTCGGCGAAGTTAAGACGATGAGTTGATACCATATGATGCTATAATAATTTTGTGCTGTTGTAAGATGTTATTGTAGATTCCAGATATAATAAGGGATTATACTCTAAGAAGGATGAGGTCGATTTAATTCTTAGAAAAGAGCGAAACTCAATTTGAGTTGTTTTGTAAGAAATGGTATATTGAGGCTGATGAGTGTGATTGTAACTACTTGTGCGTACTCGTTCCGATGGTGAGAATGTTTTAATAGATGTAGTAACTCAGGAATTTGTTTTTGAGTGCGAGTAAGTATTACTGAGTGGTAAATTGGTACCATGAATGATGAAGAATGATTCTTGAAACGAATGAGTAAAGAGAGTCGGAATCGGGTAAAACTCAGAAATCTAATTGGTACAGATGATTGTGATGACTAATCAGAGTAGTGCAGAAAAGCGGAATGTAACGTGCTGGATAATTAATGGTGTGACTTGAGGGGAGTCGGATAGTTGGAATTCAATAGTATAGGAATGTTGTTATTGAGTTTCTTGAGGGAAGCGGTTGGTGAAAAAATGTAAGTATTACATTCTCACTCAGATGGAAAAGTGTGTCTAAGGTTGGTATGTTGGTAGATGGAATGCATTACTGCATTGTTGACCAAGTGTGATCATACTATGGATTGTGTAATTGTATTACTCAGTTGTTGAGCGTATTGTATAGGTTATACCTCAATGTTCTATTGTAGTTAACCTTTTGGAGATATAATGAGTGGTACACCTTTGGATGGTCAAATGCGACGTAAGAACTGGGATTTGAATGTATGAAACATGTTTCCTGTTGGTTATGTCAGATGGATTTTTGAGGTTGACTGATAGTAATGTTAATTGAGAGCTGGAGAGTCAGGTGGAGGACTCTTGTACGAGCTGGTTACTTGAGGTATGTTTTCGAGGACGAAAACTCTTTTAGTGGGGGAGAGTTGTAACACCCGTATATTTTAATTTTTTTAATTTAAATGGAAATTTAATTTATAATTAGAATTATTGGTGGTTTGTGGGATTTAATTGGAAGAAAGATGGTTTATAGTATTGGGCCAAGTGTGGTATTAGTAAAGAGGGGGTGCTATGTTAGTAAAGCCCTTTACTAATTAAAATGTTATTTTTCATAAAAATAAGGAAAATTGGGAGAAAGGAAAAAAGGAACGTGAAAAGCAGAGCAGAGGAGATGAGGGATTGGAAAGCTGGTACGTGAAGAGGAGCAATGGAGGGAGAGACCAATCAAGAATCTTTGGCTAAGGTAAGGGGGGACTCTCCGATTATCATCTATTATCGTATTCTTAGATAATAATATTGATTAGAGATTTTGTTGAGTCAATTGGATTATATGTCGGGTTTAGGGAGGTTATGAATTGATGAAAATTGCATGGATTATTGATTGATTATGTGTTGTTTTGATGTGTGATGATGAATAATGATGCAATTGATGATTAACTGCCTGTATATGATGTTTAGAGTCAGTTTTGGACTCAAATGGGGTGAGATCGCAGAGTCTGAACGCAGACCCGTAATTCTGCAAAATCGCCAGGTCGCGCCGCGAACCTCTGTTTGCGCCGCGAACCGTTGGGCAGAATTCCAAGAAGTTGTGATACGCTCAGGTCGCGCCGCGTCCAGGTGTTGGCGCCGCGAAGGCGTATTTGTTTTCTCGTATCGCACCACGTGCATATGTTGGCGCCGCGAACGTGTTTGTGTGGTTCGGGTCGCGCCGCGAGTCTTGGTTGCGCCGCGTGCTGTAGCGATAATTGTTTTTCTTGAAAAGTTAAATGATGTGTAACTTTCGAACCGTAGGTCTGTTTTTAGTGCCGTTTCGAGCACGATGAATCTTATGAGATAGCCTATGTTTTAAATGATGAAATGAGGTGTGAATCCAATTATTTTTAAATATGATTTTATTTCTTGGTGAATGATGTATTGTACATATATGTAATGAGATGTGTTAAATACATGCTACGTTGAAATATTAATCATGTGATGATTTGTTTAATTGGATGATATATTGTTGACATATATGATGAAATGTGACAATATAAGATGTTGTTTTGAAAAACATTATGATGTGATGATTTGTTGAGAGTTGTATGATGATGACTGAATTGTTTTGGAATAATGTGGATACATGTGTGTTCTTATTATTGATGATGATGATTGATGTGGACACATGTATGTTCTTTAATGATGATGATGATGATGATTAATTGTATTTGAATGATGCTAATGTATATAAACATACTTTGATGATGATGATAATGATGATGAAATGAGTATTTGATGATGTTACTCATTAGACTTGACGATGGTATAGTATGTTGTATATGTTGCATTCATTCATGTTCATTGATGATACTGTATCCATAAGGGTGTGTTGGATCAGTGAAGGGCATGATTCCCATTGTGTGGAATCTGTGCTGGTAGGGCCGTATCTGGATGATGTTGGATCGGTCATGGGTTATTCCCATTTGATGATGTTGGTACCACATGCATAGTGTCAGTTCATACATATGCATACTTTTATAACATGATTGGAAGTATTCCAGTGTTATAAATATTGATGATGTGTTGATTGCGTGTTTTGTTGAATTAATGTTGAGTATGATTGTCTGTGTGAAAGATGTGTTCTGTTGATGTTTGTGTAAACATGATTTTTATCTAATGAGTTATAATTTCAGATGTTTCAGTGAATGCATGACATACGCCGAACGTGTGTTTTCTTTTACTTTTGAATTGTGACACCCTTTGCATGTTTACTCTGATTTAATTTTGTTAATTTCCGTGGGGTATTAGAGGGGTGTTACAGGCTAAACCAGTAACCGAGGAAAAACTAGCGGAGGATACACCTGCCATACAAGTAGACATGAGCATCACCAGGCCGGAAGACTTTTACCTCCCTGACTGGGCAGCATTGGTGACCACCACTTCCCCTTACATCGCGTGGGAAATGTTCCCCTCTGCCATGGTCATATCGGGTGGAGGATTCAGCAAGCTCACCGTGGGATCCGTAAAGCGCAAATTTGACGAGCTGATCTCAGCCAGCGCAAACAAGGCCGCCACGCTGGACCACACCAAGGGCAGCCCAGCCTCCATCTCCTTTTACAAAGAAGAATTGCCCGGTGGAGCACCCAACGCCAACATCCCCCTCCTCATCAGGGCTAGGATGGCCAATTTTGACGTATGGCGGATATTGATCGATCAGGGAAGCTCAGTAGACATCATGTACTCCCAACTATTCAGAACGCTGCAACTGAACGACAATCACCTTACTCCCTACGTAGGATCCGACCTACAAGGCTTCAACGGCACGGTAACTAAGCCATGGGGGTTCGTCGAGCTCATAGTTTCCATCGGATCGGCAGAAACTGAGGGTCGTCAAAGTGCAATTCCTGGTCATCGACTGCCCCTCGATATACCAGTGTATTCTCGGACGCCCGAAGCTAGCAGAGTTAATCGCCGTTCCTTCGACCGTGCACCTAAAGCTTAAATATTATACGACTAAGGGGACAGGTAGCAATACTCAACGGCGACATCGAAGCAGCTAGGAGGTGCTTCGAAGCCTCCGCCAAGGGCCTGAGCACGATAAAGACATCGGCCCAAGAGAAAACAGCGACCAGCACAATCTCAGAAACCAACAAATCTATGCCCCGCATCGACACTGTCGACCTCGACAGTCGCTTTCTGGGAGAATCCCAGCAAAACATTAACTCGGGCGCATCGGAGGGGATTCTCCGGCCAATTCCTGACGGAGACTTCGAACTCATGGCCCTCGGAGAAGATCCGACCAGGGGAGTCAAGATCGGAGCAGATTTTCCGGACCTGGACAAAAGACAACTCAAAGCTTGCCTCCGAGAAAACGTCGACCTATTCGCTTGGGGCGCTGCAGAGATGCCAGGGCTCGACCCAGAGGTGGCTTGCCATCACCTCACCATTGACTCTGCTTGCAAGGCCGTCGCTCAGAGAAGAAGAAAACAGTCACTAGAAAAAACGGCTGCGGCCAAACTAGCTGTAAAAGACCTCCTAGAGGCCAAATTTGTATCTGAGGCCAAATACACTACTTGGCTCTCCAATGTTGTACTTGTTAAAAAATCAAACGGAAAATGGCGCATGTGCACTAACTACACCGATCTTAATAGGGCTTGCCCAAAAGATGCTTACCCTCTTCCTAACATAGATAAACTAGTTGATAATTCCGCCGGTTTTAAATTACTTTCATTTATGGACGCCTACTCCGGGTACAATCAAATACCCATGGCTAAAACTGACAAGAAATACACGGCCTTCATGACCGAATCGGGCAACTACTATTACAACGTAATGCCCTTCGGTCTAAAGAACGCCGGTGCAACATACCAGCGCATGATGAATAAGGTTTTCCGAGCAGAGATAGGCGACATGCTCGAAGTCTATATGGACGATATGATCGTCAAATCCCAAGAAGAAACCGATCATGCCGCCCATCTCAAAAGGGTTTTCGAACAAGCCCGAAAGTGCAAAATGAGGTTCAACCCCGAGAAATGTACGTTCGGCGTTCGGGCAGGAAAATTCCTCGGCTTCTATCTAACGGAAAGAGGAATAAAAGCCAACCTAGATAAATGCAGGGCTTTTTGGGACCTACCGACCCCGAACTCGAAAAAATCAATCCAAACATTAAACGGCATGCTCACGTCACTATCCAGGTTTGTGGCCAAATCCGCCCAGCATGCTCTTCCCTTATTCAAACTCTTACGTAAAGTGACCGCTTTCGAATGGATGAAAGAGTGTGAACGCGCCCTCTACCATCTCAAGCAAACCCTGTCCAGCCCACCGGTCTTATCAAGGCCTGAGGTCGGGGAAACCCTATACCTTTATCTCGCAGTAGCCACCGAGGCCATCAGCGCGGCCTTGATACAAGAAACCCCAGAAGGCCAGAAACCCATTTACTTCACGAGCAAAGCACTTCAAGGCCCCGAGGTCAGATACCAACGGATCGAAAAGTTCGGGCTCGCGTTAATAACCGCAGCACGGAGACTCAGGCACTATTTCCTAGCTCAAACCATAATCGTGCGAACCGAGCAACCTGTGAAACAATGGCTTGCACGGCCCGATATGGCCGGACGGATGCTCTGCTGGTCGTTAGAGCTCGCAGAGTTCGACGTTAAATATGAAGGAAGAAAAGCCCTTAAGGCACAGGTCTTAGCAGATTTCGTGGCCGAAATGGCCTTCCCCGAAACAACAAACTGCAACGCTCGAAGATGGATCATATACGTGGAGGGAGCCTCCAGCTCAACTGGCAGCGGAGCAGGGATCATTCTGGAAAATGGAGAAGGAATCCTCATAGAAGTATCCCTCTCACTCTCGTTCCCAACATCCAACAACCAAGCCGAATATGAGGCCCTGCTCGCCCGATTGCGCCTCGCAAACGATCTAGAAGCCAAGGACATTGAGGTATTCACCGATTCTCAACTGGTCGCGTCCCATATCTCCGGCGAATACCAGGTCAAAAGCGAAGCCCACGCCGAGTACCTGGCACTCGTACGAGAAAGACTGACCCGATTCAAGAGCGCCAAAGTAAAACACATACCAAGGGAACACAACTCCCGAGCAGACGTCCTATCAAAGCTAGCTAGCACGAGGAAGAAAGGGGGCAACAAATCCGTAATCCAGGAAATATTGCCAAAACCTTGCACCAAATCTCCATCCGCGTTAACACTCGTAAACACGATCGGAGACGCGTCCTGCTGGATGACCCCCGTATATAATTACCTAACTAGCGACCTCCTGCCCGCCGATCCAAAAGAGGCCTCTGTAATCCGAAGGAGGGCCTGCTCATACGTCTTGATCGAAAATCGCCTCTACCGGCGAGGATTTTCCATACCCCTCCTTAAGTGCATAGACGAGGACACGGCTCCCCACATACTCTGAGAGATACACGAAGGAATCAATGCCCAGCACTTAGGAGGGAAATCCCTCGCTCGGAAAGCCCTCCGAGCCGGATATAATTGGCTCACGATGCAAAATGACGCCAAGGAATACGTAAAGAAGTGCGACAAATGCCAACGTTTTGTGGACATGTTGAAGGATAGAAAAACACTTAGAAAGGGGGGGGGGTTGAATAAGTGTAGTTTTAAAACTCTTAAGATAAAAACAATTTGCACAATGATTTTTATCCTGGTTCGTTGTTAACTAAACTACTCCAGTCCACCCCTTGGAGTGATTTACCTCACCTGAGGATTTAATCCACTAATCAACCTTGATTACAATGGTTTTCCACTTAGATACCCTCTAAGTCTTCTAGAGTATTCTGATCACACCTTGATCACTCTAGGAACCTTTTACAAATGAATGTATAATAAATTCTTACAAGAGTATTACAATGCTTCTTAATAAGCTATAATCACAACTGTGATATTTCTCTTAAGTTTAAGCTTAATCTCACTAAGATATTACAACAGTAATGAAGTGAGGTTGAAGATGAAGTTTGAGAGCTTTTCACTTTGACAGTGTTTCTGTAAGTTTGGGTAGAGTGTTGTATTGAGCTTCTCATCTGAACTTCTATTTATAGGCGTTTTGAGAAGATGACCGTTAGGAGCATTTAATGTGTTGCGTGATCCGTACAGCATTGCATTTAATGTTTCACTCTTTTGTCAACTACTTCGACCCTTGCTTTTCCTGCTTTAACTGACTTTGCCTTTAATAGCTTCTAACGTTCCTTTTGTCAGTCAGCGTAGCCTGCCATCTTGTACTTGCTTCTGATCTGATGTTTGTAGAAACAACGTTTGAATTAATCAGAGTCAAACAGCTTGGTGCAGAGCATCTTCTTGTCTTCTGACCTTGAAGTGCTTCAAGCGTGATACCATGAGAACTTCAGCGCTTCTGCTTCTGATCTCAAGTTCTTCTGATGCTTCAATAGACGATGTTCTTATTCTGCTTGACCATCTTCTGATGTCTTTCCAGAGCATGTTCTGATGTTGCATGCTGAACCTTCTGAGTCAGTGCTTCTTGCGCTGATTTTGTGCATACTCTTTATATATTTCCTGAAATGGAAATTGCATAGGATTAGAGTATCACATTGTCTTAAACAAAATTCATATACATTGTTATCATCAAAACTAAGAATATTGATCAGAACAATTCTTGTTCTAACAATCTCCCCCTTTTTGATGATGACAAAAACATATATAAATGATATGAATTTGCAATCAGAATATCAGAAGGCTAAAGACAATTACACAGTTATAGCATAAGCATATAAACATAGTGTGTGAATATGTCTCCCCCTGAGATTAACAATCTCCCCCTGAGATGAATAATCTCCCCCTGAAATAAATACTGGAAGAAATTTATAAATAAAGGACTTCCCTGAGTATTTTCCATTTCAGTTGAGACGTTCACAAATGCCTAGAACTTCAGAACATTCAGAGCTTCTGCTTCTTGCTTCCATAGGATAGCTTCAGAGCTTTGAATTTCTTCTTGAATCATTGCATGCTTGATTGTATCAGAACATTCTTGAATGTACCAGAGCATCATCAGAGCATCTTTATATCCTGAAATGTTTCAGAACAAACTAGACAACAAAAGTCAGAGCATGAATGAATCAAAACATAAGATATGTATCAGAGCATATAGTATGTATCAGAACACATAAAATGCATCAGAACATATAAGGGATAAGAATGTGTTAGAGCATATTCTGCCACGAGAATATCAGAACATTCTTCCTTCTTGCTTCTGATCTTGAAGCTTCACAGCACTAAGCTTTCTTCAAATTCCATGAGCATGATTCTATATAGAATTGCTTTTCCCCATGTCTTTGCTTCTCATGTTGAGCTCTTTCAGAATGTCTTCAATCCTGCAAAAATCTCAAAGACATAGAACTTGCGAATTCTGTTAGAAATATGGAGACTTACTCCCAGCAACTGATATAATTAATCAGATCATTTATCACATTTTCTCCCCCTTTTTGTCATAACATCAAAAAGCATAAAAGATTTAGCTGAAAAACAAATAAAATGAGAGAAGAGAAGATTTCATTGATTCATCAGAAGATATAAGAAGATACAAAAACCAATGCAAGAAACAGATGCAAGAAAAAAACAAGAGACAACTAAGACACAAAAGATTACGACTAGCCTAGCCTAGAGATTATCTTGGCCAGAAGGTTGTGAATCTCAAAAGTACTTTCAGTTTGCTTCTTCATGAAAAACCTAAACTCATCATGAGTGTCTTCGTGCCTATCCAAGCGAGAAGCTAGGTCAGCTTGATTCTTTTGAAGAACCTCCAAAGTCTTCTCCAGACGAGAGGGTTCACCAGAAGAGGCTTCACTACCAGCATTTAGAGGAATGGCATGTCCAACAGAAGCATCCAAAGTGAGAACATTATCTTGATTTTCCTCAACAGGAACTTTCTCAGCAGGATGATTCTCATCAGCTTGATTCTCAGCATCAGCTTCTACCATAGAAGCATCTTCAGAATAATCTGGGGTAGGAAGATCAGAATCTCCATTTTCAAGAGCCTGAAGAATCTCAGCCAGATTCTTTGGAGGAGTGGGAGCAGCAACTTCTGAAGGGTAGACAACTTCAGGAATGACCATGTTAGGTGCCTTCTTAGAAGGATTCTCCTTTAGCCAGTTGAACAACCACTGGAAATCTCCAGTCAGAACGGGATACTGAGGCTTCCATACAACAATCTCCCAAGAATGTGCTTCTTGTTCAGCTTCAGGAACTTCTACCAGTTCATCAACAAAGGCTTTCTCTTCAAAGCAATACTTGCCTCCAAGAGGACTATGCCAGAAGTCTTCATAGGATCTTAGGAATCCAAGATGACCAGGAGCTTCTGCTTCACACATCTTCTGAAGCTTCCAGAACTCATAGTTCATCTTCCTTCTGAAGATCCTCCAGAGATTTCTTAGTTCAGCATCATCCGTCCTGGCATGATGTGCTGCCTTCAGTGTCTCTAAACCTGTCTGCATTCTCATATTTAATAGTTCAAAACGTACACCAACAGAAAATTCCCGGCGGGATTTGAGTCTGGTGATAGCAGATTCTGGGTTCAGAAAGAAGTAGGGTTGGGGTTCTCTATCAAGATAGAGATGAGATGCTACTTCTTCTTCTGACTCAGCTTCTAACACCACAAGCTCAGGTTCAGGACGGGGCTTAGGTGTGTAGTTGCATTCACGGAACAGTTGTTCTAAAGAATCAGAAGTTTTAGATTCTATTTCAGGTGAATCAATGGGATTATTTTGAGAGGGGTCATGATGGGTTCATAGTTAGCATGAGGAGGAGGTTGAGAAGTGGAGATATTTGAGTGAGGAGGAAAAAGGGTTTGAAGAGGTTGGATATCAAGAACAAGGGTTTCAAGAAGATGGTCAGAAGCAGTGTTGATTATGGGTGAAGAAGGAGGGGTAAGAACATTGGTAAAGGGAGAAGAAGGAGGGGTGAGAACATTGGTGTGTTGGGGTGATTCTGCTGGGGCTGTTTCTGGTTGATTTACTGGTTGAGGGGTAACCGGAACTTCTATTGGTACAGGTTCTGAAATTAAAACAGAGACAGAGACAGGTTCAGAGATATGTATACCTTTGGATATCTTCTGAGACCCTTCAGAATCATCTTCAAGCCTTTTTCTTTTCTTCTTCTCATAGACAGATTTTACCTTGCCTAGAGCAATTTCTCTCTTTCTGGCAGTTTCCTTCAGTTGCTCTTCCTTATTCAGCTCTTCTTGAAACACTTCTTCTACTTGCTGATTCACAGCTTCTAGAAATTCTTCTTCTTCAACAATAACTTCCTTTTTCTTTTTATTTTTCTTCCTCTTCTTCTTTTCATCTTCCTTCTCATCCTCTACTTTCTTAGACTTTCTCTTCTTCTTCTTCTTTTTCTCAGAAGCTTCTTGTTCTATATTTTCAACTAAAACATCTTGATTTTCTAAAGCAAAAACTTCTTCCAAAACAACATTCTCATCATCTTCTGCAGCAGCTTCTTCTTGAATTTCCTTCTCCTTGATGACAGAAGGACGATCAAACTTGCGCTTTGTCCTTCTTTCTTTGTTGACGGCAACTTCTTGAGCAGCTTCTGAAACATCTTCTGAGACTGCAGGCCTGGAAGTAAAGGCTTTCTTACAACTGACTCCAGCAGGAGCATCATTGGCACCATCTTCCTTGAGAGTGTTAAGATATTGAACCTTAACTTCTGGCAGCTCACTTCTGAAAAACGTTTCGATCTCAGCAAGAACAGGACTTCTTCTGCTTCTTGCCCCAGGGAGAGGTTGAGGAACGTTTCTAACAGCTTGAATAAGATTCATCTTTCTCAAGGTGTTGGCGTTTAAGAAACTTCCTGTAGCAATAACAGGATCCTTGACAATTCCTTGGGCTTCCAAGTCTTCAATAGTCTTGGTATGAACCAGAAGATTGCTAATGATCTTCCAAAAGGAATAATATTTCTTTTCTTTGTTCTGGACACATTTCTGGAGTCCTTTACAGCATGCCACATATGATTGAAAATGATGTAAATGATATCAACCTTCTTCTGAGTACCAATGCAGTACAGAATATATTGTTGCTCTTTGTTGACAAAGTTTGGAGAATGGGTTGCTTTTCTATGATAGAAACACCCTAGAAGAATCTTGGTCCAGACTTTGTAAATGACCTTCATATCTTTGACATCTTTTGTTTTCTTCACATCTTTGTATAGTTCAGTCAGAACAGCATCCCAATCCGTACTTTGATCAGAATCAAAGACACCAACAGGGTTTCTCAAATCGAACATCATTCTCAGAATGTTCTCAGTGATGACAACCATTCTTCCATGAACAACCGATATAATTGCTTTAGGAGAAACAACAGCATGAACCCAAAATTATTTTACCAGTTCTGGATAAACTGGTCCACAAAACTCAAAAAACAATGAAATCCATCCTTGAAAGAGCATGTTATTCTTGAGATGGAACTCATGCTCTTCCAGACTGTCGAAATCAACAATTAACTTACAAATCACTTCTAACTCATTCCTCGGAATCGAGCAAGTGATTACCGGAACAATCTGTTGTTCTTCTCCTTGTTGACGGTGCTGAGAAGAGGAACCAATGACTTGCGATGAAGAAGCAGCCATTTGAGCACAACTGAGATTACTGGGTTTCTTCTTGGGTTTGTGTTTAGGGTTATAGAAAATGGCGAACAAGTTGCAGAAATGCATGTAAGAAGAGAGAGAATGAGAGCAAAAAAGATAAACGTTATGATTTGAAATGAATATATAGAGGCGGATTTGAAAAAGAATGCAATGAATTTATGAAAATGAACAGTTACAGAATAAATTGAAATCAAATGCATTAAATGATGAGTGAAGTTAGGTGAGAGAACGTGATATTTGAAATGATTCGTACAGTTACCTAGGGCGGCGTCCCATCAGTTTCACGCACGCTTTTACCTATCGTGTGAACACGTGTTCACCATCAGAAAGCGCTTGGTGACAACTGTTTTACATTGATTTTGCTTCTAATGAAAGGTAGAACTTCTCATTTTCTGATTCTGATCAAATATTCTGACTACCATTCTTTAGAAAAGATCTAGTTCTGATAGGATCATCCTTCTTTCCAAGAATGACATCTTCTGAGTGAGCAGATGTGAGTCTAGAAGATCTTCTGACTGTTGGCTCTTCAAAAATTCTGAGATTCTCTAAAGATGCAGCAACTTGATCTTCTGATCCTTTGCTTCTGAGATCTTCAGCTTCTGAAACTTTGTTTCTTGGTTCTTCAGCTTCTGATATATCAATATCTAAATCTGCAAAATTCTCAAATTGCTTTGGCTTTTCAAGACCAAACTTATCATCAAATCTGATATTGATTGATACTTCAACAACCAATGTTTCAGTATTGTATAATCTGTAGCCTTTAGAGCGTTCAGAATATCCAAGAAGGAAACACTTTTGTGCCTTAGAATCAAACTTACCAAGATGATCTTTAGTATTCAGAATGAAACAAACACATCCAAAAGGATGAAAATATGAAATCTTGGGCTTTCTGTTCTTCCACAATTCATAAGGAGTCTTATTAAGAATAGGTCTTATAGAGATTCTATTCTGAATATAGCATGCAGTGTTTATTGCTTCTGCCCATAAGTGCTTAGCCATATTAGTTTCATAGATCATTGTTCTGGCCATTTCTTGTAGAATCCTATTTTTTCGCTCTACAACTCCATTTTGCTGTGGAGTTCTAGGGCAAGATAAATCATGGGCAATACCATTTTCTTTGAAGAACTCCTCAAAGAATCTTTTCTCAAATTCGCCATCATGATCACTTCTGACCTTTATGATTTTGCACTCCTTCTCAGATTGAATCTGAGTGCAGAATTCAAAGAACACTAAATGAGACTCATCCTTATGTTTCAAGAACTTTACCCATGTCCAGCGGCTATAATCATCTACGATGACTAATCCATATTTCTTCCCTCTGACAGATGTTGTTTTGATTGGGCCAAACAGATCAATGTGCAGAAGTTCTAGCGGCCTAGAGGAAGAAACAACATTCTTAGACTTGAATGCAGGTTTGGAGAACTTGCCCTTCTGACATGCTTCGCAAAGAGCATCTGATTTATATTTCAGATTAGGGACTCCTCTGACCAGATTTAGTTTGTTAATCTGAGAAATCTTTCTCAAACTAGCATGGCCTAATCTTCTGTGCCAGACCCATTGCTCTTCGCTAACAGACATAAGACAAGTTACCTTCTGATTCTTAAGATCTTGAAGATCAATCTTGTAAATGTTGTTCTTTCTCTTGCCTGTAAATAGGATTGAGCCATCCTTCTGACTTACAGCCTTGCAAGACTTTTGATTGAAGATTATGTCATAACCATTGTTACTCAATTGACTTATGGAACACAAGTTATGAGCTAATCCATCTACCAGAAGAACATTAGTTATAGAAGGATAGTTACTAGTACTTATGGTTCCTGAGCCAATAATCTTGCCCTTCTGATCTCCTCCAAACTTAACTTCTCCAGCAGATTTAAGCACCAGGTCTTGGAACATAGACCTTCTTCCCGTCATGTGTCGCGAGCACCCAGAGTCCAGGTACCATGACATGCTTTGCTTTTTCTTCTTTGCTGCCAAGGATATCTGCAACAGAAATTATCTTCTCCTTAGGTACCCATAACTTCTTGGGTCCTTTCTTGTTAGTTTTCCTCAAGTTCTGATTGAACTTGGGTTTAGCATAATAAACAACAGGAGGTACAGCATGATATTCCTTAGGTTTAGCAGCATGATATTTTCTAAGTTGTGTCACATGCTTCTTAGTGTGTGTAACATGAAAGCTTTTGGCATGTGAAGTGAGCCTAATATCATGTGAGTGGCCATACTTGAACTGATCATACAATGGCTTGTATGTGATTTTCATATCATCTACAGGTTCAAGTTTGTGTGGGGTGTCACCCTCATAGCCAATGCCAACTCTCTTGTTTCCAGAAACAGCATATATCATAGAAGCAAGATGACTTCTGCCAATACTTCTAGATAAAAACTTTCTAAAGCTCAAGTCATATTCTTTCAGAATACGGTTCAGGCTAAGAATGGACTTTTCTGAGTCAGAAGGAGATCCAACATCTTTGGATAATTTTAAAACTTTTTCCTTCAGTTCAGAATTTTCCACTTCCAGCTTCTTAGTTTCATATTCAAATAGCTTTTTCAGCTTTTTGTATTTGATACTAAGATGAGCCTTGAGTTCCAGAAGTTCTGTTAAACTGGAAACTAACTCTTCTCTAGATAGTTCAGAAAATACCTCTTCAGAATCTGATTCTGATGTAGATTCTGATCCATCATCAACTGTGGCCATCAGTGCAATGTTTGCCTGCTCGCCTTCAGAGTCTGATTCTGATTCTGATGAATCTGAATCATCCCAAGTTGCCATAAGACCTTTCTTCTCATGAAACTTCTTCTTGGGCTTCTCCTTCTGAAGCTTTGGACACTCATTCTTGTAGTGACCAGGCTCATTCCTTTCATAGCATGTGACCTTCTTCTTGTCAGATCTTCTGCTTCCAGAAGATTCTCCTTTTTCAAACTTCTTAGAACTTTTGAAGTTCTTGAACTTCCTATGCTTGCTCTTCCTGAGTTGGTTTACCCTTCTAGAGATCATGGACAGTTCATCTTCTTCTTCTGATTCTGATTCTTCAGAATCTTCTTCTTCAGCCTGAAAAGCGTTAGTGCATTTTTTATAATTAGATTTTAATGCAATAGACTTACCTTTCTTCTGAGGTTCATTAGCATCCAGCTCTATTTCATGACTCCTCAGGGCGCTGATCAGCTCTTCCAAAGAGACTTCATTCAGATCCTTAGCTATCTTGAATGCAGTCACCAGTGGCCCCATCTTCTGGGCAAGCTTCTGATGATCTTCTTGACATGATCAGCTTTAGTGTATCCCTTATCAAGAACTCTTAATTCAGCAGTTAGCGTTTGAAATCTTGAGAACATTTTCTCAATGTTTTCATCATCCTCCATCTTGAAGGCTTCATATTTCTGGATCAAGGCAAGAGCTTTAGTCTCCTTGACTTGGGCATTTCCCTCATGAGTCATTTTCAATGATTCATATATGTCATAGGAAGTTTCCCTGTTAGATATCTTCTCATACTCAGCGTGAGAGATAGCATTCAGCAAAACAGTCCTACACTTGTGATGATTTATGAATTCTTTCTTTTGATCATCACTCATTTCTTGTCTTGTAAGCTTTACTCCTCTAGCTTTCACTGAATGTTTGTAACCATCCACCAG
Organism: Vicia villosa; assembly: GCF_029867415.1. Classification (NCBI taxonomy): domain Eukaryota; kingdom Viridiplantae; phylum Streptophyta; class Magnoliopsida; order Fabales; family Fabaceae; genus Vicia; species Vicia villosa. The sequence goes on along the minus strand of NC_081181.1, from coordinate 52,821,621 downwards.
AAGATCCCATAAGTCACCATCTAAACCAAGAAAGTAAATTTCAAGTTTATCTTTCCAATATTCAAAGTTTTCACCATCGAATACTGGTGGTCTAGTGTAACCATTGTTACTATTTCCATTGTGTTACTCAGCAGAGCCAGATGTAGATGTAGGTGGTGGAGTTTCAACCATCTTGACTTAGCGTTTTTCTCTTCCTGAATCTTTTCTAAACATGTTTAAGTGCTTGCACCTTTGAACCGGCGCTCTGATGCCAATTGAAGGATAGAAAAACACTTAGAAATGGGGGGTTTGAATAAGTGTAGTTTTAAAACTCTTAAGATAAAAACAATTTGCACAATGATTTTTATCCTGGTTCGTTGTTAACTAAACTACTCCAGTCCACCCCCTTGGAGTGATTTACCTCACCTGAGGATTTAATCCACTAATCAACCTTGATTACAATGGTTTTCCACTTAGATACCCTCTAAGTCTTCTAGAGTATTCTGATCATACCTTGATCACTCTAGGAACCTTTTACAAATGAATGTAAAATAAATTCTTACAAGAGTATTACAATGCTTCTTAATAAGCTATAATCACAACTGTGATATTTCTCTTAAGTTTAAGCTTAATCTCACTAAGATATTACAACAGTAATGAAGTGAGGTTGAAGATGAAGTTTGAGAGCTTTTCCCTTTGACAGTGTTTCTGTAAGTTTGCGTAGAGTGTTGTATTGAGCTTCTCATCAGAACTTCTATTTATAGGCGTTTTGAGAAGATGACCGTTGGGAGCATTTAATGTGTTGCATGATCCGTACAGCATTGCATTTAATGTTTCACTCTTTTGTCAACTACCTCGAGCCTTGCTTTTCCTGCTTTAACTGACTTTGCCTATAATAGCTTCTAACGTTCCTTTTGCCAGTCAGCGTAGCCTGCCATCTTGTACTTGCTTCTGATTTGATGTGTGTAGAAACAACATTTGAATTAATCAGAGTCAAACAGCTTGGGGCAGAGCATCTTCTTGTCTTCTGACCTTGAAGTGCTTCAAGCGTGATACCATGAGAACTTCAGTGCTTCTGCTTCTGATCTCAAGTTCTTCTGATGCTTCAATAGACCATGTTCTGATTCTGCCTGACCATCTTCTGATGTCTTGCCAGAGCATGTTCTGATGTTGCATGCTGAACCTTCTGAGTCAGTGCTTCTTGCGCTGATTTTGTGCATACTCTTTATATATTTCCTGAAATGGAAATTGCATAGGATTAGAGTACCACATTGTCTTAAACAAAATTCATATACATTGTTATCATTAAAACTAAGAATATTGATCAGAACAATTCTTGTTCTAACACATGCACCTTGCACCCCCCAACGAGCTTAAGTCCTTATCATCTCCATGGCCATTTGCGTGGTGGGGCATGGATCTCATCGGCCCGTTCGTGACCGAGAGCAATCAAAACAAGTACCTAATAGTCGCGGTCGACTATTTTTCTAAATGGATCGAAGCCAAACCATTAGCCAAAATAACATCCCTGGACGTGCTCCGCTTCTACAAAAGAAACATCCTCGCTCAGTTCGGGGTGCCCTTGGCTATCATTACTGACAACGGCACCTAGTTCACCGACGGGCGTTTTCAAGAGTTCGTCACAAGATTAGGAACCAAACAACATTTTGCATCAGTCAAGCACCCCCAACAGGGTAATTTTGAGGGGCCTTAAAAGAAGACTGGACGAGATAAAAAGGGGATGGGTGGAAGAGCTGCACAGCGTCCTGTGGGCCTATTGCACCACCCCACACTCCACTATCGGGGAGACCCCTTCCGACTGACGTACGGAACGGAGGCCGTGATCCCCGTCGAGATACATGTGCCCTCAAGACGCATCAAAGAGCCGCTCGAGACAGAGGGCAACATCGAGGTAATCAGGGAAGAGCTCGACCTGGTCGAGGAAATACGCACCGGGGCCGCTCTACGCGAAGCTTCACTCAAGAGAAAAATCGCCCTAAGACATGACGCGAAGGTCATTAAACGGGAATTTAAAGTAGACAGCCTAGTGCTCAAAAGAAACCACAAAGATTCCCGAGAAGGCAAACTAGCCGCGAATTGGGAAGGCCCCTATTGTGTCCGAGCAAGGACAGAAAACGGGGCATACTACCTAGAGAATTTACAAGGAGAAGAACTCGCTCGACCTTGGAACGCTGAAAAACTTAAACAATATTACAGTTAAAAACACAGGTGCGGCCTGGTACGCGCCGAGCACCTCTAAATGTAACAAAACGATAGAAGCCTGCTCTCTTAATCGAAGAGACTCCTTGTCCTTCGGGGAACCCGAATGCCGAGCATCCCCGTCGTAATCATGTACCACAAAGGCAGAATGCCCCGCTCGCGAGGGGACCATTCACGCTATGAGCCCCGGAGCTCAACACAACAAAATCCGAGACTCACCAAACGCCAGGCACATGTCCCCGGCAATCGACCACAGTTCCACACACTAGGCGATCAATACATTATAAGTCGAGCAAACCTTCCTAAAATGCAAAATAAACACACAAAAGCCAGCAACGGTATTTTATTCATCATTCATGAAAATTACAAAACAAACATCAATTGGAAAGAAAACGCTTCACTCCTCCCGATTGGCAAATTCCACCGAGTGAATATACTGATACCAATCTTCATCCCACTCGGTCTCGGAACCATTCGCGTCAACCACGACTCTCACACCAGTCGCCCGAGCACGAGCGTCTGAACTCAGAGAACCATGAGAACGAGAAGCAGAGCCAGCCGAAGCTCTCTTCTTCACCTTCACCTTCACCTTTTTCACTCCACGTGAACACGAGGTTGAAGATACCTTCTTCCCGTCAGCTCCACCCATCCCTGCGAGAAATGAAGAAAGAGAGGTCCATAAGACCTCCTTTTATAAAGGAAGAAGGGGAACAACAACTTTGGGAAACAAACAAAGCCTTTAATGAGTAAAGACGTTGGGAACCGATAACACACCTCCCAAAAACGCATAACGCATGCGCACAAGTTCCAAAGAAAGCGTTACAAACTAAGTACGTTTAAATAAAGACGGGCAAAAAGCCCGAAAATGTGCCCAACTACGGCCATCTAGGCCGAGCTAGTAAATGTGCATACAAAATCAAAATGGGGGGCATACCCCCCAGAAAACAACATTACAAAATACAGGCGCGCAGGCCCGACACTTAGACACATAAACTAAGAAACTTTCAAGCACCTTCTTCAACAAGGACCTCCTCGGCCTCCTGCATCACGAGCTCCTCCCTGAAGACCGGCGAAACAATCTGGTCGCCCTCCACGCGATGATAAGGCCCAGTACCCTCGGTCACCAACTCCACCCCAGGGTTCTTCAATTTGAGCTGAGCCACAGTAGAGTTATCGGTGTCCTTGGCAGCCGCCACACAATCGCTCCCTGTAACACCCTTCTAATACCCCACATAAATATTAAACAATAGTCAGAGTAAAACATGAAAAGGGCATTACAGCTTCCATATAGTCAAAACAAAAACTCATGTCATGCCATAAAAGGAACGTTAAACCAAAATTATTCAGATCATCATGTTAACACAACAGAAATATCTTTAACATCTAAACAATGCAACATCCAAAGTCATAGACTTTAAAACACCACCATAATAAAACACCCAAATAAAAGAGTTTAACAATTAACTCTAAACGACGTTCCCAGTGTTACACGACCAGAGCATGACACGGACCCAACTAACTCAAACGAACTACTTGACGAGCTATTCCTCACCAAGTACAAGAGCTACTCCTCAATCTGAAAAATAACAACAGTAAGGGTGAGTCTCATTCGCATTTAACCAATGTTATAGGATATAGATGATAAAATATCAATCACATGCTATTCACCCAATTACAGTTACGATCAGATTCTCAACCACACAATCAATACAACAAACACATAATCAACACATATTATAACATTGGACAATCTTCCATTCATGTTATAATAACACAAGTAGCCTAATGCAATGCAACTACATGCATGTGGTACCAAAATCTGGGATAACCCATCTCACCGATCCACCATCGTCAAGGATACGGCAACACCCACTCACTAATTCCACACAATGGGAATTAGCTACCACTGATCCACCATCGTCAAGGATCAGCCACACAATGATTATGAAATGCATGTATCAACCATAACATGCTCATCACCTACATAAGTCAACCAAATGTCATAATCATCAACTACAATAATCAATAGCTATACAAAATCATGCTATCTCTCAACCATAGTAAAACACATATTTTATACCAACAATACATGTATAACAAACACCGGTTACAACCACAACATCATACAGGTGAAATATTCATTAATATACCTGCACGCATGAACCACCACAACCAATTAAAATCGAGTGTTTCAAAATAATTTCAAGTCACGACACAAAACACTATTTTATTATGTAAATCATTTGATTAGCTTTACTATGCTCAAAACGGCACTAAAATCGGATTTACGGTTTAAAAGGTAGGAGTTTTCAAAGTTAAGAAAGTTTTAGAAAAAGTCACACAGAACCCGGTTCCTCCCTACGTGGGAACCGGTTCCTGAAATCCTTCATAAACTCCTCTCCGATTTTTACTACTAGGAACTGGGTTGTACCTACATGGGAACCGGTTCCTGCTGAACAGAATTCCTTTGCTTCTGGTTTCTACTACTGGAACTCGGTTCCTCCCACCTGGGAACCGGTTCCTACGTTGCTGTATCAGAAAACACCATTCTTTTCAACACCGTATCGACCCGAATCCATACCAATTTGCACCCAAATGCATTATAACACCAAAACGGCAACCACAAACACAATTAACACATTTATAACACATTTCAATCATCCAATTCACACCACACATGATCAATACAACATTATTAATCAATTCTCCCAAAACCTAACATCTCTACAACCCAAGCATAACTCAATTAACATGAGCAACATGTTCAATTCCATTCTACTACCTATGACCCCATAATAGAAGATAAATGGAAGAGTCCCCCTTACCTGAAGGTTGATTCTTCGCTCTTCCTATGTCGCACTTCTCTGCTCCTCTTCTCTTTTCACGTGTTTCTCTTTTCCAAATGTTGTAACCTTCTCTATTCCACAACTCCCTCTATTTTATTAAAAATGAAATAAAATTATTTTAATTAGTAATAAGGCCTACCAATGCACCCCCTCTTTACTAATCACAACTCAAGCCCAATTGCTTAATTCCTCTTAATCCTCAATAATTCCAAATAATTCCCCATAATTCAATTAAATTAATTAAATTAAATTATGAAAATATGAAGTGTTACAACTCTCCCCCACTAAAAGAGTTTTCGTCCTCGAAAACATACCTTAGGCAAATAACTCTGGATAGGAATCCTTCATCTGACTTTCCAGTTCCCAAGTCACATTCCCACCTGCTGGTCCTCCCCAAGCTACTCTGACCAGTGTTATCTCTTTGCCACGCAATTGTTTCAGCTTCCGATCTTCAATTCTCATAGGCAAAGCTTCAACTGTCATGTTATCCTTTACTTGTATATCATCTACCTGGATAACATGAGATGAATCCGCAATGTATTTCCTCAACTGTGATACGTGGAATACATCGTGCAAATTCGTAAGCGTTGGTGGCAACGCAATACGGTAAGCCGCCTCTCCAACCCTCTCTGTAATCTGATACGGACCGATGAAACGCGGAGTCAACTTCCATGATTTCAGTGCTCTACCAACACCAGTCGTAGGAGTCACCCTCAATAACACATGATCTTCCCCTTGAAATTCAAGTGTCCTTCGTCTCTTATCATGGTAGTTTTTCTGGCGACTCTGAGAAGCCTTCATCTTCTCCTGAATCAATTTAATCTTCTCCGTGGTCTCTTGTAAAATTTCTGGTCCAATCACCATACTCTCACCAGATTCATACCAACACAAAGGTGTTCTACACCTCCTACCATACAAAGCTTCAAATGGAGCCATACCAATGCTCGAATGAAAACTATTGTTGTAGGTAAATTCGATCAACGGTAAATAACTATCCCATGCACCACCTTTTTCCAATACACAAGCACGTAACAAATCTTCCAATGACTGAATTGTCCTTTCAGTCTGACCATCAGTCTGCGGATGATAAGTAGAACTCAACCTCAATTTACTACCCAAAGCCTTCTGCAAACCTTCCCAGAATCGAGATGTAAACCTTGGATCTCTATCTGACACAATACTCGAAGGAATACCATGCAGACTTACTATCTTCTGAATATACAATTGAGCTAATCTCTCTATCGGATAATCCATTCTCATCGGTATAAAGTGAGCAGACTTCGTCAATCTGTCCACAATAACCCAAATAGCTTCACAATTCTTCACCGTTCTCGGCAATCCAGAAACAAAATCCATAGATATACTATCCCACTTCCATTCAGGAATAAATAATGGTTGCATAGCTCCATACGGCTTCTGATGCTCAATCTTCGACTTCTGGCAAGTCAAACAAGCATAGACGAATTCAGCTATTTCCTTTTTCATTCCAGGCCACCAGAACAGCTTCTTTAAGTCATGATACATCTTGGTAGCACCAGGATGAATACTCAATCCACTCCGATGTCCTTCCTCAAGAATACTTCTTCTCAATTCGGCAACATCAGGAACACAAACACGATTGCCAAATCTCATGATACCATTCTCGTTGATTCTGCATTCACCTCCTTTACCTTGGTTAATCAGAGTCAACTTATCAACCAACTCTACATCAGTCTTCTGACCCTCTCGGATTTCTTCCAGAATACCACTAGTCAGCTTCAGCATACCCAATCTAACACTTTTAGGAGTATCTTCGCATACTAAACTCAAATCTCTGAATTGTTCAATTAAGTCCAACTCCTTCACCATTAACATAGACATATACAAGGACTTCCTACTCAAAGCATCGGCAACAACGTTTACTTTACCCGGATGGTAATTCAGCCCAAAATCATAATCCATGAGAAATTCTAACCATCTTCTTTGTCTCATATTTAGCTCTTTTTGATCAAAGAGATACTTCAGACTCTTGTGATCACTAAATACTTCAAACCTTGAACCATATAGATAATGCCTCCACAGCTTCAACACGAATACAACTGCTGCCAACTCTAAGTCGTGAGTCGGATAATTCTTCTCATGCACTTTGAGTTGTCTCGACGCATAAGCGACTACCTGTTGATTCTGCATTAGCACACCTCCTAATCCCATCAATGAAGCATCACAATACACAACAAAAGATTCCACCGGATTTGGCAAAATCAAGATCGGCGCACTAGTCAGCCTCCTCTTCAGCTCTTGGAATCCTTCTTCACATTTAGAATCCTAGATGAACGCTTGACCCTTCCTAGTCAACTTAGTTAACGGCAATGCTAACTTTGAAAAACCTTCAATGAACTTTCTATAATAACCCGCCAGACCAAGAAAACTACGGATTTCAGAAACTGACTTCGGAGCTTCCCACTGAGACACAACTTCTACCTTTGTTGGATCTTCGGCGATACCATTCTTGGAAATCACATGTCCAAGGAAACTTACTTCACTTAACCAGAAATCACACTTCGACAGTTTAGCATACAGTTTCTACTCTTTCAGCAATTCTAATACCACTCTAAGATGATTTGCATGTTCTCTCTCACTCTTAGAATATATTAGAATATCATCGATAAATACCACTACGAACTGATCGAGATAGGGATAAAAGATCCTATTCATATATTCCATAAAAACACCAGGTGCATTAGTAACTCCAAATGGCATCACAGTATATTCTTAATGACCATACCTCGTTCTAAATGCAGTTTTCTAAATATCGTCTGTCTTCACCCGAATCTGATGATATCCTGACCTCAAGTCAATCTTACTGAACACACACGCCCCAACCAATTGATCCATTAGATCATCAATCCTCGGCAACAGATACCGATTCTTGATAGTAACTTTATTCAGCTTTCTATAATCCACACACATCCTCATCGAGCCTTCTTTCTTCTTTACTAGTAACACCGGTGCACCCCACGGTGAAACACTAGGACGAATAAATTCCTTCTCAAGTAACTCTTCCAATTGACTCTTCAACTCAGCCAAATCTGATGCCGACATACGATAAGGTGCCATCGACACAGGACTAGTTCCCGGAATTAATTCAATAGCAAATTCCACTTCTCTCTCAGGTGGCAACTCTCTAACATCTTCTGGAAAGACTTCGGAAAAGTCGCATACTACCGGTAATTCACCACTCACCACTTTCTCCTTCACTGTCATAGATGCAATCAACATAAACACGGCAGCCCCGTCCTTAACTGCTTCATCTATCTGTCTAGCAGTCATCGCCAAACCTTCCACACTTTCATCTTCAGGAAAAATAACCGTCTTCGAGAAACAATTGATATGAACTCGATTGAATTGTAACCAATTCATTCCCAGAATAACATCGAGTTGCTCCAACGGAAGGCACACTAGATCCATTCCGAACTCCCTACCAAAAATATCAATTGGACAGTTCAAACAAGCAAACGAAGTAGTCACTGAACCCGACGCAGGAGTGTCAATGATCATACTCCCATTAATATCAGATATTTCTAAATTCAACCTTTTAGCACAATCCATAGAAATAAAAGAGTGTGTCGCGCCAGTGTCTTTAATCGCAATTAAAGGTGTGCCATGAATAAAACACGTACCTTTAATCAACTGATCCTCTGGAGTAGTCTCGGAACCAGATAAGGCGAACACCTTACCACCAGCTTGATTCTTCCTTGGCTTAGGACACTTAGGACTAATATGGCCCTCTTCTCCGCAGTTGAAACAAGTTACAGTGTTTCCTTTGCACTCAATAGCAATGTGGCCTACCTTACCACACTTATAGCACTTCTTTTCTTCACTTTTGCACTCGTGAATGCGATGTCCAGGTTCTCCACACTTGAAGCACTTAATATGGGTACTTGAGTCTCCCCCACTAGGCTTCTTCCAGCCTCCAATTTTCTGGTTACCTTTACCATACGGCTTACCACGATCCATATGCTTCTTCCCTTTCCTGTCGACTAACTCGCGAGAGTGTGACGACTTCAGCTTAATATTGTCCTCTTCAAAGATTTGGCTGCAGTCAACCAAATCAACAAACCTGCGAATCCTCTGATATCTGATACCCTGTTTAATCTCATCACGGAGACCATTCTCAAACATAACACACTTCGAGAACTCGCTAGCCTCATCATTGTTGTAGTGGACATAATTCTTTGCCAACTCATCAAACTTGGACGCATACTCCGGCACGGTCATGTTACCTTGCGTCAGCTCCAAAAATTCAACCTCTTTCCTGCCTCTAACATCCTCAAGAAAGTACCTCGGCAAGAATTCTCTCTTGAACACAGCCCAAGTAATTGCAACACCAGCAAATTGCAATTCATCCCTACTAGCCATCCACCAATCATCAGCTTCTTCAGACAGCATGTGAGTACCATATCTCACCTTCAGATTTTCATCACAATCAATCACTCGGAAGATCCTTACAATTTCTTTTAGCAACTTCTGAGCGCCTTCGGGATCGTGAGTGCCTTTGAACAACGGAGGGTTCTTCCTCTGAAAATTATTTAACTGCCTGTCAGCACCAATACAGCCCCATTGGCATTCCCTCCCAGCACACCAGCAATCATACCCAGAGCCTCAGCAATCGCGTCGTCGTTTCTTCCTCCTCTTCCGGCCATTGTTCTGCTAAATATTAAAACAATATTCATTAGAACAAGAAGTATCGATAGTGTCAACCTTACATTAATCGCATACGAGGGATTAACCAACACTAAGACTCTGACTCAAACGGCCGACTATGCTCTGATACCACTATTGTAACACCCTTCTAATACCCCGCATAAATATTAAACAATAATCAGAGTAAAACATGAAAAGGGCATTACAACTTCCATATAATCAAAACAAAAACTCATGTCATGCCATAAAAGGAACGTTAAAACAAAATTATTCAGATCATCATGTTAACACGGCGGAAATATCTTTAACATCTGAACAATGCAACATCCAAAGTCATAGACTTTAAAACACCACCATAATAAAACACCCAAATAAAAGAGTTTAACAATTAACTCTAAACGACGTTCCCAGTGTTACACGACCAGAGCATGACACGGACCCAACTAACTCTAACGAACTACTTGACGAGCTATTCCTCACCAAGTACAAGAGCTACTCCTCAATCTGAAAAATAACAACAGTAAGGGTGAGTCTCATTCGCATTTAACCAATGTTATAGGATATAGATGATAAAATATCAATCACATGCTATTCACCCAATTACAGTTACGATCAGATTCTCAACCATACAATCAGTACAACAAACACATAATCAACACATATTATAACATTGGACAATCTTCCATTCATGTTATAATAACACAAGTAGCCTAATGCAATGCAACTACATGCGTGTGGTACCAAAATCTGGGATAACCCATCTCACCGATCCACCATCGTCAAGGATACGACAACACCCACTAACTAATTCCACACAATGGGAATTAGCTACCACTGATCCACCATCGTCAAGGATCAGCCACACAATGATTATGAAATGCATGTATCAACCATAACATGCTCATCACCCACATAAGTCAACCAAATGTCATAATCATCAACTACAATAATCAATAGCTATACACAATCATGCTATCTCTCAACCATAGTAAAACACATATTTTATACCAACAATACATGTATAACAAACACCGGTTACAACCACAACATCATACAGGTGAAATATTCATTAATATACCTGTACGCATGAACCACCACAACCAATTAAAATCGAGTGTTTCAAAATAATTTTGAGTCACGACTCAAAACACTATTTTATTATGTAAATCATTTGATTAGCTTTACTATGCTAAAAACGGCACTAAAATCGGATTTACGGTTTAAAAGTTAGGAGTTTTCAAAGTTAAGAAAGTTTTAGAAAAAGTCACGCAGAACCCGGTTCCTCCCTACGTGGGAACCGGTTCCTGAAATCCTTTAGAAACTCCTCTCTGATTTTTACTACTAGGAACCGGGTTGTACCTACATGGGAACCGGTTCCTGCTGAACAGAATTCCTTCGCTTCTGGTTTCTACTACTGGAACTCGGTTCCTCCCACCTGGGAACCGGTTCCTACGCTGCTGTATATGAAGGGATTCAGCACGAGGGATGGTCAAAGAGGGCCCACCTTCAAAGAACCGAGGCTGGAGGAAGCATGAAGGAAGGGTGAAGATGTCAGCAACCTCCTCCTGGGTAAGGTCCACAGCTTCGGTCCTTTATCGCTTACGACGAACCAATGCGTCCTGATCCGGCTGTGGGTGAAGAGGTGAAGGAAGTACCGTGACCGGCCTCAAAGACTCACCTTGATCAGGAGTCCTAGAAGGGCAACTAGCAACACCAGCAGAAGAGGAGGAAGCACCCGAACCCGCAACAGGGGACCTTTGCACAGCTGCCAACCGGGGACCAGCACTCTTCTTAACAACCCCCTTTAGCTTGCTCGCCTGCCTGAGCATCCGATCATGACGTGCCCGATCCATTGCTTCTACAAAGAATAAGAGAAAACACATAAGAGGCCAGCCCATCGGGAAAATCACTATTAAAAAGAAAAAAGGCTATAAAAAAGCAATAAAGGCAAATCAAAAAATGGTACAAAAAAGCGAAGGGGCAAGTACCCAGATAGGTAAAAGCCCCCTCATAGATTCCCCCAGCCAACAGCTCCTTTATGCTGATCACTCCCGGTTCCCTTATAGTTTGCCCATCTTCACCAACAACGGGTGCCCCCGACCGATCCACTTTAGCAACAGGAGGAAGCCCTTGCACAAACTTATAGAGAATAGCATAATCTCCCCGAGCATCCTCATCCAAATCTGAGAGCTTGGTAATGTACTGATCGGTAGGGTACTCAAAATGATCACGGGACCAAAAGAACCTGAAGCGATGCCGACGAGAGGTGACAGGATCTCCGATATCGTTAAGCACAGGACGACCATGGATGTCCAAGGTCGGCACACGATCAAAGACGCTGTCTCGAGCCTCCTGAGACTGAGGACGGGTGAAGAAGAAACGGGGTTTAAAGTGCTTCAAAGAATCAGAGTAAGATTTGAATATCTTCTTGGACTGCTTCAAAGATACCCAACCGAAGCGACCATCTCACACCGTGCGCTGTACACAGAATATATAAAAGAACAGAGGGATCGTCGCCCCTATCTTCAAATGTGCACATACCAACTCAAATGCCCGGATAAAAGCAATCGAGTTAGAATGAAGCTGGCCGGGGGCTACCTCCAAATGGTTGAGAACGCCGATCTGGAACTCAGTAAAAGGGGCTCGAAATCCCATCTCCCGGAATACGACCTCATACATCGAAAGCAAGTCAGGAGTGTACACGTCGCAGATGCGATCCCCTTCGGCCGAGATAAGTACCGACCATCCGTCCCCTACCTCCGTAAAAACATCCGAGTCGTCGTCCACAAAGAAACTCTCGACGTCCAGCGCCTCTTGGTGCACCCAAGCCAATCGGGGCACCTCCTGCCGGGCTGGAGGAGTTGAAGACGACGAGCCTGATACCGTCGGACAAATCTCATCGGCCATATTCACCTGAAACAAAGGGGAGAACAGTGAATTCGACAATTCAATCAAAACCACCCTTCCACCATCGTTCAGAGTGAAAGGGCACATCGACGGCCTAGAGACCAAATAAACCGCGTCCTTGCCCCCTCCAAAATTACATATTCCCAGTATATGAAGCTCACGCTCGAGGATAGGGAAAAAACGCAGGTCAAAACAACTCACGACCCTAGAGAAAACACTAAAATCACAATCAACGATGGACTAGTACTCTCAGAAATTATCAGCAAAATAGAAAACTGATCTTTCGTGGAGGATTCAACCGTGAAACAGTCGTGAAGAATGGAGAAACCACCTATCTCCACCAATCACCACCATTCTTCACCATACGTCTTCATCTAAATCATCCTAAAAATCTACCCTAACCACATGCAAACGATTCTAAACAACAATCAAAGCATGAAACGTTGAAAACAGAAGTCAAAAATAAACTTACAAGTACGATTCTGACGAAGAAGTTGAAGAATTGGAAGAAAACACCACAGCAAATGCTCACGGTCGGCGGCAGAAGGAGAAGAACGAAACAATAGAATTTGAAAAGTTTGGGGAAATTGACAGATACTTGTATTTATAGGCTGCCAAAGGCGTCACGCGCGCCGCACGTGAAGCACTGTGTAGAAGCGTGATCATCATTAACCCTAAATGCCTAGGTACTAGGGTAGCCATCATTTTGCATTAAATGCGACACTCCCCCTTACCAACTCTTCTGAAACGTCACGCTTATGGACACCCGGCCTAACTTTTTCTCTCCCCAGAAATTCGAGTCCTGCACTCCACGGATGCTCAGGCTCGGCTCCCCGGGAAACGCCTCGGATCAAACCTCCCTTAAGTCGTCACTTCCTCGACCAGAAGCAACGACTTGGGGGGCTCCTATTCTGGACCGACCCAATCAATATAATTGGGCCAACCCAGCCTTCGGCCCAAGACAATTTAGACCGCGCGTGCCAAGGTTCGTCCGATCGCTCCGGGCATATTAACAAGGCTACCGACCACGAGGGACCCTCGTGCCTGGTAAACAATCAGTTCACGCGTCACCTAAATATTCGCCCCAGAAGGAGGAGTCCTACTCGCACACAAACATCTTATAAATAAGCCCTCTCCCCACAGAGGGCAAGGTAATTTTTTCTTACCCCAAAACTCGCTCACTTTGTTGTACCTTGTGGAATATATACTTACTTTGGCATAGGAGTACCTTGCAGGTACAACACCTTTTTCCCCATCAACCGTTCGGGACTTCAAGACTTCGCTGTTGCTGGCCATCTGATCTGCTCGGTAAGATCAAAATATAATAATAATTGTTAATTATTTAATGTTTAGTAACTGCAATAAGAATAATAATTATAAATTATAATTTTCTATAACATAACTATTTTTTAAAGTGTAATTATTTTTTATGACTTTTTTAATTTGTAGTAAATAATAAAGTATAGAGAAATAGTTATTAATAAAATATAATCATTGAATTTATTTGAATCTATTTTGAATTTAAAAAAAAAAAATTAACCATAAAATATATAACATTATAAAATTCATTTTAAAAACGTAACAAAAAATCATAAATCTAATTATAAAATATTTAGGAAATAAATAATATTTACGTTATGTCTTTATACGTTATTATTTACTACAAACTGAAAAAATGTCATAAAAAATAATTACACTTTAATAATTGGTTATATTATACAAAATTTATATTTTATAATTAAATTAAAATGATATGTGGAAATCAATACCCTTTATTTTGAAGAATTAATTATTATTATTTTTTATTATTTATTAATTTTTAACTACTTTATTATAATAATTTAATATATTTTTATTTTATAATTAAATTAAATGTTTTTTTATCACAACAAACTCAATGAAATTCATTCAATAAAACATGTTCAATACAAAGAGGAATCGAATTCAACACACTACGTCTAGCCTAAGAATTGGCCGCCCTCGCGAGGGAATGAGCAACCATATTCGCTTGACGTTTTACAAACTTGACCTCAAAGTTGGGAAAAGACTGAAGGAGAGTAGAAATAGACTTAAGAATAATACTGAATTCAGAAGCACCCTTATTATTAGAGTATAAAGCTTGTGTAACTCTCTTTAGCTTCTTTAAGGGCTAAAGCCTCCGCTTCAAATACGCTAAGTGTCCCTGGATCCCAAGTAGTACCCGCACTAATGAAATTTCCAAAATGATCACGCATACACCAACCTCTATTAGTAGTGCCATTATTTTTGTTAAAAGTTGCGTCAACATTGCATTTGATCCAACCCATTGGCGGGGGCCTCCACTCCAACTCATGATATGATTGAGCAATATTACCATTAACCTCTTGAGCATGAAACCAATCATTCCACCTATGAAACGCACACAAACCCAATTTAGACGCTTTTTCACGTTCTTGGTGCCAAATAAAATCATTCTTGTTCTTCCATAATAATTCAAGCATAACCGCAAACCTTCCCGCTAACTTTTTATCCTCTTTCTTACAAATATCGAAAATAAAAGCCGTAAAATCATTGAATAAGTGAAGACGAGAATCAAGAAGGTTGGACAAACCTAAGGATCTCCAACAAAGATTAGTAGTATCGCAACCCAAAAAAAGATGCCACTCGTCCTCCGTATGATGAACACAAAAATCGCATCCTAAAGGACACGTGACAAATCGCATCCTTAAATTTATATTAATTAGATTAGATTAAATAGATTAGATTAGATTAGATTAGATAAGATAGATTGGATTCATAAACATATTAGAATCGTTATGTCAAAATTTTAAATAAAGTGAATTCTTTGAACATTACTAACACAAAAAGAAATACACTTCCATATATCAATAATAATTTTAATAAAATAATTTTTTTGAATATAAATAAATATATGTAATATATATATATATATATATATATATATATATATATATATATATATATATATATATATATATATATATATATATATATATATATAATAAGAGATACACTAAATCTTAATCATTGATTTTAATTAATTTTTTATATAAAAAAATATTTCAAAAAATAATTAGATTAAATTGATCAATTAAAACAGTTAGATTAATAAAAACTAATTATATATATATATATATATATATATATATATATATATATATATATATATATATATATATATATATATATATATATATATATATATATATATATAAATTTCTACCAATTATTCTTGTTTACCACTATTTTGCACCCCCTGAAATTATTATCTTGCACCTCTAATTTTTTATTGTTTCTAATCTATTTTTTTTTAACTGCTGAAATTAAAAGTCTGTAATATCACTTGATTGATTGATATTTACTTTTCATTTAAGATAACATGATTTATGACTTTTTACATTTCTTTATTACACAATAGTATAAAAATAGTTGATACTATATCACTAGCGTATTCTACATCCTTAAACCCGCAACTCAATGTCTAAATAGGAGTAGAAATAGGCTAGGTTAGACTAGATTTTATAAGGTCTGAGCCTAGCCTACGATAAACTTGAAAGGTTTGAGTCTAGTCTGTGGCCTATAATAGGCTTTCTTTTTTGGCCTGACCTGACATTTTTAAAAGTCTGGCCTGGCCTGAAAGCCTATTTAAAAACCTATTTTCATTATGGTTTTCAATTAATCCATATTATATAAGAAACCTTATAAGTCGTCCTATAAATGCATATATAGGCCGACCTATTTAGCATTTGTTCTAATATATATGCATATATAGGCTTGTCTATTTAGCCTTTTTTTTCTTCTAATATATATATACAAATATAGGTCGATCTATTTAGCCTATTTTTAATATACATGAAAATATAGGATGACCCATAAGGCTTCATAGGATTTTTTTAATAGCCTAAGCCTGACCTATTTTATTAAATAGGCTTTTAAAAAAGCCTAAATCTGACTTTTTTGTTAAATAAATCCTGCATGACCTGACCTTATATAAGTTAGGCATAGACCCCTATAAACCGGTCTGGCCTATTCTCACCCTTATGCCTAAACCACTAACTTAAGTTTGTTGGTATCTACAAGACTAAAACAATGTGTCACTTTAATACAGGAGTATTTTATTATAAAAATATTATTATATGACTCTAATAAAAGAAATTATTTTATCTATCTTTTACAATAATGATCAATAGTAATATCTTTATTATTTTTTAATTTTATTAATTTATCTCTTTCACATTACTAATGATAAACAAATTTATAAGATAATCCTTTCTTTTTTCACATAAAATTAATTATTTAAGAAATATATAAAATCTAATACTTGTAGATCATTTGATTATTAGCATAAATTATAATTTTTTTTACTTCTCATTTTCATTTTTCTATTATTTCATGTTCTAAATATTAAATACCAAAATTTATAATTTCTTAAACTTACATAATATAAATTTATGGTATTATTTTTGAGAAATCCAACTACTTGATTTGATAAATAAGACACAATTCATAGTATGTGCATATAAAGGTTAATTTGAACAAAGATATATATATATATATATATATATATATATATATATATATATATATATATATATATATATATATATATATATATATATATATATATATATATATATATATATATATATATATATATATATATATATATATATTGAGAATGTCTTCTTTATATGAGAATGTGAGAATGAATTTTAATCATCGGATTTTAAAATAAATGATAGAGATTATGTGTGAATATTTTTTTTCCCTCTTTTACATCATTAAAATTAAGATGTAGCAGAGAGAAAAAAAGCATTCACACATAATCTCCACCATTTATTTTAAAATTCAATTGTTCACATTCATTCTCACATTGTCATATGATATGCCATATATATATATATATATATATATATATATATATATATATATATATATATATATATATATATATATATATATATATATATATATATATATATATATATATATATATATATATATATATATATATATATATATATATATATATATATATATATATATATATTGATTAGTGCGCCCTGCATGTCACTACAAGCTAATATTTTCCTTTTTTGACTATGTTTATAAAAATGCTTTATAAATTTTTAGACGATAGCCATTGTAACTTAAATAAAACGAATAACTGGTTGCTTGTATTATTGGTAAAATAAAAAATATAAAAATTAATAGGATAATGTCAATGATTTTATTTATTGAGTTTGCTTTTAATATTTTCCTTTGTTTCTTGAATGAACTCAGATCTCACATTTTCTAACAAGATGAAGTCATTCCAATTAGCCAATGAGTCTTCTCCCCTTTCTCTAACTCCCAGATTCATCTTCCCACAAAGCAAAAGACCAAACCTTTCAGAGGTTCAATCCTTAGACTCAATCCCCATAATTGATTTGAGTTACTGTCATGACAACAATCCTTTATCCTTGGAAGTGGTTCACAAGATCTCAAAGGCTTGTGAGGAATTTGGTTTCTTTCAAATTGTGAACCATGGTGTTCCAGAGCAAGTTTGCCAGAAAATGATGAAAGCAATCACAAAACTTTTTGAACTACCATCAGAGGAAAGAGAAAGTCTCTATTCAACAGATCATACCAGAAGTGTAAGATTGGTCAATTATTACCTCAAAGTGGAAGGTGGAGAAAACATACAGTGTTGGAGTGAATGTTTTAGTCATCCATGGTATCCTATCGATGATATCGTTTCTCTACTACCAGAAAAAATTGGAACTCAGTACAGGTGAGAAATTTCTAATTGATTCTTGTCTTGTCTCTATAGAACCTAACATAGCTATTTATACTTATGCTTTTCACAGAGAAGCTTTTACCGAATATGCAGAGGAGATTGGTTCATTGGTGAGAAGGCTTTTAGGGTTGATATCAATAGGGCTTGGGTTAGAGGAGGATTGTTTGTTGAAGAAGTTAGGTGAGCAGCCTAGACAAAGAGCACAAGCAAATTTCTATCCACCATGTCCAGATCCGGAGTTAACCATGGGTTTAACTGAGCATACCGATCTGAATGCTCTCACTGTACTTTTGCAATCAGAAGTTTCAGGTCTTCAAGTTAACAAAGATGGAAAATGGATTTCTGTACCTTTTATTCCCAATGCTTTGGTCATTAATCTAGCTGATCAAATTCAGGTATGTGTCATTCATTGGTGTGCTTTTCCAAGACATTTTCTATTTGCCTTTTCACTCCCACTATCTTGGTTAATTAATTTATATTATCCTAAGGTGGTGATGCATAGAAGAATGTCTTAAAACTAAGTAATGTAGAATAATAAAACACATTTTTAGGACTGTAAAATCGACGTTGGGTGGCGGTGGCACTTTGGTGGTGTTAGCTGTCGAAAAAAGACGACGATCGAAGTTTGATAGGTGGTGGTGGCGGCGATCGACAATGGCTGTAGCGTTGGTTGTCAGCGGAACAGTGTCGGTCGAAGTCTATGTGATGGTTCGACGAGCGGTAGTTCGAAATCTAGGTGTCGTCGACAATGATCCGATAGGTTCTCAAGTTTTAGTCGGGGTCCGTTTGATTCACGAATCAATTTGGTAATGGATCGTGTTTTTGTCCCATTTTGGATATTTGGTCCATTACGATTTGAGGATCCTTTGATTAGTTAAAGAAGAAGATATAGGGAAGAGTTGATCCTAGTTAAAGAGGCAAGAGTATAAGTTATTTGGAGTTCTTGAAATTTGGGAAACTTTTGAAGGTATTTAAAGGCATTGAGAAACACTTCCAAACAATTTTGATTTATATAGAGAGTTGGAGAGATTAAAAAACACTTGGAGTAGAAAATAAGTTTGTTCTTAGGAACTTGTGAAACAATTTTCTTATAACTAATTTGTAATCTCTTGTAACAACTTTTGGAAGCATAGTGAATCATTGCTCTCTCCTTCAAAATAGATCCTTTCAATAGAGTTGGGAAAACAAATTCATTGTGTACTTGTCTTTTATCTATATCTTACTTGTTATGGATTTGTTTAAATTGTTTGACAGGTTAGTTTGTACTTGAGGTCATTTATTTTGGTTGCTTTTTATGGTGTCGTTTTTTTTACCTCCCCGTTTCACTTGAGAGGACGGCACGTCGGACCCTTCACGCGAAATTTGGAAGGAGAGAGGCGCCCTTGTGGGAGGAATTTTATTTCAGTTCTTCCTACGATAGCACACGAACTTTTTAATTATCCTACGAGGAGGAAGGGGAAAAGGATCTCAAATAAACCCTAGAAGTTTTCTAGGTGTGGGGATTTCACCTAAACAGATGTTCTGGAGCCCGGGAGGTCGGTTATACATAGGGAAGGTTTTAAGCACCCTACATATCCGTAGTACTCTACAGGAACCTTCTCTGTGTCTATGTGTTTGTGTTGCTGCTTTATTGGGAAAGTTTCTCCTTTGTGTTAGGAGAGAGAATTGAATTGAATTGAAAGATAGATGAACTGATTGTTTTAGGTTTATGATTAGCTCGCTGAGATTCCTTGTGAATCTCATGCCTACATATCCCTAATGGAAGTCAGAGCTTTTTGTAGTTCGAGGAACTAATTATGGAAATGAATTGATTTTGGGTGCCTTGTTTGAACTCAAGGTTAAAGTTTGAATTAAATCTCTGTTTGTAGAAAAGAGACGAGTCGTCATCTTAACGGAGAGATATTTCAATTGTTTTACCACAAACATTTTGAAAGTGAATGAAAATGAGGGTTCTTTCATGATAAGAGAGAGACCTTACTTGTGTGTGTGCAAGTATGCCAGTATCATCTTATATGAATGAACAATCATAATGAAAAGTTTACTTTATGATAAGAGAGGGACCTTACTTGTGTGTGTGCAAGTATGCCAGTATCATCTTATATAAAGTAAAAGATTTCAACCATTAGAGGAAGACAGCAGTCTGGACGTGAAGTCAACAGAGCAGACAATCTTATATCAATCTAAATGGGAAATGTTTTTTTTATGAAAATGAAGTTTGTTATGTTTGAATGTGGTATAACAATTAAAAATCTATTCATAGAGATGAATCATGTCTCACCTATGTAAGAAAGATTTAGATTTTGACTGGCTTGTACAAGGCCCAAGCTTGAGGCTTAAAGAGTTTTGATTGACCCTGGGAGATGACTCCACTGGGGATTGACTTTGACTGAAGAAATTTGTGTTTTGTATGAAGCCCAGAATTGTGTCTGACTTTAGTTGGAGAATGTTTTGTTTTATTTTACTGAAAGATTTATTTGGTGTTCTGTACAAAGCCCAGAATTGTGGTTGACTCTAGCTAGGGAGACATTATTTTCTGCCTTGTACAAAGCCTAAGGTTGTGGCTAACTCAGTGGGGTAAAGACTCAAAGATTATGAATCTTTTGGAACAGGAAAAGATGTTTATCTTCCTTATACAAAGCCCAAGGTTGTGGCTAACTTTACTAAGGATTACCCTGTTGTGCAGAGATTGATGAATGTTGACCCTACTGGGGAATTTGCTTTTATTAAGCAAGGATTAATGATTGAAAACCCAGAGTTGAAGGTTGACCTTACTGAGGATATTGTTCTGTTAAGGATTGATTTATGGAGGCTAACCCTTTCCAGGGAATTTTTTACTTTTGAAGGTGTGAATGATGGAGGCTAACCCTTTCCAGTTAATTTTTGATTTATGAAGGTGTGAATGATGGAGGCTAACCCTTTCTAGGGAATTTTTGTCTTATGAAGGAATGAATGATGGAGGCTAACCCTTTCTAGGGGATTTTTATTTATACTTCTTGTTTAAAGCCCAAGATTAAGGCTGATCTTGCTGAGGAAATTCCAGATGTGGAATCTTGACTCTACTAAGGAGAAGACTTACTGGAGATTGAAGATATAGGTGACAGAGACTGTCCATGTCTCTCATTCCAAAAGGTGAACTCAATATTGAGATTGAGACATTCTTAGCTTGTTTGGAGTTTGGTTTGAAGAATAGAAGAATCTCACCAGGGTAAGCTAAAAGGTGACTAAAGACCTGTTCCTATGTTTATAAGAAACCCCATGGGTCCTTGTACACAAGCTCAAGAGAAAGCTGTGAATATGCTTTTAAGAAGCCTGTGGGTCCTTGTATTGTAAGCCCAAGAGGAGGCTAATCGAGGGTCATCGAGGGTCCTTGTTATAGCACAAGAGAAAGCTATGTTAGCTTTGAACTTAGTTTGGCTCTAAGCAAATGGGTAAGAGGTTTCACCGGGAATAATTCCTCTTGGGTGGATGTGCCCTATTTTTGTTCTAAGGTTTTTTTCAAGATGTTTCACCGGGAATAATTCATCTTGAGGTTGAACTATATAATTCTAATTAGGAAAGAGCCTTCACCTGGAAGACGTTCTCAATCCTAGGCCATAGTCTTATAATATATATACAGTTTATTTGTCCTAAGATTTTTCTTAGACGGAGTTCTAAATAGTGTATATACAGTTTATATTTGACAGTAATTTAAATGAAAGCTGTAAATTGAAAGTTGTAAAGCCTAACCTGGATGAAGAGGAGGCCTTTGAAAGATGTATGTACAAAAGAGGCTGGGACTTAGACTCAAGGAGAGGCTCATGTGAAATTGATTTGAAATTGTTTTGAAAACAGATTGAAAGTTGATTGAAAACAGTTGAGATGTTTTTATTTTGAAAACAGAAGAAGTGAAGATGGACACTAGGTCACAAAGGTATATGAAGAGTTTCACCGGGAATAATGCCCTTTAATACCGAGAAGAAAGTTTTGAAAACAGATGAGTTTACTATTAAAAAAAATTTAAAAATTGTATGTACAGGAAAAGGTGTTGGGTATTACACTCTTTAATATTCAAGAGGCCCAAAAGATTTATTTACTGTTTATGAAAAACAGTTGATTGAAAATGAAATTGAAAATGTTTTGAATTGTAATTGAAAATTGAAAAGTGTTGGGACTTACACTCTATTAGAGGCCCGAAGAGATTATTCACTGTATTAAAAAAAAAGAGGTTGGGTCTTACACTCTATTAGAGGCCCAAAGGATTTAAAAATGAAAAGGGTTGGGACTTACACTCTATTAGAGGCCCAAAATATTTATTTGCTGTTTGTGAAAAACAGTTGAATGATTTTGCTGAAGGATGCAAGGTTTTGTTGTTTGAAAACCTTGATCGTCTGTTTAGTCAAGGATTGAAAACAGTTTGAAAATTGACAACAGTCAAATTAATTAAGGTAAGGACAAAGTCTATACTTAATTAAGACCTAATGGATTAGGGTTTTATCACAAAAATATTTACAAGAGATTAGGTTTTGAAAATCAAATGAAAACTATATTTAAAGTATTTTAAAATACTTAAAAATACACCATTTTAAACCTAATAAAAATATATCCAATAAATAATATTTTTTGTGATATTTTGGATATTCATAAAATAGGTGTGATAAATGAAATGTGTGTGAAAAATCAAGTGAAAATGATTAATTTTGATAGGTGAAATGATTGAGTGAAGTTGTGAAAAAAAGAGAGAAAAATAGCATAACGATTTGATTTTGTTGGTAGCATGGTTTGAACCCTCTCCCCCAAGGGGGGAGCCGGCACAAATCAAGCCAATTGGGCTACATCCCCAGTGCGTCAAGAGAATGCTTTCATTTGGCTATATTTGAGGACAAAATAGCTTTGGAAATGAATTGAAAAAGGTTTTAGAAAATATTTTGAACAAAAGGTCTAAGGAGGGGATCGAACCCCAGACCTTGGGCATGAGGAGACTAAGGGCACGCTGGTGACCACTAGGGCATAACGATGAATTCGTAAATTAAACGCATACCAACCAAAATAAAATAAACTTCGCCCCTGAGAAATTTGAAAATGGCGCCACCACCATCTTCGTCTTAAACCTCTCATCACTCCATTTTTTATTTTCCAACTCTCTCAATTCTCAACCATTTGTAAAGATGTAAACATCAAACTTGCTCTAAATTCACTCACGATTCTAAATATGTAACTAACATAAATATATATTAACTACAACTACTGAATTTTCTAAAATACGTGAAGAACCCTAAGAATTGAAAATGACATTAAATGATGATGCTGATGAATAAATGAAAGATGATAGAGGGGTTTTGATCCTCTGATGACACTGAATGAACCTGTATCGAGCTTTGATGAAATAGGTTCAAGAATTAGAGGGTTAGAGTTTGAAAAAATACCTCTGAAACCGAAGCTTTATGGCTTTGGTGGAGGATTCCCAAAAGTGGATGAATGATTCAAAAGTTTCCTTGTACTTCAGGGATGCTAGATGGATGCTTACTTCACCTTGAATCCTTCAGAATTGCTCTGCTCGACCCCTCTTGCTTGAGCTCCAAGTGAACATAGAGGATGGTGATTTTGGACTTACAAATGAGTTGCGACCATCTAGATAGCTTCACTACACCCTCAGGAACATGTTGATGGGCTTAGACTCGATTGACACCTTCTGAATTGTTCTACAGACCTCCAACTGCTTAGGCTCCAAATTGAAAGTGGCTATGGTGTTGCTCCACTTCTAGAAGTGTTCCAGGTGCTTGGATCACTTCTAATGAACCTCCTTGAGATGTTAGAAGGCTTACTTTCAAAAGAAGAGCTCTGGTTTGAAGAACTCGATTCTTCTTCTCAAAGAACTTTTGAAAACCATAAGCACGAGAGGGAGAAGGAGAAAGCAAGAATTAGAGTTGCTTTGGTGTGTGTAATATGGAGGAAGAAACTTCTATTTATAGGCAAAGAACTCAGAGTAGTTGAGGGAGTGAGCTTGCTTAGTAAAGTCACTTTGAGTTACTTGGTCATGAAGGAATTCAAAGAATATCCCAAATCTAATGATGGCAATTTCGAGCAAGCTCCCTAGCCATTGTTCTTTTATGATCTTAGGGGACATTTCTGATGTGTAGAGGCTTCCAATTGGCTTAGGAGAAGATTCCAATTGATGAATCATCATTTGCCATAAATTCTCAAAAGTAATTATTACATAATCACATGTCTTTGTTTTCTTGAATATTCTCCTATCTTTGTACAATGATGCAATTGATTCCATCCTATCCCTTCTATCAAAAGTCAAACTTTGAATTTTTGGTTCTTGATTGATTTTCTTGATTTTTCTTGGTCAAATGACTTCAATAATCATATATTGGTGATTTTAATCTTCAAAAGTATATGGTTGACCAAAAATCCAAAAAGTCAAAGGTGATGTTGTACAATTGACTTTTTCAAATGAATTGTAATTATGGAGATTTCAGGTGAATCAAGCTATCCTCATCAAGTGAATGATATGAGTGGATAATATTGAAGTATTAGAGGATATTGAGTCATGGTTTGAGTTGTAGAACCATGTCTCGATTAAAAGTCAACTGTCTAGGTGAATTAGGTCAAAAACCCTAATTATGGGCCAGATGAAATTGATGACTGTGGCTCCTGGATTGAAGTACAATTTCCATTGGATATTGACATAGGGATAATTTGAAGATGATTAGTCCCTTTGAATAATGTCCTGGAGCTTTTTAGGGTTTCCCAGATGTGGGCCCTGATTTCAGTCCATGATAGACTCAAAACCCTAGTTTGGTGACCTGAGTAAGTCTGAGTCCTGATGCCTGATGTTTGAACATCATAGGTTGGTGGATGAATCACCCTGAGTCCTATAATTTTGTTGAAAATCATTTTTCTCACTGATTGATCCTTTGAAAACTCTAGTCTGAGTACTTGGTGAACAAGTGATTGCTCTGGGTATTTGTCTTGAGTTGATGAAATAAATGGAGATGTGATATCTTAGTGGGGTCAAAAATTAGGGTATAACACTCTTGTTCTTTATCCCACTCAACATAGTTCTCAGTAAAATTAATATTATTGTTAGATTTTAAAAAATAAGATCTTATTGTAGGTGAACCTTTCTATTTCACAATAGTGACGCTCATTTAGGGAAAATGGTTTAATTTTACAAGTGAGCACTATGGGCTCTAAATGAGATATCAATAATTCTTTTGGAGACAATGATTTTGGGTTATGGAAAATGAAGATTCAAGTAATCTTAATTCAATTGAAGTGTGTTGAATCACTGAAATGTAAGGCACCGTTGTTTGCACGTCTAACACAAGCAAAGAAGACAGAGGTCCTGGATAATGCTTTGAGTGCTATTATCTTGTTCCTCGAGAATAAAGTTAAAGGGAAATCTCCAGGGAGAAGACTGTGGCTTGGATGTGGGAAAATCTTAAATTATTGTATATGATCAAGGTTTTGGCTCACATGTTGTGTTATAAATAACAACTCTACTGATTTTGAAAGACATAGAACAAACTTATAATAGAGAAGTTAACAGAACTTTCACAAGATCATTTTTGATCTAAAGAATATTGTGGTGAAAATATTTATGATCTAGAGAATATTATGGTGAAAATATTGACGAGTACACGATTCTAGTCTTGTTAAGTTCATTATACCCATATCCTTTGATCACTTTGAGGATTCATTTATTTATATTAAGTAAGATACTATTATTGGGATGAAGTCCAAACGGCTACAAGCTCCAAAAAAATTTCAAAGGTGAAAGATTTGAAGATTGACGATAATAGTGAATGATAGAGTGTCTCAAAGGATGAAGTGAGCCTATAAAGGTGTCTAAACCTAAGTTGTTTCATAATTCAATGTTAAAATGATTTATTTATAAAAAAAATTGGTCATTTTACGAAGTATTATCCCAAGAGGGGTGGCAATAAAGATTCTATTTAGATTGTAGATGCCTCAGATGATGGTAGTTATGAGAATGTTGGTGCACTAGTGGTTTCGAGTTTGAGATGTGGAAGGAGTTGGGTTACGAATTTAGTATGATCATATCACGTGATCCCAAGAAAAGAATAATTTTAGACTTTGAAACTAGGAGATGGCGGAATTGTTCAACTCATCAACAATCAGGCTTGCAAGGTTTATGGTGTTGGTAC
This sequence comes from Vicia villosa, assembly GCF_029867415.1. Classification (NCBI taxonomy): domain Eukaryota; kingdom Viridiplantae; phylum Streptophyta; class Magnoliopsida; order Fabales; family Fabaceae; genus Vicia; species Vicia villosa. Next base: position 52,795,054 of record NC_081181.1, on the reverse strand, counting down.
GATCAAACATAAAATGTTAGATGATCGTGAGTTTCTTCTATGCAATATGAAGTATGTTCCTGAGTTCAAGTGAAATTTGTTGTCCATGATAAATGTGAGGATTGTTTGATGATCTGCGCCATTGTACTAGAGTTGGACACATGGTAATGAAGATTTCGCACAATGGAGTAGTCATAGCTAAAGGTTCTAAAATATGTGTGCTATATATTTTAGATAGTTCCAATGTTATTGACCATTCATTATTAGCGAGTGAAGACTTTCATGAAAAGAAAAAACTATGAGATATGAGGTCGAGGCATGGTGAATACATGTAGGTTATTTTATAGAATTTTAATGAGTTTTGCATGAGACATGAGATTAAAATGCATTTGATCGCTTCTGGCATGGTTTTGGAAGTTGAGTTTCAGTAGAGTTTCTCAAGTAAGGTTGGTGCCAAAACAACTTACTTGGTAGCCAAATGTCCATTCTTAAAAATATAATTCCAAACACCTATGGAGTTTTGGGAGTATAAAACTTGTAGACTAATCTAATTTTAATATCTTCAAAGTTTTTCTATTTGTGCAAATCAACATAGTTCAACTTGGTGGTAATGTTGTGAAATGCGTCTTCAATTGTTTTCCAAATTTTGGTAATGGTTATAAGATGTGGGAAGTAGAACTTGGAGGATAATAGTTCATCATAAGTGATGTATTATATCCATTGAGGCCCTTAATAGGAGGAAAAGTTAAAATCTATGGATGAAGGTCTAAGAAATTATGACTGAGAAGATTCAATTTATGGTTGAGAATCTTGCTAGGGATACTAGTTCTAGTGAAAAAAATTTTACAATGACCTTTGATTCTAATTTGACTCGTGATAATGTAAGGATGAAGATTGTACCATTCTGGGGATTCAACTATGTTGGCCTTGGTTGTTATACTTTTAATGTGGCTGAAGAATCGCAAAACTCAAAAATAAATATTTTCAGGGAGGCATTCAAAAGTAAAGAGAGTTAAAGACGGTTGAAGAACCATACTTATGAGAAATTGGATGCAAGTAGCAAGATCAAGCTTCTAGTGTGCTTTGAATATAATCAAGGTTGTTGAATAGTGATTTCAACATTGGAGAGAGCAACAAGATGGTGGATGGGTAAATTAGCATCATCATCAACTTAAAGTTAAGATGGATATTTGTACAAATATGCCTTAAAGCCTTAAGTGTATAAAGTAAAAAAATATATATTTTCAAGATTGGCGAAAAATCAATGGTTAATATTTGGCAGGCAGCAACGGCACCACGATGATCTTTGGTGAAATGATGGTGGTCGAAGTCTAAGGTGTGGTAGAGCTTCGTGGTGTGGCAATTCTTGGTGTGCAAAATAGCTCTAGTGGCAATTTTGAAGTCGACCGACAGTGACGGTTTGGGAAAGCTTTGAATGAATCTAAAGGGATAGAGAAAGACTTCTTAATCTCTTGCGATTTGCGTGCTTCATATATAGAGAATTGTAAATATTGAGAAACCTTTGGGTATAAAGTATGGTTTGTTTTCAAGATTTTCATAGATTATTTTCTTGTAACTCTAGTAAATCAACGAGTTATTCTCTTCTTTAGAGTATATCATTCTTTTAAAGCGGGTAAATAAATTATTTGTGTGGTCGTCTTTTATTTTCCTTTTACTTGTTGAGGTTTTGATAATACTATTTGACATGTTAGTTTTTGTTTGAGATCATTTATTTTGGTTAGCTTTGTTATTTGTTCTATTCATCATAATTTTCGAGATTCTTCGATTTTGCTTGCGAATTTAGAGGAGAAGAGAGAAGATGTCTTTGAAAAAAAGTAGGGGTGGCAATAAAATCCATTAAACAAATATCCATCCAATCCATCCACAAAATTATCCATCCGATCCATCCATTAAATGAAAAGTATGCTAATGGATTGGATCAAATCCATCCATTTGTATATATGGATGGATCAAATCCATCCAACTTATTATAAAAATCCATCGGATCATTCTTATTGCATATTATAAATTTATTAAATTATTTTGTAATAAAACAAATTAAATTATATATATAATTAGCAAAATCAAATAATTTTAAAATATATAATAGAAAATGTTGAATTTTTTTCTCAGGAAAATGTTGAAATTTATCTAAAATATAATTTGTACAATATCAAAATGTAATTATTAGCATTTTAACTAGTGACACACATATAAGTTCAACTATTAAAATCTAGCATCGCTATTTTAATGATCCATTTACTTTATTACTCCTATATTCTTTATAGAAACTGAATCTATTTTATTACTTAGATAATTCATTTCCTTTTTTTTTTTTTTTTGCGTACATATTCTTTATAAAAATTGCATTCAATTGAAACAAAACAATACTTGCTACAGTACTTTCTATATAGATATTAAGATTAACGGTAAGCCAATTTTTTGCATTCCTTTTAAATTAATTCTCATGCTTTCAGTCATATTATTTTAAAGAGAAAAGGGATCATGCACTGACAGTGTAAAATATTTTTACACTGTCAACCAATCACCACCATGCATCCAATTAAAATATTCTTTTATTTAAAAAAAACTTTAATGACATGGCACATTCATGACTCCCTATTGGATGACAGTGTAAAATAGTTTTACATTGTCAGTGCACTACCTTTTAACTCTATTTTAAATTTCAATATATTTAAATAACCACCGACGAAAATAAGAACGCTTAAGACATATAAGCTATAAAAACATGAAAAAAATTTAGTTGAATTTGGCTTTATCGAACAAAATTTCTATTTGCAGCAAGTTCAACATCAATTTTAATTAAAAAATATCTCTCTCATATATATATATATATATATATATATATATATATATATATATATATATATATATATATATATATATATATAATTTACTTTTTGTAACATATAAATAAAATAAATGAATCTAAAATAAAAATAAAAATATTTGCTTAATTTTATGGATGGATGGATATCCATCCACTAAAAAGATCTAAATGGATGGATTGGATGGATTTAATTCTTAATGGATGGATTGGATTGGATTTTTTTAAAAAAATTATAATGGATTGTTAATGGATTAATGGATTGTTTTGATCCATCCATTAACAATCCAATCCATATCCATCCATTTTGCCACCCCTAAAAAAAAGGATGAATTACGTGAAAATAATTGAGAGATTCTGAGTACTTTTTATAAATTTATTTTTATTTGTAATACAAAATTTCTCTAATTTAGTTTGGAAGAATTAAAAAACTGTTTTGCGAGAAAAGTTTGAAGAGTTTAGGAGAGGTAAGTTGTTCAAATACAATTTATATTGTTATAAATCCAAAACTTTAAAATATTGCTATCTTGATATTCTCCAGCATTTCTCTCATGCTCATGGTTCTCCCATAACTCATGCCATTAATTTTCATAAAGACATTGTTCTTATTTTCATTTTTTTATTTCAAAATTTTGTGGCCATTAGATTAAGGATACACCAATGACAGAATGCATTCCGCGGGAGAGAATTTATACACTCAAATTAAACACTCAAAACCTTTTACACATAAACTCATCAATTATTTTCAACTTTTTTTTTTTTTTTGTAAGTTCTCTCGTATTTTTTCATACAAACTCGTAAACAAAACTTTAATTTACCGTTTAAATTTGTAATTCATCATTTACTAACCCTAATATATTTGAATAACAGTGTATGTAAACTTTTATTCATATTCGAGAGATCACTTGAAAATAATTTATAATGTGTTATGCATAATTTTTAATTTAATATGTAGGTTTTAAGCAATGGAAGATACAAAAGTGTATTTCACAGGGCTGTTACCAACAACTTGAATCAACGACTCTCTATGGCAATGTTTTTAGGGCCAAATCCGAACATGATAATTGGTCCAATTCAAGAACTAATAAATGAAGAACACCCTCCCAAATACAAATATTATCGCTTCTCTCAATTTCTTGAAGAAATCTTCAACCAAAAAGGAACTAGGATCATGCTGAAGGAAGCATTTGAATTGCAACATGATAATAAATAATGCAGTTTAATTTGTATGCATTGATTATGAAAATAAGTTTACACATATATTCAACTCAATATAACCATCAAATATTTTTCTTTAATTTATATTTAAAGAATTAAAAAATGATTTTGGAAATATGTGTTAAACTATTTTATTTATTTCAATAAAAGGCCTTACACATGAGATATGACGTTAGAAGTTGTTGGGATGTTAACTAAATCAAGTGATTGTTATCCTTTTGAAAAAACTAATATGTTTATTGAGTAAAAGTTTACCCCACACCCTTATAATTTTTGGAAATAGACATCACATATTCACTCAAAATCTTAAGTTGATAGGTGTATGGATCCTCGAACTTATAAAGTGTTCAACCTCCATTTTTCTATGTAATGTGAGAATTCCAACTCACACTTGTACACAATAATCAATACATGGTTTTTTCTTCTATCTTTTTTCCACCAACATAGCTCTAAAGAGATCAATTTCACCAGTAGGTTTGGACTTTGTCATTGTACTTGTGGTAAATATAATAGAGAGTATCAAAAGGGCCTTTCTGAGTTTTGGTATGTAAAAAGTGAATGACCTTTTCCCAAATGTATGATTGGGGTATTTATAGACTTGACCTTTTGGCCCATGCATTGCAAAGACAATCGGTTCTAATACCTATATGCTTGGTGAGATCGTGGGAATATGAGGAATCAATTTTCCCCTTAATTGAGGATACAATTATCCTATAAAATTAGTGGTAATTTCAGTTATATTCCTAATATGTGGCCAAACATGTTCTTCTATGATTCTAAATTTAAGACATGTTTGGAAGGACTGGGTGATCCATGTCTGAGGCATGTAGGGATGGATCCGACGAGATCACATGATCTTTGTGTGATCCATCCCTTTTGCATCCAATATCTTACCATGTTATTCTCAAATGAAATTTGTGATAGGTCGGCCTTTTTAAGGCCCATGCAAAGTTATTCCACTTCTTAGTCTCTCAAAGCACCTGGCTTGAAAGGGTAATGCGATTAAGTTATGACATACTGATTCAGAGTCTCTCAAACATAAGGTCTATAAGGGTGATGTGATTTAAGTAAAGTCGTGCTATCTCATAATTTATCAAATAAGAAGCCTAGAAAGACGAGTCCTATAAGGGAGGGTCCTTTAGGTGCGATTCCTAGAAGTGGAAGTGATTTGGGTGAATTAGCTATAGCGAAAAGTTGGTTCTTTTTTCTAGGGCATGACGTCCATAGAAGTCCAAAAAAGATTGAGATAGACGTGAAAGTTGGGTTCTTTTTAGCACATGGTGCATTTAATGCAACATAATGACCAAAAATGCCTTGGAAAAGTCCAAGAGATATATGTCGTCAATTTGTCTGCTGATAAGTACCAAATTGTAGTGGATTTTTACATATAAAATTGGCACTTATTAGCTTGTTTCATAAGATTCATGTATTAAAACTCCAACTTTGATGTAAATAATAGCTTTAGTAGGTTATCAAGTAAATTTTGCTTACTTTACTCAAATCCAACTCATTTTGAAGGTATTTGTGCATAGCAAAAGCTTTGATCATCAAATCATAGAAGAAATGGCTTCACAAATCAATTTTTAAAGCAAAACAAGGCCATCAAGCTCTAGGTTGAGGGCAACTTTAAGCATCAAAAGGAAAAAAAAACTCATACGATGAGCGCGAAATTGAAGCACAAGTGTGCTGAGCGCGACTTACTTGGGCTGAGCGCGGTTAGTGGCGGTTTAAGTGATTTGGCTGGTAGCTGTGCTAAGCGCGAGTCTAGTTTCAAGACCACTATAAATACCTTTCAAACTGAGAAAATAAGGTAAAATGTCATTTTATTAAAGGAGAAATACATAGACAGGAAGAGAGAAAGTCATAATCAATAGAACTGAATCTCAATACGCAACAATCGTCGATCAATCAACCTTGATGCATATTCATCTCTTTTATTTTCTTGTGTATCGATCAACCATGATGATGTGTAGCTAAATTTTATTTTGTAAATATTGGATGTAATTAACTGTACTCGTATGTATTTCTTCTGATCATTGTTATGTGAACTAGTTATGAATCAATATTGATGTTATCTTTCTTTACATGTTAATGTTATGGGTTTGAATCATTATTGAGAAATCTCTTTCAAATTTTGACCTAAGATCGTCATCATTTAAATACCAAAGTCTATAGATAGATTTTGGTTTGATATTCACTTTTATCGGGTCTTAATACTATTGTATTGGTTAATAAATAGAGAGATTGTCGATTAAACAATATGGTAGAACCCACATTGTTGTTTAGACATAAATGATGTCGACGAGCGATACATGATAATAATGATGAATAACTAGGGTTCACATGCTTGATCAGTTGAATATATGTGAAATAGGTTAATAAAATTTAATCTTGACAAGTTTCTATACCTGTTATTTTCTTAACATCTACCGTTATTACATTCTGTTAATTTTTGTAATCAAACATCTAGTAATCTCTAAACTTAAAATTATATTAATTGTTGAACGATAGTGATATCACAATAATCCTTGTGGAGACGATACAAACCATACTTACCGTTGATACACTTTAACCATCTGCATGCTTACAATGTGTACTATTGATGCTATGTCCCTTTAGAAGTAGTGATAACTCTAATTTCCAGATGATGATAACCTTACTCGGCCTCAAGGAAAATCAAGCCCTATAAATGCAGGAATCCTGATTTTTCTTATTACACCACATCGTTGTCCATTTTTCTCTACACTTTCTTAAGTATTTCTTCTTTGAGATCATCTTCATCATCTTATTAAAGACACTTCAAGTATTGAACATTTCCTTTGTCTTTTTCTTTTATTTTTCAAGATTATAAAATGGTAGTTCTTGGGAGTAATGTGAGAACGATTTTGTAGTAGAACACATGACACAATACAATATTTGTGATATGCGAAGACATTGTGTGAACAATTCAAGGTGAAAGATTGTGTTAATTGAAATTATTTGAGATATGTCACGCAGATGATGGGATTTAGTAATTGTTGGATTTCTTAGATGGATGAGTGTCTCCTTCACTACTTAAAAAAATAAATTTAGAGAGGGTAAAATCAATTTAGTGACAAATATAGTTATGCCCCAAAATTCGTATCAAATTTACATGTCGCAAAATTTTAGTGAGGTATTTAACATTGTGTCACAATGATACAAAAAATAAATCTATCACTAACTTTAGCATTTAGTCACTAAATATCAAAAAGAAAATCACTTCAATACACACACTTCCTTCACTAATTAGTTAGGGAATAATAAATCCCTTTGTATTTATGAGAGATTTATTCCGTCATAAATTTGTGAGATGACATTTTTCCCTCATTATTTTACAAGACAATTGATTAGTGACAATTTTTCCCTCACTAATTAGTGAGAAATTGCATAATTCAATAAATATTATAATTTACTAGTCTTATTTGATTCATTATATAAATAGTGCAAATGGATTTGCTATATTAAACAAATTTAAAATAATTAATACACAATAAAAATCCCTTTCAAATGTGCTTGTGTTTATCACAATATTTAAAATATATTCTTGAAACTAGATAACACAACAAAAATAATCCTTGTATTGTTCTTGAAACTAAAATTACAAGGAAAATAGTGCTACCGTTATTCTTGAAATACAATCAGATTTGTTTTCTAAGAAAACTTATATTGTATATCAAGTAGTAGAAGACAGAGTTGGATTCAAATATGGATGTTGATGACCTAAAGAAAAAATTTCTATAAATTAAAATGACTTTAAAAAATCAAAAGCTTCCCAACATTGGAATGCAGTGTTCATTACGCAACACTTACACAAAGAGCTTGCGACTAGCAAAAGGAGCAATATTATCATCCCTTCATTTTTTTTTTTAGGCTTTAAAGAGAATTCCAGAGGTGTCTCCTTCTAAATTTTGTTAATCTCTATTTAAAAGAGAATACTAATAATTAAACACACTCTACCACTATTTAACAATAAAACCAAATCATAATTTGAAAAAGAATTATTCAAGAAAAGACTATAAAAGCCTTACACTAGTGCAAAAAAAACAATATAATTTTAAAATTTACACCCGATATACTAAAAACCGGTGTAATTAAGAAACACAGTGACAATTTTGTAAATAATAGATTATTTTAAGTATTCGTATGTGTCAATTTACACCCTATTTTTTAAAAACGGGTGTAAATTGAAAATATTTTTATAATCAAATCTCAATTACTCCCATTAAATTTAAAACGGGTGTAAATTTAACTAGACTAAAAAAAGTTATTAATTTTATAACTTAAAATATTAATCATTAATATAAACGCATTTAAAAACCACAATCTATTTTATTAAGGACTTATGTAATCTATTTTATTAAGGACTTATGTAATCTATTTTATTAAGTTTACAACTTAATAATATTCAATAATAAAAACATTAACAAATTCAAAACACAATGTCTTCAAAACCCATTTTTCAATTGCATGAACCTTTCTCTTCGAAACCCGCCTCATCGTCTGAAAGAGTGCAAACACGTAGGAGAATTGGGAGAGATTGAGAAGCGAGAAATCTAACCATTTTCTAAACTCCTTTCTCGCATTTCCATTGTGTATTTCAATTACTGCTTCTTCTACCTATGTTCATACGGAGAGAAAAGTTTATGCAAAGACTTCTGAGTTGTTCACAAGAGATGATAGTTATGTGAGCAAGTCCAAGTCTACATTTTATCCAACGGGTATGAAATTGAACTGAATTTTGCACCCAAACCCCAAATAATGGATTCATCCTTAAAATCCACAACTGCTGCAGGTATAATATTTCAATATGTTGATTTAGTTAGTCATCTTATTGTTTATTTAATTAGCCATATTCAAGGTTTTTAAATGAGATAGTAATGATAACTTTTGGTTGTGCTGCAATTTTAAATATTGTGCTGAATTGTGGTGTTAAATGTGTTTGATGTTTGATAATCCAGTGCAGAGAATTGAATCCATCATTCATGAGCAGAGGTTAGAAACTGACTGGTTGCAGGTCGTAGAAAAAGGTTCCCTTGGATCATTGAGACGCTTGAGACCTGAGAAGAATCAAGTCCTGCTTCAGGATGGTGCTTATTGTGTAAGCTCAATGGAGTCCATGGGTTCACTAAGATTTTCCTCTCAACAGGATAGAGAAGATGACGCAAATAGCGATCTTAAAATTTTGGGCCTTAAAAATGGAAGGGTCCTCCCAAAGGATCAGATTGGTAAAAGGTCCGACAGTCATCCGATGTCCCCAAGTATATTGCATGACAGCAGTTTAGCTATAATGTCTGGAAAAGATAACCCGTAAGTCTTCCATCAATTGTGAAATACAATATTATTAGAAACTATATCAATTTGCTTGGCGGAGTCATTGCATGATTGGTGGACAAAGTAGCCGTCAATACAATACTAATGTGTGTAAATAGTGAGATATCTTTTGGATTGTTTGGTTGTTTTTGTCAAACTTCAGTTTATATTTGTTGCTTACTGCCATTGTTAATTGATTATTCTGCAGGGGTTATGAATCGGGTTCAGGAGGTCGAGGTTGTGGATTTTTATGTTGGAATAGAAAGTCCAATAGTAAAAGTCATTATTAATTGTTTATTCTGCCATTGTTGCTATCCGATCTTGCGAATGGTGATGATCCATCCTTCGATCTTCTTACACTCCTCCCTAAAGTCATTGCTTGTCTACAAGAAATAATCTAGCTTATAATAAGAGGGAGGGAGTCATCACTCTTAGGAGTGATAGTACTTCTTGCGAGACTCTTTCTCTATAAGACACATGGTGCCATTAACATGCTCAAATTAATTCCCATGGAATTCCTGTTGAGGAATTCATCACTCTTGGGATTGGTAATATTTCTTGCGAGACTCTTTCTCTGTAAGATAGACACATGATGCCATTAGCTAATACTGCTAAAATTAATTCCCCTGGAATTCTTTTTTGTCTCCAAGATCCTGTGGTTCCCTATGCTTCATAAAGTTTTTTTGTTTCCCAAAGCTATAACAACTAATAACTGCTATTATCACTACCAACTTAGATATTTGAAATATGCTGGCCTTAATAATCTCTTAATCTCACTGCAGAATACCCGGAAAAAGTTTGAGTCTACCCGAGACCAATTAGCACAGGCACTGTACAAAAAGGGGCTCGCCCTGGCAGAGATTGAGTCTTTAAAGGTTAGAGCTTTTAAAAGTCTAGTGATGTTGATGCCAGTGACTGGGTGCTTACTATAGCGATAGCAGTATGCCATGTTTCCTGCATGTGAGAGAATACTTACTTTTCACTGTTAAAAGAAGTAATTAGTAAACTGAAAATATTTCCTAGGAAATTAAACTAGTCACTGAGTTTATCAGTTGTTAATTTCACACAGACACACACATGCCTATATTTAGTAAATAACATCTTAAATCTAGCATTGTTATGACTATCTTTTTCAAGATTGTTGTCTGTATGTACTACATAGAAATAAAGTCAACAGATTTTGACATAGTCTCCTGTGGTTAATTTGAATTGAGTCTTATGCATTTTGCTTGTTTGAATATGGACAGGTAATAAATTTATTTGTCAAAGGAACTTCTAAAATGCATTCCCCTTGCTTTATTGCATGCTTGACTTTACCGTTTGATTGACTTTGCAACAAGTGGCCTCGGAGCATGGCCTTATTTTGGTAGACACTAAATATGAATTTGGGAAGGCAAATGATGAATCAATTCTATTGATTGATGAGGTCGAATGCTATCTTTGATACATAATGGATTTTCACATGCACTCACATGTTAACTTTAATAAGTATATAAATAGAAATGTGATTAAGTTTCTATGTTCCCAACTACAGGTCCATACTCCTGATTCAAGTAGATATTGGATTGCCAATTCTTACTTGGAGCACTTTCAAAATGGTCTTGGGCCTGAAAATGTTGATAAGGTGCTTTATATGCATCATAGTTTTCTTTCTTGATTGCATATCGCTAGTGTTTTATAGATGCTAAATAGCTTGCTAATATTCAATGATCCATTTTTAGGAGTTCTTGAGGCTGTGGTTCAAAAGTCACTGCAACCCTTATGAAGATGAGGTGATTTACACTTTCTACTGCTAATGAATTAGCTTGTAGCTTTTAAATATGCATCAAATCACATGGGTGGCTTTTATTTAGGTCCTCCCCGATGCTCCTGAAGATCTTGTTTGTGAACTGTCTGGGCGGTAAGTTCATGTTCTCTGAAATATGAATCAAGTTGTGGTTGATTTTTGAGTACACAACTGTTTGCCTGGATCACTTATGAGCATTGTTCAATTTTTCTCGACATGTACATTTTCTTATACGAGACTATAACGAAATCAAAGTTCGAGGTGCAATCGACCGAGGTAATACATAAACCAATATTTTTTAATGTACATAATCTAATGCAAATAATACTAATATATCTATCTTGTAGGAGGTGATACACGAAAGAATTTCACGAAATGTTGCATCTCCACTATCATCCTAAAAGTAGCCCTGGAATTTTAGGAGTTCACTTTAGCACTGTATTTTTTAAGTATCCCACTATATATTAAATAATCTACAAGAAAATAAGTTTTTAATTTTCTAAATGACATAACCTAATAAAAGAGCTGTGTTTTGAAAGCAGGATTAAATGAGTTCATGTATTTTAGCTGGTGACAACACTCTAATAATGAAATATTTACAAACACGTCACCATATGAAAAAGAGACAATCGACCATATTCGGCAACTTTGGGCTCAAATATTTTTGCAAATGGTTGAAAATCAAAAGGTTGAGGAGCAAAATCTACAAGATCAAATGCAAATGGTTGAAGAGGATAAGGACGTAGAAATGTTGCCAAAACAAAAGCCAAAGAAGAAGAAGAAAACTTATATATGAAGAAAGTGTTATGACTTAGTTAAAATATAATTTTTATGTGAATGATTTTATAGTACTTGAAATATTATGACTGCACATGATTTTGTATACTTTTTGGTTAATATTACAAATATTTTGACTTAGTTAAAATATGATTTTTATGTGTATGATTTTGTAGTATTTGCAATATTATGACTGAAAATGAAATGTAACTAAATGGTGTATATGAAATAGGGTGTAAATAGATATAATTGTTCATTCATAAATGGCGTATTTACACCCGATTTTTATTAAAATAGGGTGTAATTAAGAACATATCTACACCCGATTTTTATTAAAATATGGTGTAATTAAAACGTAATTAAACCCAATTACACCCGATTTTTATTAAAATAGGGTGTAATTAAAACGTAATTACGCCCAATTTTACACCCGATTTTTATTAAAACAGGGTGTAATTACGCCAAATTACACCCGATTTTAATTAAAACAGGGTGTAAATATAAACGTAATTACGCCCAATTACACCCGATTTTTATTAAAACAGGGTGTAATTAAAAACGTAATTATGCCCAATTACACCCGATTTTTATTAAAACAGGGTGTATTTAAAAACGTAATTACGCCCAATTACACCCGATTTTTGTTAAAATAGGGTGTAACACAGAATGTATTTACACCCGATATTTTTAAAATAGGGAGTAATTACGAACATATTTACACCCGTTTTAAACGGGTGTAAATTCGTTAGACATTTCTCACCCTGTGGATATACACCCGATTTTTATTAAAAATAATGGGTGTAAATTTAATAAAAAACGGGTGTAAATTAACATTTTTGTACTAGTGTTACCTGGCAGTTTGAATAGATAAACCAAACAAACAAGAGAATGGGACAATTGTTTTCGCATATACAAATCAAAACCTTGCTTTTTCAAAGATACAAAACACATGTTTTTCTGCATAAGCAATAAATAAAATGGAAATGAGCATATGGCTAACATGGCCACATATTCAAGATATAACCTCCAAAAGGAAAAACAATTAATCAATAGTGAAGTAATAATAACTCTCCTTGGAAATTTTTGAATTGAGTAGGATTTCAACACATATGCATTGAGCAGTTGACAAATGATAACATATGGAGCCAAACCAACAAGTGGAGGAAGCAAAGAAAATTATACATATAATGAGAACTATGAAGTCAAGACTCTCCATCCAATGTGTTTTAATGAAGACAAATTACAAGTCAAATAATGATGTCAAAAAGTAAGGAAAAAACTTCAAGAACAACGTATCAATTCAAGTCTCCAAGTCTTATCATGAGCATAAACTAGCACCAAATTATTCAAGATTAAAGTTGAAGACTAAGCATGAATCTTAATTGATAAAGGTACAAGCATGCAATTATATTAATAATTTTAGTGCTCAAATTATTCTCCAAAAAATCACTTGCATGGATTGCTCATTTGTGTTCAAAATTACTTTAAAATATATTTTTTTTTATCAAATTTGAACCATGTTAAATCACTTTCAAATATAGTTTTTTTTTATCTTGTTTGAACCATGTTAAATCCCTTTCAAATATAATCTATTGACTTGGATAAATCAATAGATGTTGCATTAGGTTGGTTCAAATAATTAAAAAAAATTTCAATTTTTTCAAACATGCAGTTTTTGGTAAATTGTAGTATTTTGACCTGCCGTAACAACACAAAAACCGCTACAATTTACAACATTCTGAAACAGTATTTTTAAATTTGAAATTTGAAAAATGCTGTGAACTTGTTATGTCAAGTGACCGTTTTAACTGACTTAAGAAGTACTGTATAGAATTTAAAATTATGTTTTTTTTTCATTAACCATTGTTATTATAAACTATTGCAAACCTTCATGAAAATGTCTCAAACTTTACCATGTTTCATAGAAGTGTTGTGCACTTATAAATACATGAAATTTCAAATTAAAAATCACCTTTTACATTGCAATTTAACATCATATTATTTACTCAAAATTTCAAACAAGTGTTTTGTTCTTAATATTTCATTAAGAATTTTCTACATGTATGTTCATAACATTCCATAAAGTTCATATCATTCTCATAAACACTTCAGCACTATATTGTCATTATAAATTGCTTGTTTAGAAGAGAAGGTCAATCCTAGTGATTGATATATATATATATATATATATATATATATATATATATATATATATATATATATATATATATATATATATATATATATATATATATATATATATATATATATAAACTTTATTTACACAAATAATTTATAGATTTGGTTGTAATTCCTAGTTGTCCAAAATTGTTGGAAACAAGAGAGTAGAAAGGAAGAATTATTTTTTTGTTCTACTTGTTTGGTTGTACCTTGCTATCCAGGATTGTTGGAAGCAAGAGGTTGAAAGTGAGAGGATTGTTCTTATTTAAACTTGGTTGATCTAACATGATTGTTCTTAGTGGTGTTGTTGTTAGAAGATTGTAGGAGAAGTCTTGGGTTTAGGCTTGTACAAATACATAACAATAGTTAAATCTCTTACTGCGTAAGAGGACAAGAGTACTCTCGGATTGTGAGTGGAACCAGGATATATTCTTGTGTCGTTTATTTTTCTGCACTTTATTGGTTTCATAATTTCACCATAAACCACAAAAATAATCACCATCATTACATAAAACCAGAAAATTTTAAAGTACCTAATTCACCTCCCTCTTAGGCGCAATCTGAACTTACAATTGGCATCAAAGCAGGTTCTAGGTAACCTGTTCCTAAAAGATCCAGATGGCTTCCGCAAATCAAAATCCAGTTTTTAGAGATGGTGGTAGCAATAACAAGCCTCCATTATTTTGTGGAGAATACTTTGATTTTTGGAAAATTCAGATGAAGGCTCACTTAGAAGTACAAGGAGAAAAATTATGGAAAGCCGTCCAAAATGGGCCCTTTGTTCCTACAACTGTTGTCGATGGTTTTGAATCAACAAAGCCTAATGGTTCATGGAATGAAGATGATAAAAAGGCAATCAATCTTCTTCAAGGTGCACTTAGCATGGAGGAGTTTTTTCATGTTTCAACATGTACAATGGCAAAAGAAATATGGGATACTCTAGTAGAAACTCATGAAGGAACCATTGAAGTTAAGAGGTCTCGATTAAATACATTGAGTCAAGAATACGAGTTATTTAGAGTGCAACCTAGAGAACCCATCCTCGACTTACAAAAAAGATTCGTGCACTTAGTAAATCACTTGAAAGCAGTTGGTATGACTCTTACTACTGAGGAAATCAATCTTAAATTGATTAGATCCTTAACCAGGGAATGACAACCAAAAGTGACGGCAATATCCGAGAAGAAAACTCTATCAAGAATGAATTCTGCAACATTATTCAGAAAACTTCAAGAATATGAAACGCAACTCAAAAGTCTCGAAACACATCAAATTCAAGTAAAAGATTCAAAGGACTTTTCCTTAAATACGAGAGTCAAACATCATGATAGAAATCAAGAAGAATCCATTAGTGAAGAAGATGTTGATTTTATCAAGAAATTTGAAAATTTTCTAAGAAAAGAAAGGAAAAAGGATACCATTAAAGGGGAAGCACCAACAAGGAAGGTTAAATGCATTGAATGTGGATAAAAAGGACATGTCAAAATTGAATGCCCTACACTTGAAAATAAGAATAAATATTTCAAGAGAAATAAGGACAAAAGGCCAAAGAAATCATATGTAGCATGAGATGACAATGAAGTTAGTTTATCTTCCGATTCCAAAAGCAAATAATGTGCAAATCTAGTATTGATGGCTTCATATCATTTGGATGATGAAGAATATAAGGTTAGTAATGAATCTTCTCTTTATAATAATGATGCACAAGGTGCCATAAATGAACTTTTGAATGAATGCAAAATTCAGTACAAAACTATATCATCTTAAAAGAACAAATTTCGTCTCTAGAAGAAAAAGTTGAGACAATGGAAAAAGATTTCAATAATGAAAAAAATAGATGATTAATGATCAAAAACAAAATGTTGTATGCAATAAATGTGTATCACTTTCTTTTCAAATTGTCCAATTAAAGAGAGTTCTTGAAAGGTATGAAAAAGGACAAATTGGGTTGGAAGGTGTCCTTAGTGAACAAAGATATTCCAATGATAAAAATGGGCTTGGTTATTCAAAGTTTTCAAGACCAAGTTCTAACAAAACTATATTTGTTAAGGCTAGTGGTCAAACAACCCGAGAGAAAGTGAAGAAGCCTAAAGTGGTTCATCATGATCCTAAAAGGAAAAGATTTGTTAAAAAGAAATCTTATGTTCCAAGATATCAAAGCAACTTTGTACCTACTTGCTTTTATTGTGGTATTTTTGACCTCACACCTTATCTTTATAATTATATATTAAGTTTGTGTGTTATCTTTTGTTTTTATTATCATACATGCTGTCTTTTATCTTTCATCTTCTTTCCCATTCCTTTTTGCTAATGACAAAGGGGGAGAAGAATTATATATTCATGTATGTGAGTATGTTTCTCTAACAAATTATAGAAAGCAAAAAACAAACTCAAGCAAAGCATCATTCAAAAATCAAGGGGGAGCTTTGACTTAGGGGGAGATTGTAATGTTAAAAAAAACATCATTCTATCAATTTCAAGCAAATTTTGTCATCATCAAAAAGGGGGAGAATGTGAAGACAATCTTTCTACAACTTTGTTTTGATGAAGACAAGATCTCAATTGCAAAATGAATGGATCAATACATATGAAAGCACAAGATACAAGTATTCCAAAAGGAGCTTAAACTTTATTGATCAAAGATATTAAGGTATATGGCATACAAGTCTCTTAATGTATAAACAAGTATTTTCAAACATCCATACATGTCCCATAAACTTTACAAAACATTAGAAACTCTTTCAAACCTTTAAAAATATGTTTTTGGAGTTTTTTACATATGGGAACCGAGTTCCAGTTTGGAGGAACCGGTTCCCAAAACCCCTTGCCACATTATTTTGCGCTCCTCATGTCCAGGAACCGAGTTCCACATTCTGGGAACCCGTTCCCCAGTTCATTTTTTCAAATTTTTAGAACGTTGCACATAGGGAACCAGTTCCCACGTGAAAATTTTAAAAATTATGAATTTCTTCATTTCTTCAAATGGTACCTCTTCACCTTTTATCCTTGCATCCTTCCATACATAATAACCTTTTGTAGGGGTGTCTTAGAGGCTATATAATTCAGATTTTCAGAATTTGTTCTTTACCTCTTTCATTCATATAATTTAAACAATTCAAGTGTCCATATCTTTCACAAAAATTACCAAGTGTCTATACTTCATTTTAATTGAAACTTTGTGCATATATCCTTCACTCAAATTACCAAAGTTTCATATCATACATCCATTGAACACTTGTTTATCATTAAAGGAATTGTGTGCTTGAAAGGGAAGATCAATCAAGTGATTGTTATTTTATTCATCTTCAAAAATTCTTGTAAAAATTCAAACATATTGTTGCTTACTTATTTTCCAGGAATTTTGGAATTAAGTGTGTGCATTGAAGAGGATTTTTCTTCTTGCACTTAGTGTTAAAGATCTTAAAGGTTTTAAGAGCCTTTGATCTTTCTATAGGTTAGATAGTAAAGCATCACATTTGATGTGGATAGGCTTGTACAATCATTCTAACTATAGTGAAATCTCTTTCTTGTGAAAGGGGACTGGAGTACTCTCGGATTGTGAGGGGAACCAGTATATATCGTTGTGTCGTTTATCTTTCCGCATTTATTTTCTTTATCCTCATTCAACCAAATCAGAAAAATAAGTACATACATACCTCTAATAACCAGAAAAATTTTAAGAACCTAATTCACCCACCTCTTAGGCGCATTTCATACTTACACGTGCTTCTTACATCATACATAAAATGCTCAAGTTATAAAACAACAAGATACATAACACATTCGAGAGAAATTAAACAACGTCTTCATCATAGTTCTCAAACTTCATCTTCATTATTGCAGCGGTAATTAAAACATCATCTCATGTTCAACATCTTAAATAAAACATCATAATCCATCATGAAAATCAAATTAAAAAAACTATTCTCTAAAATCTTCGCAAGAAACAACCAAATTCAATCAAATAAAACAAGCGTTCTTTTCCTTCCAGGTGTTACGTATCAGAGCATGACACCGACTCGACACGCACAACTTCCTACCTCGCATATTGCGGATCACCTGCACGTTACCCACATAGAGGTAACATTCAAACAGAAGGGGTAAGATATCAACAACAATATAATGAAAGACATAATCATAAGTAAATGACATGTATCTTGTAACACCCATTTTCTAACCCCAAAATATATCATTCAATCACACAGAGTAAGCATGCATAAAGGAAAAAGGGCGTCACATGTTATTTTCATCACAAATGAAAACCTAAAACAAAGCGTTCAATATTCTTAATATGCAAGGATCATATTGTAACACAATGTAAATCTCATGCTTTCATACATTATGCATAAACGCTTGCGGAAAAACAATTGGATTGCTATTAAAAGATTCAATGAATATATCCCATACTATATTCATCTACCAAATTCAAATTAACATTCAAATCCACATACTAATTTGAAATCCACAATCTTGGCCACATAGCCTTAAACAACATATCCGAGATCTCAAACAAATACATCCGAATATCCAACAAAACATAGGAAATAGCAATATCCAAACATAAGCATAAGTCTAAAGAAAATCCCCCCAAGTGTTACATGATCAGAGCATATGACTCGCTACCTAACCCAATAACAAACTCAGGAGCTCCTCGGCTAGATCCTCGGACAAGCTACTACTCGTCGGAACCTGCACGTTATCAACGAAGGATAACATTCAAACAGAAGGGTGAGAATTCAACTTCTTATAGAAAACATAATAATGGGAAATGCAACATAAACAAGCTTACATTTCACAATTCATCACTCTTCATAAAAACATGCTTTTATAACCATACATCAAAGTTAACATGTTTCATCATTAAATCACCAAGTTCCATCATTCAAGTAATTATATCTAATTACTAATTCAACAATTATATTCCATTAAGGAAATGCCATCTAGTATACAACTATCACATAAAATCCACATTATGCATCACTCATCACATAATCAATCCAAGTTAATCATATTGCAAAATCACACAAAACATAATTCACACCGACACGTACGACTCAAGTGTGACTCTATGCAATATGCATGTGGATCCCATCCGTTATCATTTCCGGTCATGCCGATTGTCTTTCCTCTATAGACTAGATAACCACCTCAAAAGCCTCATTCCGCATTAAGCTTTCAAATCTCATTCGGTTTTAGATTTGGGACAAGTAAATAACCTTCGCGAGATTACCCAGCATTGCCACTTTCAAAGACTCATGCTTGTGTACGCGTGCAACAAAACAAGACTCATGCATTTAAGACGATCTCTCTATCTCTTAAACTACACAATCACATCTTTACAACTTTGCACAACATTACACAACATGAAATTCAATCCAATACTAAACATCAATTAGCATTTAGCAATCAATCACATAATTCGCGACATTAACATCTCATACGGCATTCATGAACAATGATCACACAAGATTCATCCATAACATACACACATAGGTAAATGTTATTCCCAATTATCATCATAATTAATCAAACAAGTTCCAATCCATTCTATTCTATCATATAGACAATTATTTAAGCTTCATTATGCTTCAAACAACACCTAAAAAGGAGTTACGGATCAAAAGTTATGCTAATTCTAAGTTACAAACATTTTTCCAAAATACACAGTGGAACTCGGTTCCTCCCTATGTGGGAACCGGGTTCTGACTTCTTAAAATGCTCGTTTCTGGTTTTTACTATGGGAAACCGGGTTGGCACGTATGGGAACCGGTTCCCACGTAACAGTAGCATAAAAATCAATAGTTTTGACAGCAAAACACATTTCAAATCATACCCAATCCAACCCAAACGAACATAAGCATTTAGAATCATCAAATCAACTAATTAAACACCCAATTCATGCAACAATAACATCATTTATCACCACATAACAACATAACAACAAGAGATTCATAAAATGAGCAAAAGTTACATAAACCCTAACATTTCCAAAACTATAAATTGAAAGATGAAGAGATAATCACAACAAAACACATTATCCAATCATATAGTCTATAAGAACTTGGATTCAAACCCTTACCTCTAACTCTTAATCCACCCTCTTCAAGAATCTACAAATTCCTTCTCCTCCTCTTCTATGAGCTTCTTCTCTTCTTTCTATCTTTTTCCTCTATTCCTTCTAATTTGGTTATGACATAACATTCTCTCCTAATTCTCATTATTTCATTGGGCCTAACCCACCTAATACTCTTTCTCACTCAACTAAGCCCATTTAACTAATTTCTAATAAAATTCTACCATTTATTAATTAGCTAAATAACATATCACCACCCAATTAAATAATTATCACTCAAACAATAATTAAATAAAACACATAAAAAATTATCAAATATCAAATAATCCTAATTATTTAAATCTAATAAAAATAGGGCGTTACAACTCTCCCCCACTTAAAAAGATTTTCGGCCTCGAAAATTACCTCAAACAAACAACTCCGAATACGATTCCCTCATCTTATCCTCGAGTTCCCAAGTGATATTGCCATTGGCCACTCCACCCCATATCACTTTTACCAAAGAAATCTCCTTACCACAAAGCTTCTTCACCTCTCGATCTTCTATTCGCATAGGTGATGTGTCAACCGTCAAATTACCTCTCACTTGAACATCATCTAATTGAACAACATGCGATGGATCCGCAATGTACCTCCTCAATTGAGACACATGGAACACATCATGAAGATTAGAAAGAGATGGTGGCAATGCAATCCGATATGCCACTTCACCTACTCTCTCCAAAATCTGATAAGGACCAATGAAACGCGGTGTCAACTTACGCGACTTCAATGCTCTACCAACACCGGTCATAGGAGTAACCCTCAAAAACACATGATCATCCTTCTCAAACTCAAGAGACTTCCTCCTCTTATCATGATAACTCTTATGACGACTTTAAGAAGCCTTCATCTTCTCTTGAATCATCTTAATCTTATTCGTAGTCTCTTGAATTAACTCGGGTCCAACCACAACACTCTCTCCCGATTCATACCAACACAAAGGAGTCATACACCTTCTACCATAAAGAGCCTCAAAAGGTGCCATTCCAATACTCGAATGGAAACTGTTGTTATAAGTAAACTCAATCAAAGGTAAGAAACTATCCCAATTTGCTCCTTGTTCCAAAACACAAGACCTCAAAAGATCTTCAAGCGACTGAATAGTCCTCTCCGATTGACCATCGGTTTGCGGGTGATACGCCGAACTCAAACGCAACTTCGTACCCAAGGCACTTTGCAAACCCTCCCAAAATCTAGAAGTGAACCTTGGATCTCTATCCGAAACGATACTTGACGGAATACCATGCAAACACACAATCTTCTCAATGTACAACTTAGCAAGTCTTTCCATCGAATAGTCCATCCTCATCGGAATAAAATGAGCACATTTCGTCAATCCATCCACAACGACCCAAATTGCCTCACAATTACTCGACGTTCTCGGCAAACACGAAACAAAATCCATAGAGATACTATCCCACTTCCACTCGGGAATAGATAATGGTTGCATCAAACCAGACGGTTTTTGATGTTCAATCTTTGACTTTTGACAAGTCAGACATGAATAAACAAACTCCGCTATATCCTTCTTCATACCTTGCCACCAAAACAATTTCCTCAAATCTTGATACATTTTAGTAGCACCGGGATGAATGCTCAAACCACTTCTATGCCCTTCCTCAAGAATTCTTTTTCTCAAATCCGCAACATCCGGAATACAAACTCGATCACGATATCTCATAACACCATTCTCGTCAATTCGAAAATCACCACCTTTACCTTGATCTATCAATGTCATAATGTCCACCAATTTCAAATCCGACTTTTGACCTTCTCTAATCTCATCAAGAATACCACTCGTAAGCTTTAACATACCAAGCTTAACACACGTAGTCGTCGCTTCACAGACCAAACTCAAATCTCTAA
Source organism: Vicia villosa (assembly GCF_029867415.1). Lineage (NCBI taxonomy): Eukaryota > Viridiplantae > Streptophyta > Magnoliopsida > Fabales > Fabaceae > Vicia > Vicia villosa. Next base: position 52,772,953 of record NC_081181.1, on the reverse strand, counting down.
ATTGTTCCAACAATTCCAATTCTTGAATCATCAACATAGACATATGCAATGATTTCCTACTCAATGCATCGGCTACAACATTCGCTTTTCCAGGATGGTAGTTTAAACTAAAATCACAATCCTTCAAGAATTCCAACCATCTTCGTTGCCTCATATTCAACTCTTTCTGATCAAACAAATACTTCAAGCTCTTGTGATCACTATACACATCAAATCTTGATCCAAACAAATAATGCCTCCAAAGTTTCAAAACAAACACAACGGCGGCCAACTCTAAATCATGCGCCGGATAATTCCTCTCATGAATTTTAAGTTGCCTTGAAGCATAAGCTACCACTTGCCCTTTTTGCATCAAAACGCCTCCCAAATCTAACAATGAAGCATCACAATACACAACAAACGGTTCCAACGGATCCGGCAAAATCAAAATAGGAGCAGAAGTCAACCTTCTCTTAAGCTCTTGAAAATTCGCTTCACATTGCGAAGTCCAAATAAAAGCTTGACCCTTCCTAGTTAACAATGTCAACGGCAAAGATAACATAGAAAATCCCTCAATGAACTTCCTATAATAACCGACCAAACAAAGAAAACTTCTAATCTCAGAAATAGACTTAGGAGCTTCCCATTGAGATATAGCTTCAATCTTCGACGGGTCAACATAAATACCTCCACTAGAGATCACATGGCCAAGAAAACTCACTTCCTTTAACCAAAATTCGCACTTAGAAAGCTTAGTGATAAGTGTCAAAATGTCGATATTTTGAGTATATATTTGTGGCACTTATCGATTCTATTCTTATGATTTTTGTAATAAAATCCTAACTTTTGTGTAAATATGTGCATACTTGTGTTTTGGATTCATTTTTATACCAATTAATAGTTTTCCATTCATTTTATAGGTATTCATGCATATTTGGAGCATTGAGTAATAAAGGCCAAAGGCTAAGCTTCAAGAATGCAAATTCTACCAATTCATCAAAGAATAAGGCTCAAAATAAGGATGATAAAAATCATCATTTTGGTTTCCATTCATTCATTATTGGATAGAGCATTGAATAAGCTTTCCAACGCTTCGAACCGGGCGCAATTCGGAGTTACGGTTCTCAACTTATGGCGAAAACAAGATTTCACTTTTGCTGTCAGTCCGCTGAGCGGAGCTCCAGCGGAGCAAATCAGAGTCCAGATGCAATTTTGAGTCCGCTGAGCGGAGGGGGTCCGCTAAGCGGACCTGCTAAGACAGCAACTCGTTAAAAAGGGCAAAAATTACATTTTTAGGTTATGGGTTGGGTATTTTTGAGTCCCAACACCATCAACTTCATTCTTAGATCAAAATTTGCTTAGAAAACAACTTCGGAGGTTGCATACGGATGATCGGGGGTGGATTGAGCGTCGAACAGAGCTGACAAACCGGGAGATCTTCAGTTCATTTCTCTTCTTCTTTGTGTATTTCTCTTTGGTTGGGTTTTGTTTGTATATTTACTTGAATCTTATGTATATTTACCGATTATAATGTTATATTTAACTTGCTTTACGAATCTGTGTTGATGTTATCCTGGATTTTTGCTCTATGCTGGGGATTTGGGGTGCTTTAGAGATAAACTTCTTGAATCCTTATCTAGGATGATTATCTGTTGGTTCTGAACTCTAGAGATAGATTTAGAGCTAGCATTCACTGTGGGTATCTGTACGTAATGCTTTCGTGTTTGAGCGGCGCGCGAGAGATCGCCGACGCGAGAATATGGATGTTCTCGCGACTTCGCGTTAGAGATGACCTTAGTTGTGAGATGATCTCGTTTGTGCTCCAGAGATGGACGCTTATGTAAGAGATATGTGATGACATATATGAGTATCGTAGGTTGAGTATAATGGGTTGGTAAGTGTACGTTTGTGAAGAGTGAATATATTTACATTCCTGATAAGTTATTTCTCTTCTAAGAATGTGTTTATTCTTTTCCTGTCTATATCTTTGTTTACTTTTTGCTCATTCAATCCCGAGCTCGAAACCATAGAAACTGTCAATGGCATCTCTCCATCTCTGTGGATGATAATTCCCGGATCAATATTTCCAAATCTTTTTTTGTTGCTTGCCCTATGCTAGCTTCAACAAAATGGCGCCGTTGCCGGGGATGGTTGTGAATTGCATTGCAATAGTTTTCGTTGTTTTGAGCTTTGTATATAACGTATATATTCTATAGTTTCACGTGTATATATTTACTTGTACATGTTTACTTGTTTATGTTCACCATATAAGTCTACTTGTATATGTTTGCATACAAGTATACTTTTATTGGTGAATGTTGGTGAAACACGTTGAGATCGGACCAGTTCGTTATTCAAAATCTTCACTTTTCAACTTGTGAATCCAACATTCACCAACTTTTCTCTTTTTGTATGATAATAGTTGTTTGTGTTCCATACTTGTGCATGTGTTGGTTTGTGTACATAATTGTATACTTGCGTTTTCTTTTATGTTCGTATAATTGTTGTATATATTTGTACCCGTAACGTTTGTTAAGTGGTTGGTTAGGACACTTTCTTTAGGCTTGTGCGGTGAGACGTCACCATGGCATGACGGGAGGAAGCTACTTTCCAAACACCGAAACAATAAAGACGTCGAGCTAACGACGTAAAACAAGCGCTTATTGGGAGGCACCCCAACGGTTGTAAATATTGTTTATATTTCTGTTTATGAGGTATTTAGGTGAAATGGTGATTGATTGGAACAACTGTTGGTGTTCTGATTTTTCTGTCATCCGCTAAGCGAGCCTAGCTTCGCTAAGTGATGACAGTAAAATTTTGTTTTCTTGCTTTGTACCAGTAGGGTTCCTATTCCACTTGGTTCACTCCTTTTTCCCACTTTCACCAAGGCTAATTAATAGTAGATACTAGTTTTATTTTTCTAATCCTTGTATTGGTTGTTTGTACTCGAATTTTGTCGGTGATTCGACGATTTTTGAGGTGATTTTCCAAAGCTTGAGTGTTTCAACTTGCGAATGTATGGTAGGATATTATTTTTAAAGTCGTATCATTCAAGGTACTCATTTATCGCTTTCTATAGCATGACATGTTTAGGAAACTTTTCATTTGTACAATTACCATACGATTCATTCTTTTGCATTACTTGCTTGTTGATTGAATCACTTTAGTTCCCAAACCATAAATGTGAGGAAGCTTTTCTTTGTTCATATATGCTGGAGGCCACAATCTTTGTTTTAACTGGATTTTATTATGCTTAATCTTTTGTTTATGTTGATTTTATGAAAGCATAAAAAGGATCAAGGCATTTTATTTCATTCTGAGCACAACCACCATAACCAAATAGTAAATTCACCTTGTGAGTGTATGATCATTTGTTAACCCTTTTGAGCCTTTTTGTCAATGTCCATGTTGTTTTTGCTAAATGCTTATCTTTGAGTGTTTAGTTCTAATTTTTGCATGGATGATTGATTCTTTGTTTTCTTGAACCCTCAACCATGATTTTTGGTATGAATTTTTACCTTGCCTTAGAAAGTAGGGAGTATTCATATGATGGTGTGGTTGAATTCAAGTTGGGGAGAGAAATGGTTGTGTACTTATTTGGTTGTTGCTATGAGGTTGAAAAGAAAGAAAAAGAAAAAAAAAAGTGAAAAGAAAAGAAAAAAGCAAAAAAGTTTTGAAAAAGAAAAAGAAAAGAGAAGCGAATAATTGTGCTAATAAGTATTGTGATTGGTTTGAGAAACTTGTGGTTAAAGAAGAAGTTTGATCGGAATTGTGTTGTTTGAATCTTTGGTGGATTGATCACTCCCTTAGGTTTAGGCAAGTTTTTGTTTCGATTAGCCTTAGGACTTATCCCTTGTTTGTTAACCAAGCCACATTACAACCTTGAAAAGTCCTTGTGATTCTTGCTTTTGTATCTTCAATGTGATTTTTGGATGAATGCATAATTTAATCTTTTGTTTGCAAGATTGTTGGATGAGTGTTAAAAGTCCTTCACCTTTGTGTGTTCTTCATCCATTGATGAAATTTTGCTAGGTGTGATTTATGAGATAGCATGTATTGGTTTAGAATGTTTTGCATGATTTTTGTACTTAGGATTAGTTTCATTTATATGTTGTCGTTGTAGTATAGTGGTAAGTATTTACTTTGTTTATACGTTTTTGTATTGAGCCATACATTTGTTTTTGGTTTTCAAAAGTTGTTGATTCACAATTCTTTGGTTTATTACTTTCAATTCTTTGATTTATTTGACATTGTTTGAGGACAAACAAAGTTTCAAGTTGGGGAGAGTTTGATAAGTGTCAAAATGTCGATATTTTGAGTATATATTTGTGGCACTTATCGATTCTATTCTTATGATTTTTGTAATAAAATCCTAACTTTTGTGTAAATATGTGCATACTTGTGTTTTTGATTCATTTTTATACCAATTAATAGTTTTCCATTCATTTTATAGGTATTCATGCATATTTGGAGCATTGAGTAATAAAGGCCAAAGGCTAAGCTTCAAGAATGCAAATTCTACCAATTCATCAAAGAATAAGGCTCAAAATAAGGATGATAAAAATCATCATTTTGGTTTCCATTCATTCATTATTGGATAGAGCATTGAATAAGCTTTCCAACGCTTTGAACCGGGCGCAATTCGGAGTTACGGTTCTCAACTTATGGCGAAAACAAGATTTCACTTTTGCTGTCAGTCCGCTGAGCGGAGGGGGTCCGCTGAGCGGAGCTCCAGCGGAGCAAATCAGAGTCCAGATGCAATTTTGAGTCCGCTGAGCGGAGGGGGTCCGCTAAGCGGACCTGCTAAGACAGCAGCTCGTTAAAAAGGGCAAAAATCACATTTTTAGGTTATGGGTTGGGTATTTTTGAGTCCCAACACCATCAACTTCATTCTTAGATCAAAATTGGCTTAGAAAACAACTTCGGTGGTTGCATACGGATGATCGGGGGTGGATTGAGCGTCGAACGGAGCTGACAAACTGGGAGATCTTCGGTTCATTTCTCTTCTTCTTTGTGTATTTCTCTTTGGTTGGGTTTTGTTTGTATATTTACTTGAATCTTATGTATATTTACCGATTATAATGTTATATTTAACTTGCTTTACGAATCTGTGTTGATGTTATCCTGGATTTTTGCTCTATGCTGGGGATTTGGGGTGCTTTAGAGATAAACTTCTTGAATCCTTATCTAGGATGATTATCTGTTGGTTCTGAACTCTAGAGATAGATTTAGAGCTAGCATTCACTGTGGGTATCTGTACGTAATGCTTTCGTGTTTGAGCGGCGCGCGAGAGATCGCCGACGCGAGAATATGGATGTTCTCGCGACTTCGCGTTAGAGATAACCTTAGTTGTGAGATGATCTCGTTTGTGCTCCAGAGATGGACGCTTATGTAAGAGATATGTGATGACATATATGAGTATCGTAGGTTGAGTATAATGGGTTGGTAAGTGTACGTTTGTGAAGAGTGAATATATTTACATTCCTGATAAGTTATTTCTCTTCTAAGAATGTGTTTATTCTTTTCCTGTCTATATCTTTGTTTACTTTTTGCTCATTCAATCCCGAGCTCGAAACCATAGAAACTGTCAATGGCATCTCTCCATCTCTGTGGATGATAATTCCCGGATCAATATTTCCAAATCTTTTTTTGTTGCTTGCCCTATGCTAGCTTCAACAAAATGGCGCCGTTGCCGGGGATGGTTGTGAATTGCATCGCAATAGTTTTCGTTGTTTTGAGCTTTGTATATAACGTATATATTCTATAGTTTCACGTGTATATATTTACTTGTACATGTTTACTTGTTTATGTTCACCATATAAGTCTACTTGTATATGTTTGCATACAAGTATACTTTTATTGGTGAATGTTGGTGAAACACGTTGAGATCGGACCAGTTCGTTATTCAAAATCTTCACTTTTCAACTTGTGAATCCAACATTCACCAACTTTTCTCTTTTTGTATGATAATAGTTGTTTGTGTTCCATACTTGTGCATGTGTTGGTTTGTGTACATAATTGTATACTTGCGTTTTCTTTTATGTTCGTATAATTGTTGTATATATTTGTACCCGTAACGTTTGTTAAGTGGTTGGTTAGGACACTTTCTTTAGGCTTGTGCGGTGAGACGTCACCATGGCAAGACGGGAGGAAGCTACTTTCCAAACACCGAAACAATAAAGACGTCGAGCTAACGACGTAAAACAAGCGCTTATTGGGAGGCACCCCAACGGTTGTAAATATTGTTTATATTTCTGTTTATGAGGTATTTAGGTGAAATGGTGATTGATTGGAACAACTGTTGCTGTTCTGATTTTTCTGTCATCCGCTAAGCGAGCCTAGCTCCGCTAAGTGATGACAGTAAAATTTTGTTTTCTTGCTTTGTACCAGTAGGGTTCCTATTCCACTTGGTTCACTCCTTTTTCCCACTTTCACCAAGGCTAATTAATAGTAGATACTAGTTTTATTTTTCTAATCCTTGTATTGGTTGTTTGTACTCGAATTTTGTCGGTGATTCGACGATTTTTGAGGTGATTTTCCAAAGCTTGAGTGTCTCAACTTGCGAATGTATGGTAGGATATTGTTTTTAAAGTCGTATCATTCAAGGTACTCATTTATCGTTTTCTATAGCATGACATGTTTAGGAAACTTTTCATTTGTACAATTACCATACCATTCATTCTTTTGCATTACTTGCTTGTTGATTGAATCACTTTAGTTCCCAAACCATAAATGTGAGGAAGCTTTTCTTTGTTCATATATGCTGGAGGCCACAATCTTTGTTTTAACTGGATTTTATTATGCTTAATCTTTTGTTTATGTTGATTTTATGAAAGCATAAAAAGGATCAAGGCATTTTGTTTCATTCTGAGCACAACCACCATAACCAAATAGTAAATTCACCTTGTGAGTGTATGTTCATTTGTTAACCCTTTTGAGCCTTTTTGTCAATGTCCATGTTGTTTTTGCTAAATGCTTATCTTTGAGTGTTTAGTTCTAATTTTTGCATGGATGATTGATTCTTTGTTTTCTTGAACCCTCAACCATGATTTTTGGTATGAATTTTTACCTTGCCTTAGAAAGTAGGGAGTACTCATATGATGGTGTGGTTGAATTCAAGTTGGGGAGAGAAATGGTTGTGTACTTATTTGGTTGTTGCTATGAGGTTGAAAAGAAAGAAAAAGAAAAAAAAAAGTGAAAAGAAAAGAAAAAAGCAAAAAAGTTTTGAAAAAGAAAAAGAAAAGAGAAGCGAATAATTGTGCTAATAAGTATTGTGATTGGTTTGAGAAACTTGTGGTTAAAGAAGAAGTTTGATCGGAATTGTGTTGTTTGAATCTTTGGTGGATTGATCACTCCCTTAGGTTTAGGCAAGTTTTTGTTTCGATTAGCCTTAGGACTTATCCCTTGTTTGTTAACCAAGCCACATTACAACCTTGAAAAGTCCTTGTGATTCTTGCTTTTGTATCTTCAATGTGATTTTTGGATGAATGCATAATTTAATCTTTTGTTTGCAAGATTGTTGGATGAGTGTTAAAAGTCCTTCACCTTTGTGTGTTCTTCATCCATTGATGAAATTTTGCTAGGTGTGATTTATGAGATAGCATGTATTGGTTTAGAATGTTTTGCATGATTTTTGTACTTAGGATTAGTTTCATTTATATGTTGTCGTTGTAGTATAGTGGTAAGTATTTACTTTATTTATACGTTTTTGTATTGAGCCATACATTTGTTTTTGGTTTTCAAAAGTTGTTGATTCACAATTCTTTGGTTTATTACTTTCAATTCTTTGATTTATTTGACATTGTTTGAGGACAAACAAAGTTTCAAGTTGGGGAGAGTTTGATAAGTGTCAAAATGTCGATATTTTGAGTATATATTTGTGGCACTTATCGATTCTATTCTTATGATTTTTGTAATAAAATCCTAACTTTTGTGTAAATATGTGCATACTTGTGTTTTTGATTCATTTTTATACCAATTAATAGTTTTCCATTCATTTTATAGGTATTCATGCATATTTGGAGCATTGAGTAATAAAGGCCAAAGGCTAAGCTTCAAGAATGCAAATTCTACCAATTCATCAAAGAATAAGGCTCAAAATAAGGATGATAAAAATCATCATTTTGGTTTCCATTCATTCATTATTGGATAGAGCATTGAATAAGCTTTCCAACGCTTCGAACCGGGCGCAATTCGGAGTTACAGTTCTCAACTTATGGCGAAAACAAGATTTCACTTTTGCTGTCAGTCCGCTGAGCGGAAGGGGTCCGCTGAGCGGCGCTCCAGCGGAGCAAATCAGAGTCCAGATGCAATTTTGAGTCCGCTAAGCGGACATGCTAAGACAGCAGCTCGTTAAAAGGGACAAAAATCACATTTTTAGGTTATGGGTTGGGTATTTTTGAGTCCCAACACCATCAACTTCATTCTTAGATCAAAATTGGCTTAGAAAACAACTTCAGGGGTTGCATACGGATGATCGGGGGTGGATTGAGCATCGAACGGAGCTGACAAACCGGGAGATCTTCGGTTCATTTCTCTTCTTCTTTGTGTATTTCTCTTTGGTTGGGTTTTGTTTGTATATTTACTTGAATCTTATGTATATTTACCGATTATAATGTTATATTTAACTTGCTTTACGAATCTGTGTTGATGTTATCCTGGATTTTTGCTCTATGCTGGGGATTTGGGGTGCTTTAGAGATAAACTTCTTGAATCCTTATCTAGGATGATTATCTGTTGGTTCTGAACTCTAGAGATAGATTTAGAGCTAGCATTCACTGTGGGTATCTGTACATAATGCTTTCGTGTTTGAGCGGGGCGCGAGAGATCGTCGACGTGAGAATATGGATGTTCTCGCGACTTCGCGTTAGAGATAACCTTAGTTGTGAGATGATCTCGTTTGTTCTCCAGAGATGGACGCTTATGTGAGAGATACGTGATGACATAGATGAGTATCGCAGGTTGAGTATAATGGGTTGGTAAGTGTATGTTTGTGAAGAGTGAATATATTTACATTCCTGATAAGTTATTTCTCTTCTAAGAATGTGTTTATTCTTTTCCTGTCTATATCTTTGTTTACTTTTTGCTCATTCAATCCCGAGCTCGAAACCATAGAAACTGTTGAATGGCATCTCTCCATCTCTGTGGACGATAATTCCCGGATCAATATTTCCAAATCTTTTTTTGTTGCTTGCCCTATGCTAGCTTCAACACTTATCAAACAACCTCTTCTCTTTCAACACCGATAACACATTTCTCAAATGCTCAGCATGATCATTTTCACTCTTGGAATAGATCAAAATATCATCAATGAACACAACCACAAACTTATCCAGATAATCATGGAAAATCCTATTCATATACTCCATGAATACACCAGGTGCATTAGTCACACCAAACGGCATAACAGAATACTCATAATGACCATACCTCGTCCTAAAAGCAGTTTTCTAAATATCCTCCGCTTTGACACGAATCTGATGATACCCAGACCTCAAATCAATCTTGCTAAACACACAAGCTCCAACCAACTGATCCATCAAATCATCAATCCTCGGAAGTGGATACTTGTTCTTAATCGTCACTTTGTTCAATTGTCTATAATCGACACAAAGCCTCATAGAACCTTCCTTCTTCTTAACCAACAAAACAGGTGCACCCCACGGAGATACACTAGGACGAATAAACTTCTTCTCTAACAAATCCTCAAGTTGACTCTTCAATTCTTTCAACTCAGAAGCAGACATCCTATACGAAGCCATCAATACAGGACTAGTTCCAGGAACTAAATCAATCGAAAACTCAACTTCACGTTCCGGCGGTAAATCACTTACATCTTCAGGAAATACCTCCGCAAAATCACAAACTATTGGCAATTCCCCAATGGTTCTCTTCTCATGCACATCTAAGGTTGCCAATAACATAAACAATTCAGCCCCATCTTGAACAGATTCATCAACTTGCTTGGAAGACAAAAACAAATCTTCCTTAACACCAATCTCAGGAAAAATAACCGTCTTATCAAAACAGTTGATATACACACGATTAAATTCCAACCAATTCATACCCAAAATCACATCAAGTTGCTCTAACGGAAGACAAACTAAATCAATCCCAAAATCTCTACCAAAAATACTCAAAGGACAATTCAAACACACAAAAGAAGTAGAAACAGAACCCATAGCAGGTGTATCAATAACCCTACTTCTACGCATATCAGATAACACAAGATTCGATCTCTTAGCACAATCCAAAGAAATGAAATAATGTGCCGCAACGGTATCAATAATAGCAATCAAAGGTGTACCATTAATGAAGCACGTACCTTGGATTAGCCTATCATCGGTAGAAGCCTCCGCACCAGACAATGCAAATACTTTCCCTTTCGCTTGCTCCTTCTTCGGTTTGTCACACTTGGTACTAATGTGACCTTGCTTACCACAATTGTAGCAAGTCACTTTTGAACCACCTATACATTCATGAGACTTGTGACCCACCTTGCCACACTTGAAACACGTCGCATCAGACTGAGGACATTCAGAAATACGATGTCCCTCAACACCACACCTATAACACTTGACAGGAGTGTGAGATCCCCCCCCACTTCGTTTCTTGCCATTACCAGTTTTCTGCTTTCCTTTACCATCATACGGTTTCCCACGGAATTGACCTTTCTTCTCATTCATAGCCTTGTAGTGAGAAGCACTCTCCCTACTATCCTCATCATAAATCCGACTCTTATTAACCAACTCCGTAAAACGAGTAATCTGTTGATATCCAATCGCCTTCTTGATATCATGCCTCAAACCATTCACAAACTTCAAACACTTAGATCTCTCCGAATTCATAGTATTGTAGTGAGGACAATACTTGATAAGCTCTTGAAATCTAGCAGCATATACAACAACAGTACCATTCCCTTGCTTCAACTCAAGGAATTCTACCTCTTTCTTTCCACGGCAATCTTCTGGAAAATAGTTTTCCAAAAACGCATCGCGGAAAAGATCCCAAGTAACTTGAGTACCCTCCTCATAAAATCTCTGAGCCATATTGCCCCACCAATCTTTAACTTCCTTTTCCAGCATGTGAGTACCAAGCTGCACTCTCTGAGCATCGGTGCAATTCATGACTCAAAAGATTTTCTCAATCGCCTTCAACCAAGCTTGAGCTTTATCTGTCTCATGCTCTCCCTCAAAGGTAGGAGGATTGTTCCTCTGGAATCTCCCCAAAGCACGGTACTCATCATCATCTCCATTCCGGTTACCAGCATTCGCTTGAGGAATCTGACCAATGGAGCCAGCCAACATCCTCAACGCCTCAGCAATGGCATCACCATTCCTCCCAGCAACCATTGTCCTACGACAACCAACAACCAAAGCAAACAAAACAGTATCGATCGTGTCAGATACACAAATCAAATACAATAGGATTAGAAAACATTAACGACTATTGACCAACTGGTCGACCATGCTCTGATACCACTAATGTAACGCCCCTTTTCTAACTCCAAAATATATCATTCAATCACACAGAGTAAGCATGCATAAAGGAAAAAGGGCGTCACATGTTATTTTTATCACAAATGAAAACCTAAAACAAAGAATTCAATATTCTTAATATGTGTCATACCCCAATTTTTGACCTAAGATACCACCTCATATCATTGCATATGCATCATTTGCATCTCTAACAGATTGCATAGTTTGTGTTTGCTACTTGTGACTCAGCAGGGATTTAATCAAGAAATCACTCATCAGTACAAGCAACAATCAACTAGGGTTTTGTTCTCCCTTCATCTCAAATGAATCATCTTCATCAACAATCAACATTTGGTCCTCAAAGATTCACTTCAACAAGCTCAAAGGCTCTGAATCAACCAAATTAGGGTTTTGACTGAAGATAGCATACTCCTGACTTTTGCTCAGGATTTGACCTAATGACTTGGGACATGACCTCAAGACCCCAAGTACATCATTTTGACCTAATCCATTGGCTCATAACATCTCCTACACAAGGATTGATCAACAGTGAAATTTCAAATCATCAGATTAAGGTTTTGAACTATCAGGGACTGAAATCAGGGATCACATTTGGGAAACCCTAAAAATCCCCAGGAAGTCAATCAAAGGTTTCAATCATCCTTAAATAATCCCTATGACAACATCCAATGGAAATTACATCTCAATTCAAGATCCACAGTCATCAATTTCATCAGGTCGACAATTAGGGTTTTTGACCTAATTCACTGAACAACTGACTTTTTAATCAGGACATGGTGCCACAACTCAAACTATGATTCAATATCCTCCAATACCTCAATATGATCCATTCATACCATTCATTTGATGAGGATAGCCTGTTTCATTTGAAATCTCCAGAAACGCGATTCGTCTGAAAAAGTCAACTGTACAAGATCCCCATTGACTTTTGGGGAATTTTGGTCAACCATGACTTTTGAAGTTTTGAATCATCAATATATGATATATGAAGTCATTTGATCAAGAAAAATCAAGAAAATCAATCAAGAATCAAAAAGTCAAAAGTTTGACTTTTCATACTTAGAAAAATTTCTAAGTGTTTTTCATGGTTTTTTCCAAACTTTGGAAGGGAATTTCTCAAAATTTCACCTACAAACTGAAAAAAACTTCCAACATGAAAGTTGTAGATTTTGATCCAATGAACAACTTTGTCACATATAATTTTTTTCCAAAAGATCAACCATTTAAGAGATATGGAGCTTCAAAGTTAGTATCTTTTGAAAATTTCACTTAAAACCTCATTTTCTTCAAAGTTCATGGATCTTTTTCACCCACTTCCTTAAAGATCTTGAAGAAACTTTCAACTAGGGTTTTGAAGTGTGTAATATGAGCTTTCCAAAATGTCCAAGAGCATGAAAAAATTTGAAGTGTAGCTATGGTTTTGAATTTTAACATTAGTGAACTTTTCACTTGAAATTTCATGCCATTTTCACTAAGTTATGAGCCAATTTGCCAAATGATCCAAATAATGATGCATAGAGGCAATAATTGGAGATATTTTTCTGATTTGAGATCAGAATGGAAGAGGATAAGAAGCTTGAGTTTTAACCATGGTTTGGTCACTTTAACCATTTTGCATTAAATGTAAAAGATTCCTTTTTATCCCTTAAGCCAAATCACCAATTCTTGATCAACTTGCAAAGGTCTGAGTTCAGAACTCTTGGCCTATAAATAGAGATGCAAATCACTCTTCAAATCACACCAAAACCTCACAATTATAGGTTTTCTCTCTTCTTTCTTAGAATGCAAGTTTCTTAAGTTTCAAAGAGGTAGAAATGTCAACCTCCAAATCCTTGAAGCTATGGCCAAAATGATGATTCTAGCAAACCATAAACACCATATGGGATGTGTTTGAATCACTCATACACCCAAAAACACCTCAAAACTCAAAATCACTACCTCACTTCCATATTTGCATATATTGAACCTTATCATGCCAAAATCCATACCAAGCCATATCTGTCCAAACTAACACTTCCAACACCTCATATATGTCACATGTGAACTATCCCAACACTCATCATCAATCAAAAACTTCAGAATCACCAAGCTCGATTCATACTTGAAGCAACTGCAGATCGGGTTCCACCAACTGATCCAGATGTTTTCAATCCACTCCAAGCATCCAGACACCTTCCATATGGTCCATTGAAGCTATCCAGATCATCAAACAACTTCTGTAACACCTCTATTGCAGAATTCGAATCCCAGCTTGGCCGTTTTTGAAGGTAAGTGCTATGAACTTCAAACTCATACATACATGCATCATAAATGAAAAATTGAGTTGCTATCTTGTTTCTGCACTATCACTGATCAATAGCCCTCAATCAATTTCACAATTCATCAATTATACACAATTTCAGATTGAATCATAAGATTAGGGTTCTTCGTGTTCATCAGAAAACCAATGATCTTAGAGTGAAAATAAATGCAATTAAGTGATACCATTGTGTTCCTCGTCCAAAACCGAGCAAGATAGACTATCTACTTGATCAAAACAATCCAGTTTCAAAGATTTTCAAAAATCAGTTGAAGGTGTGTTCTTGGCGCGTTTTTTGGTTTGAAAAATTCAAATGTTTGTTTTCAAATATAATTAAATGGAAGCGTGTGAATAACAAGCTGCGCGCGCAGCTCAGTTGGCAAGTGTTTTGAGTTGTGAGAGAGAGGGCGTGGGTTCAAACCCTGGCAGGACCAAAACATTTTTTTTTGACACTATTTTCTTTCATTTTCTTTAACAACTTCACCAATTAATTTAACCAATCAAAATTCATTATTTTCACTTCATTTTTTGCATACTCTTTGTTTAATATACATATTTTATGAATACCAAAAAAAATCATCAAAAAAGATTTATTTAATACATTTTTAAATAGGTTTAAAATGACATGTTTTAAGTGTTTTTTAATACTTTAAAATATTGTTTTTCATTTGATTTTTAACCTAATCACTTGTAAATATTTTTTGTGATCAAACCCTAATCACTTAGGTCTTAATTAAGCATTAAAATGTGATTTTAACTTAATTAAGTTGACTTTTGTCAAATTCAAATTGTTTTAAAACAAACGATCATTCTTTTCGAAACAATAAACCATTTCTTTTTGAAACTATTGATTAAATCTTTTTAATTGATCAATTGATTTTCAAAACGATGTGGGGCCTCTCGAATATTAGAGAGTATAAGACCCACTCCTTTTTTCCTTTTTTACAGTTTTTCTTTATACAGAAAACTCTTTCAAAAAACAAAACTTTCAAACAGTTTTTTAAACCTCGCGTCTGTAAATAAAACAATCAACCATGTTTTATAAAATACCATGGGCCTCCATGTAGGTATAAGTCCCGAGCCCCTTTTGTACATACCCATTCCAGTACATGAAATTAGGTATTTCATTGTACGCTTTTTTGTACATACACTTTTTTTTACATACCTCGATCAGTTTGTTTTTTAACTTTGAATAACAAACCAAAAATGAAGGTTTCCTTAAATCTTCCCAAAAATACCATGGGCCTCCATGTAGGTATAAGTCCCAAGCCCTTTTGTGAATACCTGTTTACATAGCTTTGAATAAATTCAAGTGGACTTCTCCCCGAGTATAAGTCCCGAGCCCTGTGTATACAAATGGATCATGCTTACAGGTATATTTCCTTCATAAACTCCATTATATACACACACTTTGTCATATATGTATAACTGTTCATATTTGTTCATGTACTTGTTCATATTTGTTCGTACTTATTCATACTTGTGATTGTGTTATATATACTTGTTCAACTTAGTACAACACTAGGTTCCCCATAGCCTCCTATTGGGCTTCGTGCAAAGAATCTCCCTAGTTTAGGTTAGGACATAGAGTATGGTTTCCCGGTGAAATCGCTCTAAGAGCTCAAACCAACTATACCATGCCTCCCCTTGGGCTTTGTACAAACGAGTGACCCTCCCATAGCCTCCTCTTGGGCTTACAATGCAAGGACCCTCGATAGTCCCTCCCATAGCCTCCTCTTGGGCTTACAATGCAAGGACCCTCGGATAGCCTCCTCTTGGGCTTCGTACAAGGACCCACGGGCTTCTTATAAGCATCCCCAATATCCAAATCAAATACCCTAGGAGATTAGACATTTATCATCTCTATGATAGGAGTATCTCTTCTATATCATCACAAACAAACAATCAATCAATCAAACTTTTTTGCCACAAGGCTGGCTAATCAATCAAATTGTTTTACCACCGTACTGGATGATTAATCAAAGTTTTTGTCACAAGGCTGACTTCATTGAAACTTTTGCCACAAGGCTGGCTGATTAATCAAAGTTTTTGTCACAAGGCTGACTTCATTGAAACTTTTGCCACAAGGCTGGTTAAACAACAAAAAAACATCTTTATCATTCTAAGCACCCTAAGTGGCATGGCCCCGGGCTTATAATGAAAAGATTTTCAAACAAAAACAAACAGATGTATGTGATGATATAGATTAGATACATCTAGCATTTAGACGACATTTGTCTATTTTCCTTTGCTTCCACTAGCATAAGTGGGAACTACGATTGCTCTGACTTTCTCAACATCCCTTTGAGAATACGTAGGCACAAGGTCGATCCTTGGCGAGCAAAACAAAACAGAAAAAACCATTCAAACCTTAGCACCCGTAGACCCCGAGCTACAGATGCTCTGATTCCCTCTAAGGGATATGTATGCAGAGGATCGCGATGATCTTTGCGAGCATAATCAAACAAACACCTTAGGTCCCACCTATTTCACAAGAACCTCTCAATAACATGGAATGAAAAACAAAGCAAAGAAACCTATAGAGTACTATAGATACGTTGGGTGCTAATACCTTCCCTTCGTATAACCAACCCTCTTACCCAAGATCTCTCCCCCCACTTTTAGGTTATTGCAGCTTTTTTCCTTTTCCTCCTTTGGAAATAATAAAAAGTTTGGTCGAAACAAAGAAAAATCATTTTTTTTAGCACTCGAGCCCAAAGAAGGCATCAGGTGTCTCATCCCACAAAAAAAGAGGAACAAAACGGTTTTTCGCCCGCGACAATATGCAAGGATCATATTGTAACACAATGTAAATCTCATGCTTCCATACATTATGCATAAACGCTTGCGGAAAAACAATTGGATTGCTATTAAAAGATTCAATGAATATATCCCATACTATATTCATCTACCAAATTCAAATTAACATTTAAATCCACATACTAATTTGAAATCCACAATCTTGGCCACATAGCCTTAAACAACATATCCGAGATCTCAAACAAATACATCCGAATATCCAACAAAACATAGGAAATAACAATATCCAAACATAAGCATAAGTCTAAAGAAAATCCCCCCAAGTGTTACATGATCAGAGCATATGACTTGCTACCTAATCCAATAACAAACTCAGGAGCTCCTCGGCTAGATCCTCGGACAAGCTACTACTCGTCAGAACCTGCACGTTATCAACGAAGGATAACATTCAAACAGAAGGGTGAGAATTCAACTTCTTATAGAAAACATAATAATGGGAAATGCAACATAAACAAGCTTACATTTCACAATTCATCACTCTTCATAAAAACATGCTTTTATAACCATACATCAAAGTTAACATGTTTCATCATTAAATCACCAAGTTCCATCATTCAAGTAATTATATCTAATTACTAATTCAACAATTATATTCCACTAAGGAAATGCCATCTAGTATACAACTATCACATAAAATCCACATTATGCATCACTCATCACATAATCAATCCAAGTTAATCATATTGCAAAATCACATAAAACATAATTCACACCGACACGTGCGACTCAAGTGTGACTCTATGCAATATGCATGTGGATCCCATCCGTTATCATTTCCGGTCATGCCGATTGTCTTTCCTCTATAGACTAGATAACCACCTCAAAAGCCTCATTCCGCATTAAGTTTTCAAATCTCATTCGACGTTAGATTTGGGACAAGTAAATAACCTTCGCGAGATTACCCAACATTGCCACTTTCAAAGACTCATGCTTGTGTACGCATGCAACGAAACAAGACTCATGCATTTAAGACGATCTCTCTATCTCTTAAACTACACAATCACATCTTTACAACTTTGCACAACATTACACAACATGAAATTCAATCCAATACTAAACATCAATTAGCATTTAGCAATCAATCACATAATTCGCGACATTAACATCTCATACGGCATTCATGAACAATGATCACACAAGATTCATCCATAACATACACACATAGGTAAATGTTATTCCCAATTATCATCATAATTAATCAAACAAGTTCCAATCCATTCTATTCTATCATATAGACAATTATTTAAGCTTCATTATGCTTCAGACGACAACTAAAAAGGACTTAGGAATTAAAAGTTATGCCAATTCTAAGTTACAAACATTTTTCCAAAATACACAGTGGAACTCGGTTCCTCCCTATGTGGGAACCGGGTTCTGACTTCTTAAAATGCTCGTTTCTGGTTTTTACTATGGGAAACCGGGTTGGCACGTATGGGAACCGGTTCCCACGTAACAGTAGCATAAAAATCAATAGTTTTGACAGCAAAACACATTTCAAATCATACCCAATCCAACCCAAACGAACATAAGCATTTAGAATCATCAAATTAACTAATTAAACACCCAATTCATGCAACAATAACATCATTTATCACCACATAACAACATAACAACAAGAGATTCATAAAATGAGCAAAAGTTACATAAACCCTAACATTTCCAAAACTATGAAATTGAAAGATGAAGAGATAATCACAACAAAACACATTACCCAATCATATAGTCTATAAGAACTTGGATTCAAACCCTTACCTCTAACTCTTAATCCACCCTCTTCAAGAATCTACAAATTCCTTCTCCTCCTCTTTTATGAGCTTCTTCTCTTCTTTCTATCTTTTTCCTCTATTCTTTCTAATTAGGTTATGACATAACATTCTCTCCTAATTCTCATTATTTCATTGGGCTTAACCCACCTAATACTCTTTCTCACTCAACTAAGCCCATTTAACTAATTTCTAATAAAATTCTACCATTTATTAATTAGCTAAATAACATATCACCACCCAATTAAATAATTATCACTCAAACAATAATTAAATAAAACACATAAACAATTATCAAATATCAAATAATCCTAATTAATTAAATCTAATATAAATAGGGCGTTACATATCTCATGTTAGATTCGAAGTTCAACAATTCATATTCATGCTTCATAATCGAATACACAAACATCTGCATCATCAAATCAAATCAAATGCATTGTTATGCTATTGACACGACATTATGCCTGTGGTACCGATATCTTCGCAAAATGCCATATGGAAGCAATGGCTAACTTCATAATGCCAAAGGAAGGCAACGACTAACTTCATAATGTCGATCCTTCACAACAACGATTAACGTTGCTACTTATGCAATGCATGCGACTCACACGTTAAACAACATCATTATGAAAATAAACGAACAACGGTGTTCATCAAAATGACAATATAGGCTATCAACATCAATCATCATCATATAAGAACATATGCAGAGCTATTACACTACTCCTACATTAACTTCGGAATCGCAACACAATACTTCACATTATGGTAAAAAACATCACACACACATACCAAGCTTCTTTTATAAAATACTTAGCCATAGTTTTTCAAAACAATCATTAGAATGTAGAAAATATTATTAGTTTCAAATGAGTACGAACGGCGCGTCAAACAGACACTCGAGTCAAAAGTTATGACCATTTTAATTTTTCAAAAACTAGGACAATTCGCCCGGAAAGGCCTCTCATTCGCGCGGTGTTCTATTACAGAAACTTGGCCACTCGCTCGCCTATCAGAGTCGCCCCACGAACCTCACTAGGTGCTCTCTCACCCGACGAGTCGTAACAGACTAGGTTTTTTTCTGCTGCAATTTCTGCACAACTCAGCCCTATACCCGGTGCGATTTCCACATCCAAACCACCAAAATTTTCACTCTTACACATACAATACATATACACTTCATGGGATTAACATCATATAGCAAATACATCAAAGCATACAACATTATAACATCAGTTGCACACAATTTCAATCACTTATAAAAATTCCTGCAAGTTATTTATCCTCAAACCTAATATGCAATCATCATTCTACCTACAATTATATCCCTTATTATACAGTCGGAACCCCACCCTTACCTTAGGTTCTCGATTCCTTAAGCCCTCGTATCGGTTTCTTTCTCCTAGCTCTTCCTCTATCTTTTCTCCATTTCTTCACGATCGTTCAGAATGAAACAGCTAAACTCTTTTCCCTAGGTTAACCCGTGGACCCTTTCTATGGTCTTCCTATCTTGCCCTCACTTACACTTCATGATGACTACCTTGCCCTCATAGTCTCTACACCACACTATTATTCCTATTTATTATTATTATTCTCTAATAATATAATACTCCATTAACTAGCAAAAATAACAAATTAATTATTTAACCCAACAATAGTATTACTAGTCAAACTCTATTTAATTAATAAACTCAATATACCACTTGATTCAAGATACTACCCTCTCATCCCAATGACATGTACCTCTAACCCACAACAAACGTCACATTCTTCGCTAAACACATCGTAACATCACATCACATATTTATTAAAATCATTTAAAAATAATCTAAATTAAAACAGGCGTTACAGTATGCTTCTCTCTAGCTATTGCAGTCCAAAAGAAAGATGCAAATTCTATATGAATCAAGGGAGAACTTTGATCAAGGGGAAGTTATCAAAGATAGGGGGAGAATTCACATAAGAGATTCAAGCATTTCAACTTTCAATGGTTTGTCATCATCAAAAAGGGGGAGAATGTGAAGTCAAGACTCTCTATCCAATGTGTTTTGATAAAGATAAAGTACAAGTTAAATAATCATGTCAAAAAGTTTGGAAAAAACTTCAAGAACAACGTATCAATTCAAGTGTCCAAGTCTTATCATGAGCAAAAGCTAGCACCAAATTATTCAAGATTAAAATGGAAGACTAAGCATGGATCTTGAGTTATGTTTTGAACTAATGGAAGATAATTTCTAATGTATCTGTGTTATGTTAATGAAAGATGTTTTACCATGTTTTGAACTAATAGAATATGAGGCATAATGTATTTCGGTTGTATCAATTATAGATGTGTGACAATGTTTTGAAATAATGGCATATGAGGCATAATGTAATACGTGATGTTTGCTAAGTTTTGAAGTAAACATTATGTGCACATTATGTGCAATATATTTCTGTTATATATTTGTGTCATACCAGTCAAGTAAAGGAAGATGATACATAATCACAAGTCATACAAAATTACTTCAATAGGTCACATTATGTGCATAATAAGTTTGGTACAAAAGGGCACATTATGTGCATAACAAGTTTGGTTCAAAAGGCACATAATGTGCATACCAGGTTTGGTACAAAACATGACATGGTAACCAAACATACTTATTACAAAATAACATAGTTTATAACCAACTACATATTAAACATAACTGTCACATAGTGAATAGCAAACTACTTAGTCATTCTCCTATGAATATCTTCCCACTCTCTTGGCTTGTTCACAGTAGCTTCTTCTTCATCATCAATAAGCAAAGGTGCATATGAATTTGAACCAATCCCATCCCATTTTTTAGCCAAAAAACAGCTTCCAACCTATCACTGCTCCTTTTTGGTACTTGATAAACAACCTTCTTTTTCTTGTCAATAGCTTTACAAAGCCCCTTTTTCTTTTTCTGACTTGGCTCAGGTTGTGTATCTACCTCACATGGTGCAGCCACAGGAGTAGGAACATCATCAGCTTGTGCATTACCTTCCACACTTTCAGGAACCAATAAATTCACCTTGGGTGATGTAAGCACTCGGTTTTTTCCTATCTCGTGTGAGATACAAACTGACTCTTCTTTTGTTTTTGAGTTTTGAAAATCAGAGAGTCGCCACCGACTTTTATTTTATCCAATTAAGGAAAGTTTATAAAAGAAACAGAAAAAGACCTTTAAGAGATTTTGGGTAAGGGGGTAGGTTATACAAAGGGAAGGTATTAGCACCCCTTTGTATCCATGGTTATCCATGGGCTCTTAATTGCTTAGCTCACTTGTTTTGAATCATTTGTCTTGCCTTGAAATGCTTGTATGTGGTTTTAAAATACCTTTATAAATTGGCATTGTAATGATCCTTGTGCGGATGTATACAAAGTGTTTTATCTTTCGAAAGATGTTTTTTGAAAAAAGAGCTTTAACTTCGTAATGATCCTTGTTTGGATATATACCAAGTATTGTTTGTTTTGAAAGTTTTATTTTGAAAAACAATGATATATAAGACATTTGTTTGTTTTGATTTGAGCAAGCAATTAGGAGATCTACCCTAAGTTTATAAGGTCCTTTCCTATTTCTTTTAGAAAATTCTCCTTTTACCGGATGTAAACAAAAGTTTGGATTTTGTATTTGAAACAGTGGAATTGATTTTGAAAAAGAGTAACAGAGGGATTACCCTAAGAGGTGCAAGTGTGATTGTGTTCTGATTCAGATATTTTTATCTTTGAAGTTAGTGACCTAACGCTTCAGTTTTTATCTTTGACATACACGCAGTTTTATATGTACAGGAATTAAAATGCGGGAATGTAAAATGCGGAAAGTAAATCTACGCTATTACATCGATTGTGCGAGAAATGTAAACTACGCTATTTACATGATTTTGACAACCTATACACTTTATCTATGAATTTAAATTGCAATAAGATAAAAGAAATATTTTTGGATTTTTTGTATGGTTGATTTTAATTAGAATTAATGCATAATTAATTTAATTAAAATGAGCAAAGGTAGAAATAAAATTTAAACCTAAAAATTAAGTCTAAAATATGTTCAAGTTGCTTATAAATTAATTTTAAAGTAAAACTAATTTTTTTGGATTTTTTGAAGATGTTTTTTGAAATTATTAAGTTGATTAACATATAATTATGCAAATAATTATACAAATAACTAAAACTTAAAGAGAAAAATATTCTAAATATGTACAAAATTAGTCTATAATATATATAACTAATTTAATAAAAAGAACAAATTTTTTCTGATTTTTTTTTATTGGTTGAAATAATTAAAAAGCAGATATATAAATATATACTAATTAATTAAACAAAATATTTCAATTATTAAGAAAAATAAAATATTTTTGTGTCAAAAATTAATAGATTATTTTATAAAACTAAAAATATTTTTTTATATTTTTTTGATTTTTTAAACTATTTTAAATTAATTTTAGAAGTAAATAAAATAAAATAGAAAAATATATTAATTGTGATCCTGTGTGATAATCAGTGGAGTCCATGATATGGATGTGTGTTTTGGTGCGTTGGATCTTGGATTAATGAAATCAGATGGCTGAAAACACATGGCACATGATATGATAGTGGAGCGTGAAGCACATGATTGGTCTGAACTTCAAAACACACGCGCGCGCAAACCAACCTTTCAGAGGACACCACGTCTCGTCTTCCTCATCAGGATGGACCTTTTACACCGTTCATTTGCAGGTGCTATAAAAGACTTCAACCTATTACACCTGTAAAATAACGAATACAAGCAAAACGTGAAATAAATTTGGCGCGAGGCCATGGTTCAATTCATCTGGTTCATACGAATTCAATGAGACCACTTTGAACCTGTGATTTTGCCTAATTCGAGAAACCCTAATTTTGAGATCATGAACCCTAAAATGGTAGCTTCGTGAATACTTAACCAAACCTTAATTAAATGTCCAGAAACGATCAGAACATCAAACCAAGTTCAAATATATGATTACATCGTGCTAAATATGCATGTATAATGAGATTTTGGTTAGTTTTTGTTTGAGCAAACCGTGAGCTATGGAGCTTGATTCTGAGTGCTTTGCTTGTTGAAAATGATTGGGATATATTCAATGAAGGTTAGAGAATGTGTTTGAGTGTTTAGTTTCTATTGAAATGAGCTTGAATTTAAAATTCGAATTTCAAATTTTCTTCAAAATTACAAGTTGTTACAAGAGTGGTATAAGCATGGTAATGGTTCTGAATTCGTGTGTCTATGTTACTGAAGTATCCTACTTCATTTATAAGCAATGAAGTGCTTCAAAACTAAGCTAAGAAGCATTGATGATCTTTGTTGAACTTTTGAATTCTTTAATATAAAAAAGTTTGAATTCTTAACCATGGCTTGATTTTTCTTCAACCTCTTGCCCTAGGCCTGCTTTGTACCTCTCTTGCTGCAGAGTTGAATCATTCTTGGTGGCCTTAGCTTAAGAATCAAGCATTGCACCATTATCCTTCACCATTTCTTTTTCAATTTAACTTTAAATGTAATAAAATTAAACCAAAAAAGAAATAAAAATGCTATGGGCCTTAGGTTGGTCGTGGGAGGCCCTTAACATTGTTAGAAGCATGTTTGGATCATGGAAACTTGGCCCCTTTTGGAAAAAAAACATTTTTGATCAATGTTGGTTTCATGCATTTTCCCAAAATATAGCCAAGTTCAACAAGGCATAAATCCCTCAATTTTTATCATATGAAGGAGTTCTTGTACTTTTTAGAAACCTCAAGATGTCCTCTACAAGCTACTTTGGAAACTTTTTTTCATTTGGAGAAGTTATCTTGATGTTATGGCCTTTGACAAAAAACCACTTTTTGTTGACTTTGAAAATGACCTGTAATGTCTGAGCTCATATTTTTCAAATGGTGAATCCAATGACCATGGGATCAATTGCATTTGAAAGATAATTGAATTTCCTTCAAAACAAGCATTGGTTGGAATTTTTTGAATGAATGAGGAGAGAGTTATGGTCAGTCAAAGTTCAGTTGACTTTTTAGGAGAAAACCCTAATTTTGAAACTTAGGGTTTTGTTGATTTTTGATCTTTCCTTGATGAATTATGATCAACCAATGATCAAATGATGAATCTTTTGACAAAATATGGATGTTGACAAAAAATTTCATTTTTGACTGTCTGTTGACTTTTTTGGTCAAACTGGTCGTCTGTTGACTGTTTGAGCTGCTCACTGTGCGTCTGAGCGAATTGAAGTTTGAAAATTTGTATGGTGGTACTTTGAGATATATGGAGGTCCATGAAATCCATTTGAGGTCTCAAAAAACTTGTTCTCCTGAAAAAAAACAAAAAACCCTAGTTAGGGACTATTTGTGTAGGAGACAGTTAAGCGTACCTGATTTTTGTGCAGTGCTGAGTCTCTGCTGATCATGTGATGTTCAGAAGACTTCTAGAACAAAAATCTTGGAATTTTGAAATGCAAAAGATTGATTTGATTGATGGTACAAAACACGGAGAATTGCACTGTCAGCGGGTTTGACTGTCAACTGGCTGTTCGGGCATTAACGTAACAGTTAAAGTGAAAATTCAACAGTTAAAGTTAATTTTTTTCTTTTTGTTTTTTTTGTTGTGTTAATGGTGAAAATTTATTTACATGAGTTGTTAGAAAAACACAGACATAATAAATAAATAAAATATACTGTACGCGAACGAAATTACCGATAATAACCTTGAAAAATATTTAAGGCACAGAAAAATAAATATTTAATTGGCAGAAAACACACAAAATATTATCTGGATAATTAAACTACAGTACGACAACTAGTACGACATTTAATACTGACAGTACAAATATTACATAATATAATGAACAATACGACAAATAAACGGTACATTATTTGAGAACAAAAGATACGACAAACTTTAAAAATGACGATTAAAAACCCATGCTATAAATAACAGCATATAGATGATCGGGAGTGTAAACAACCCAGGTCCGCATTTTTCAGGACTGTGCAGACAGAAAAAGGACATGATCACCACCAAGACGGTGATGACCATAAGAAAACACGTATCCATCCACTTTGCCATTTTGCCGGGGAAGAAGAGAAAATAAATATGAGGTAGAAATTTGAGAGATGAGTTGAAATTTGATGTGAGAATTTATGGAAAAAATGAGAGGTATTTATAGAGTGAAAAGAAGGATAGAGACGTTGGTGAATGAAGTGATTCCGTACAAAAAAGGAAAATTTGAGTGGTAGTAGGATTTGAAAGAAAGTGTATGGTGGGGTTTGAAAAAGGGAGATGTGTAGAATAAAGTTAAGATTTGATTTTGAAAGAAAGAGATTTGAAAATAAAGGAAAAGATTTTGAAAATAATAGAATATAGTACAAAAATTAGTGGGAAACAAAAACTAATAATAATTTACTTGTTACCAGTACAGTCTGAATCCCCGGACTCTGCGCCTGCAAAAAAAAAAAAAATTTAATTCTATACCAATTGCGTCAGTACTATTTATCTGCAAATAAATCTCAAATAAGCAGCGTGTGTGAAATGATAAACAGTACTTGGCGTTTGTGTAAGAATAAATTCAACAGCGAGCCAAAATACCGTATAATAAAAATTCTAAAAACCGAGTATTCATAAAATCAGGATATTTATGAAATAAAATCCAAGATTATATGAAACTCTCAATTTTTAGACAAAAGTCTGTTGCCTTCTTTTTTTTGAAAAAGATGCGGGCAAATTTTGGGGTATAACAGTTGCCCTATTCAATCTTCTTAAACCTGAGGAGACTGTTTGGAACCTGAAGGTAGAAGATGATTGAATATTTAAATGCCCTGAAAATTTGCACTTACCTCCACCGGAAGTGATGTTGGAATTTGCATTTGAATGTTGTCTGAGAAATGTTGTTGGCAGATCATAACATTACCTGAGATGGGCTTTCAGATGCCATCTATTGAATGCATTGATGGTTTGTTCATCAGAATGAATCCTTTGATTATATCTTGATGAAGGATTTGGAAACCTCTGCGTTGACCGTTTCGGAACCGTCCGAGGTTACCGTTTTAAGTCTGGGAGGCTGATCGTTACGGAACTGTCCAAAGTTTTCCGCTTTAGATTTTGAAAGTTGATCTTATGAGGAACCGTGTGAGGTATCAGCTTTAGATCTTTGAAGTTTGATCGTTGTGGAACCGTCTGAGGTATCAGCTTTAGATCTTTGAAGTTTGACTGTTTTAAGGAACCGTCTGAGGTATCGACTTCGATCTGAAGATTGATCGTCTTAAGGAACCGTCCAAGGTATCGACTTAGATCTGTAGGTAGATCATTAAGGAACCGTCCAAGGTATCGACTTAGATCTGAAGGTAGATCATGAAGGAACCGTCCAAAGTATCGACTTAGATCTATGTTGCTTGTTTTGAGTTGATAGGTGATTTGGAAAGAGAGATCTCTTCAGAATGAATCTTTGGCTTGATTATATCTGAGAGGAATGTTCGTCTGAATAGAATTCAGGGGAACACTGCATGGGATTGAGAACAACTTTTTTGAGGATATTCGTCCACCTGAAAAAATCAAGTTAGTGACATGCAATGTTATGATGCATGTAATGTATATGTTGAGAAACTAAATGAGAAATGTGCATGTTATGTATGCGTTTGTCATGAAACATTGTATGCTATGTATGAATATGCGTATGATGTATGACTTATGCAATTTAGAGCGTATCAAACTTCTGGTTGGGAAAATAAATCCCTGCTTGCTATTTTGGAAACGAAGGCATTGATGATTGTTGATGATTTTTGCTATCTTGTTCGAGTATACTCAGCTGGGGAAATTCCTCACGGACCAGAGTACTCTGTTGAGGGATCTTTGACTACCGCTTAGGGATGAAGGTAATTTTAAAGTTCTGATTTTGATGCCCTTTGAATGGGAATGAGAAAGATGCATAATCCTCCGATGCACTATTTGACCAAGCCTTGGTGTGGAGACCACACCTTCTGGGGATAGTGATCTTGAACAGCCCTGCTGGGGAATAAGATTTCTCGAATCACTTTGTTCGAGAGAAAAATCTCATTGAGGAATTTGCTGAGAAACACATCTCTGTTGGGGAATTTTCTTCTGAAGCTGGTTTCGGGATGATGTCCAGATGATTGGGACACTACCTGAATGCTATTCCTGTTTTTCTTATAAACATTAGTCATATTCAAATGCATATGTTCATTCAAAATTATCATTGGGACGTTTACGTATTCAAAACAAAAAAAAGTGAAAACATTGATTTTGAGCATGAGCTGCATTGATTTTGAAAAAGAGCCATAATAGGCTGATTAGTACAAGGAGACAAAAATCCTAGTAGTAGGAAACTGTCATAAAGCTTTGAAAAGTACTTATAAAGAGAAATAGCTATGTGAAAACAATCCAGTCAAGTTTCAACTCTGCTATTGCCAATCTGTCTTCGAGTATCTCATCCCTCACTTGTTGGAAGAAAATGATTGGACTGATTGGTGCCTTTGATGTGTTGAACTTTGAAGGTGAGTAGGTAGCTAAACGGGACATAGTCTTACGCTTTATTCCCTAACTTTTTCCTAGGCTGCCTTTTCTAATTTTTTCCTGGATCGCCCTTTTAGGTTTTCAATCCACCGAGACGCTCATCATTTTTTTTTGCCTAAGTCGCCCTTTCAGGTTTTCAACTTAGCGAGCTTTTAAGCGAAGTACTTTTTGACTATGTCCGTATTTACAGGGTGTGGGAAATCCTCGCCATCCATAGTGGTAAGCAACATGGCTCCGCCGGATAATACTTTCTTGATTACAATCGGTCCCTCATAAGTGGGAGTCCACTTGCCCCTGGGGTCACCTTATGGTAAGATGATGCATTTGACAACCAAATCACCGGTTTGATATGCCTGACTTTTGACTTTCTTGTTGAAGGCTTTGATCATACGTTTCTGGTACAACTGACCATGACAAATAGCTACGAGCCTCTTCTCATCAATCAAGTTCATCTGGTCCAACCGAGTCTGAATCCAATCGTCTTCGTCTAGATCGGCTTCTTTCATAATCCTTAGGGAAGGAATCTGAATTTCAATTGGAAGAACGGCCTCCATACCATAGACTAAGGAAAATGGAGTTACCCCTGTTGAAGTACGCGCTGATGTGCGATAACCATGAAGAGCAAAAGGTAACATCTCATGCCAGTCTTTGTAGGTTACTGTCATCTTTTGTATGATCTTTTTGATGTTCTTGTTGGCAGCTTCTACCGCGCCATTCATCTTTGGTCGATATGGAGAGGAATTATGATGTTTGATCTTGAACTGTGTGCAGAGTTCAGTAATCATTCTGTTGTTTAAATTTGTGCCATTGTCTGTGATGATCCTTTCAGGGATGCCATACCGACAAATGAGATTGTGCTTGATAAATCGGGCCACCACGTTCTTGGTGACAGAAGCAAATGAAGCTGCTTCTACCCATTTGGTGAAGTAATCGATAGTGACCAGGATAAAACAATGTCCGTTGGAGGCAGTAGGCTTGATTTCTCCAATCATATCAATACCCCACATTGCAAAAGGCCAAGGAGCCGTTAGGACGTTTAACGGAACTAGAGGTACATGTACTTTGTCAGCATATATCTGGCATTTGTGACAAGTTCTGGAGTGATGATGGCAGTCTGTCTCCATGGTAGACCAGTAATAACCTGCTCTTAAGATCTTTTTAGCCATTGTATGTCCACTTGAATGAGTACCAAAAGCACCATCGTGTATGTCTTCCATAATCTGTTCTGCTTCCTTCTTGTTTACACAACGAAACAAAGTCGAGTCATGGTTGCGTTTGTACAAGATTCCATTACTTAGAAAGAATTTAGCAGAAAATCTTCTTAGAAACTTTCTATCGTTAATGGATGCCCCCTCAGGACACTCCTGAGCTTCGAGATATCTTTTTACTTCATGGAACCATGGTTTTTCTTCCATTCCTTCGGTATCGATCTCATTGCAATAGGCTGGTTCATCCTGTCTGTAAATGGTGATCATCGGCGCCTCATTGTCCCTCCTGACTTTGAACATAGATGACATGGTAGCTAGAGCATCAGCTAGTTGGTTTTCTTCGCGCAGGATATGTTCAAAAGTGATTTCTTCAAAATAAGGAATCAAACTCAACACATATTCTTTGTAAGGAATTAGATTCGGGTGCTTCGTGTCCCATTCCTCTTTGACTTGATAAATTACAAGCGCCGAGTCTCCGTAGACCTCCAGGAACTTGATTCTTAGATCAATTGCAGATTTGAGACCCAGAATACACGCTTCATACTCGGCTATATTGTTAGTGCAGTTGAAGCATAATCTGGCAGTGAATGGTGTATGTCCTCCTGTAGGAGAAATGATCACAGCTCCGATGCCATTGCCAAGCGCATTAGAAGCTCCATCAAAAACCATAGTCCATCGGGATCTTGGCTCGGGTCCTTCCTCCGGTCCTGGTTGTTTGTAGTCAGTAACTAGCATAATATCTTCATCCGGGAAGTCAAAGTTCAACGCTTGATAATTATCTACTGCTTGATGAGCCAGATGATCAGCTACCACACTTCCTTTGATCGCTTTTTGTGAAGTGTACTGGATGTCATACTCTGTTAAGATCATTTGCCATCTTGCTATTCTTCTAGAGAGAGCAGGTTTTTCGAACACATACTTGATAGGATCCATCTTGGAGATCAGGAAAGTGGTATGGTTTAGCATATACTGCCTTAGTCGGCGAGCCGCCCATGCTAAGGCACAACAAGTTTTCTCGAGCAGTGAGTATCTTGTTTCACAATCAGTAAACTTTTTGCTAAGATAGTAGATTGCATGCTCCTTTCGGCCAGACTCATCATGTTGTCCCAGTACACACCCCATTGAATCTTCTAATACTGTTAGGTACATTATCAGAGGTCTTCCTTCCACTGGTGGTAACAAGATTGGCGGTTTTTGAAGATATTCTTTGATCTTATCAAAGGCTAATTGGCATTTGTCATTCCATCTTTCCACTTGATCTTTCTTCAACAGTTTGAAGATCGGCACACAAGTAGTAGTCATGTGGGCAATAAATCTGGCTATGTAATTCAGACGTCCCAAGAATCCTCTGACTTATTTCTCGGTACGGGGTATGGGCATTTCTTGAATGGCTTTGACCTTGGAAGGATCAACTTCAATACCTTTGCTGCTGACAATGAAACCTAAGAGTTTACCGGATTTTACTCCGAAGGTACACTTGTTCGGATTCAGTCGTAACCTGTACTTCTTGAGTCTAGTCAAACAGCTTGTGCAGACGAACCATATGTTCTTCTTCGGTGTTGGACTTTTCAGTCATATCATCGACATAAACCTCTATTTCCTGATGAATCATATCATGGAACAGAGCTACCATTGCACGCTGATATGTTGCTCCTGCGTTCTTTAAACCAAAGGGAATTACTTTGTAACAAAAGGTTCCCTAGGGTGTTGTGAAGGTTGTTTTTTCCATGTCTTTGGGCGCCATCTTGATTTGATTGTACCCTGAGAATCCATCCATAAAGGAGAATACCTTGCATTGTGCAGTATTGTCAACCAGTACATCGATGTGAGGTAAAGGGAAATCATCTTTGGGGCTTGCCCGATTCAGATCTCTGTAGTCTACACACATTCTGACCTTCCCGTCTTTTTTAGGCACAGGCACGATGTTAGCTATCCATGGAGGATAACTCACAACTTTCAGAAAGCCAGCATTGAATTGCTTTTCAACCTCGTCTTTGATTTTCTTGGACATATCGGGCCTACTTCTTCGCAGTTTCTGCTTAACTGGAGTGCTACCTTCTTTGATCGGCAGGCGATGAACCACAATATCCGTGTCAAGGCCAGGCATATCTTCATAGGACCAGGAGAATATCTCAACGTAGTCTTGTAACATTTGAATCATTCTTTGCTTGACACTGTCTTCTAGATCAGCCCCTATCTTGACTTCTTTCTTTTCTTCGTCACTGCCCAAGTTGATAACTTCAATTGGTTCTTCATGCGGCTGTATAGTCTTTTCCTCTTGTTCTAACAGCCTTGCAAGTTCCCTTGGTACTTCACAATCTGCCTCACTTTCGTCCTCAGTTTGGTAGATCGGATTTTCAAAGTCATGACTGGCAATAGGAGAATCGTTATCAACAGGATCCAGAGTGAATGTGAATCTGCATTTATTATGTGGGTGTGTGTAAGAACACATAGCTATTTCGAAAATGAATAAAGCAAAGAAAGAAAAAGGATCACAAAATTTGAATATGCAAACGTCCCATGATATTATTGAATGAACATGATCATGAGATGACAAACCCTTATAAAAAGGACCATTGTGCTTCAGGCAAGGCACCTGGCTTTTAAGTTCATGGTTCGATAGTAAAGGAACCATTTTTATCTTTGAACATATAAACAACGAAAACAGGAAATTGCATTTACTCCTGATCAAAGGAGATCACATCCTCAGCTTCCCAGTTGTTCAATCCATTGTTGTGAGCAGGGAGTATCCAGCTGCTCCAGTTGCAGCTGTCTTCTTCGTCTTCCACAACATTGATTTCTTTGGTGGTGAAATGAGCCGTTGATCCTTCAGGGTGAGCAAGATACTCTGCTGGATACGAGAGCCCAGACTGAGATACTTCTGTAGGCTGAGAGAGATATCCGATAAGATCGTCCCATCCAGTTGGGATGATGTCTTTGAGGGAGACTTGTGCATTCTGGGGAGCAGTGTACTGTGTCAGGAAATCATTCTCGTTATTTGGTGTTTCCCAGACTTCTTCAGGAGCGACATGGCTTGTGAATGTCATATTGTCTTCAAAATGATTGTCCCATCCAATTGGGGTGATGTCTTCAATAGCGATCTGCGAGCTCAGGGGAGCAGAATACTTCACCATAAAGTCATACTTGCCACTTGGTTCTCCTAGTGTATCCCAGACTTCTTTTGGACTAGGTGGACTTTGGTATTGCTCATTGATGGAACTTGTGAAACTTTTGCAATCTTCAAATTGATCACCCCATCCAGTTGGGGTAATTTCTTCCATGGCACTAAAAGAACTCTGAGGTGCAGTGTACTTTACTAGAAAATCATACCCGCCGCTTGGTTCTCCCAAAGTATCCCAAACTTCCATGGAAACAGGTGGACCTTCATTTGGATATTGCTGAATAATATGGTTCAAAAACACTTCATCGTCTTCAATAGCATTCACTCCTTGGCTGATGAAATGTGTCATTAATCCTCCAGAACGAGGACTTTGATCGCTCTTCTGATTTCCATTAGCATAGCCCAGACCTAGATTATCGAACTTGTAAGGTACATCAAGGAGTTGCCCCCACACTGTGCACCCACCTTCTTCGATCACAGCTTTGGCGTCTTTGAGAGAAGCCATAGTTGGAGTTACTTTTGTAGCAGGAGTAGCAGAAATATGTTTGGCAGTAGAGACATCTGGAGGGACCACCTCAAAAGATTGGAAGGGAGTTTCGATGAATTCTCCATCCATCTCAACATACTTGGAGTTGCTCAGGTGGCTAACCACATACTCTTCTTCGCCATAAACTGTGACGACCTTACCTTTTACCGGATACTTTAACTTCTGATGCAGGGTAGAAGTTACAGCATTTGCCTCATGTATCCAAGGGCGTCCTAGTAAACAGGAATATGCTGGGTGAATTTCCATTACGTAAAAGGTAGAATCAAAGATCTGAGAGCCCACTCTGATTGGGAGCTTCACTTTTCCGTACACTGTTCTTGTTGACCCGTCGAAGGCTCTTACCACAACATCCCTTGGTTGTAACACAACTCCTTCGAAGTCAAGTTTTTCCAGTACTGCTTTTGGTAACACGTTCAAAGAGGAACCATTGTCTACCAGCACATGAGACAGAGTGGTGCCGTTACATTCAATAGAGATGTGCAGGGCTTTATTGTGATTTTTCCCAGCAGGGGTTAAATCAGCATCAGAGAAACCGAGACCATTGTTTACTGTTAGACTGGCAACACAATTTTCGAATTGATCGATTGAAATCTCCTGTGGTACATGTGCAGCTTTCAGGAACTTCATCAGGGCCTTGGCATGAGCTTCTGAATACATTAGCAGAGACAACATTGAAATTTTTGAAGCAGTGTGCCCCAGTTGTTCGACAATATTGTAATCACTTTTACAGATGATTTTCAATATTTCCTCCATTTCTTGCTTTGACGGATCTTCAACAGTGACTTCCACCGGTACTTGAACTGATTCAACTAGTGGCTCTTTGCCTCGAGCGTTGATATCTTGATTAGGAACTGGGACCTTGACTGGATTAGTAGCAACATTTGGAGAAATTTCTGGTGAAAAGATCCTTCCACTTCTCGTAATCTTACTAGTACCCACAATATTATCAACAGTTGGAGTAGTAAAATTCATGGCCTCTTCAGTAAAGGTATCTTGCTTAACTCCATGGACATAAACATTAGTGTCATAACTCCACGGGACAGCTTTGTCAGAGGAGTATGGAAATGGAGTCGGACTGGTGATGATTACAGATGCCATTTTGGGTGCAGCAGAAATTTTGAAAGGAGTTTTGGTGGGGATTTTCAATGGTATGTTAGAAACCACTGAGACGTCCTCTATTCTCATCCCATTTGAAAAAACTTCGCATAAATCATCCATAGAAGGGAGCCTTTCAAACATAATGATACGGCGATCCATCCACTTTTGAATTCCTATTTTCAGATTTTCACAACCATTGGGTAGGTGTGCACAATAAAAGCAATCAGGGTCAAAACCTGGAAAGTAACCAGCTCGGATTAGCTTTCTTTTGACTTCAAGGAGCGGAGTTGACAATTCTCTCACATCATAGATGTAAACAGTGTCTATGATAGCATTAACAGTCTTGTCGTGCTTCGGCATAGGAGCAGTGATGACATTTGGAGTCTCTGGAGGATCGAATTCAATTTCCCCAGCATCTATCATGTCTTGGATTTTATTTTTTAGGGCCCAATAGTGATTTGCGTCATGTCCTGGACAGTTAGAATGGTATGCACATGTTGCATCGGGGCGATAACTTGGAGAGGAAATGTTGACATTCTTTGGAGGATCTTTCAACGTGATCAGATTTGCTTTTAACAAGTGCTGCAATGCTTGAGAGATTGGCATATTGATTCTGGTGAAATTTCTCCTTGGTGCATCTGGTCGACGCGTATACTTCGGCGGTTGATCTTTTTGAGGTGCAGATGCGGAGATCAGAACTGCCCCTTCAGACTGGTGCTGCTCACTTTTGCGACTTTTCTGACTATGCGTTGTATTGACTTCATTTCTCCCACTGATGGGCCTCTTTGTAGTACCAGAGGAGGAGCCTATTTGAATTTTTCCATTTCGAATACCGCTTTCGACACGCTCTCCAGTTAATATCAGGTCAGTGAAACCTGATGATGAGCTTCCCAGCAAATGACTGTAAAAAGGGCCAGTTAAAGTGCCCATGAACATGTCGACCAGCTCACGATCAGATAAGGGTGGTTGAACCCTTCCAGCCAGATCTCTCCACTTTTGTGCATACCCTTTGAAACTTTCTTTTGGTACCATAGACATGCCCCGTAGTTGAGTACGGGTTGGTGCAAGGTCAGCGTTGTATTGATACTGTTTGTAGAAAGCAGCAGCCAAATCTTCCCAGGTGTGAACTTTTGCACTTTCCAGTTGGTAGTACCACTCAAGTTATGTACCCGACAGACTTTCCTGGAAGAAATGAATCCATAATTTGTTATCTGCTGTATGAGGTAGTATCTTCCTCACATAGGACCTCAGATGTAGTTTTGGGCAAGAAACTCCATCATACTTTGCAAAGACAGGAACTTTGAACTTTTGAGGAATAACAATATCTGAGACTAGCCCAAGATCATCGAAGTCTAAACCAGGTATTTTTTGTATCTCCATAGCTTTCATGCGTTCTTCCAACTGCTGGTATTTGTCATCACCCTGTTCATCTTCGGAATGATAATCTTCTTCGTTAGAAGAAAGAGAGGGTTTGGCAGAACCCTGGTTGCTGTGATTGTCTTCTCGATCACCTTCACCGACTATTTCAGGGATCGGTGCCTTTTTGGACCTTTTGACTGGGATTTTGACCTTTCTTGCCAGGTGACTTAAACCTAAAGATCCTTTGGGCTTCTTTTTCTTCTTGATTATCAAGGCTTTCAATTCCTGTTGCCCCTTTGCTAGCTCCAGAATTGCTATCTGAACTTGGGGGTTCTGTGCTTCGAGATTCTTGACGCTTGTTTCGGAATCCATCTCTTCTAACTGAAATAAACAGCGAGGAGATGAGAAATCCATCATGTGAACCTGTTATGCAATGTTTATGAATGAAATGCATATGCAATGTTTTCAAGGATCTTAGAATTTAAATTTGTTAAAACAAAAGAGAAACAAACATTTATTAGTCAAACAATTTATTTCTTTTTCTCTTTTCTTTTTTCTGTTTTTTCTTTCTTTCTTTTTTCTTTTATTTGCCTCTTTCGGGCTTACAAGATAAAATAAAGAAAATAAAGGATTCCTCAAGCCTCCCATGGACGCTTTCTCTTTGCACCCAGGAATGTGTTGATCTGCTGTTCTTCCTGAAGTTGTCTGGTGAGATCCAACACTTTCCTCTCATAGTCTTGACAGTGTGCTTTGAAGGTGTCTCTTTCTTCTCTTAGTTGAACCCAAGATTTCTGCAGCTCTTCCAGGTCAGTTGGCATATCCGGATGTAGAATAACTCGAGGTTCGTTCCCTTCGACTTCTGGCTCAATAGTTACAGGTAGAATAGCGGGATATGGCATGATGAAGTTCTGAGCACGAGCACGCACCCAATTGAGGCAAGGCTCCATGGGAATAGAGTTCCATTGTCCTAAAGTTTTGCTTTCTACTTTGTAGACACTGCCCCATGCATGTATAAACCTTCGTCGATGTCTTTGGGAATCATCTTCGTAGTCGAACACAATGCCACGGATAATCATGTCATGAGGACCGTTTCTGCGTGCATATCCAAATTGGCGCAAAGCTAAAGAGGGGTTGTAAGTGATGCCTCCCTTGATGCCAAGGAGTGGCACATTAGGGTACTCTCCACAATGGTCAATGATAGTGATGTCTCTTTGAAAGAAGTTGTTCCACCGGATATCTAAATGAGACAAAGACATAATCCTGCGAGACCATTGCATCCTTTGTTCATTTCTCAACACTGATCGGGGAAGGTGTAATGTAAACCATCTAGCTAGTAGTGGTACACAGCACATAAGAGTTCCTCGTTTCTTCATGGTACGAGTGTGTAAAGAATGTAGTATGTCTCCCAGCAAGGTAGGTACCCGGGTTAGGAAAATGTTGATAATGTGCACACTTATGAACTGGTCGGGATTAGTGAATAAAACCAACCCATAGATCAAAAGAGCCACAACTTCCTCAAAAGCTAGGTAACTTCTGTTTTTTAGTAGTAATCGAGCCTTTTCCATTAAGAACTTAGCAAGCAAACCCTTGACTCCACTCTTTGTTTCCCAATTGGACTCGATTTCTGACTTTCGCAAATGTAAGGCAGCAGCAATGATTTTTTGGAATCTTTTCTAAGCCAGTGAAAGGTAATTGATCTCGAACAGGTAACCTAATCAGTTCAGAGAACTCTTCCAAAGTGGGTACTAACTGGTAATCAGGGAATGTAAAACAATGATGTTCGAGATCAAAGAACTGGAACAGGACCCGTATCATGTCTTCTTCAAATTTTGAGGTAACCAAATGGAGTAGGTGACCGTGCTTTTCAGTGAATTGAGCATTTCTGGGAAATTCTGATATTAAGTCCTTAAGTTCAGATGGTACTGTTGAAATGTTGATCCAGACATAATCTCTGGTAGCGGGAGCCATTACCTGTAAAAACAGAACAAAGGTAAACTCTTCGATCCTTGAAATGATTAGTGAGAAAATGATATGTTTATGATGCTTATGATGTCATGATGTCAAACATGTGGCACACACAAACAAATCAAACAATAGCCTTAGGTTTAAAGGCTTGCATGAGGTTGATAGGTGATACCCTCCCCACTGAAGTTGAGTTGGTTAAAACCTGTCCTAGAATAGTATTCGGGTTCTATGATCCTTGGAGACAACATCTCAATACGGCGCTCGGACGACCGATCAAAATATTCCTCGAGGATAACTAACTTCGATCAATTTCAAAGCTAGTCACTTAATAGGCCACAAGTCAAGTTCAACTAAAGGTTCTAAGACAAATTAGTGTTTAATGACATTTCGGAAGCCTAACATACTCCTTGATCGTTTTCAAGGGATATCAGTACAGACCAAAGTGTCGCACTAACGGTGACTTCCAGATCAACCGTATCGGTACATGCCGTACAGTTTCCTTGGTCTATTGTCACATACTTAAGGTATCTCGAGATTCGGGTTAGAATCTTTCACACAAGCAAATACCCAAACAAACCTTTGAAAAATAGAACAATCAAGACAAGCAATCGAAAACATCGAAGTGATCTAAACTCTAAGGTAACCCCTTTTGAAAACATTTTGTTTTTTGAAGTTCCCTAGCAGAGTCGCCAGTTCTGTAAGCACTCAGTTTTTTCCTATCTCGTGTGAGATACGAACTGACTCTTCTTTTGTTTTTGAGTTTTGAAAATCAGAGAGTCGCCACCGACTTTTTTTTATCCAATTAAGGAAAGGTTTATAAAAGAAACAGAAAAAGACCTTTAAGAGATTTTGGGTAAGGGGGTAGGTTATACAAAGGGAAGGTATTATCACCCCTTTGTATCCATGGTTATCCATGGGCTCTTAATTGCTTAGCTCACTTGTTTTGAATCATTTGTCTTGGCCACTCGCTCGCCTATCAGAGTCGCCCCACGAACCTCACTAGGTGCTCTCTCACCCGACGAGTCGTAACAGACTAGGTTTTTTTCTGCTGCAATTTCTACACAAGTCAGCCCGATGCCCGGTGCGATTTCCACATCCAAACCACCAAAATTTGCACTCTTACACATACAATACATATACACTTCATGGGATTAACATCATATAGCAAATACATCAAAGCATACAACATTATAACATCAGTTGCAAACAATTTCAATCACTTATAAACAATCCTGCAAGTTATTTATCTCCAAACCTAATATGCAATCATCATTCTACCTACAATTATATCCCTTACTATACAGTCGGAACCCCACCCTTACCTTAGGTTCTCGATTCCTTAAGCCCTCGTATCGGTTTCTTTCTCCTAGCTCTTCCTCTATCTTTTCTCCATTTCTTCACGATCGTTCAGAATGAAACAGCTAAACTCTTTTCCCTAGGTTAACCCGTGGACCCTTTCTATGGTCTTCCTATCTTGCCCTCACTTACACTTCATGATGACTACCTTGCCCTCATAGTCTCTACACCACACTATTATTCCTATTTATTATTATTATTCTCTAATAATATAATACTCCATTAACTAGCAAAAATAACAAATTAATTATTTAACCCAACAATAGTATTACTAGTCAAACTCTATTTAATTAATAAACTCAATATACCACTTGATTCAAGATACTACCCTCTCATCCCAATGACATGTACGTCTAACCCACAACAAACGTCACATTCTTTGCTAAACACATCGTAACATCGCATCACATATTTATTAAAAATATTTAAAAATAATCTAAATTAAAACAGGCGTTACAGTATGCTTCTCTCTAACTATTGCAGT
The DNA here is from genome assembly GCF_029867415.1 of Vicia villosa. Classification (NCBI taxonomy): domain Eukaryota; kingdom Viridiplantae; phylum Streptophyta; class Magnoliopsida; order Fabales; family Fabaceae; genus Vicia; species Vicia villosa. The sequence continues at coordinate 52,733,914 of NC_081181.1, read as the reverse complement.
CCAAAAGAAAGATGCAAATTCTATATGAATCAAGGGAGAACTTTGATCAAGGGGAAGTTATCAAAGATAGGGGGAGAATTCACATAAGAGATTCAAGCATTTCAACTTTCAATGGTTTGTCATCATCAAAAAGGGGGAGAATGTGAAGTCAAGACTCTCTATCCAATGTGTTTTGATAAAGATAAAGTACAAGTTAAATAATCATGTCAAAAAGTTTGGAAAAAACTTCAAGAACAACGTATCAATTCAAGTGTCCAAGTCTTATCATGAGCAAAAGCTAGCACCAAATTATTCAAGATTAAAATGGAAGACTAAGCATGGATCTTGAGTTATGTTTTGAACTAATGGAAGATAATTTCTAATGTATCTGTGTTATGTTAATGAAAGATGTTTTACCATGTTTTGAACTAATAGAATATGAGGCATAATGTATTTCCGTTGTATCAATTATAGATGTGTGACAATGTTTTGAAATAATGGCATATGAGGCATAATGTAATACGTGATGTTTGCTAAGTTTTGAAGTAAACATTATGTGCACATTATGTGCAATATATTTCTGTTATATATTTGTGTCATACCAGTCAAGTAAAGGAAGATGATACATAATCACAAGTCATACAAAATTACTTCAATAGGTCACATTATGTGCATAATAGGTTTGGTACAAAAGGGCACATTATGTGCATAACAAGTTTGGTTCAAAAGGCACATAATGTGCATAACAGGGTTGGTACAAAACATGACATGGTAACCAAACATACTTATTACACAATAACATAGTTTATAACCAACTACATATTAAACATAACTGTCACATAGTGAATAGCAAACTACTTAGTCATTCTCCTATGAATATCTTCCCACTCTCTTGGCTTGTTCACAGTAGCTTCTTCTTCTTCATCAATAAGCAAAGGTGCATCTGAATTTGAACCAATCCCATCCCATTTTTTATCCAAAAAACAGCTTCCAACCTATCACTACTCCTTTTTGGTACTTGATAAACAACCTTCTTTTTCTTGTCAATAGCTTTACAAAGCCCCTTTTTCTTTTTCTGACTTGGCTTAGGTTGTGTATCTACCTCACTTGGTGCAGCCACAGGAGTAGGAACATCATCAGCTTGTGCATTACCTTCCACACTTTCAGGAACCAATAAATTCACCTTGGGTGATGTAAGCACTCAGTTTTTTCCTATCTCGTGTGAGATACGAACTGACTCTTCTTTTGTTTTTGAGTTTTGAAAATCAGAGAGTCGCCACCGACTTTTATTTTATCCAATTAAGGAAAGTTTATAAAAGAAACAGAAAAAGACCTTTAAGAGATTTTGGGTAAGGGGGTAGGTTATACAAAGGGAAGGTATTAACACCCCTTTGTATCCATGGTTATCCATGGGCTCTTAATTGCTTAGCTCACTTGTTTTGAATCATTTGTCTTGCCTTGAAATGCTTGTATGTGGTTTTAAAATACCTTTATAAATTGGCTTTGTAATGATCCTTGTGCGGATGTATACAAAGTGTTTTATCTTTCGAAAGATGTTTTTTGAAAAAAGAGCTTTAACTTCGTAATGATCCTTGTTTGGATATATACCAAGTATTGTTTTTTTTGAAAGTTTTATTTTGAAAAACAATGATATATGAGACATTTGTTTGTTTTGATTTGAGCAAGCAATTAGGAGATCTACCCTAAGTTTATAAGGTCCTTTCCTATTTCTTTTAGAAAATTCTCCTTTTACCGGATGTAAACAAAAATTTTGGATTTTGTATTTGAAACAGTGGAATTGATTTTGAAAAAGAGTAACAGAGGGATTACCCTAAGAGGTGCAAGTGTGATTGTGTTCTGATTCAGATATTTTTATCTTTGAAGTTAGTGACCTAACGCTTCAGTTTTTATCTTTGACATACACGCAGTTTTATATGTACATGAATTAAAATGCGGGAATGTAAAATGCGGAAAGTAAATCTACGCTATTACATCGATTGTGCGAGAAATGTAAACTACGCTATTTACATGATTTTGACAACCTATACACTTTATCTATGAATTTAAATTGCAATAAGATAAAAGAAATATTTTTGGATTTTTTGTATGGTTGATTTTAATTAGAATTAATGCATAATTAATTTAATTAAAATGAGCAAAGGTAGAAATAAAATTTAAACATAAAAATTAAGTCTAAAATATGTTCAAGTTGCTTATAAATTAATTTTAAAGTAAAACTAATTTTTTTGGATTTTTTGAAGATGTTTTTTGAAATTATTAAGTTGATTAACATATAATTATGAAAATAATTATACAAATAATTAAAACTTAAAGAGAAAAATATTCTAAATATGTACAAAATTAGTCTATAATATATAAAACTAATTTAATAAAAAGAACAAATTTTTTCTGATTTTTTTTTATTGGGTGAAATAATTAAAAAGCAGGTATATAAATATATACTAATTAATTAAACAAAATATTTCAATTATTAAGAAAAATAAAATATTTTTGTGTCAAAAATTAATAGATTATTTTATAAAACTAAAAATATTTTTTTATATTTTTTTGATTTTTTAAACTATTTTAAATTAATTTTAGAAGTAAATAAAATAAAATAGAAAAATATATTAATTGTGATCCTGTGTGATAATCAGTGGAGTCCATGATATGGATGTGTGTTTTGGTGCGTTGGATCTTGGATTAATGAAATCAGATGGCTGAAAACACATGGCACATGATATGATAGTGGAGCGTGAAGCACATGATTGGTCTGAACTTCAAAACACACGCGCGCGCAAACCAACCACTCAGAGGATGCCACGTCTCGTCTTCCTCATCAGGATGGACCTTTTACACCGTTCATTTGCAGGTGCTATAAAAGACTTCAACCTATTACACCTGTAAAATAACGAATACAAGCAAAACGTTAAATAAATTTGGCGCGAGGCCATGGTTCAATTCGTCTGGTTCATACGAATTCAATGAGACCACTTTGAACCTGTGATTTTGCCTAATTCGAGAAACCCTAATTTTGAGATCATGAACCCTAAAATGGTAGCTTCGTGAATACTTAACCAAACCTTAATTAAATGTCCAGAAACGATCAGAACATCAAACCAAGTTCAAATATATGATTACATCGTGCTAAATATGCATGTATAATGAGATTTTGGTTAGTTTTTGTTTGAGCAAACCGTGAGCTATGGAGCTTGATTCTGAGTGCTTTGCTTGTTGAAAATGATTGGGATATATTCAATGAAGGTTAGAGAATGTGTTTGAGTGTTTAGTTTCTATTGAAATGAGCTTGAATTTAAAATTCGAATTTCAAATTTTCTTCAAAATTACAAGTTGTTACAAGAGTGGTATAAGCATGGTAATGGTTCTGAATTCGTGTGTCTATGTTACTGAAGTATCCTACTTCATTTATAAGCAATGAAGTGCTTCAAAACTAAGCTAAGAAGCATTGATGATCTTTGTTGAACTTTTGAATTCTTTAATATAAAAAAGTTTGAATTCTTGACCATGGCTTGATTTTTCTTCAACCTATTGCCCTAGGCCTGCTTTGTACCTCTCTTGCTGCAGAGTTGAATCATTCTTGGTGGCCTTAGCTTAAGAATCAAGCATTGCACCATTATCCTTCACCATTTCTTTTTCAATTTAACTTTAAATGTAATAAAATTAAACCAAAAAAGAAATAAAAATGCTATGGGCCTTAGGTTGGTCGTGGGAGGCCCTTAACATTGTTAGAAGCATGTTTGGATCATGGAAACTTGGCCCCTTTTGGAAAAAAAACATTTTTGATCAATGTTGGTTTCATGCATTTTCCCAAAATATAGCCAACTTCAACAAGGCATAAATCCCTGAATTTTTATCATATGAAGGAGTTCTTGTACTTTTTAGAAACCTCAAGATGTCCTCTACAAGCTACTTTGGAAACTTTTTTTCATTTGGAGAAGTTATCTTGATGTTATGGCCTTTGACAAAAAACCACTTTTTGTTGACTTTGAAAATGACCTGTAATGTCTGAGCTCATATTTTTCAAATGGTGAATCCAATGACCATGGGATCAATTGCATTTGAAAGATAATTGAATTTCCTTCAAAACAAGCTTTGGTTGGAATTTTTTCAATGAACGAGGAGAGAGTTATGGTCAGTCAAAGTTCAATTGACTTTTTAGGAGAAAACCCTAATTTTGAAACTTAGGGTTTTGTTGATTTTTGATCTTTCCTTGATGAATTATGATCAACCAATGATCAAATGATGAATCTTTTGACAAAATATGGATGTTGACAAAAATTTTCATTTTTGACTGTCTGTTGACTTTTTTGGTCAAACTGGTCGTCTGTTGACTGTTTGAGCTGCTGACTGTGCGTCTGAGCGAATTGAAGTTTGAAAATTTGTATGGTGGTACTTTGAGATATATGGAGGTCCATGAAATCCATTTGAGGTCTCAAAAAACTTGTTCTCCTGAAAAAAAACAAAAAACCCTAGTTAGGGACTATTTGTGTAGGAGACAGTTAAGCGTACCTGATTTTTGTGCAGTGCTGAGTCTCTGCTGATCATGTGATGTTCAGAAGACTTCTAGAACAAAAATCTTGGAATTTTGAAATGCAAAAGATTGATTTGATTGATGGTACAAAACACGGAGAATTGCACTGTCAGCGGGTTTGACTGTCAACTAGCTGTTCGGGCATTAACGTAACAGTTAAAGTGAAAATTCAACAGTTAAAGTTAATTTTTTTTCTTTTTGTTTCTTTTGTTGTGTTAATGGTGAAAATTTATTTACATGAGTTGTTAGAAAAACACAGACATAATAAATAAATAAAATATACTGTACGCGAACGAAATTACCGATAATAACCTTGAAAAATATTTAAGGCACAGAAAAATAAATATTTAATTGGCAGAAAACACACAAAATATTATCTGGATAATTAAACTACAGTACGACAACTAGTACGACATTTAATACTGACAGTACAAATATTACATAATATAATGAACAATACGACAAATAAACGGTACATTATTTGAGAACAAAAGATACGACAAACTTTAAAAATGACGATTAAAAACCCATGCTATAAATAACAGCATATAGATGATCGGGAGTGTAAACAACCCAGGTCCGCATTTTTCAGGACTGTGCAGACAGAAAAAGGACATGATCACCACCAAGACGGTGATGACCATAAGAAAACACGTATCCATCCACTTTGCCATTTTGCCGGGGAAGAAGAGAAAATAAATATGAGGTAGAAATTTGAGAGATGAGTTGAAATTTGATGTGAGAATTTATGGAAAAAATGAGAGGTATTTATAGAGTGAAAAGAAGGATAGAGACGTTGGTGAATGAAGTGATTCCGTACAAAAAAGGAAAATTTGAGTGGTAGTAGGATTTGAAAGAAAGTGTATGGTAGGGTTTGAAAAAGGGAGATGTGTAGAATAAAGTTAAGATTTGATTTTGAAAGAAAGAGATTTGAAAATAAAGGAAAAGATTTTGAAAATAATAGAATATAGTACAAAAATTAGTGGGAAACAAAAACTAATAATAATTTACTTGTTACCAGTACAGTCTGAATCCCCGGACTCTGCGCCTGCAAAAAAAAAAAATAATTCTGTACCAATTGCGTCAGTACTATTTATCTGCAAATAAATCTCAAATAAACAGCGTGTGTGAAATGATAAACAGTACTTGGCGTTTGTGTAAGAATAAATTCAACAGCGAGCCAAAATACCATTTAATAAAAATTCTAAAAACTGAGTATTCATAAAATCAGGATATTTATGAAATAAAATCCAAGATTATATGAAACTCTCAATTTTTAGACAGAAGTCTGTTGCCTTCTTTTTTTTGAAAAAGATGCGGGCAAATTTTGGGGTATAACAGTTGCCCCTATTCAATCTTCTTAAACCTGAGGAGACTGTTTGGAACCTGAAGGTAGAAGATGATTGAATATTTAAATGCCCTGAAAATTTGCACTTACCTCCACCGGAAGTGATGCTGGAATTTGCATTTGAATGTTGTCTGAGAAATGTTGTTGGCAGATCATAACATTACCTGAGATGGGCTTTCAGATGCCATCTATTGAATGTATTGATGGTTTGTTCATCAGAATGAATCCTTTGATTATATCTTGATGAAGGATTTGGAAACCTCTGCGTTGACCGTTTCGGAACCGTCCGAGGTTACCGTTTTAAGTCTGGGAGGCTGATCGTTACGGAACTGTCCAAAGTTTTCCGCTTTAGATTTTGAAAGTTGATCTTATGAGGAACCGTCTGAGGTATCAGCTTTAGATCTTTGAAGTTTGATCGTTGTGGAACCGTCTGAGGTATCAGCTTTAGATCTTTGAAGTTTGACTGTTTTAAGGAACCGTCTGAGGTATCGAATTCGATCTGAAGATTGATCGTCTTAAGGAACCGTCCAAGGTATCGACTTAGATCTGTAGGTAGATCATTAAGGAACCGTTCAAGGTATCGACTTAGATCTGAAGGTAGATCATGAAGGAACCGTCCAAAGTATCGACTTAGATCTATGTTGCTTGTTTTGAGTTGATAGGTGATTTGGAAAGAGAGATCTCTTTAGAATGAATCTTTGGCTTGATTATATCTGAGAGGAATGTTCGTCTGAATATAATTCAGGGGAACACTGCATGGGATTGAGAACAACTTTTCTGAGGATATTCGTCCACCTGAAAAAATCAAGTTAGTGACATGCAATGTTATGATGCATGTAATGTATATGTTGAGAAACTAAATGAGAAATGTGCATGTTATGTATGCGTTTGTCATGAAACATTGTATGCTATGTATGAATATGCGTATGATGTATGACTTATGCAATTTAGAGCGTATCAAACTTCTGGTTGGGAAAATAAATCCCTGCTTGCTATTTTGGAAACGAAGGCATTGATGATTGTTGATGATTTTTGCTATCTTGTTCGAGTATACTCAGCTGGGGAAATTCCTCACGGACCAGAGTACTCTGTTGAGGGATCTTTGACTACCGCTTGGGGATGAAGGTAATTTGAAAGTTCTGATTTTGATTCCCTTTGAATGGGAATGAGAAAGATGCATAATCCTCCGATGCACTATTTGACCAAGCCTTGGTGTGGAGACCACACCTTCTGGGGATAGTGATCTTGAACAGCCCTGCTGGGGAATAAGATTTCTCGAATCACTTTGTTCGAGAGAAAAATCTCATTGAGGAATTTGCTGAGAAATACGTCTCTGTTGGGGAATTTTCTTCTGGAGCTGGTTTCGGGATGATGTCCAGATGATTTGGACACTACCTGAATGCTATTCCAGTTTTTCTTATAAACATCAGTCATATTCAAATGCATATGTTCATTCAAAATTATCATTGGGACGTTTACGTATTCAAAACAGAAAAAAGTGAAAACATTGATTTTGAGCATGAGCTGCATTGATTTTGAAAAAGAGCCATAATAGGCTGATTAGTACAAGGAGACAAAAATCCTAGTAGTAGGAAACTGTCATAAAGCTTTGAAAAGTACTTATAAAGAGAAATAGCTATGTGAAAACAATTCAGTCAAGTTTCAACTCTGCTATTGCCAATCTGTCTTCGAGTATCTCATCCCTCACTTGTTGGAAGAAAATGATTGGACTGATTGGTGCCTTTGATGTGTTGAACTTTGAAGGTGAGTAGGTAGCTAAACGGGACATAGTCTTACGCTTTATTCCCTAACTTTTTCCTAGGCTGCCTTTTCTAATTTTTTCCTGGATCGCCCTTTCAGGTTTTCAATCCACCGAGACGCTCATCATTTTTTTTGCCTAAGTCGCCCTTTCAGGTTTTCAACTTAGCGAGCTTTTAAGCGAAGTACTTTTTGACTATGTCCGTATTTACAGGGTGTGGGAAATCCTCGCCATCCATAGTGGTAAGCAACATGGCTCCGCCGGAGAATACTTTCTTGATTACAAACGGTCCCTCATAAGTGGGAGTCCACTTGCCCCTGGGGTCACCTTGTGGTAAGATGATGCGTTTGACAACCAAATCACCGGTTTGATATGCCTGACTTTTGACTTTCTTCTTGAAGGCTTTGATCATACGTTTCTGGTACAACTGACCATGACAAATAGCTGCGAGCCTCTTCTCATCAATCAAGTTCATCTGGTCCAACCGAGTCTGAATCCAATCGTCTTCGTCTAGATCGGCTTCTTTCATAATCCTTAGGGAAGGAATTTGAATTTCAATTGGAAGAACGGCCTCCATACCATAGACTAAGGAAAATGGAGTTGCCCCTGTTGAAGTACGCGCTGATGTGCGATAACCATGAAGAGCAAAAGGTAACATCTCATGCCAGTCTTTGTAGGTTACTGTCATCTTTTGTATGATCTTTTTGACGTTCTTGTTGGCAGCTTCTACCACGCCATTCATCTTTGGTCGATATGGAGAGAAATTATGATGTTTGATCTTGAACTGTGTGCAGAGTTCAGTAATCATTCTGTTGTTTAAATTTGTGCCATTGTCTGTGATGATCCTTTCAGGGATGCCATACCGACAAATGAGATTGTGCTTGATAAATCGGGCCACCACGTTCTTGGTGACAGAAGCAAATGAAGCTGCTTCTACCCATTTGGTGAAGTAATCGATAGTGACCAGGATAAAACAATGTCCGTTGGAGGCAGTAGGCTTGATTTCTCCAATCATATCAATACCCCACATTGCAAAAGGCCAAGGAGCCGTTAGGACGTTTAACGGGACTGGAGGTACATGTACTTTGTCAGCATATATCTGGCATTTGTGACAAGTTCTGGAGTGATGATGGCAGTCTGTCTCCATGGTAGACCAGTAATAACCTGCTCTTAAGATCTTTTTAGCCATTGTATGTCCACTTGAATGAGTACCAAAAGCACCATCGTGTATGTCTTCCATAATCTGTTCTGCTTCCTTCTTGTTTACACAACGAAGCAAAGTCGAGTCATGGTTGCGTTTGTACAAGATTCCATTACTTAGAAAGAATTTAGCAGAAAATCTTCTTAGAAACTTTCTATCGTTAATGGATGCCCCCTCAGGGCACTCCTGAGCTTCGAGATATCTTTTTACTTCATGGAACCATGGTTTTTCTTCCAATCCTTCGGTATCGATCTCATTACAATAGGCTGGTTCATCCTGTCTGTAAATGGTGATCATCGGCGCCACATTGTCCCACCTGACTTTGAACATAGATGACATGGTAGCTAGAGCATCAGCTAGTTGGTTTTCTTCGCGCGGGATATGTTCAAAAGTGATTTCTTCAAAATAAGGAATCAAACTCAGCACATATTCTTTGTAAGGAATTAGATTCGAGTGCTTCGTGTCCCATTCCTCTTTGACTTGATAAATTACAAGCGCCGAGTCTCCGTAGACCTCCAGGAACTTGATTCTTAGATCAATTGCAGATTTGAGACCCAGAATACACGCTTCATACTCGGCTATATTGTTAGTGCAGTTGAAGCATAATCTGGCAGTGAATGGTGTATGTCCTCCTGTAGGAGAAATGATCACAGCTCCGATGCCATTGCCAAGCGCATTAGAAGCTCCATCAAAAACCATAGTCCATCAGGATCCTGGCTCGGGTCCTTCCTCCGGTCCTGGTTGTTTGTAGTCAGTAACTAGCATAATATCTTCATCCGGGAAGTCAAAGTTCAACGCTTGATAATTATTTACTGCTTGATGAGCCAGATGATCAGCTACCACACTTCCTTTGATCACTTTTTGTGAAGTGTACTGGATGTCAAACTCTGTTAAGATCATTTGCCATCTTGCTATTCTTCCAGAGAGAGCAGGTTTTTCGAACACATACTTGATAGGATCCATCTTGGAGATCAGGAAAGTGGTATGGTTTAGCATATACTGCCTTAGTCGGCGAGCCGCCCATGCTAAGGCACAGCAAGTTTTCTCGAGCAGTGAGTATCTTTTTTCACAATCAGTAAACTTTTTGCTAAGATAGTAGATTGCATGCTCCTTTCGGCCAGACTCATCATGTTGTCCCAGTACACACCCCATTGAATCTTCTAATACTGTTAGGTACATTATCAGAGGTCTTCCTTCCACTGGTGGTAACAAGATTGACGGTTTTTGAAGATATTCTTTGATCTTATCAAAGGCTAACTGGCATTTGTCATTCCATCTTTCCACTTGATCTTTCTTCAACAGTTTGAAGATCGGCACACAAGTAGTAGTCATGTGGGCAATAAATCTGGCTATGTAATTCAGACGTCCCAAGAATCCTCTGACTTGTTTCTCGGTACGGGGTATGGGAATTTCTTGAATGGCTTTGACCTTGGCAGGATCAACTTCAATACCTTTGCTGCTGACAATAAACCTAAGAGTTTACCGGATCTTACTCCGAAGGTACACTTGTTCGGATTCAGTCGTAACCTGTACTTCTTGAGTCTGTCAAACAGCTTGTGCAGACGAACCATATGTTCTTCTTCGGTGTTGGACTTTTCAGTCATATCATCGACATAAACCTCTATTTCCTGATGAATCATATCATGGAACAGAGCTACCATTGCACGCTGATATGTTGCTCCTGCGTTCTTTAAACCAAAGGGAATTACTTTGTAACAAAAGGTTCCCTAGGGTGTTGTCAAGGTTGTTTTTTCCATGTCTTCGGGCGCCATCTTGATTTGACTGTACCCTGAGAATCCATCCATAAAGGAGAATACCTTGCATTGTGCAGTATTGTCAACCAGTACATCGATGTGAGGTAAAGGGAAATCATCTTTGGGGCTTGCCCGATTCAGATCTCTGTAGTCTACACACATTCTGACCTTCCCGTCTTTTTTAGGCACAGGCACGATGTTAGCTATCCATGGAGGATAACTCACAACTTTCAGAAAGCCATCATTGAATTGCTTTTCAACCTCGTCTTTGATTTTCTTGGACATATCGGGCCTACTTCTTCGCAGTTTCTGCTTAACTGGAGTGCTACCTTCTTTGATCGGCAGGCGATGAACCACAATATCCGTGTCAAGGCCAGGCATATCTTCATAGGACCAGGAGAATATCTCAACGTAGTCTTGTAACATTTGAATCATTCTTTGCTTGACACTGTCTTCTAGATCAGCCCCTATCTTGACTTCTTTCTTTTCTTCGTCACTGCCCAAGTTGATAACTTCAATTGGTTCTTCATGCGGCTGTATAGTCTTTTCCTCTTGTTCTAACAGCCTTGCAAGTTCCCTTGGTACTTCACAATCTGCCTCACTTTCGTCCTCAGTTTGGTAGATCGGATTTTCAAAGTCATGACTGGCAATAGCAGAATCGTTATCAACAGGATCCAGAGTGAATGTGAATCTGCATTTATTATGTGGGTGTGTGTAAGAACACATAGCTATTTCAAAAATGAATAAAGCAAAGAAAGAAAAAGGATCACAAAATTTGAATATGCAAACGTCCTATGATATTATTGAATGAACATGATCATGAGATGACAAACCCTTATAAAAAGGACCATTGTGCTTCAGGCAAGGCACCTGGCTTTTAAGTTCATGGTTCGATAGTACAGGAACCATTTTTATCTTTAAACATATAAACAACGAAAACAGGAAATTGCATTTACTCCTGATCAAAGGAGATCACATCCTCAGCTTCCCAGTTGTTCAATCCATTGTTGTGAGCAGGGAGTATCCAGCTGCTCCAGTTGCAGCTGTCTTCTTCGTCTTCCACAACATTGATTTCTTTGGTGGTGAAATGAGCCGTTGATCCTTCAGGGTGAGCAAGATACTCTGCTGGATACGAGAGCCCAGACTGAGATACTTCTGTAGGCTGAGAGAGATATCCGATAAGATCGTCCCATCCAGTTGGGATGATGTCTTTGAGGGAGACTTGTGCATTCTGGGGAGCAGTGTACTGTGTCAGGAAATCATTCTCGTTATTTGGTGTTTCCCAGACTTCTTCAGGAGCGACATGGCTTGTGAATGTCATATTGTCTTCAAAATGATTGTCCCATCCAGTTGGGGTGATGTCTTCAATAGCGATCTGCGAGCTCAGGGGAGCAGAATACTTCACCATAAAGTCATACTTGCCACTTGGTTCTCCTAGTGTATCCCAGACTTCTTTTGGACTAGGTGGACTTTAGTATTGCTCATTGATGGAACTTGTGAAACTTTTGCAATCTTCAAACTGATCACCCCATCCAGTTGGGGTAATGTCTTCCATGGCACTAAAAGAACTCTGAGGTGCAGTGTACTTTACTAGAAAATCATACCCGCTGCTTGGTTCTCCCAAAGTATCCCAAACTTCCATGGAAACAGGTGGACCTTCATTTGGATATTGCTGAATAATATGGTTCAAAAACACTTCATCGTCTTCAATAGCATTCACTCCTTGGCTGATGAAATGTGTCATTAATCCTTCAGAACGAGGACTTTGATCGCTCTTCTGATTTCCATTAGCATAGCCCAGACCTAGCTTATCGAATTTGTAAGGTACATCGAGGAGTTGCCCCCATACTGTGCAACCACCTTCTTCGATCACAGCTTTGGCGTCTTTGAGAGAAGCCATAGTTGGAGTTACTTTTGTAGCAGGAGTAGCAGAAATATGTTTGGCAGTAGAGACATCTGGAGGGACCACCTCAAAAGATTGGCAGGGAGTTTCGATGAATTCTCCATCCATCTCAACATACTTGGAGTTGCTCAGGTGGCTAACCACATACTCTTCTTCGCCATAAACTGTGACGACCTTACCTTTTACCGGATACTTTAACTTCTGATGCAGGGTAGAAGTTACAGCATTTGCCCCATGTATCCAAGGGCGTCCTAGTAAACAGGAATATGCTGGGTGAATTTCCATTACGTAAAAGGTAGAATCAAAGATCTGAGAGCCCACTCTGATTGGGAGCTTCACTTTTCCGTACATTGTTCTTGTTGACCCGTCGAAGGCTCTTACCACAACATCGCTTGGTTGTAACACAACTCCTTCGAAGTCAAGTTTTTCCAGTACTGCTTTTGGTAACACGTTCAAAGAGGAACCATTGTCTACCAGCACATGAGACAGAGTGGTGCCGTTACATTCAATAGAGATGTGCAGGGCTTTATTGTGATTTTTCCCAGCAGGGGTTAAATCAGCATCAGAGAAACCGAGACCATTGTTCACTGTTAGACTGGCAACACAATTTTCGAATTGATCGATTGAAATCTCCTGTGGTACATGTGCAGCTTTCAGGAACTTCATCAGGGCCTTGGCATGAACTTCTGAATACTTTAGCAGAGACAACATTGAAATTTTCGAAGCAGTGTGCCCCAGTTGTTCGACAATATTGTAATCACTTTTACAGATGATTTTCAATATTTCCTCCATTTCTTGCTTTGACGGATCTTCAACAGTGACTTCCACCGGTACTTGAACTGATTCAACTAGTGGCTCTTTGCCTCGAGCGTTGATATCTTGATTAGGAACTGGGACCTGGACTGGATTAGTAGCAACATTTGGAGAACTTTCTGGTGAAAAGATCCTTCCACTTCTCGTAATCTTACTAGTACCCACAATATTATCAACAGTTGGAGTAGTAAAATTCATGGCCTCTTCAGTAAAGGTATCTTGCTTAACTCCATGGACATAAACATTAGTGTCATAACTCCACGGGACAGCTTTGTCAGAGGAGTATGGAAATGGAGTCGGACTGGTGATGATTACAGATGCCACTTTGGGTGCAGCAAAAATTTTGAAAGGAGTTTTGGTAGGGATTTTCAATGGTATGTTAGAAACCACTGAGACGTCCTCTATTCTCATCCCATTTGAAAAAACTTCGCATAAATCATCCATAGAAGGGAGCCTTTCAAACATAATGATACGGCGATCCATCCACTTTTGAATTCCTATTTTCAGATTTTCACAACCATTGGGTAGGTGTGCACAATAAAAGCAATCAGGGTCAAAACCTGGAAAGTAACCAGCTCGGATTAGCTTTCTTTTGACTTCAAGGAGCGGAGTTGACAATTCTCTCACATCATAGATGTAAACAGTGTCTATGATAGCATTAACAGTCTTGTCGTGCTTCGGCATAGGAGCAGTGATGACATTTGGAGTCTCTGGAGGATCGAATTCAATTTCCCCAGCATCTATCATGTCTTGGATTTTATTTTTTAGGGCCCAATAGTGATTTGCGTCATGTCCTGGACAGTTAGAATGGTATGCACATGTTGCATCGGGGCGATAACTTGGAGAGGAAATGTTGACATTCTTTGGAGGATCTTTCAACGTGATCAGATTTGCTTTTAACAAGTGCTGCAATGCTTGAGAGATTGGCATATTGATTCTGGTGAAATTTCTCCTTGGTGCATCTGGTCGACGCGTATACTTCGGCGGTTGATCTTTTTGAGGTGCAGATGCGGAGATCAGAACTGCCCCTTCAGACTGGTGCTGCTCACTTTTGCGACTTTTCTGACTATGCGTTGTATTGACTTCATTTCTCCCACTGATGGGCCTCTTTGTAGTACCAGAGGAGGAGCCTATTTGAATTTTTCCATTTCGAATACCGCTTTCGACACGCTCTCCAGTTAATATCAGGTCAGTGAAACCTGATGATGAGCTTCCCAGCAAATGACTGTAAAAAGGGCCAGTTAAAGTGCCCATGAACATGTCGACCAGCTCACGATCAGATAAGGGTGGTTGAACCCTTCCAGCCAGATCTCTCCACTTTTGTGCATACCCTTTGAAACTTTCTTTTGGTACCATAGACATGCCTCGTAGTTGAGTACGGGTTGGTGCAAGGTCAGCGTTGTATTGATACTGTTTGTAGAAAGCAGCAGCCAAATCTTCCCAGGTGTGAACTTTTGCACTTTCCAGTTGGTAGTACCACTCAAGTTATGTACCCGACAGACTTTCCTGGAAGAAATGAATCCATAATTTGTTATCTGCTGTATGAGGTAGTATCTTCCTCACATAGGACCTCAGATGTAGTTTTGGGCAAGAAACTCCATCATACTTTGCAAAGACAGGAACTTTGAACTTTTGAGGAATAACAATATCTGAGACTAGCCCAAGATCATCGAAGTCTAAACCAGGTATTTTTTGTATCTCCATAGCTTTCATGCGTTCTTCCAACTGCTGGTATTTGTCATCACCCTGTTCATCTTCGGAATGATAATCTTCTTCGTTAGAAGAAAGAGAGGGTTTGGCAGAACCCTGGTTGCTGTGATTGTCTTCTCGATCACCTTCACCGACTATTTCAGGGATCGGTGCCTTTTTGGACCTTTTGACTGGGATTTTGACCTTTCTTGCTAGGTGACTTAAACCTAAAGATCCTTTGGGCTTCTTTTTCTTCTTGATTATCAAGGCTTTCAATTCCTGTTGCCCCTTTGCTAGCTCCAGAATTGCTATCTGAACTTGGGCGTTCTGTGCTTCGAGATTCTTGACGCTTGTTTCGGAATCCATCTCTTCTAACTGAAATAAACAGCGAGGAGATGAGAAACCCATCATGTGAACCTGTTATGCAATGTTTATGAATGAAATGCATATGCAATGTTTTCAAGGATCTTAGAATTTAAATTTGTTAAAACAAAAGAGAAACAAACATTTATTAGTCAAACAATTTATTTCTTTTTCTCTTTTCTTTTTCTGTTTTTTCTTTCTTTCTTTTTTCTTTTATTTGCCTCTTTCGGGCTTACAAGTTAAAATAAAGAAAATAAAGGATTCCTCAAGCCTCCCATGGATGCTTTCTCTTTGCACCCAGGAATGTGTTGATCTGCTGTTCTTCCAGAAGTTGTCTGGTGAGATCTAACACTTTCCTCTCATAGTCTTGACAGTGTGCTTTGAAGGTGTCTCTTTCTTCTCTTAGTTGAACCCAAGATTTCTGCAGCTCTTCCAGGTCAGTTGGCATGTCCGGATGTAGAATAACTCGAGGTTCGTTCCCTTCGACTTCTGGCTCAATAGTTACAGGTAGAATAGCGGGATATGGCATGATGAAGTTCTGAGCACGAGCACGCACCCAATTGAGGTAAGGCTCCATGGGAATAGAGTTCCATTGTCCTAAAGTTTTGCTTTCTACTTTGTAGACACTGCCCCACGCATGTATAAACCTTCGTCGATGTCTTTGGGAATCATCTTCGTAGTCGAACACAATGCCACGGATAATCATGTCATGAGGACCGTTTCTGCGTGCATATCCAAATTGGCGCAAAGCTAAAGAGGGGTTGTAAGTGATGCCTCCCTTGATGCCAAGGAGTGGCACATTAGGGTACTCTCCACAATGGTCAATGATAGTGATGTCTCTTTGAAAGAAGTTGTTCCACCGGATATCTGAATGAGACAAAGGCATAATCCTGCGAGACCATTGCATCCTTTGTTCATTTCTCAACACTGACCGGGGAAGGTGTAATGTAAACCATCTAGCTAGTAGTGGTACACATCACATAAGAGTTCCTCGTTTCTTCATGGTACGAGTGTGTAAAGAATGTAGTATGTCTCCCAGCAAGGTAGGTACCAGGTTGCGGGTTAGGAAAATGTTGATAATGTGCACACTTATGAACTGGTCGGGATTAGGGAATAAAACCAACCCATAGATCAAAAGAGCCACAACTTCCTCAAAAGTTAGGTAACTTCTGTTTTTTAGTAGTAATCGAGCCTTTTCCATTAAGAACTTAGCAAGCAAACCCTTGACTCCACTCTTTGTTTCTCAATTGGACTCGATTTCTGACTTTCGCAAATGTAAGGCAGCAGCAATGATTTTTTTGGAATCTTTTCTAAGCCAGTGAAAGGTAATTGATCTCGAACAGGTAACCTAATCAGTTCAGAGAACTCTTCCAAAGTGGGTACTAACTGGTAATCAGGGAATGTAAAACAATGATGTTCGAGATCAAAGAACTGGAACAGGACCCGTATCATGTCTTCTTCAAATTTTGAGGTAACCAAATGGAGTAGGTGACCGTGCTTTTCAGTGAATTGAGCATTTCTGGGAAATTCTGATATTAAGTCCTTAAGTTCAGATGGTACTGTTGAAATGTTGATCCGGACATAATCTCTGGTAGTGGGAGCCATTACCTGTAAAAACAGAACAAAGGTAAACTCTTCGATCCTTGAAATGATTAGTGAGAAAATGATATGTTTATGATGCTTATGATGTCATGATGTCAAACATGTGGCACACACAAACAAATCAAACAATAGCCTTAGGTTTAAAGGCTTGCATGAGGTTGATAAGTGATACCCTCCCCACTGAAGTTGAGTTGGTTAAAACCTGTCCTAGAATAGTATTCGGGTTCTATGATCCTTGGAGACAACATCTCAATACGACGCTCGGATGACCGATCAAAATATTCCTCGAGGATAACTAACTTCGATCAATTTCAAAGCTAGTCACTTAATAGGCCACAAGTCAAGTTCAACTAAAGGTTCTAAGACAAATTAGTGTTTAATGACATTTCGGAAGCCTAACATACTCCTTGATCGTTTTCAAGGGATATCAGTACAGACCAAAGTGTCACACTAACGGTGACTTCCAGATCAACCGTATCGGTACATGCCGTACAGTTTCCTTGGTCTATTGTCACATACTTAAGGTATCTCGAGATTCGGGTTAGAATCTTTCACACAAGCAAATACCCAAACAAACCTTTGAAAAATAGAACAATCAAGACAAGCAATCGAAAACATCGAAGTGATCTAAACTCTAAGGTAACCCCTTTTGAAAACATTTTGTTTTTTGAAGTTCCCCAGCAGAGTCACCAGTTCTGTAAGCACTCAGTTTTTTCCTATCTCGTGTGAGATACGAACTGACTCTTCTTTTGTTTTTGAGTTTTGAAAATCAGAGAGTCGCCACCGACTTTTATTTTATCCAATTAAGGAAAGGTTTATAAAAGAAACAGAAAAAGACCTTTAAGAGATTTTGGGTAAGGGGGTAGGTTATACAAAGGGAAGGTATTATCACCCCTTTGTATCCATGGTTATCCATGGGCTCTTAATTGCTTAGCTCACTTGTTTTGAATCATTTGTCTTGGCCACTCGCTCGCCTATCAGAGTCGCCCCATGAACCTCACTAGGTGCTCTCTCACCCAACGAGTCGTAACAGACTAGGTTTTTTTCTGCTGTAATTTCTGCACAACTCAGCCCTATGCCCGGTGCGATTTCCACATCCAAACCACCAAAATTTGCACTCTTACACATACAATACATATACACTTCATGGGATTAACATCATATAGCAAATACATCAAAGCATACAACATTATAACATCAGTTGCACACAATTTCAATCACTTATAAACAATCCTGCAAGTTATTTATCCCTAAACCTAATATGCAATCATCATTCTACCTACAATTATATCCCTTATTATACAGTCGGAACCCCACCCTTACCTTAGGTTCTCGATTCCTTAAGCCCTCGTATCGGTTTCTTTCTCCTAGCTCTTCCTCTATCTTTTCTCCATTTCTTCACGATCGTTCAGAATGAAACAGCTAAACTCTTTTCCCTAGGTTAACCCGTGGACCCTTTCTATGGTCTTCCTATCTTGCCCTCACTTACACTTCATGATGACTACCTTGCCCTCATAGTCTCTACACCATACTATTATTCCTATTTATTATTATTATTCTCTAATAATATAATACTCCATTAACTAGCAAAAATAACAAATTAATTATTTAACCCAACAATAGTATTACTAGTCAAACTCTATTTAATTAATAAACTCAATATACCACTTGATTCAAGATACTACCCTCTCATCCCAATGACATGTACCTCTAACCCACAACAAACGTCACATTCTTCGCTAAACACATCGTAACATCGCATCACATATTTATTAAAAATATTTAAAAATAATCTAAATTAAAACAGGCGTTACAGTATGCTTCTCTCTAACTATTGCAGTCCAAAAGAAAGATGCAAATTCTATATGAATCAAGGGAGAACTTTGATCAAGGGGAAGTTATCAAAGATAGGGGGAGAATTCACATAAGAGATTCAAGCATTTCAACTTTCAATGGTTTGTCATCATCAAAAAGGGGGAGAATGTGAAGTCAAGACTCTCTATCCAATGTGTTTTGATAAAGATAAAGTACAAGTTAAATAATCATGTCAAAAAGTTTGGAAAAAACTTCAAGAACAACGTATCAATTCAAGTGTCCAAGTCTTATCATGAGCAAAATCTAGCACCAAATTATTCAAGATTAAAATGGAAGACTAAGCATGGATCTTGAGTTATGTTTTGAACTAATGGAAGATAATTTCTAATGTATCTGTGTTATGTTAATGAAAGATGTTTTACCATGTTTTGAACTAATAGAATATGAGGCATAATGTATTTCCGTTGTATCAATTATAGATGTGTGACAATGTTTTGAAATAATGGCATATGAGGCATAATGTAATACGTGATGTTTGCTAAGTTTTGAAGTAAACATTATGTGCACATTATGTGCAATATATTTCTGTTATATATTTGTGTCATACCAGTCAAGTAAAGGAAGATGATACATAATCACAAGTCATACAAAATTACTTCAATAGGTCACATTATGTGCATAATAGGTTTGGTACAAAAGGGCACATTATGTGCATAACAAGTTTGGTTCAAAAGGCACATAATGTGCATAACAGGTTTGGTACAAAACATGACATGGTAACCAAACATACTTATTACAAAATAACATAGTTTATAACCAACTACATATTAAACATAACTGTCACATAGTGAATAGCAAACTACTTAGTCATTCTCCTATGAATATCTTCCCACTCTCTTGGCTTGTTCACAGTAGCTTCTTCTTCTTCATCAATAAGCAAAGGTGCATCTGAATTTGAACCAATCCCATCCCATTTTTTAGCCAAAAAACAGCTTCCAACCTATCACTGCTCCTTTTTGGTACTTGATAAACAACCTTCTTTTTCTTGTCAATAGCTTTACAAAGCCCCTTTTTCTTTTTCTGACTTGGCTCAGGTTGTGTATCTACCTCACTTGGTGCAGCCACAGGAGTAGGAACATCATCAGCTTGTGCATTACCTTCCACACTTTCAGGAACCAATAAATTCACCTTGGGTGATGTAAGCACTCAGTTTTTTCCTATCTCGTGTGAGATACGAACTGACTCTTCTTTCGTTTTTGAGTTTTGAAAATCAGAGAGTCGCCACCGACTTTTATTTTATCCAATTAAGGAAAGTTTATAAAAGAAACAGAAAAAGACCTTTAAGAGATTTTGGGTAAGGGGGTAGGTTATACAAAGGGAAGGTATTAGCACCCCTTTGTATCCATGGTTATCCATGGGCTCTTAATTGCTTAGCTCACTTGTTTTGAATCATTTGTCTTGCCTTGAAATGCTTGTATGTGGTTTTAAAATACCTTTATAAATTGGCTTTGTAATGATCCTTGTGCGGATGTTTACAAAGTGTTTTATCTTTCGAAAGATGTTTTTTGAAAAAAGAGCTTTAACTTCGTAATGATCCTTGTTTGGATATATACCAAGTATTGTTTTTTTTGAAAGTTTTATTTTGAAAAACAATGATATATGAGACATTTGTTTGTTTTGATTTGAGCAAGCAATTAGGAGATCTACCCTAAGTTTATAAGGTCCTTTCCTATTTCTTTTAGAAAATTCTCCTTTTACCTGATGTAAACAAAAGTTTGGATTTTGTATTTGAAACAGTGGAATTGATTTTGAAAAAGAGTAACAGAGGGATTACCCTAAGAGGTGCAAGTGTGATTGTGTTCTGATTCAGATATTTTTATCTTTGAAGTTAGTGACCTAACGCTTCAGTTTTTATCTTTGACATACACGCAGTTTTATATGTACAGGAATTAAAATGCGGGAATGTAGAATGCGGAAAGTAAATCTATGCTATTACATCGATTGTGCGAGAAATGTAAACTACGCTATTTACATGATTTTGACAACCTATACACTTTATCTATGAATTTAAATTGCAATAAGATAAAAGAAATATTTTTGGATTTTTTGTATGGTTGATTTTAATTAGAATTAATGCATAATTAATTTAATTAAAATGAGCAAAGGTAGAAATAAAATTTAAAACTAAAAATTAAGTCTAAAATATGTTCAAGTTGCTTATAAATTAATTTTAAAGTAAAACTTATTTTTTTGGATTTTTTGAAGATGTTTTTTGAAATTATTAAGTTGATTAACATATAATTATGCAAATAATTATACAAATAATTAAAACTTAAAGAGAAAAATATTCTAAATATGTACAAAATTAGTCTATAATATATAAAACTAATTTAATAAAAAGAACAAATTTTTTCTGATTTTTTTTATTGGTTGAAATAATTAAAAAGCAAATATATATATATACTAATTAATTAAACAAAATATTTCAATTATTAAGAAAAATAAAATATTTTTGTGTCAAAAATTAATAGATTATTTTATAAACCTAAAAATATTTTTATTATATTTTTTTGATTTTTTAAACTATTTTAAATTAATTTTAGAAGTAAATAAAATAAAATAGAAAAATATATTAATTGTGATCCTGTGTGATAATCAGTGGAGTCCATGATATGGATGTGTGTTTTGGTGCGTTGGATCTTGGATTAATGAAATCAGATGGCTGAAAACACATGGCATATGATATGATAGTGGAGCGTGAAGCACATGATTGGTCTAAACTTCAAAACACACGCGCGCGCAAACCAACCACTTAGAGGACGCCACGTCTCGTCTTCCTCATCAGGATGGACCTTTTACACCGTTCATTTGCAGGTGCTATAAAAGACTTCAACCTATTACACCTGTAAAATAACGAATACAAGCAAAACGTGAAATAAATTTGGCGCGAGGCCATGGTTCAATTCGTCTGGTTCATACGAATTCAATGAGACCACTTTGAACCTGTGATTTTGCCTAATTCGAGAAACCCTAATTTTGAGATCATGAACCCTAAAATGGTAGCTTCGTGAATACTTAACCAAACCTTAATTAAATGTCCAAAAACGATCAGAACATCAAACCAAGTTCAAATATATGATTACATCATACTAAATATGCATGTATAATGAGATTTTGGTTAGTTTTTGTTTGAGCAAACCGTGAGCTATGGAGCTTGATTCTGAGTGCTTTGCTTGTTGAAAATGATTGGGATATATTCAATGAAGGTTAGAGAATGTGTTTGAGTGTTTAGTTTCTATTGAAATGAGCTTGAATTTAAAATTTGAATTTCAAATTTTCTTCAAAATTACAAGTTGTTACAAGAGTGGTATAAGCATGGTAATGGTTCTGAATTCGTGTGTCTATGTTACTGAAGTATCCTACTTCATTTATAAGCAATGAAGTGCTTCAAAACTAAGCTAAGAAGCATTGATGATCTTTGTTGAACTTTTGAATTCTTTAATATAAAAAAGTTTGAATTCTTAACCATGGCTTGATTTTTCTTCAACCTCTTGCCCTAGGCATGCTTTGTACCTCTCTTGCTGCAGAGTTGAATCATTCTTGGTGGCCTTAGCTTAAGAATCAAGCATTGCACCATTATCCTTCACCATTTCTTTTTCAATTTAACTTTAAATGTAATAAAATTAAACCAAAAAAGAAATAAAAATGCTATGGGCCTTAGGTTGGTCGTGGGAGGCCCTTAACATTGTTAGAAGCATGTTTGTATCATGGAAACTTGGCCCCTTTTGGAAAAAAACATTTTTGATCAATGTTGGTTTCATGCATTTTCCCAAAATATAGCAAACTTCAACAAGGCATAAATCCCTCAATTTTTATCATATGAAGGAGTTCTTGTACTTTTTAGAAACCTCAAGATGTCCTCTACAAGCTACTTTGGAAACTTTTTTTCATTTGGAGAAGTTATCTTGATGTTATGGCCTTTGACAAAAAACCACTTTTTGTTGACTTTGAAAATGACCTGTAATGTCTGAGCTCATATTTTTCAAATGGTGAATCCAATGACCATGGGATCAATTGCATTTGAAAGATAATTGAATTTCCTTCAAAACAAGCTTTGGTTGGAATTTTTTGAATGAATGAGGAGAGAGTTATGGTCAGTCAAAGTTCAGTTGACTTTTTTAGGAGAAAACCCTAATTTTGAAACTTAGGGTTTTGTTGATTTTTGATCTTTCCTTGATGAATTATGATCAACCAATGATAAAATGATGAATCTTTTGAGAAAATATGGATGTTGACAAAAAATTTCATTTTTGACTGTCTGTTGACTTTTTTGGTCAAACTGGTCGTCTGTTGACTGTTTGAGCTACTGACTGTGCGTCTGAGCGAATTGAAGTTTGAAAATTTGTATGGTGGTACTTTGAGATATATGGAGGTCCATGAAATCCATTTGAGGTCTCAAAAAACTTGTTCTCCTGAAAAAAAACAAAAAACCCTAGTTAGGGATTGTTTGTGTAGGAGACAGTTAAGCGTACCTGATTTTTGTGCAGTGTTGAGTCTCTGCTGATCATGTGATGTTCAGAAGACTTCTAGAACAAAAATATTGGAATTTTGAAATGCAAAAGATTGATTTGATTGATGGTACAAAACACGGAGAATTGCACTGTCAGCGGGTTTGACTGTCAACTGGCTGTTCGGGCATTAACGTAACAGTTAAAGTGAAAATTCAACAGTTAAAGTTAATTTTTTTTCTTTTTGTTTTTTTTTGTTGTGTTAATGGTGAAAATTTATTTACATGAGTTGTTAGAAAAACACAGACATAATAAATAAATAAAATATACTGTACGCGAACGAAATTACCGATAATAACCTTGAAAAATATTTAAGGCACAGAAAAATAAATATTTAACTGGCAGAAAACACACAAAATATTATCTGGATAATTAAACTACAGTACGACAACTAGTACGACATTTAATACTGACAGTACAAATATTACATAATATAATAAACAGTACGACAAATAAACGGTACATTATTTGAGAACAAAAGATACGACAAACTTTAAAAATGACGATTAAAAACCCATGCTATAAATAACAGCATATAGATGATCGGGAGTGTAAACAACCCAGGTCCGCATTTTTCAGGACTGTGCAGACAGAAAAAGGACATGATCACCACCAAGACGGTGATGACCATAAGAAAACACGTATCCATCCACTTTGCCATTTTGCCGGGGAAGAAGAGAAAATAAATATGAGGTAGAAATTTGAGAGATGAGTTGAAATTTGATGTGAGAATTTATGGAAAAAATGAGAGGTATTTATAGAGTGAAAAGAAGGATAGAGACGTTGGGGAATGAAGTGATTCCGTACAAAAAAAGGAAAATTTGAGTGGTAGTAGGATTTGAAAGAAAGTGTATGGTAGGGTTTGAAAAAGGGAGATGTGTAGAATAAAGTTAAGATTTGATTTTGAAAGAAAGAGATTTGAAAAGAAAGGAAAAGATTTTGAAAATAATAGAATATAGTACAAAAATTAGTGGGAAACAAAAACTAATAATAATTTACTTGTTACCAGTACAGTCTGAATCCCCGGACTCTGCGCCTGCTAAAAAAAAATTTAATTCTGTACCAATTGTGTCAGTACTATTTATCTGCAAATAAATCTCAAATAAACAGCGTGTGTGAAATGATAAACAGTACTTGGCGTTTGTGTAAGAATAAATTCAATAGGGAGCCAAAATACCGTATAATAAAAATTCGAAAAACCGAGTATTCATAAAATCAGGATATTTATGAAATAAAATCCAAGATTATATGAAACTCTCAATTTTTAGACAGAAGTCTGTTGCCTTCTTTTTTTTGAAAAAGATGCGGGCAAATTTTGGGGTATAACAGGTGACTTCTCCATGTCTTTCATCTTTTTAGGATCTTTGGATGCCATTCTCTTGTATCTATAAGACCTCTCATTAATCTGAACCCTGTTACCTGATTCTGGTTTGACTACTTCAACTCGAACAAACTCTTCATCATCATTTTCAAATGTTTTTTCTTCTTCACTATCATTGAAACTTATGCCTCCATCATCATCAGAGCTCTCATCATCACTGCACTCACTAAACTGATCAACATCGAGCTTTGACACTTTGCTATTCATATCTATAACACCATGCTCAACCCATAGATGCCCATCTACATTACCACTTATGTATTAATTAGCAAGCTCTACAGCTTGTACATATAAATAACTTGAGTAAACTCTTCATCCTTTTCTAGAATCTTTCTCCAAATCCTGAATCCTTCATACCCCCAGTCTTTCACCAAGCTCACTTCCTCAAAGTAACTCCACATATCAGAGTCTTGCCCTTCCACAATTGTTTCACTCTCTCCCCTGTAAAACACATGTTTATCATGCAAAACATTTCCCCCATGGTGGAAGACAACACAAAATAATCCCATTTTCAGCAAAGACACAGTAAAGTTTAACCCATGAATGAATAATCACAACAAGACAAAGTCAAGGTGGGACCATGTACATTTTACAGACTTCAAGAGAATGGACCACTAAAGTTACTGAACAATGTACCTTTTAGTATGTGTCGCTCCAACAATCTTTGTCACTCCAACAAGCTTTGTCTCTCTAGCAGAAGAGAGTTAGCGAATCAAACATGCATTATCTGGAAAATGGGTTAGGGAGATGTTTAGGGTTAGGTGAGTGAACAACAATGAAGATAAAGGGAGGAAAGTGAATGGTTTTTTTAAGATTAGGGTTGAACATACGTGAGGGTAAAAATGTCCTTCCATAAATATTTTATCAAACGTGGCATTTAAAGAAAATGGAAAAAACAGAAAAACAATGACACATCAGCATTTTGGATGAGTTGGCATGGGAAAGGTTTTAATAGTGACTTTTGCAAAATTGTAGGGTCATCCATGTGACTTTTTTTTCACAGGGGGTTTTTCGTAAAGGCCCCATATGGCAAGGGATAAATAGCTATTAACCTTATAATCTATTGACTTGGATAAATCAATAAATGTTGCATTAGGTTGATTCATTAATTGGACAATTTTTCAATTTTTTCAAACATGCAGTTTTTGGTAAATTGTGGCATTTTGACCTGCTGTAACATCACAAAAATTGATACAATTTACAGCGTTTTGAAGCAGTGTTTTTAAATTTGAAATTTGAAAAATGCTATGAACTTGTTAAGTCAAGTGACTGTTTCAACTGACTTAAGTAGTACTGTATTGAATTTAAAATTATGTTTTTTTTCATGAACCATTGTTATTATAAACTATTGCAAACCTTTATGAAAATGTCTCAAACTTTACCATGTTTCATAGAAGTGTTGTGCACTTATAATTACATGAAATTTCAAATTAAAAATCACCTTTTATATTGCAATTTAATATCATATTATTTACTCAAAATTTCAAACAAGTGTTTTTGTTCTTAATATTTCATAAAGAATTTTCAACATGTATGTTCATAACATTCCAGAAAATTCATATCATTCTCACAAACACTTGATCACTATATTGTCATTATAAATTGCTTGTTTGGAAGAGAAGATCAATCCTAGTGATTGATATATATATATATATATATATATATATATATATATATATATATATATATATATTAATTAACTTTATTTACTCAAATAATTTATAGATTTGGTTGTAATTCCTTGTTGTCCAGATTTGTTGGAAACAAGAGAGTAGAAAGAAAGAATTGTTTTCTTGTTCTACTTGTTTGGTTGTACCTTGCTATCCAGGATTGTTGGAAGCAAGAGGTTGAATGAAAGTAAGAGGATTGTTCTCATTTCAACTTGGTTGTTCCAAGAGGATTGTTCTTGGTGGTGGTGGTGTTAGAAGATTGTAGAAGAAGTATTAGGTTTGGGCTTGTACAAATAACTAACAATAGTGAAATCTCTTACCGAGAAAGTGGATTAAAGTATTCTCGAATTGTGAGGGGATCCAGGATATATCCTTGTGTCGTTTATTTTTTTGCACTTTATTGCTTTCATAACTTCACCATAAACCACAAAAATAATCACCTTATTACATAAAACTATAAAATTTTAAAGTATCTATTCCCCCCCCCCCCCCTCTTAGGCGCAATCTGAACTTACAAGAAGCATATATATACTAGTTGAAATTTTAAATATCTGGACAAGTGTGAAGAAGCATACTATGTTAAATAATTTTCTCTGTCGTAATCATATTAAAGCTCTAATAGAGAAAATTTTAAAATAAATAAATAAAATAAATAAATAAAATAAATAAGCTCCATTTTGTTGTAATGTAGGAAACGTCTTAAAGGTATTATACCAAATTGATATGCATTTTTTTAGTACTAACAAACAATCTTTTTGAAAGTCAGCATGACCGTCAATAATTAAACAAGAACCTATTGGAACTATCTTGGAAAAAATTTATCATTTAGGAATTGAAAACTTTATTTTCAATAAGTAATGGCATTAATCACATGAAATTTACAAACGACTGCATGTTACCTCTTTATACACAATAGAGGTAAGGTATTCCAAAAGGGAAATTTATAGGACACAGATAAAATATTAAATGACCAAAACCACTTCCAAGAAGCTAGCACAATGGCACTTAAACACTCGTCAAAGTTAAAAAAAACATTCCGCTAAACAAAATTGCATTTCTCATCACCCAAACCTTCCACATAAGCACTAGCCATATAACCCCCACAATTAATATTTCGTCTAAAACCCTAACTTTATCAAAGAAGAAAAGAAAGGATCTCAACTTAACATTTTAAAAAGGAACCATTTCCCCAATCTACTCTCGAACTTTTTCTCAAATCCTGCTCATCATGGGGCACGATTCGAACAAATGGTTAGAGTTATCCAAAGCTCTAAAGCAAAATACACAACAACAATCCCTATCCTCAACCAATATCCCTCTTTCTTCAAATGGTCTCTAGTAGGAAGTCTTCCCAATATAAATCTCCAAGCAAAAAATTTTAACTTTTGAGGGGGCTTCCAAGTCCCACATGAAACTCTATTTCCTTAACACAAAAGTTTCTAAGACAGCTCCCTCCCTTCTTTTCCTTATTTCACTTGTGCAGGCTTTGACTGAAAATCCTTCCTCTTTGTCAACAACCCAGAAGCAATCATCCTTGACATTCTGCTCTGGTTGAAATTGATGCAGCGTCTCTGTCAGGAACTGCAACATAACAACATCGTCTTCATCCTCCTATTTTAGCCAATTATTGTTATCCCAAACCCAATTCGAAACGTCCCAATACCCAGACTCCGTCTGCTAGTGACATCAGTTATTTCTGTTAGTTTAAAAGAGTAACTACTGATCAGTTTTTGTATAATAAATGGAGAGCTTGTGCTTAAAGGTCTAATCTAGAGCTTTTAAATAATAATATATGATTTATCTTATAAAGATTTATTCTTATATAAATATTTGAAACTTTATTAAAGGATATGACATGTTTCATACCCAAAAATTTTCCCTCCCATTCTCAACACAATTCATTTCAGGATCTCCTCAATCTCAGTGATTCCCCAAAAATATACAAGGGTTAGACACTTACTTGCCTCCAAAGCAATAAACACATGAATTAGGGTTTAGTCTTTCTTAAGGAATATGAAGCCCTAAGGTCTCAAGTGGATTTCATAGCCTCTCACATTTTTCAAAGGATCCCTATACTATGTCTCAAGCCTTGGTTCTTAAGATTGCTCAGACAACTGCTCAAATGATCAACAGTCGACTAGTTTGACCTCAAAGTCAATTGTGGTCAACGTACTGTCAAAACTCCTGGTCAACATCAACATTTTTAGGTTATATTCATCATTTGATAAAGGGTTGATCATGATTCATCAAGGAAAGGTTCAAGATCAACAAAAGTCATAGTTGCTAAATTAGGGTTTTGTAGGGAAAGTCAATGGAACTTAGACTAGCCATAAATCTCAAATGGTTTATCAGAAATTGTCCAACCAAAGCTCATTCGCAAGGAAATTCAATTCTCTACAATATTGATGTTGGGACCAAGTTCAAGAAAAGCACCATTTTGAAGATATGAGTCAAGTCATTATAGGTCCTTTCAAAGGTCAACCCAAAGTCATCTTTTTCAAATGGAGCATACATGAACATGGAAGACTCAATTGAGATGAAACCAGAAGGGTCATTTATAGGACACTCTATGATTTCTAAAATGATCAAGAACACCTTCATAGGGTTAAAATTGAGAGAGATATGCATTGTTGAAGTTGAGCAATTTTCGAGAAAGTGCATTAAGCCAATATTGAGCAATCTTGGATTTTTTCGAATGGGCCTTAATGCTTGAACTATCCACGTGATAATAATCCCAAAAGAGGTCTATTGGTCAAATATAATTTTTTTTGTGATATTATTTTATTTATATTTGATTTTATTCAATTAATTTCAAATAAAAATCAAGTAAAATTCTAAAATAATTATATAAGGATCATTCTTTTTTCATTAATTCAAATCAAATCCAGACATGATCCAATGGCCAAGAATGAATGGAGAATGTGCATAAAATAGATTGGAGTGCTAAAATAGAAAGATTTTATACAAAATATTTTTCAATTTCCATGTCACATATTGATTGATTATTCTCCAAGTTTGTAACCCTAAATTCATTCTCTATATATACTCATTCCATTCAGCACTAAAAGGGACGAAATTTGGCCAAGAAGAATAGGGTTCTAAGTTGCCAACTTTTGCAAAGAAAGTAATAAATTCGTATCCAAAGATCCAGTCACTTTTAAGGCCAAAGGACCATCCCAAATCGTTCTTGAGGTAAGAATGGGTAAGACTTCATTGTTTGTGAGCTTTTATGGTATTCCTAACGAGCATACCAATATCACATATTACCACCATTGTGTGATGTTTCGTGTTTCTATCCACATCATGTTTTAATGTGTTTTTTTGGTTTCTCTGAGTTCATGGCATGCATTAGGGACGTCTTGAACCGTTAGAGCGAAGCTATGGCATCGAAACCGCAAGTTTCCATTGTTAGGGCTCAAGGAAGTTTTGATTTCAAACCCACGTTTTTAGGACGTTTCAGGCAAAACCAGGAGCACCATCGTGTTCGTAAGGTTGCGTTTAGTGGAATTGGATGACGATTGATCTTGTTTAACGCATATTTGTGAGCTTTAATTTTTTTTGTAGGGTTTGCTACGAGAACTCGTAGCTATTCTGTGGCTAATTTGAAGCGAAACCGTGGCCTTTTCCTTAAAGAAGACGGTGAATAATCCCTTGGACCCAGCGAGCACACGAGGTGCAATTTCATTGGCTGGTCAACGAATCCATATTCTCTCTCCGTTTCTCGTTCTTCTGCACACAATATATGGGCCCCGGTTGATTTGTATTTTTTGACTTTTTCAATTATGACGTGTTTTTGATTTTGTTGGTACAGGATGGTTATACTTACAAGAAAGCACGTTTGGCTCAGTGGTGGAGAATGCATCATACGGATTTGACACGCAAGGGCACGGGTTCTATCCCTACCCCTTGCGTTTATTTTTCTAATTTCTTTGATTGCAATTGCTTACAGATTCAATGCATTTGGTCAATCCGTGCACATGGTGCACCCTTGGATCTCTACCGAGGTCAGATATGAAGGATTTCACGTCTTCCACACCATGGAGCTTCAGAGGCCTGCCACACTCAATCATGTGTGTTGGATTGGTTTTTGATTTGGGCCAAGCACAATTTCTGGTCCTCACCCCCAGGCTTTTATATACAGCCCCTAGTTTTATTAACTTACTTAAATTATTTTTTTAATTAAAATTAACCAATCAAAAATTCAACAAAAGTATAGTAATTAGGTTTTATTAATTTAACTTTGATTTAATTTTTGGTTTATAGTTAATTTATTAATAACAATTTAGACTTAGGATTATTTTCACCTATTTTCAACCTTAAAATTCAATTCGCGATCTTCTGTTCTCATCTCATACTCTATGATTGTCGTATGTTTGTTTAATTTCCGTCTTTCATTTAATTATTCATTTATTTATTTATTTTAATTTTAGAAATTATGTATAGGTGACAAGGTTTTTTTTGTAATAGTTTAAACTAGGATTTTACTTTTCCGCATCCCCCGTTTTTGGTTATGTAATCTCCCATCCCGAAGCCCTGTAATAGCATAGATTTACTTTTCCACATTTACTTTCTGGACCCTTATAACTGCTATAAACTTTTTAGATGATAATAGGATTGTATGATTGTTTACGGTGATTTCCGGTAAACAAATTCTAGTCCTCCAAACTATAAAATATACTTTGGTTACTCGCAAGATCGACTAGATTGATCCTTGGACATAGTCAAACAATTGTCTCTCGATATGATTTGATTCATGTTTGTTTGTTCTGACTTCAAGAAAACTTGTTTGTGACATGATCGTATGAATATTCACTTAAAAACAACACTTATTACACATGTTAATGTGACTTTCGACAAAGAAAACATAAACAAAAGCGTGTAAATTGCAGGAATGTAAAGTGCAGAAATATAACGTGCAAGAATGTAAAATGCAGAAATGTAAAATGCTTCGAAATGAAAGTTAAACAAAGAAAATAAAAGGAATTGAAAAGATACTTGAATAAAGAAAGATACAAATGTATTTAAAATGGTGTTGGTGTCATACGTACATTTCTCAGCGAATTCGTTCTCTAAACACTTGATACTTGAGTGATTTGTGAGTGATTTGTACAAACTGAACACCCGGAATCCTAACATTAAGACCCTTATTTATACTAATTTCGACCCTAACGTTCCTACACTAATCTGATGCCACGTTGCCCACAAGAATCCCTGGGATGCCATCTGTCCTTGTGCGGTTACACAGACTACTTCGAAATTCAAATCCTCCCGCCTGAATCCTCTTTCGACGCGTGGCAACGTGATCAGAACCGAGAATGCCACGAAAACACTTTAAGCCTCAGTACCTTACGTATTTCGTAAAACGTTTAAGTCTCAAAGATAATTCACTTCGAATTAGCTCCGATTCTAACCATCTTCACTCCAACTCAAACAACATTCTCGAAACATGGCAATTAGTAGCCATTTTTAATAAGAAATGGTCATCAGTAACCATCTTTCTTCGAATCATAATCCTTCAAAGAATATTTTCTCCAAACGAAATCTCCGGCCAACAAATTGCCCCCAATAAATGCCTGTTTCGAAAACCAAAGAAATAGGCGTTTCTTGTTATGACGAGATTTTGTTTTACTCACTTTCTTTGAGTTCCAGGACAAGTGACTAACGTAATAATCATTTATTACTCCACTTTCAAAACGTCTTGTCATTTTCAAAGATGTCTTCTCAGAACTTACATTCCCACGTTCTGTCATTACTTCATGATCATTACTCCTATATACTAGGAGTAAGGCTAACAACTATTCGACCGCCGTTGGATTAAATCAATGCCTGCCGCGTGTCTTTTCACTTTTATTTACCACATATCTTGTTTAAACACGAAGCCATTTTGGTGCTTGTTCAACCATTTTGGCCTACGTAGCATACTTTGAATATCTACGTTTTTGCAATTTTTACTTTGTGCATGCTTGGTTTGTATCTTTTCAGATACTTCCCGTTCACTCTTAAGATCCTACGATCTTCTGCCAACTCTTCTATCTCATAAGCGTTATTTGAGAATACTTTTAAGATTCGAAAGGGTCCTTCCCAATGTGGGGACCATTTACCTAAAACCTGATTCTTTCGATCTATAGGCAAAATAACTTTCCAAACTAAATCATTGTTAATAAATGTTTTACCTTTCACCTTTTTATTATATGCTCTAGACACCCTTTCTTTTTGTCTTTTTATCATTTCCAACGCTCGAAGTCTGTCTTCGTCCAAATCCACCAGTTCGTTCATCATCAATTCCCAATATATGTTTGGAGGAATTTCTCCCTGTCTTTGGATTCGTACTGATTGCAAGTAGATCTCAACTGGGAGAACTGCATCGTGTCCGAACGTCAATTGGAAAGGTGTGGTGTTTGTAGCTTCTTTTGGCGACGTTCGACAGGCCCAGAGTGCTTGGTCCAAAGTTTTATGCCAACTTTTGGGTTTTTTCCCTACGTGTTTCTTTATGAGACCAATTATTATCTTATTTGCTGCTTCAACTTGTCCATTTGCCTGAGCGTAGTAAGGTGTAGAAGTAAATAACTTGAACCCCATTTCTTTGGCGAAATCTTGCATCTTTCACCCAGTAAACACTGACCCTTGATTTGTGGTTATACTTTCTGGGATTCCGAATTTGTATATAATGTGTCTTTGAATAAACTCAATCACAGCCTCCTGATCCACATTTACAAGTGGTATCGCTTCGACCCATTTTGTGAAGTAGTCTATTCCCACTAAGATATACCTTTGACCTTTAGAAGATTTGGGGTGAATTTCCCCAATTAAATCTAGTGCCCAACCTCTGAAAGGCCATGGCTTTATTATCGAATTTAATTCATTTGGAGGAGCATGTTGAATACCTGCATGTTCTTCACACTCTTGACATCCTTTTGCAAATTCTATGCAATCTTTTAACATAGAGGGCCAATACATTCCATATCGAAACAGGAGCCATTTCATTTTGTGCCCTGCTTGGTGTGCACCACATGCTCCACTATATACATTCGAGAGAGCCAAATATGCTTCAGCTTCACCCAGACACTTTAGCAAAACTCCTTCAGGAGTTTTCTTAAACAATTTGTTTCCCATTAGGAAGTATGATAAGGCTCGATACTTTACCTTTCTATCCGTGTCCGTCGAAGGATCTTTTAAATAGTACACAATTGGACTCCTCCAATCCGTATCTGCTAAAGAGTCTATATTTAAAACTTCAAACTCCTCTTTGTTAGCAAAACCTAATTGTGAGTTCTCCAGATCACTTGGGGAGAGCTTGGTGGCCATTGCTTTGCCTCTTACTTCGATCAGTTCTTCTAGTTTTTCTTTTGATACCCTGTATCCTGAGGCTAACTGTGCCAAGTCATTCGCTTCTTGATTATTCAACCTTGAGACGTGATTTAAATCCACATACTCGAGTTTTTTAAGCAGCCTATTTGCTATGACAAAATACATGATCAAATTTTCTTTGATACATTTGTATTCTTTCGTCAGTTGCTTAATTACTAGTTCGGAGTCTCCTTTAATTTCGACTCTAGTTGCCCCCAATTCTAACAAAGCTTCAAGTCCAGCGATCAGTGCTTCGTATTCAGCTTCGTTGTTGGAGCATAAGGGACCTTCAATCTTGTACTTGAGCTTTGTTGGAATTCCATCAGGAGAAATTATTAGTATTCCAACGCCAGTTCCTTCTTTATGGGTTGAACCATCAAAGTATAATTTCCAAGGCTTCAATTCTACATATTGTTGAGGGTTCTCAACCACTGCATGGTCAACAATGAAATCTGATACGATCTGACCTTTCATTGCTTTAAGGGGTTGGAATATCAAAGAGTACTCAGTAAGGTCCAAAGCCCACTTGCCAATTCGACTATGCAATATTGGTTTTAATAGCATATGTTTAATAACATCGCAATGAGACGAAACATAAACATCAACTGGCTTTATATAATACTTGAGTTTGATACAAGAGAAATATAAACAAAGTCAGAGTTTTTCTATTGCACTATACCTAGTCTCTGCATCATTGAGCACTCTACTTAAGTAATAAATGGCTCTTTCGATGCCATCATCGTCTTCTTGAGCTAACATGCTACCTATTGTATTATCTGACGTTGAAATATACAGGCGCATGTGCTTCTTTCCATTTGGGGGTGATAATATTGGTGGATGCATCAAGTATTGCTTGATTTTTTCAAAAGCTTCTTGACGTTCAGCACGCCATTCAAACCTTCCTTGCTTGAGTCGAAGTAAGGGAGAAAAAGCATGCGTGCGTCCACTCAAGTTAGAGATGAATCTTCTCAAGAAGTTTATCTTTCCCAGTAAAGACTGTAGTTCATTCTTCGTGGATGGAGGCTTTGTTTCCATAATAGCCTTTGTTTTATTTTGATTAATTTCTATTCCCTTTTTGTGGACTACGAAGCCCAGGAAATCTCCAGCCTGCACAAAGAAAGCACATTTAAGGGGATTCATCTTTAAGCCATGTTTTCTCATTCTCTCGAATGATTGGCTCAGATGGTCAAGATGACTGTTATCTGAAACAGACTTTACAACAATGTCATCTATGTATACTTGCATGAAAGTTTCTATAAAATCATGGAATATAGAATTCATTGCTCTTTGATAAGTTGCCCCAGCATTTTTAAGACCAAAAGGCATTACAACCCATTTGTAGGTGCCTATTGCCCCTGGGCAAGGAAAAGCTGTTTTGGACACATCTTCTTCTGCAATTAAGATCTGGTTATACCCAGAATATCCATCCAACATACTTAGATATTCGAAGCCTGCGGCTGAATCTACTAGCATTTCTGCCACAGGCATAGGATATTCATCCTTAGGCATTGCTGCATTCAGATCACGAAAGTCTATGCATACTCTTAATGAACCGTTCTTTTTAATAACCGGCACAATATTAGCAATCCATTCAACATACCTTGTAGTTCTGATGAACTTGCATCGTAGAAGTCTTTTGACCTCTGCTTTGATCTTCGAACGAATCTCTGGTGCGAACCTCCTAGGAGTTTGCTTGATGGGCTTTTTCCCTTCCTTTATGGGCAGCTTTAATTCGACCAAATCTCTCCCTAAACCAGGCATCTCATCGTAATCCCATGCAAAGCAATCTTTGTTTTCTTTTAATAACGCGATGACTCTTGATTTCAACGTTGGCTCTAATTTTGCACTAACGTATGTTACCCTCTTCTGATCTCTATCTCCGAGATTTACTTCTTCGAGTGGATCTTGGGCTAACATTTTTATATTTGCCGCCATTGGGTCTTTCTCGAATCCCAATGGTTCTTCATCGTAGATTGCGTCCAGCCTTTGACTCAACTCTTCACTTGAGATCTTTTCGGCTTGAACTGTATCTTCAAGGAATTGAGGGATCGAATGTGTCCTAGAATTCGTCGTTTCTTCCTTTCTTAGAATTGCATCAACAATCATATGTGATAATTAGGCTTCGAGAGCCGTCTTTCTTTTGTTCTCGGCTATGTAAGCTGAAATCTTTTCGAAGAAGGATGATTCAGACATCATCAAGTTCGTCATCCCAGCCTGTTGGCCGTATCGTTGGCAAATGGTCTATTGGTGCAGTATCTTCTGGACCGTCAATTATTTCTCTTCCATTGGAATCCATTTGGGTGTAAAGACAAATAGTATAAAGCATTTTTGTTCGGAGTGTATATATCTTCAGCAGCATGGCAAGGTCCTATGTTCGCCAAGTTCCTGTCGAAACTAGTCTTATTAACTTGATTAACTTCGGCCATGTAGTAACTCTGATCTCCTTCAATGTTTTCTACTATGCCATCTTCCCTCCAAATGGTTAATCTTTGATGCATTGTCGAAGGCACTGCAGCAACTCCATGGATCCATTCTCTTCCTAGCAAAAGATTGTAATTTGCCTTTGCTGGTATCACCATGAACATCGTTGGCCTTGTGACCGAACCCACAGTTAGATTTACTGGAATGACTCCTAAAGTTTGCCCTATCTTGCCTTCGTAGTTAGACAAGACCATATTATGTGGCCTTATATCAGTATCGAACATACCAATTCTCTTCAACATGTATTGGGGCATTAGGTTCACCGCTGCCCCCCATCTACTAGGACTTTG
The DNA here is from genome assembly GCF_029867415.1 of Vicia villosa. NCBI lineage: Eukaryota > Viridiplantae > Streptophyta > Magnoliopsida > Fabales > Fabaceae > Vicia > Vicia villosa. Next base: position 52,697,399 of record NC_081181.1, on the reverse strand, counting down.
TTAATGCCAACATTTTCGATCTTTCCCCTTATGTAGAGTGGTTTTAGATGGTTTCTCACACCTTCATCAGGCCTTTCAAAGAAAGCATTCTGTTCTTCGACTGTCCCGTTGTTTAGCACATAATAACACACAGGTCTGTGTCGTGCCATCTCTTCCGCATCAGCTTCCTCACAATCTTCAGCTTCTGTTTCTTGATTAAACTCATGAGGGAGTACTGACACAACATTGCAATTGAGATTTATGGATGACACTCCGTCTGAGTCGAAATCATTTGTCATCCTATCGTCTTCTTTCCAAGGGCTGGATTACATCTTTTCTTCTTCTTTCTCATTCTCAGAATCGAACAACTTGCGTTCCACTGGAGGCTTACTTGTCCTTGCCCCCTGCGTTGGGATTTGGTTGCTACTAGACTCTCCAATCTCCCTTGGTTTGTATTCCCTTTGGGCCTTCTTCATCCTCTAGTGCCTTCTCCATTGGGATCTAGACATAGGATTTTTGCCTTTATAATTCTCCAACCTGTACATCTCTCGATTTGAGGTCTGAAATTGCTTCCTATATGCCATTGAAGTTCTTCCCCCTTGGTCCAAACTTTGCCATTTGTTGGTTCTCGCACCAGCTTGCATCCACCTATCCCTGGGTATGTTTGCAGGGACTTTGAATGTGACCCTTCGAGCTCTAGGGTGCGGGCTGTCAGGCCTCTTCGATGGGGTCCAGTTATCGAACACATACATGTTGGGACGAAGTCCCTGAGTTTTTCGACCCATGTAGAAATATACCCTTTCAAATGATCGTGCTAGTAGTTCGTCATAGACCGCTCCACATCTGGGGCACAATGCAACCTCAGTGTTTTCTTTGTGGCATCTGACCAAGAATCCTACTAAGCTTTCTTCAGTCTTTGGGTATACCTTTAGCAATAGGTTTCCTCCTCTCCAGGGTTGCTCCATTCTTTCTTGTAGGGCCCTCTCAAAATTAGCTTGAACCCTTCGATTCAGCATAATTGAACACCTTGGGCACATCAGCATTTTTCCACCATTTTTCTCATGACAATTCCAGAGGTAATCTTTCAGACTCTCCCCTCTTGGTGGGATTTCGATGTTTCCTTTCTCCCTTATCAGCCATTTTTCTAGTTCTTCTATTTCAGATAAAGGCCGCCTAACATTGACCATGTTAACAACTGCCGGAGGAGCTTCAAAAATCTGTATCTGCTGAAGTTTCGCCCTGAGGTCTTTAGTGGCCTCGCTAGTTTTCCCTTTCAGATCTTCAGTCATCTCTGCGTCAAGGGATTCTACAACATCAGTATTGAAGACTATATTGTCATTTAGGCTTTCAGTAGCCTGCTTTCCAGTTGAAATTATCTCCGATTCAGCAACATCAATTTCAGATACTTCTACCATGTTGACGTCAAGTGGTTCACACAGGTTAGTGTCAGCAACATTCAAAGGGTCTGTGTCAACCTTCATATGATTCTTGGCTTTATCAGCAAATTTCAGACGTCCATCCTTGATAGCATTCTGAATTAGATCCCTGAAAAGAAAACATTGTGAGGTTTTATGGCCTAAAAAACCATGATATTTGCAAAAGCCTCGCTTCTTCCGTTGTTCTAACGGAGGAATTTTGGAGTTGGGAGGCATTATCATCTGGCCATCTTTCACTAACAAATCAAATATTTCGTCACATTTAGTGACGTCAAATGTATAAGTTTTCTTAGGAAATCTATCATTTTTATCGTTTTCTACTGGATTTTTTCCATTAGAAGGGGTGAGCAATTTGCAAGAATAAGGCGGTGCTTCTTTTAATTCAGCTAGATCTATTTCGACCTCTTCCACGCTGTATGAATCTTCGAAAGATTCGCCGTCAATGTCTTCAGCCTCGACATATGCTACCCTCTCCTTCTTGTAACTTTTATTTTCTCTGGCCTTTTCTACTTTTAGTCGTTCGACTTGTCGAACTCTGTCTGCCAATTGGGCCATATCCCTTAGGTATTGGGTATCTAGTTTCTTTCTGATTGAATAATTTAGACCGCCTGCAGCCATTTCGACTAATTCGTGTTCTGGGACAACCGTGAAGCATCTTGATTTCATCAAACGGAACCTGTTTAAGTAATCATCTATAGGCTCTGTGAACTTCCTCTTGATGCTAGCCAATTCTTTTAGACTTATCTTGGTTTGACCCATATAGAATTGTTCATGGAATAATCTCTCCAAGTGTGCCCATGCGTCTATGGAATTTGGGGGTAATGTAGTGAACCACACAAAAGCATTTTTTGTTAGCGAACTAGGGAAGTATTTAATTCTTAGATCCTCGTTCCCTGCTAGATCTCCTGCTTCCGTCAAATATCTGGCTATGTGTTCTACCGTTGATTCACTAGTGTCCCCTGAAAACTTCGTGAATTTGGGTATCTTGATACCTCTTGGTAATTCTGTTTGCATAATGTATTCGGGTATGGGGGACGTATAGTTTGGACGTCGAAGTCCAGTATTAAGGCCATTGTTAGCCATTATTCTTTCTATCATGGCAGTAAGATTGTTTTCGGTTGCCAAATTATCTCTCCTAACCCTATGCACAACTTCGCCAGGATGTTCGTCTCTTCCCACTACAACTACTCTAGGCTGTTGTTGGGGAACTGCTTGTCGACCAATGCTGGTGGGTTGATTTTGAGTTTCTAAATCTACCACTTGGTTTCGTTCGACTGGTGTTGGCCTAGGTGGCGGTACTGCGGTTCGAACTTGTTCTAGAACTGGGTCCCCTTCTTGATAGGTTGATTGGTTATTTCTTCGTCTATTTTGTGGGACTCCTAAGAAATCCGCCATTCGCCCTATTTGTGACAATATTTTTTGATATTTTTCCACATTGTCTTGGTTAGTCCTGGCAATGTTTGTTACTAATGGATTAAAAATCGATCCCAATTCTCTAGCAAGGACCCCTAACATGTCATGGTTACTTGCATCCATTTCCTGTCGAAATGCCACTTGACTACTTGTGGTTAAAGGAGGTATTTGGGCAGAGAAACCATTGTTTTGTGCGCTTCGACCTATCGAACCGACATTAGGCGAAAATGCTGTTGGGTTAGTTGTAGTGTATGTAGGCCCTGTTCCTCATAATCCTGCCATGTATGAATGTGGCATTCCATATGGATTGTTGGGTCTCCAACCTTCAAAAGCGGTTGATGGTCCTGGGGTAAATAATTGACTTGCGGCGTTTATCGAGAAAAGTGGTATCTCGCTTGCGCCTGTGAGTGGAGGCACGGTAGTCGAACTCGAGACTGGAACAGTCCCTGTTGTCCCTGAAGTATTCTCGGGTATAGCCTAGGAACTACTTATGGGTCCAGACCTTGTCGAAACCGGTATATCCTGCGCCTCTTGAGTAGAAGTCGAAACGTGCGTAGAATTTGCTGCTATTGATCCTGACCCCTGTGGGGGATCTTGATCTCCCCCTCCACTGGCCGCATTGACCATTTTCTTGATGTACCTTTGTTTAGGAATCGGTTGTGCACTGTTGGTTAATTTACCGTTCCTAAGGTTCATACAAGGTCTTGATATTTTCTAGACAAAACAAAACAATCAATTAATAACAATCTGTTTGACACTGTCCCACTGGGCATGCCAATTTGTTTACGGTGATTTCCGGTAAACAACCGCTAGTCCTCCAAACTATAAAATATACCTTGGTTACTCGCAGGATCGACTAGATTGATCCTAGGACATAGTCAAACAATTGTCTCTCGATATGATTTGATTCATGTTTGTTTGTTCTGACTTCAAGAAAACTTGTTTGTGACGTGATCGTATGAATATTCACTTAAAAACAACACTTATTACACATGTTAATGTGACTTTTAACAAAGAAAACATAAACAAAAGCGTGTAAATTGCATGAATGTAAAGTGCAGAAATATAACGTGCAAGAATGTAAAATGCAGAAATGTAAAATGCTTCGAAATGAAAGTTAAACAAAGAAAATAAAAGGAATTGAAAAAATACTTGAATAAAGAAAGATACAAATGTATTTAAAATGGTGTTGGTGTCATACGTACATTTCTCAGCGAACTCGTTCTCTAAACACTTGATACTTGAGTGATTTGTGAGTGATTTGTACAAAATGAACACCCGGAATCCTAACATTAAGACCCTTATTTATACTAATTTCGACCCTAACGATCCTACACTAATCTGATGCCACGTTGCCCACAAGAATCCCTGGGATGCCATCTGTCCTTGTGCGGTTACACAGACTACTTCGAAATTCAAATCCTCCCGCATGAATCCTCTTTCGACGCGTGGCAACGTGATCAGAACCGAGAATGCCACAAAAACACGTTAAGCCTCAGTACCTTACGTATTTCGTAAAATGTTGAAGTCTCAAAGATAATTCACTTCGAATTAGCTCCGATTCTAACCATCTTCACTCCAACTCAAACAACATTCTCGAAACATGGCCATCAGTAGCCATTTTTAATAAGAAATGGTCATCAGTAACCATCTTTCTTCGAATCATAATCCTTCAAAGAATATTTCCTCCAAACGAAATCTCCGGCCAACAATGATAAGATAAAATCAAATTAGAATAACCCTAATTTTCAGGATTAAATAAATCAACCACTTTTGTTCACACACTCACCTTTAGAGTAATCCTCTCTTATGCTGCCTTTCGACGAATAATACTCAAGTCCCTCGAGCGTAGGGATACCTTAGCAAATGTCCCTCCGATTTAAATTATCATAGTCCCTACGATTTAAAGATCATGGTCCCTTCAATGTTGCCTACGATATAAATGATCTAGTCCCTCGATAAATGATGATAGTCCCTTCGAATGCTAAGGTATCCTTACTTGTTGCCTTTTATGACTATTCACATCCAATGCATAGGACTTCCTACCCTCTTTATGGTATGGATTGTAACACCCTTCTAAACCCCGCGGAAATTAATAAAATAATTCAGAGTAAAACATGAAAACAAGGGTGCCACAATTCAATTTAAAATAATTATCATAAATCAATTGTCATGCTTCACTTAGGGACAAAATCATCAATTTAACAAAATCATGTTTCTACACAATGGAACATTAATCAACAGATAAGCATAACATCATCTATGCAATATCTCACAAAATTAATCCGATAAAAACAAAATAGAGTATCATCATAAACTCTAAACTAGCGTTCCCCCAGTGTTACAATATCAGAGCATGACACCGACGCTATACTTAAACAAACTGGCCTATGAACTATCCTCACCAAAGCCAAAGCCGCTACTCGCCAATCTGAAAATGTCAACAGTAAGGGTGAGTCTCATTCAAATTAACAAATGTTATTGAATCATAAATAATAACACATCATAGTTACATCATTCACCCAATTGTTTCATAAACAGACATCCAGACAAGTTTCATCATCACAAAACAATCAACCAACACATCATCAATATTTATAACACTGGAATACATCCAATCATGTTATAAAAGTCATGCATATGAATGCAACTGACACTATGCATGTGGTACCAACATCATCAAATGGGAATAACCCATGACCGATCCAACATCATCAAGATACGGCCCTGCCAGCACAGATTCCACACAATGGGAATCATGCCCTTCACTGATCCAACACATCATCATGGATACAGCATCATCAATGAATATGAATGAATGCAAACATACATGAACATACTTATACCATCGTCAAGTCTAATGAGTAACATCTTCAAATACTCATTTCATCATCACCATCATCGTCATCATCATAATCAAAGTATGTTTATATACATTAGCATCATTCAAAATCAATCATCATTATCATCATTAAAGAACATACATGTGTCCACATCAATCATCATCATTAATAAGAAACAACATACATGAATCCACATCATTCCAAACAAGGCAATCATCATCATATAATTCTCAACAAATCATCACATCATAATGTTTTTCAAAACAACATCTTATATTGTCACATTTCATCATATATGTCAACAATACATCATCCATCCAACAAACAAGATATTCACATCATACTCACATCATCACAAAACTATCTCATATGATTCATCATACCAACAAACAAATCATCACATGAATCATGTTTTAAACATAGCTTGTATCGTTACATCTTATCATATATATCCACAACACATCATACATCAAAACAAGCAAATGTTGATAAAATAAATTCAAGATGCTGCTCATTTTATTATTATAACACAAAAAATATTTCGTAAACTTCATCCTGCTCGAGACGGCACTTAAAACAGGCCAACGGTTCGAAAGTTATGCATCTTTAAACTTTTCAAAGATTACTAGCAGCACGCGGCGCCACACAATGTTCGCGACGCGCTGCCTGGAAACGACGCCTTCGCGGCGCCAACAAGGGACGCGGCGCGAACTGAATGAAATAATTATCCTCAAGCTTTCTGCCAAGCAGTTCGCGGCGCCAACACATGGACGCGGCGCAAACTGGCGATTTCACAGATTCTCATCGCAATTGACAGCATACGAACCTGAATCCCAAATTCCTCAACCAAATCGATTCAAGTTGATCAAACACCACAAAACAGCCACACAACATATATCATACACACATATAACATATATTATGCATCATGAAACATCATACAACACCAAATTCATGGAAATTCATCAAAATAGATAATTATCAACAAACATCCCCAAAATCCCAACTCTATCATACGACTCAACTGACATGAAATAATATACTTATATCAGTCCTATTATCCATAACCAGATAATAGATGTTAATCGGAAGAGTCCCCCCTTACCTTAGCCAAGAATCTGGACTTTTCCCCTTCTTCTTCATCAAACCCGTAAGCCCTTTTCCCTCAAATTCAGCAAGAATCTCCCATCTTCAAACTCGCTTATATCCCTCATCGAGAACCTCCCTGACACGAATTAATATATCAAATCGAAGGAAATTTCGTGTAGAATTCGAATCTTCGAGAATTACCTGATTTGGAGTTACGAGCCGAGAGTTATGACCCATTTTGTGAAGGCTGCACCATGAATACGAAAATGGCTTTTGTATATGAGTTCTTCTTCTCTCCCTCTTAGGTCTTTCTCCTCTCTTTCTCAATTTTCTCTTATTTTCTTGTTTTATCAAAATATAACATAATTTAGTAATGGGCTTCTTCACACTAACACCCCCACATTACTAACTCCACCAATGGCCCAACACTACATTTTATTATTTCTTCCCACATAATTCCAATAAAATGTTAATTCAAATTAATTAATTTAAAACTTAATTAAATTAATTAAATAATAAATTTTGGGATGTTACATGGATAGCCCATACGACTATTCGATGACCCTTTGATGTCCCGAATACATCCAATGAAAGTACTTCCCACTAACTAATGGTGTGTATCGTCTCTTTACCTTAATGAAAGGAAAAGAACAAGATAGACCTTACAAACTTAGGATAGGTAGTTCCTAATTGCTTGCTCACAACAATTCAAACTTTCAAATGCTTTTCACACCTCGCTTTTCAAAAACTCCTTTCAAGACAAATACTTTGTATATATTCGAATGATGAATCATTACAAAGTCAAGTTCTTTTTAAAACTGTTTTTCTAAACACACACTACACTCTTTCAAATAAACAAAACAAGTCAAAGTGAGCTAAGCAATTAAGAGCCCATGGATACAAAGGGTGATAACACCTTCCCTTTGTATAACCTACCCCCCGAACTTAAAATCTCTTTCAAAGGTCTTTCTTGTTCTTGTTGCCTTTCCTAAATTGGATACAATAAAAGTCGGTGGCGACTCTTGCTATCCGTAACATTTAAAAAGTCAGTTCTCCTACTGTGTTACAGAACTGGCAACTCTGCTGGGGATAAAATAAAAAGATGGGTTATCTTAAAGTTTTAGATCACTTTAAATTTTTTCAATTGTTTGCCTTGTTTGCTTTATTTTTAAGGGTACTGCTTGGGAATGTTCCAGTGTGAAAGATTCTAACCCGAATCTCGAGATACCTTAGGTATGTGGCAATAGACCAAGGAGACTGTACGGCTCGTCCCGATATGGTAGATATGCTGGCCACCGTTAGAGCGACGATTTAGTTTGTTCTGATGGCCTTTGAATATGATCGAGGAGACATTAGGCTGCCATGTAGTTGAAGGGTATGAAAACACTTAGAAAGGGGGGGGGGGGGGTTGAATAAGTGGTTTCTTTTTGGAAATAAAAATGACACAGTATTTTTCTCCTGGTTCGTTATAACTCGACTACTCTAGTCCACCCGCCAAGGTGATTTCGCCTCTCTCAGTCGAGGACTTAATCCACTAATCAACAAATTATTACAACAATCCACGAAGGTAACAACCAACGTCTTCTTGAGAATCTTAACCACAACTTGGTTACTCAAGGAACACTTACAAACTTTTAACTTCTTGAGAATCCTAACCACAACTTGGTTTACTCAAGAAACAATTGCAAACAAAATTTCTAACAAGTGACTTTAAGTGCTTCTTAATCTAAGAAGTATCACAACTTGTGATTTTTCACTCAGTTTAGTACAAGGAAAGTGAACTTTAAACTTATACTTTGAACAAATAATACTTTCTTTCAGAATAAGTGTTCAAGTATGAGAAATTTCTTTGAATGAGCTTGCTTGTATCTTGTGTGTGTTTCTATTTCATGTGAGAGCTTTCTTGTATATTATCTGTCTATCCTTTTCTTTCAAATGATCTTCTATTTATAATGTTTTGAAGATATCGTCCGATGTTGGATAATAGGCTAGCATAACGTCTTACGTTTGCGTGTTATCTTGGATAAACTTGCTTTCCACGCTTCTTGAGACTTGTAACTAAATCTTCTATTCGCCGTTACTAATCATTATGTATCCAACAGAAACATTTCTACTGTCAGATAAATTTTTCTTTGTATTTCTTCAAGAAGGGCTTCTTTCTGGCTTCGTAGAGATAACACTTATCAGAATTTTGCTTCAGCGGTTTGGTGCTTAAAGTCGTTTCTTCACTATAACTTCTTTAGATTTCAGCGTGACTGTTTTTCAGCATTTGTGTGTAGTCCAACTTCTGATGGTGCTAGTTTTTCTTGAACTTCAACATATGTCTAGAACTTCTTTTGAAATAAGAGATATACGATTATAGTATCATATTTACTTATACAAAATTTATTTAATTTGTTATCATCAAAACACTAAGATTAGATTAGAACCAAACTATGTTCTAACAATCCCCCCCTTTTTTATGATAACAAAACATTTTCTTTCTGATCAGAAATTTTGTATATAAGAGAAACGATCTCCCTCTGAGATGTATAATCTCCCCCTGAAATAAATATTTAGAGAAAAATGTAGAAGATAACTTCCCTGAGTATGTTTCTTCAGAAGATTCACTGATATGGCTTTACAAGGCGCGCTTCTTTAGAAGATCTTATCGAGCAGAATAAGTTCTCATGCTTCTTTTGAGGATTCATCATATTTTCTTTCAGAGTATGATGTTCATTGTATTTCTTTAGAAGTTCTTTCTTTCAGAATTTATTTTACCTGCAGACTTTCAAAAAGAAACTTGTACTTTGTACTTTTGTTAGAAATATTTGAGATTTTATCCCAGTAAACCGTTATGTTTTAATCAGATCAAAATTTCACTTTTCTCCCCCCTTTTTATCATAATCAAAAAACGTAAAACAAATTGAGCTAAATGCATAGATAACGTAAAAATGTTTGAGGTTTTTAGCTGAGTAAGCTGTTATAAGAATTAAATTCAACTGTTATTCCAAACATAAACGGCAGACACAAAGATAATGTTCATTAATTTAGATAGGAAAGTTACAAACACTAATGTCTAAGATAGAAACTCCTAATAGTCAAACTCATAATATCCACTGGAGAAGGAGAAAGCTTTACAGGTTTCAGCAAACAGTACATCAGCTTTGTTTGGAAGTTCTGTAGTGTGAAGGGTGTTCACAACACCTGCGGACTCGAACATAACAAACTGGATTCTACCATAAGGTATTTAGGAGTTTTGATCGAGTTTGAAAGCAATTAGTGACTTTCTTAAATGTCCAAAGATAATGGCAGTAATATTTATTAGCCGATTGGTTTCAAGACGTTTGATCAGGAACCTATCTCAAGAGTGTAATATTTTGTGGAAATTTCCTCGAGGTATTAGGTTCGAGAGAATAAGACGAAACCATACTTGTTTTGTTGGAGAAAGATAGTATGGATTGTTGAACACACGACGTGCCAGTTTACTCAGATCATTTGGAATGACAAAAGCATTGGCATAATCGAACGATGTTAGACATACAACACTGTGTTTGGACGGACACCCAATTGCTTCAGCAATAGAAGCTTCAGAGAGGCCGAATGGAATACCATGGATGGAGGAAATTGTTGGGATTTTAAGAGGGGTTTTTCAAACTTTTTGATCCTCTTATCGGAATAATCCCGATGAACGGATATAATCCGATGAACAGATCTTGATTAAACCATTAATCACAAATCAAATACCAATAAGTGTTTAAGAATTACCTCTTGAAGCGTGCTTTATCATTTGATCACGAACGGCGGAAGATACCGGCGTCTCTACTTAGTCCACGCGAGTGCAAAGTGGAAAGCGGTGCTAGCCGTTCTTTCTCTGAGAAATTGACAATTAGCTTTTGTTAGGGGAAAGAGCTCCTCTATTTATAGAGAGCTTCTAAAACCATAATGCTCTTATTTTGGGCTTCTCCAAAATAAGCCCAATCTTATTTAATTAAAATATTTAATTAAATAAATATTATTTATATTTAACTAAACTCTTTTAATTAAATAAAATAAATATTAATTAAATTAAATCATATTTAATTTAATCATATGTCAATTCTCATTTATTTAATTAAATCATATTTAATTAAATTATATGTGCTAATGTATTAAACAATTTAAATACTATTAACATATAATTAAATTAAATCATATTTAATTTATTCATCCATTCCACTATAAGTACTCTATACGCGTGACCCTGTAGGTTCTCGTAACGTTGGAAATAATATTAAATCAACTATTTAATATTATAAACAGTGAGCAGTATCTAGCAACACATCACTGCTACCCAAGTGACGAGAATGTCGTGTGATCTGACATAACCTTTCTATGATAATTATCATGTGTATAATTACCCTTTTGTCCTTATATCTATATTGAACACAAGACATAGAATGTGTCACCCTTGTATAGTCCAATATTTTATTCCTTGATCCCCAAGTATACTTGATAACAACAAACAAGTCCAATATCTGATATCGACTTATTTGAGCACGGCCATGCATTTTCCAGTCATACTCTATCAAGGAGCCCGTAGATATTACTCCCGTATATGTAGGAGGGGCAAATCCCATCTAGGTCACACATGTCCCTCAGCATGATTTGTAAAGTACCCATCAACCATCTTTATGGTCATCCTGTTACGGAAAACGTTTGATTGGTAATAAAGTATCCAACTCCACATCTAGGTTCCATAATGGTTTCAGGTCGAAGGGTGGTATACACCACTATCACTATGAGAATAACTTATGACACTTACATAACAAACTATGTAGTATTCTCATGGTGGGTCAATCCAGTATAAATAATACTCCTAATATTTATACATATGTGAAGACTTGATATCTCATATCCATGACTTGTGAGACACAGTCATCAGTCTACTCACATAATAGTCTCTATGCATTACTGTTGTCCTATTTGACAATAAAGTTTGACTACGGATACTTTAAGAATAACGTCCTTATGCTTAATGAGGTCTCACGATTAAGTCACACTTAATAGTTCGTTAATAGACTAATTATTCTAAGGACTTTATCATGTCATATATAAATAACATAATAAATACAATGCCTAATAAGTATATATATTAACAAACAATATATATCAAGGTCATGATACAAAATCATATTAAGTCAATATTGATTGGCTATTAGGGCTTACTCCAACAATCTCCCACTAGAACTAGAGCCAATCAAATATTAATTTAACATCTATTTGCCCATTGTGTGCGTCAAGCATCATCTAAGCATGATACTTAATTACGATATTAGGAACTCTTTTCTATGTTGGTAATATACACCTTTTCCATCTTTAACTTTCGATCTTCTATCGAAATAAATTGAAGTATCAAAAATATATATGGATCTCTAGTGATATCTGAAGGATAGAAAAACACTTAGAAAGGGGGGGGGGGGGGGGTTGAATAAGTGTAGCTTTAAAACTTGTAAGATAAAAACAATTTGCACAATTATTTTTATCCTGGTTCGTTGTTAACTAAACTACTCCAGTCCACCCCCTTGGAGTGATTTACCTCACCTGAGGATTTACTTCACTAATCACACGAGATTACAATGGTTTTCCACTTAGACAACTTCTAAGTCTTCTAGAGTATACTGATCACAACCTGATCACTCTAGGAACAATCTGCTTAGATACCCTCTAAGACTTTCTAGAGTATTCTGATCAACAACCTGATCACTCTAGTTCTTACAACTTAATATAAACAAATTCTAAGAGTTACAATGCTTCTAATAAAGCTATTATCACAAACGTGATTTTCTCTTAAGTTTAAGCTTAATCTCACCAAGATATTACAACAGCAATGTAGTGAGGTTGAAGATGAAGTTTGAGAGCTTTTGAATTTGACAGTGTTTCTGTATATTTGTGCAAGTGTAGTATTCAAAGTTCGTAATTCGTAACATAGCTTCTCATCAGAACTTCATATTTATAGGCGTTTGAGAAGATGACCGTTGGGAGCATTTAATGCTTTGCGTATTCCGTACAGCATTGCATTTAATGTTTCACTCTTTTGTCAACTACCTCGAGCCTTGCTTTCACTGTGTCTACTGACGTTGCCTTTAATATCTTTCAACATTCCTTTTGTCAGTCAGCGTAGCCTGCCAGCTAGTACTTGCTTCTGATTTGATGTTTGTGTAAACAACGTTTGAATATCATCAGAGTACAAACAGCTTGGTGCAGAGCATCTTCTTGTCTTCTGACCTTGAAGTGCTTCTGAGCGTGATACCATGAAAACTTCAATGCTTCTGCTTCTGATATCAAGTCCTTCTGATGCTTTCATAGACCATGTTCTTATTCTGCTTGACCATCTTCTGATGTCTTGCCAGACCATGTTCTGATGTTGCATGCTGAAACTTCTGAGTCAGTGCTTCTTGCGCTGATTTTGTGCATACTCTTTATATAATTCCTGAAATGGAAATTTCATAGTATTAGAGTACCACATTATCTCATACAAAATTGATACACATTGTTATCATCAAAACTAAGAATATTGATCAGAACAAATCTTGTTCTAACAATCTCCCCCTTTTTGATGATGACAAAAACATATATAAATGATATGAATTTGCGATCAGAATATCAGACGGCTAAAGACAATTACACAGCTATAGCATAAGCATATAAACATAGTGTGTGAATATGTCTCCCCCGGAGATTAACAATCCCCCCTGAGATAAATAATCTCCCCCTGAAATATATACTGGAAGAAATTTATAAATAAAGGACTTCCCTGAGTATTTTCCATTTCAGTTGAGACGATCACATATGCTTAGATCTTCAGAATATTCATAGCTTCTGATTCTTGCTTCCATAGGACAGCTTCAGAGCTTGAATTTCTTCTTGAATCATTGCATGCTAGATTGTATCAGAACATTGTTGAATGTACCAGAGCATCATCAGAGCATCTCTACATCCTGAAATGTTACAGAACAAACTAAACGACAACAGTTAGAGCATGAATGAATCAGAACATAAAATATGTATCAGAACATATAATATGTATCAGAGCAAAAACAATAATTTTTCAGAGCATATTTAGAACTAAAAACATGCATCAGAACATATAAGGAATAAGAATGAGTTAGAGAATATTCTATCATCAGAATATCATAACATTCTTCCTTCTTGCTTCTGATCTTGAAGCTTTACAGCACTCAGCTTGCTTCAAATTCACTGAGCTTGATTCCATACAGAATTGCTTTTCCCCATGTCTTTGCTTCTTATGTTGAGCTTTTAAGAATATCTTTAATTCCTGCAAAACACTCATAGACATAGAACTTGCAATTTCTTGTTAGAAATGTGGAGACTTTCTCCCAGCAACTGATAATATAAATCAGATCATTTATCACATTTTCTCCCCCTTTTTGTCATAACATCAAAAACACAAAAGATTTAGATGAAAAACAAAACAAAATGAGAGAAAAGAAGATAACTTTCATTGATTGGAAAAGGAGAATTGTCAGAAGTACAAGGAAGATGCATAGAAGACAGATGCAAGAAACAAAGAGAAACTACTAAGACACAAAAGGACTAAGATGATCCTAGCTTAGACATAATCTTGGGGTTCAGGTTCAGGTAGATATGGGGTTCAGGTTCAGGAGGGTTGAAGGTGAATTTGTAGTCAGGGTAGAGAAGGCAGTATGGGTTGGATTTTCTGGTAGGAAAGGGATGGGATATAGAAGGTGGAAGTGCTGTGGTTGAAGAAGATGGAATATCTGTGGAGATGGTTGATGAGGATGGTATATCAGTGGGGAGGGTTGATGATGATGGGATATCAGAAGGTGTGGGAGGACAGACATTTAGTGGAGTGGGGTTCAAAACAGGTGTAGAAAGAGATGGTGGAGGAGAATTTGGAACGGTGAAGGTGTTGTGAGGTTCTGAAGGAGGGGGTTGGATAGAGGATTGAGATTCAGAAGGAGGTGGTTGGTATACTTGCCTGGAGAAAATACCCGTTCTTATTGCTTGAAAAGAATCTACTTTAAAAGGGTCATAAGTAACCTTCTGCCTCTTAGCTTCTTTAGCAGCTTCTTCTGCAGCCTTTCTCTTCAGCCTTGCTTCTTGCTTCTTCTGAGCCTTCTTCTGAAGATCAGCTTGAGAAGGAAGCACTCTTCCATGAATCCATGCAGGATCAACAGAGGATTGAGTTCTAACAGAAGCTTCCAAGTAATGCTTAACGGCCTTGTGAAGTTCTGCTTGGAACAATGTAGCAAAGCGTTCCACAGGAGTTCTTCTAGACAGAATATCTATGGGGATCACAGGAGCAGAAGTTATCTCCCTGATAAGTTGCAATCTTAACAAATATACACCATTGATGACAGGTCCATGAATCATTCCAAAGAACCTGGACGTTCCAATGGTCCTTAGAGAGTCCATCAAATCACTTTCTATCAGAATATCTGAGATCATCCTGGCGAAAGGAATAGTATATCTGGGAAGGTGAGGGTACTTCTCATGTTCTTCATCTCTTGACTCTTCAATAGCCAGCTTTAGATTCTAAAAGAGAATGTTGGAGATGTTGAGTTCAATTCTTCTTCCAATGCAGAAGAGAGTGTATTTGTGATCAGGACTGATGTAAGAGGAGGAGAACAATTGCCTTCTGTGATGAAGAGAACCCAGAATAATTTCAGCCCAAACTTGATAGAACGCCCTCAGTGTACCAGTTTTATGAGATTCAATACCAGTAGCAAACGAGATTTGTTTTTCAACCTGTAGCCAACTAACTCTACCATGAAGAGGACCAGTGCATCCTTCTTCATCATCCAAGTTGTACAGTTTCCTGATCAGTTTCTCAGTTATCACAACTTCATGCCCTAACACGAAGGAGATGATAGCAGTTGGAGTAACGGTTGCATGAGCCCAGAAGTCTTTCACAAGAGTCGGATAAATTGGTCCAACCAATCTACCAAGATAGTTTGACCAGCCTTGTGCCAAGATCCTTGCATCAGGTTGGAAACCATTTGCTTTCAAATTTTCAAAGTCAACATAAGACTCATAAAGAACTTCCATCTCTTCAGTAGGAATGGAACAGGTCTTCAACGGAGCAAAACCACGCTTGCTCAGAACTTGTTGAGTGGAGGACACTTCTGTTGGGCTTGAATAGCTTGATGAAGGATTCATGGTGAAATGCTTAGTTACAGACACAAGCTAAGGTTTATGCGATGAATGTAGAAAGAGAGGGACGAATGAAGAGAGAGAGCGAAAAAGATGAAATGAAGATGAAGAGAGATATTTAAAAGAATGAATAAAAGAAAATAATGAATGCAATATGGTTTAAGTGAAATGATTACAGAAAAACATGACATCAATTTTGCATTTAATGAGATATGACGTTAGGAGAGATAAAGTGACAAAATGAAATGACTTGCACAGTTACCTAGGGTGGCGTCTCCTCAACTGCACGCATGCTTGTCCAAAAATAGTAAACACGTGTTCGTTTTCTGGAAAACTGGTGACAGCTGTTCTACTTTAAAAGAGATTCTGAATCAACTTAGACAATGAAGCGTTAGTAATAACAGAATCAGAACTTCTAATTGATCGTTTTCAGAACTTCTTATATGCACATAATCCCAACACATTTCAGAAATTAACCATACATAAGATCTTCTCATCTTCTCATTCTGGGCATATATCCATACTAATATTCTTCAGAATGAACTTAAACCTATCTTCAGCAAGGGGTTTTGTAAAGATATCAGCCCATTGATGGTCTGTATCCACAAAGATTAAAGAGAGAACACCCTTCTGAACATAGTCCCTAATGAAATGATGTTCAATCTCAATGTGTTTAGTTTTGGAATGTAAGATAGGATTCTTAGATAAACATATGGCAGATGTATTATCACAGAAGATATGAATGTTACTCTCATATATTTGATAATCTTCTAGCTGACTCTTCATCCAGAGCATTTGTGTGCTACAACCAGCAGCAGCAACATATTCTGCTTCTGTTGTTGAAAGAGCAATGGTAGCTTGCTTCTTGCTGTACCAGGAGATCAGATGACTTCCTAGAAATTGACAACTTCCAGAAGTACTTTTCCTTTCAATTCTATCTCCAGCATAGTCAGCATCACAAAATCCTACTAAGTTGTATTCTTTAGATCTTCTGTAGACTAAACCAACATTAGTAGTACCTTTCAGATACCTCAGAATTCTCTTAACAGCAGTTAAGTGAGATTCTCTAGGATCTGATTGGAATCTAGCGCACAAACAAACACTGAATAGAATGTCAGGTCTAGAAGCAATTAAGTATAGAAGAGATCCAATCATACCTCTGTACAACTTCTGATCTACCTTCTTACTTACCTCATCCTTACCTAGAACACACATTGGATGCATAGGAGTTTTGGCTTCTTTGCTTTCAGAAAGATTAAACTTCTTCAGAAGTTCTTTCACATACTTCGTTTGATGAACATAAGTTCCATCAGAAGTTTGATTGATTTGAATCCCAAGAAAATACTTGAGTTCACCCATCATACTCATTTCAAATTCAGCCTGCATAGACTTAGCAAACTCCTTTCCAAGTGAAGCATTAGATGTTCCAAAAATAATATCATCAACATAAATTTGACAAATTAAAATGTCCTTCTTAGATGTTTTACAGAATAGAGTCCTATCCACTTGTCCTCTAGTGAAACCATTGTCTAGAAGGAAAGAACTTAATCTTTCATACCAAGCTCTAGGAGCTTGCTTCAATCCATACAATGATTTCTTAAGTTTGAAAACATGTTCTGGAGACTTAGAGTCATCAAAACCAGGAGGTTGGTGGACATAGACTTCCTCATCTATATAACCATTTAAGAAGGCACTCTTAACATCCATCTGATACAGAGTGATGTCATGCTGAGTGGCAAAAGAAATTAATAAGCGAATAGATTCTAACCTGGCCACTGGTGCAAAGGTTTCAGTATAGTCAATTCCTTCTTGTTGACTATATCCTTGAGCCACCAGTCTGGCTTTGTTTCTTACCACTTCTCCCTTCTCACTAAGCTTGTTTCTGAAAACCCACTTTGTACCAATAATGTTGAATCCTTTTGGTCTAGGAACCAAATCCCGTACATCATTCCTTGTAAACTAATTAACTTCTTCTTGCATGGCAATTATCCAGTCTGGATCTTCTAGAGCTTGATCAACAGAAGTTGGCTCGATTAAAGAGACAAGACCTAATTGACATTCTGCATTATTCTTAAGGAATGCTCTGGTTCTGATAGGATCATCTTTCTATCCAAGGATCACATCTTCTGAGTGAGCTGAGGTGAGTCTAGAAGATCTTCTGACTGTTGGCTCTTCAGAAATTCTGAGATTCTCTAAGGATGCAGCAACTTGATCTTCTGATTCTTTGCTTCTGAGATTTTCAGCTTCTGAAACTTTGCTTCTTGGTTCTACAGCTTCTGATATATCAATATCTATATCTGCAAAATTCTCAAACTGCTTTGGCTTTTCAAGACCAAGCTTATCATTGTTGCACCCCAAAATTTGCCCATTTATTTATATCCAATTCGATTTCATATCACATTCATGTGCATACCTCATGTAAGTCATTCACCTAATACATTCATATCACGATTACTGTTCAAGAAAATTAACAAAAAGAAACTGAGGTTGAGGAAATTCTTGGTTAAGAAGAATCAGATCTGAAGTCTTATTGAAGAGGATCATTTCCATTGACATACTCCTAAGATCAGGGTTTCATTCCCTCCGAGTCAAAGCTCTGGTTAAAAGAAATATTCATTGGAGCTTCTTTGCTGGGAAATTAATGATAATTGGATCGGAAACAGATTAATCGAGAAATTCATCTGGAGTCGGAAAAATCAGGAAATGTTGACTTTTGGGTCAAAATCAAGGTCAACTATCAAATAGTGACTCGTGGTAGAAAATCGGTCAAAGAAAGTCAAAGAAATAAATAAAATCAAGAAAATGTCAAAACTGCCAAATTTGGAAAATTAGTTGAAATGGAAACATACCAAAAATGGAAAGTCATAATACTTAGAAAAAATTTGAAGAATTGGAATTGGTTTACCAGTTCACTTCATGATTGATTTACACATGGATAATGGCAAAATCTCAAAACAAGTTCAACAACAAAAGTGTTCATCTCATAGCATACTACAAGTTTGTAGTTGGAATTATTTTCAAAAGATGATTGGATCAAAAGTTATTCAGGTTTGAAGTTGAACATTTTCATTGTTACAAGTCATGATGCTAGGCAAATCCGAGGGCACGCGTGAAGAAATTCATCAAACACGTCGTGCGCCATAATGGAAGTCAGTTTTAGAGAAATAAAAGGGTCCATTGATTGCAAACTTGGTTCCAATCCCTTCCTCTCCATGTTCTCTTTCCATTGGTACCAAAATCATGGGAACTGGATGTGTATTGAGTGAGTTACAAAGGCTTAAAGTCATGGTCTTCCAAAACTATCTCATGGCGTGAGGCTGGGCACCAATCTCAGGTCACACGCATGCAATTGATCAAACACTTGGTGTGCCGTTTTGAATATCAATTTTAAGGCTCCATAAGCTTCCTAAATGTCAAAGATAAGTATCAAACTCTTGTCTCCCATGTCCTTTTTCCAATGGTTTAAGGTTTATGGAAATTGGTGGGGTATCGAAGGAGATACAGGACTCTAAAGCCATTTGCCTATAAATTTCATGATAGTAACGGTCTCAGGCCAAAAATGTCGCACGTCCGCGGGTACCATGCAGTGTTGGTTCGACATATTCGCGACCATATTTCTCACCCTTCCAAGCTTTATTTTGAAACTTTTCCAACATCATTCCTCTTCCATCCCATGCCCTCTTCACAATGATCATAAGATTGAGTCGGATGGTGGCCTGAGGATGAAGATACGTGTGAATAAAGTTGGTGTCGAGAGTGTCAGTTTTAGTAAGATACGAGCTCATATTTTCTTGCAGCATAAGGTTACAGCCTAGCATATTCCATGCATTCCTCCAATAAGCAACACAATATTCAACGTGCATAAAGCTTGTAGCGATAATTTCTTCAAGGATAACAAGTGGATGCATTAAGCTTGTTAAGAAAAAATCTGCTACACCTCATCCTCATGATTCAGCAATGAACCATACAACCTCACCCTATATAAACTCAAACACTACCATAACTCAAGGACACGCTCCATAATTATTTTTTCACTCAGTTTCAAAGTTCTTTGATCTCTCCACTTTTCTTTTCTCTCACCTCTCCCATCTTTCTCTCTCCACCGTAACAAACTCAACAAACTTTGAACAAACTCGATAACCGCCTCAACCTCCATCTTCATCAACCTCCACCATCAACCATAACCACCTTCATCTTCTCCAATCTTCCATCGAGAACCTAATCTTCTCTATCCTCATCAAGATTCACTGAGCCTCGTAGCTGCATCTCCATTACCTATCCTTCAAGCTCCCTTGATCTCTATCCATCTACCTCAAGTTCATCCTTCTCGTTGCAAGCGTATCATTATCATCTTAGCTCTGTTAGCATCATCTTGGAGCATCGCACAACATTTGGAGTTTATTTCTCCAGGTAGTAGATAAGGATCTAAGGACCAAACGTCATCATCTCCACCTGGTTCGTGTGGTAGCTAGAGTGAGGGTTTTTCTCTGCTTCCAGAACTTGTTCCAGGTAAATATTATGAATCTTTTGAGCATATTAGCATTAGAGGAGATAGATGAACGTAGCTTTGCATAATATCGGATTCTTGAGTGTTAATCTGGATTTGCTTGAATCTTTTATTGTCTGAATGTTTGAACTGTTTGTTTAAATTCTATGGACGAATATGAATGTGTTGGTGTGCCTAGAATTAGTTTTGGGGAAAAATGTCCATGTTAAGGTTTTAGGAATCACCACGGATCGGAGATTAGAGATAGAATCAATGGAAAATAATGGCATATTCGTAATCTACGAAAAAAATCGAGTCAGGACGTGTTAGTTTCTTCGTTTTCTGGGCAGAGTCGTAGACAACTCCGGCGAGGCCAACCGGAGAAGACGACCGGAGCCATAGCTCCGGCGTCTGACTGTGTGTTTAGTTGACCTGTTGATCCCATGTGTCCCTTCTCCATTGGCCCAGGCATTCAATAATTTCTTTTTTTTTGTTTTATTTGATTTGAAGGGAATGTTGCGTGTTGTTTACTGATTGGCTCAAGGCTTGTTTTGTCTTTGGTGACTTAAGTTTTCTATGCCCTATTGATATTGTTAGTTAAATAGTCATGTCACGTTTTTCCTTAATCTTACCACATGAATAAATAAAAAACCATACAATATAAAATGAAATAAATATGGAATATAAGAGATTGAATTGACTGCAGACTGGGCCCAGATGCAATGCTCCTTACACCCCCTGAAGCAAGGCCCAAACGCGCCAGTAGTTAGAATCAGTTCATTTTGATTTTACTTTTTCACCCCCTGTTGCTTGAATAACATGTTAGTCTTAATTTTGTTTTACAATTAACTTTTGATTCATAATCCAGTTTCCATTGAAATAAAAAATAATAAAAAATTGTTTTCTAGCCATTTAGAATTTTAGGATTGAACATTTGTTTTGTTTGGATTTTAATTGTTGGATTTCTTTGAGTTTTGATTGGCTAATAAAATGATAAAAATACTTAGTTTTTGTTAGTTTTAATTCTTGAAAATAGCTTTGACATGATAAAAAAATATGTGAATTGCTTGTGAATATTTTCCTTTTTAGTCTAGATTTTATTTTCTTATATTTTGTGAATATTTTCATATTTTGAGAAATGTCTAAAATACCCTAGTTGTTAAAGTTGACTTTAGACAACTTAAACAACTTTCTTCTTAGTTAATTCCCTTTAGATTTTAGTTTAGATCTTAAATAGGAATTAGAATAACAATTAGGTTAGAAAATAGGTTAGTCTCCCCTCTTTCATTCTTTTTTCTTTTCAACATTAAAACATTAACAAATAAAGATGCGAATCACATTAAGAAAGTGATAGAGAAATGAGTGGGATTCATTCCCTAATCTGTTTCTCAATCACTTAGTGGCATAGAAATGAGTGGGATTTATTCCCTAATATGTTTCTCGGTCACTACTTAATGGGAGAGAAATGAGTGGGATTCATTCCCTAATCTGTTTCTCGAACATTAATTAATGGGATAGAAATGAGTGGGATTCATTCCCTAATCTGTTTCTTGAACATTATATAATGGGATAGAAGTGAGTGGGATTCATTCCCTAATCTGCTTCTCGATCATTATACATTTTTATGTGATTCGAATCGCAAAGTAAATTCCCTTAAAAAATACCCAACCAAAAACATTCAAAACACTTAATAAAGGCTCGAATTAAAACAAAGTAACGAAGTGGTGCGAAACCTTATATTGGGTTTTGTTCATCATGTAGTTACATAAAAAACACAAACCCAAGTTCATTCTGCTACTTAAGAACATGTTGAGTCCAGTCCAGAATTAGGCGTATAAGTCTCCAAAGGTCGAGCATCGTGGATTGTGACCTTAACCTCTGTTCAACTAAAAAGTACAAAACAAATGGAAACTATGGAGCCGAACTACGGTAGCTCTGATTCCTTGTAAGGGATACGTAGGCATTGGGTCGCGGGGCCTAAGCGAGCACACTTGTAAATAATTCCTTCTTTTCCCCGTGTTTCTTTTGCATTCATTCGCATTTAGGTTTAGACATAGATACACCCATTAAATAGAAACAAACATAGGTGGATACCATCGAGTACGATGGGCGTGAGGGGTGCTAACACCTTCCCCTTGCGTAACCGACTCTCGTGCCCTGTTCTCTGGTCGAAAGACCTTGTTCTTATTCTGAGTTAGATTTCCTGGTATTCCTTTCCCTCGATGGGATAAATATATTAGTGGCGACTCTGATCCATTTTTCGCGGTAGCGACATCAAATCTGATATTGATTGATTCTTCTACAACCAATGTTTCAGTATTGTATACTCTGTAGCCTTTAGAGCGTTCAGAATATCCAAGAAGGAAACATTTTTGTGCCTTAGAATCAAACTTACCAAGATGATCTTTAGTATTCAGAATAAAACAAACACATCCAAAAGGATGAAAATATGAAATGTTGGGCTTTCTGTTCTTCCACAATTCATAAGGAGTCTTATTTAGAATAGGTCTTATAGAGATTCTATTCTGAATATAACATGCAGTGTTTATTGCTTCTGCCCAGAAGTGCTTAGCCATATTGGTCTCATTGATCATGGTTCTGGCCATTTCTTGTAGAGTCCTATTCTTTCGCTCTACAACTCCATTTTGCTGTGGAGTTCTAGGGCAAGAGAAATCATGGGCAATACCATTTTCTTTGAAGAACTCTTCAAAGAATCTGTTCTCAAATTCACCACCATGATCACTTCTGACCTTTATGATTTTGCACTCCTTCTCAGATTGAATCTCAGTGCAGAGTTCAAAGAACACTGAATGAGACTCATCCTTGTGTTTTAAGAACTTTACCCATGTCCAGCGGCTATAATCATCTACGATGACTAATCCATATTTCTTCCCTCTGACAGATGCTGTTTTGACTGGTCCAAACAGATCAATGCGCAAAAGTTCTAACGGCCTTGAGGAAGAGACAAAATTCTTAGATTTGAATACAGATCTGGAGAACTTTCCCTTCTGACATGCTTCACAAAGAGCATCTGATTTGTATTTCAGATTTGGGAGTCCTCTGACCAGATTTAGTTTGTTAATCTGAGAAATCTTTCTCAAACTAGCATGTCCTAATCTTCTGTGCCAGACCCATTGCTCTTCAGAAACAGACATAAGGCAAGTCACCTTCTACTTCTCAAGATCTGAAAGATCAATCTTATAAATGTTGTTCTTTCTCTTGCCTGTAAATAGGATTGAGCCATCCTTCAGACTTACAGCCTTGCAAGACTTTTGATTGAAGATTATGTCATAACCATTGTCACTTAATTGACTTATGGACAATAAGTTATGCGCTAATCCTTCTACAAGAAGTACATTAGTTATGGAAGGAGAGTTACCAATACTTATGGTTCCAGAGCCAATAATCTTGCCCTTCTGATCTCCTCCAAACTTGACTTCTCCACCAGATTTAAGCACCAGGTCTTGGAACATAGACCTTCTTCCCGTCATGTGTCGCGAGCACCCAGAGTCCAGGTACCATGACATTTTGTGCTTTGTCTTCTTTGCTGCTAAGGATATCTGCAACAGAATAAATGGATTTAAATCATGAATAATATTTGGAATTTGTTTAGAAGCTTAGGATATGCTGAAGAAATCGTGCAAGGCTTAATTGGAGAGTTGACTTGGTTGATTGGTGATTAAATTAGAAAGTTTCAATATCTTTTTTGAATCAAATCTTAATATATCAAAAATGGAGATTTAATATGTTTTTGTTGACCTATTCCATTCCTGATAAATAGCTGAATCGATTCAGAGGCAAGGGGAGGATTTTGGACGAATTTTTGCAGTCAAAGAACCCCATACAAGCTTGAAAAAACCGTGGTGCACAAGGAGGTTGCAGACAAGGTTTTATCTAGTTCCAATCGATTTTGAACATCAAGCCAGATTCCTCAAAGTATTCTGAAGCCAACAGGACCATCACCATTGATCGAAACACTCAGAATCGAGTCCCATAACTCACGGTTTATACTTGTTTTTTTCCGATCTCGATTTCATATATACATACACTTTTAGCATGATTCGATTGTATCTCTGTGTTTAGAATAATGTTTTGAAGCTATTTGAATGGTAAAATTGGAGTTTAATCGCAGGAATCGTGACTTGCCATAGGTAGGGTTTTGTAGCTCTAAATTGGGATTATACATTATAGGTTAAATTGGACAAAACCGAAGGTGTATTTGTATTCGTAGGAGAATTTACAGTTGATCCATGGTGTTTTAATAAATTTATCTTGTGTGTTTCATGAATTTTGGTTGGCAGGAGCTATGGCAACGTTGGGAAATCGTAGGCAAAAACGTTGTCTTTGCTCAGAATCCCAACGAGGTAGATGACCCCATCAGCGCGCGTTTCTTCATTTTTGAATACTTGGTTCATTTATTATTTGATTTGTGCATTTATTATTCAGCGTTGAAGTATGGTGCAGATGGTAAAGTGGAAGTGCGTTCACCCTTGGTGTCTTGGGTTTGATCCATACCTAGGACGTTTCCATATTTTTTTTAACGTTTTGAGTCATTCGCAGGATCCAATGCACCCCACCAGCATAAGTTCGCAATACACCCTCATCCTCTAACCGTTGGATTGCGCCCAGATCAGATCTAACGCATCAAGGCTGGTGGCACACCCTAGATACTCATCAAGGCACCGCATGGGATGACACGCCCAGGTTTTCTTAAATTGTTATTTATTTGTTTTTATATTATTTGCAAATATAAATCAATCTATTTTCATTGCTTTTTTTTATTTTTATTTTTTATTTTTTATTGTTACATATAATTTGATTTTTTTTGATTAATTTAATAATATAATTAATATTAGGAGTTTACCCGATTATTTGATTATTTCGATTATTCATTTAATTGATTTAATTAGTTTAAATGGTTAAAAATCACAATAAACCCTAGAGAGGTTATATGCATTAGGGTTTGCCCAATCCCTCTGCCATTTGTCAAAAAATCTTAATTCTTATTTAATTGATTCGGGATTAATATAATTTTCTCCTCGATCCGACTAAACCTATTAGTCGCATTGACGAGAAATAATTTTAATTGATCCTTTGTTTAATTCTCTTCTCTACCCGACTAAATCTATTAGTCGCATTAGACAAGAGATAAAAAATTACAAGATTAAAATACATTTCATTTGCTGCCCGTGACGACCGAATTTATCGATCAGAGCAACCAGCGATACATCATTTAATCCGTTAACTATAATGATCAAACCTATTGATCATCGCAACTAACGGTAACCTATTAAAACCAGGGTTGTACGCCCAAATCTAAAACACACCAAACCACGACACTACAGATTTTCATCTCTTCAATACTGCGATGTTCAAACTACGATAAGGTAATTCAAAATACCTTGCGAACATTTGCATTTCAAAACTACGATAGGCCATTCAAAAAGCCTTCAAACACCTCCATAATCAATTCTAAGGCGTACAACCCTGTGCCCGAACTACGTTGACTCTGATTCTCCCTAAGGAGATACGTAGGCACTTGGCAACAAGGCGAGTCCCCTCCCTAAAATCTCAATTCACTGAAAATCTCAATTTTTACCCTTTTCACTTCTTTAGCTATTGACCTTAACTTTTAGCCATAAAATTTGACCTTAGATTCAAAGCCATAGGAAAGGGTTGAGGGTGCCTAACACCTTCCCTCGACCTGATTATAATAATCTTACCCCGATCTCTTAACTGCGTAGAGTTTCCTATTCGCCCTTCAGAATAGGTGGCGACTCTAAACCTTTAATTTTAGGGCAGGTTGCTACAGTTGGCGACTCTGCTGGGGATAACTAAAAATGGTGAATTATTATGCTCCTATAGGTTTTGGCGAATCATTTAGGGTTTTGGCGAATTTTTTAGGGTTTGGCTAATTTGCCAAAACTAGGGTTTTGGATTAGGGTCTAGGTTTTATTCCTTTCCTTTTATATTTAAATTTTTAAATTTTTATTTATATATTTTTTTGCAATTTCCAGGGTTTATGGTTTTTATATAAATATTTAAATTGTTTAATTTTATTTATTTATTTATTTACAATTTAATTGGTTTATAGCAATTTTAATTAAATATTTGATTATTTGAATATTTGTTATTTTTATTGCATTTTTGGGTTGTATATAAATTGCCGTTAAACCTAAGCGTGGGAATTATATTTAAGACCAGAGGGGAATTACATCGCCTACGAGTCTTATTATAATTCCACTCAGAGTGGGTTGAATATCCGGAAAGGTCTGATAGGAGGCTTGACCTTGTTGAGGGCTGGACTTGGTATTTGGCTGATCTCTCTGGGAACCTACCCCTAAAACTCGAACCTCATGGATAAATGAGTTGTTCTAAAATCCAAAGAGACAAAAAGTCTCGGCGACTACGACGACCCCATGAGACCTTCTAGAACATACCAATGGGAAGGGTAGGCACCCTAAGCCGTTACGTCGAACGTATGAACCTAGGGCTTATGTGCTTACGTGCTTATTATATATGTGCAATTTATATACTGCGAATGCCTTGCATTTTAATTTTTGCAGGTATTCCTACGCGTTCTCAGGCCTGCAGGGACTCTATTTCTAAGACCATGTCCTTCCCACGAAGGACACCTTCATTTATGCACGTTGATTGGCCTCTCGATGGCCATGAGACTTAGTGACTGTCATGAATGGTCACCACGCGCTTACATCTACGCGTGCCCTAGCCTGTAGGGATTATATTTCTAAAATCGCATCCTTCGCACGAAGGACATCTTTGTTAGCGAATGTCAATTGGCCTCTCGATGGCCATGCGATTCAGTGACTATCTTGAACGGTCACCCCGTGCTTACATATACGTATCCCCTAGCCTGTAGGGATTCTATTTCTAAAAAATATCACATCCCTCATACGGAGGACAACCTCATTAACGCACGTCGATCGGCCTCTCGATGGCTATGAGATCTAGTGACTATCCTGAACGGTCGCTCCGTGCTTGTTTCCGCGCACCCCCTAACTTGTGTAGGGTTTGGACTTCCATTTATGCGTCTTCAATCTCTAGCCTGTAGGGATTTCACTTCATTCGATAGGTTGTGTTCCACGTAGAGAACCTTCCCACCAAGGACAACTTCATTGGTACACGTCGAACGGCCTCTCGATGGCCATGAGATTTGGTGACTGTCTTGAACGGTCACCAGCCGCTACCTTCTGCATACTCCCTAATCTAAGGGATTTCCATTGGCGTGTCATAACTTCTAGCTTGCACGTATTTCGTTAGGGTCCAACGTCACCTCAAAATCCGCATAGGTTATCCTTAGGATTATATATGTCGCACGTCTGCACTTCATTACATACGAAGAGTTATAATACAAAAAGAAAAGAGTCTTTTACATACGCGTGCATTTGCATTTTCATGCATTCATGCAGCTACATTTGCATATCCATCTTCGCCCGCATCCTTACTTACCATGCTAGCCGATTTCCCGAGAATCGCGAAGAAAAAAATCAAAAGGATCGTAGACTATGGAGAAAGGAGGATGAATTATCGAGAACGAACTTGGTCTCACAAGGATAAAAAGGATGCCTTTCGTCATTCCAGTTATATGTCCAGACCTTTTCGAAACAGGATTGTAAATACAACAAAGCTTATTAACAGGCAAGGATTAGTTCAACAAAAGAGTTCCCTCATAGAGACACACAAGGGGTGTCTAGTCATAAGGGGGTTCATCTATGAACATAGCAAAACTTACGTGGACGCTCTACGATAACCTGGGGGCAAGGGTCAGTCCAACTGGGGCAATACCCTGAATAAAGATGCCTATTTACAATGGAGGGAAGACGACATGTGTTAACCCCACACCAAGGGGCAAAAGGGTCATAGGTTTTCCCCATCAATCTACGAACTCCGAAGATTGCGAATGGTGTGACACTATCCTTAGAAAAAGCAAAAGAGGTTCAGTCAAAGGAAACTCATGAAGTTCCGATACGACGAAAACCCACCGCTAACGATTTATTCCCAACAGGTTTGACATTACCAAGGAGAACTCGAGGTCACCCTTCACTTCTACAAGTTCATCAACTAAGGAGTAAAACAAGGTCAATGGATCTACAAAGGAGGTTGTCCCTAGGATCAATAGGTGTTTATCATGCTCAGAATTTCAACCCCTACGATCGCTAAGTGTTACTCAAGATAAAAAGTTGTACCTTCGGATTAGCAATTCTAATGGGATGACCGTGCGGGTTTTGGAGTCAATTCATTTCGCTCACTATTACGACTTTCCAGGTTTCAGGATTATTAACAAACTTAAGGGAGAATGACGAATACAAATAACTAAATCTCGCTAAACGTATGCTTTCAAGGTAAGACCGAGCCGAGGATGTACAGGAATTGTTTCAATTACCAAACAGTGGATATGTAAGGATGTTAATCCCTCGTCACCCCCTCGAGCCAGGAGTTGGAGCTTGTTTCTACTTTTCAAAAAAACCTTGATTTCAACCAGGGGCAGGGTAGATTTCGATTAATTCAATGGTGCATTTTCGTTGTCCAGAGAATCAGTCAATCCAAGCAAGGATTCAAGCAAAGGTTTAAGCACATCTTTTTCCTCGCATTCATCAAAAAAAATGAGGAAGCAATGGAGATTACATTCACAACATCTCCTCCCTCAATACATCAATCAAGATCGAGGACGTATCAAATTCGAAGCTTACAAATCAAAGTCAATACGGCAGTCACAACATTCAATATCCAAGGATCAAATCTCGAAAGGAGCCTTCAAAAAAAACGCCCGCTAAGTCAAAATGGAAAATTTCAGGAAAGAAAACAAAAATGACTTAGGCAAAAATTAGGGCATCCCGATGGACCAAACTCAAAGGAGTTGGTTCATGCAAAAATAAGGGATAAAAACAAAGGCGAAATACAAAGGATAATCTTGTGACTGCTAAACCATCAAAGCTCCACATCAATGCTTGGATCTTTACAACACCTTTTATCAGTGCCTGGATCTTCACTAAAGGCTTCTGCTCAACTGAAACGATTCTCTTGCAAACAAAGCGCAATCATTGGATTAGGCAAATTCTTAGGATTTGGAGAACATCAAGGAGAAAGGGGTGGGTTAAATAAATTTTGAGCCTTATATCCATTGTTTCTTAAACCATGAACCAGGCCAAGTTACAACATTCAAAAGTCCTAATTGAGGCAAGGTTAACCATAAAAGCATATTAAGAAGGCTTTTGTTATACTGACTCCTACGTTTGTTAAAACTATTTCTCACCACCGTGCTTCTTCAAGCATTCTTTTTCAATCATCCAGTCCTAATTCATAACAGACTTCGATTTCAAAACTTGCATACGCATCGCATTGGAGTTACTTCTCAAAGGATACAACGTCATCTGCGAATATACACTTAGCATCGAGGAGATCTCGAAATTGGTTAATCAATGGCGATCACTTCTAATAAAGACTCTGGAATGGGGGAACCACATCTAGGGGGTTCTCCTAAACAGGGGCAAAATTTCAAGGATCACAGGGGCATGCAATCAAACATCCTATTAACTAGGGGC
Source organism: Vicia villosa (assembly GCF_029867415.1). NCBI lineage: Eukaryota > Viridiplantae > Streptophyta > Magnoliopsida > Fabales > Fabaceae > Vicia > Vicia villosa. Next base: position 52,667,434 of record NC_081181.1, on the reverse strand, counting down.
ATTCATCCTAAGGTTCAATCGATTCGGGTCACACCTCGAAGCAATAACAAACAGGGGCATGTCAAACACGGGAAGAATTCGAATTCAAAGGATAGAACACTATGGATAGCCCTCCATATCCTGGAAATCAAGGGCATACCCTTTAATCTAAACGTCGAAGCATATGACAAGGTTATTTCTCGGGGCACTTCCTTCACGACTTGGAAATCATAGGCACCTTTTTTCCACTAAACATTGGGGCATTGGATATCAAATCCATAAGGTGTGGAGAATCTCCAAAGGTTAAAGGTGTGGCGAACCTCCAAAGGTTAAAGGCGTGGAGTATTTCACAAAATCCAACTGGGGCGAGGCGCACAGCATAAGGAAAAGGCGTTCTCACACTTTACAACATCGAACAAATCTTTCTCCCAACTACGATCTTCAAAATTCAAGAAAACAAGGATTGGGAAGTCGCGCTAGCATCACACCCCACCTTATCAAACAAACCTACAACTCCAGCGAGCTATATACGCTTTGGTTATCAACAGCCTATCATTGGAGCATCATGCAAATACATACAAATCATGCATTACATACATTGGTTGAGACATTACACCATATCTTTTTAGGTAGTCTTCTTTAAGACGAATTGAAATTCCTTTTCTAAAGAACCTTTTCAGGTGGTCTTCTTTAAGACATTATTTTTCTAAGAACCTTTTCAGGTAGTCTTCTTTAAGACATTACGTTGCTAAAAATCTTTTCAGATAGTCTTCTTTAAGGCAAACATTCATATCCATTCCGGAAACCTTTTTCAGGTAGTCTTATAGAAGACATTACTTCGTTCCACTCGTTACATCAGCCAACATATACATGAGCATAAACATTACCAAGCCGGCATAAGCATAACCGTGGTGTAGGTGCAAATACGGTTTAAGCCGGTTCAATAAGGAGATAAAATCTCGGGATTGCACCAGCATACATACATACGCATTAGCATATACATATCATCTAGTGCATTCACATACTACAAAAGCCAAATCTTCCGACCCTCGAGTCGTGAGTTTCCAACCCTCGCGTTGTGATAGGTGTGTTTTCCGACCCTCGAGTCGTGAGTTTCCAACCCTCGTGTTGCGATAGGTGTTTTTTCCGAACCACGCGTCGTGAGTTTCCAACCCTCGTGTTGTGATTGAGGTGTTTTCCGACCCTCGAGTCGTGAATGTCCAACCCTCGAGTCGTGAATATTTGACATGCTATTTTCTCCGACCCTCGAGTCGTGAGTCTCCAAAAAGATCTCTTCTTATGCAGGTACGCTTGTCAGAACCATGGCAGGTAATTCCTGTGGTGTAGGTGAAATTTGTCCGAACCAGGGCAAATGATCCAAATGTTGTAGGTGAAATTTGTCCGAACCAGGGCAAACGATCCAAATGGTGTAGGTGAAATTTGACCGAACCAGGGCAAATGATCTAAATGGTGCAGGTGAAATTTGTCCGAACCAGGGCAAATGATCCAAATGGTGCAGGCGAAATTTGTCCGAACCAGGGCAAATGATCCAAATGGTGTAGGTGAAATTTGTCCAAACCAGGGCAAATGATCCAAATGGTGTAGGTGAAATTTGTCCGAACCAGGGAAATGATCCAAATGGTGTAGGTGAAATTTGTCAGAACAAGGGCAAATGATCCAAATGGTGCGGGTGAAATTTGTCCGAACTAGGGCAAATGATCCAAATGGTGTAGGTGAAATTTGTCCGAATCAGGGCAAATGATCCAAATGGTGTAGGTGAAATTTGTCCGAACCAGGGCAAATGATCCAAATGGTGTAGGTGAAATTTGTCCGAGCCAGGGCAAATGATCCAAATGGTGCAGGTGAAATTTGTCCGAACAAGGGCAGATGATCCAAATGGTGCAGGTGAGCTTGTCGGAGCTATGACAAGTAATCCTATTGGTGCAGGTGAGCTTGCTAGAGCTATAGCAAGTGATCCTTTTAGGGTTCACAAACTCCGCAAACTTATTAGAACTATAGTAAGTGGGGTTCACAAACTACGGAAACTTGCTAGAACTATAGTAAGTGAGGTTAACAAACTACGGAAACTTACTAGAACTATAGTAAGTGGGGTTCACAAACTGCGAGTCATCGCTATTGATAGTTACGTTTACCCATCACGTTAGTCCCTCGGCAGTGATCAAAGGATTTTACGAAGGGTTCTTCAATGGGGTTTATCACGTTAATCCCTCGGCAGTGATATTCTTCAAGACTACAAAGGGGTTCACAAAGGGTTTTACAACATGGTTTTACAAAGGGTTCCGCAATTGGGTTTATCACGTTAGTCCCTCGGCAGTGATCTTCTCCAAAACATCATCAATAACACACAAAGGTTTTATCTTTTCTTTTCCAAAGTTACTAACATACTTCAAATAACATAACTAACAATCATGCATCATTCAATTACATACCTCATTCAATCATAATGCATATACATACATCGCTCTCATTTATTTTGAGAAGCTCGCTGCATCATACATCGCATGCATCATAACATTGCATAAAATTTAGGTTGCCTTTTCAGGCCATGCTACAACCAAAACACGTGGTTCCTTCCAGAGAGCATCTGCTTCGCATTCAAAAAAGAAGGGCATTTACCTTGGGTGGCATCTGTAAGCCCATCTCCCACGGAACTTCTTCCCAACAGATGCAAATTTCAGGGCATTTCAGTGTTCAATAATCTTCTACCTTTAGATTACGATAGGCAGACGTGCCTATCTAACTCTTCAGGTTTAAGAAGATTGAACAGGGGCAGCTGTCATACCCCAAAATTTTCCCGTCTTATTTCATCTTCAAGGGTTCAAGGCTCAATGGTTAAACTCAAGTCACTCTCTCCTAATCAAAGGTTCAAATCAGGGTTTTTTAACTAGAAAGTCAACTCAACTTTGACCGGTCATAACCCTCACATGGAGTATCAAAAATTTCCCAACCAAAGCCTATTTTGAAGGAAATTAGATTCTCTACAACTTTGTATCTCACATGCCAAGGCCAGAAATGCTTCATTCAAGAGATATGGTTCAATACATTACAGGTCTTCTAAAGGGTCAACAAAAAACACCTTTTAGGTCAAAGCTCGTAACTTGAGCATGGAAGCTTCAATGGAGATGAAACCAAAAGGAATGCTTAGAGGACTCTTTAAGTTTTCCAAAAAGTCCTAGAACACTTCCATACCATGAAAATTGAGAGAGTTATGATTGGTACAAGTTGGTTAAAATTCAAGAAAAGTGAGGAACCATAATTGACAAATTTCAATTCTTTGACTAGTGGGCCAAAGTTCCTTGACTATAAACAGGCTTAATACCCTAATGGAGACCTTTAAATCCACCATGTTATTTTTAGGGTTTTAAAATTATATTTATTTAAATATTTATTCACTTAACTATTAAATAAATCATTAAAAATATAAAATAAATGGATTAAAATCATGAATAATATTTGGAATTTGTTTAGAAGCTTAAGATATGCTGAATAAATCGTGCAAGGCTTGATTGGAGAGTTGACTTGGTTGATTGGTGATTAAATTAGAAAGTTTCAATATCTTTTTTGAATCAAATCTTAATATATCAAAAATGGAGATTTAATATGTTTTTGTTGACCTATTCCATTCATGATAAATAGCTGAATCGATTCAGAGGCAAGGGGAGGATTTTGGACGAATTTTTGCAGTCAAAGAACCCCATACAAGCTTGAAAAAACCGTGGTGCACAAGGAGGTTGCAGACAAGGTTTTATCTAGTTCCAAGCGATTTTGAACATCAAGCCAGATTCCTCAAATTATTCTGAAGCCAACAGGACCATCACCATTGATCGAAACACTCAGAATCGAGTCCCATAACTCACGGTTTATACTTGTTTTTTTTCCGATCTCGATTTCATATATACATACACTTTTAGCATGATTCGATTGTATCTCTGTGTTTAGAATAATGTTTTGAAGTTATTTGAATGGTACAATTGGAGTTTAATCGCAGGAATCGTGACTTGCCATAGTTAGGGTTTTGTAGCTCTAAATTGGGATTATACATTATAGGTTAAATTGGACAAAACCGAAGGTGTATTTGTATTCGTAGGACAATTTACAGTTGATTCATGGTGTTTTAATAAATTTATCTTGTGCGTTTCATGAATTTTGGTTGGCAGGAGCTATGGCAACGTTGGGAAATCATAGGCAAAAACGTTGTCTTTGCTCAGAATCCCAACGAGGAAGATGACCCCATCAGCGCGCGTTTCTTCATTTTTGAATACTTGGTTCATTTATTATTTTATTTGTGGATTTATTATTCAGCGTTGAATTATGGTGCAGATGGTAAAGGGGAAGCGCGTTCACCCTTGGTGTCTTGGGTTCGATCCATACCTGGGACGTTTCCATATTTTTTTTTAACGTTTTGAGTCATTCGCAGGATCCAATGCACCCCACTAGCATAAGTTTGCAATACACCCTCAGCCTCTAACCGTTGGATCACGCCCAGATCAGATCTAACGCATCAAGGCTGATGGCACACCCTAGATACTCATCAAGGCACCGCATGGGATGACACGCCCAGGTTTTCTTAAATTGTTATTTATTTGTTTTTATATTATTTGCAAATATAAATCAATCTATTTTCATTGCTTTTTTTATTTTTTATTTTTTATTGTTACATATAATTTGATTTTTTTTATTAAGTTAATAATATAATTAATATTAGGAGTTTACCCGATTATTTGATTATTTCGATTATTCTATTAATTGATTTAATTAGTTTAATTGGTTAAAAATCACAATAAACATTAGAGAGGTTATATGCATTAGGGTTTGCCCAATCCCACTGCCATTTGGCAAAAAACCTTAATTCTTATTCAATTGATTCGGGATTAATATAATTTTCTCCCCGATCCGACTAAACCTATTAGTCGCATTGACGATAAATAATTTTAATTGATCCTTTGTTTAATTCTCTTCTCGACCCGACTAAATCTATTAGTCGCATTAGACAAGAGATAAAAAATTACAAGATTAAAATACACTTCATTTTCTGCCCGTGACGACCGAATCTATCGATCAGAGCAACCAGCGATACATCATTTAATCCGTTAACTATAATGATCAAACCTATTGATCATCGCAACTAACAGTAACCTATTAAAATCAGGGTTGTACGCCCAAATCTAAAATACACCAAACCATGACACTACAGATTTTCATCTCTTCAATACTGCGATGTTCAAACTACGATAAGGTAATTCAAAATACCTTGCAAACATTTGCATTTCAAAACTACGATAGGCCATTCAAAAAGCCTTAAAACACCTCCATAATCAACTCTAAAATGTACAACCCTGTGCCCGAACTACGTTGACTCTGATTCTCCCTAAGGAGATACGTAGGCACTTGGCAACAAGGCGAGTACCCTTCCCTAAAATCTCAATTCACTGAAAATCTTAATTTTTACCCTTTTCACTTCTTTAGCTATTGACCTTAACTTGTAGCCATAAAATTTGACCTTATATTCAAAGCCATAGGAAAGGGTTGAGGGTGCCTAACAACTTCCCTCGACCTGATTATAATAATCTTACCCCGATCTCTGAACTGCGTAGGGTTTCCTATTCGCCCTTCAGAATAGGTGGCGACTCTAAACCTTTAATTTTAGGACAGGTTGCTACAGAGCGTGATACCATTCAGAACTTCAGTGCTTCTGATTCTGACTTCATGTTCTTCTGATGCTTCATAGTTCATTTTCTGATTCTGCTTGACCATCTTCTGATGTCTTGCCAGAGCATGTTCTGATGTAGCCATCCAGAACCTTATGAGTCAATTGTTTCTGAGCGCTGCTTTATGCATACTCTTTATGTATTTCCTGAAATGGAAAATGCAAAGGATTAGAGTACCATATTGTCTTATACAAAATTCATATATAATGTTATCATCAAAACACAGAATATTGATTTGTTCTAACAATCTCCCCCTTTTTGATGATGACAAAAACATATATAATTGATATGAATTTGTATCCAGAATATCAGATGAACAAAGACAATACACAGATATAGCATAAGCTTATGATCAGAATGTGTGAATATGTCTCCCCCTGAGATTAATAATCCCCCCTGAAATAAATACTAGAAGAATTTATAAATAAAGGACTTCCCTGAGTATTTTTCCATTTCAGTCGAGACTTTCACTTTGAATAGAACTTCAGAACATTCAGAGCTTTTTCTTCTTGCTTCCATAGGACAACTTCAGAGCTTTGAATTTCTCTTTGTAATCAATTGAATCAGAACAATCTTGATTCTATCAGAGCATTCTTCTTGCTTCTGATCTTGAAGCTTCACAGCACTAAGCTTGCTTCAAATCTCTAAGAACATGCTTCTTCTTAGAATTGCTTTTCCTCATGTATTTGCTTCTCATGTTGAGCTTTGACCAGAATATCATATTCCTACAAAAACTATAAAAGACATAGAACTTGCAAATAATGTTAGGAAATGTTGAGACTTAATCCCAGCAACTGATATTATAAACCAATTTCAATTATCATATTTCTCTCCCTTTTTGTCATAACATCAAAAAGCATAAAGATTCAGATGAACAAAACACACAGAGTGAAGAAAGAACAGATAATTTTTCATTGATTAATCAGAAGATACAAGAAACAGATGCAATTCAAGCAGATGCAAACAACAAAGAAAACAACTAAGACACAAAGACAGACTACAACTGACTGAACCTAGAAGCTAAGACAACCAGAAGGTTCTTAATCTCAGCAGTGTCTTCAACTTGCTTCCTTGTAGCTTCCTTCTGATCCTGCATGAAGGATCTGAACTCAACATTTGCATCATCTTGCTTGTCTAGACAAAGAGCCAGGTTAGCTTGATTCTGTTGGAGCTCCTTCAAAGTGTTACTCAGCACAGAAGGACCAACAGAAGCAGCATCAAAGTTGTTGTCCATAGCAGGAGGATTTGCAGCAGCTTCAACCATAAGAACATCTCCTTGATTTTCCTCGACAGGAATTTCTTCAGCAGGATGTTCTAGGCCTTCATGATATGCAAGAGCAGGGATCTCAGCGTCTGGATGTTCAAGAGCAAGAAGTATTTCAGCCAGATTCTCTGGAGGTGTTGGAGCAACAGGTTCTGGAGGGTATTTAACTTACGGATAAACCATATTTGGTGCTTTATTAGAGGGATTCTCCCTAAACCAGTTGAATAAGAACTGAAAGTCTCCAGTCAGAACATTGTATTGTGGCTTCCATACAACAATAGCCAGAGGCTGCACTTCTTCGAGCTCATCAACAATAGACTCCTTCTCTATTGCTGGCTTCCAGTTTGTAATTGGATGATAGTACTTACCATCATATAACTCCAACAAGTAACCAGAAGGTCCAGGAGCATCAGCCAAACAATCTTCTTGAAGCTTCAGAAGGTCAGATTCAATCTCTCTTCTAAAAGATCTCCAGAGATTCCCAGTAGCTACATAATCCATCTTGGCATTATGAGCAACCTTCAGAGCATCTAACCCTGCCTATACCTTAAGCTTTACAAATTCAAAACGAATACCAACAGAAAGTTCAGGAGGATTGGTTCTGAATTGAGTGGTTGGAGAGTTTGGGTTAAGAATAAAATAGGGTTCAGGTTCTCTTGAGAACAAAACAGAGGTGAAAGAAGAGGATAGAGAGGATGAAGAATCTGCGGTGGAGGTGTGTTGCACCCCAAAATTTGCCCACATATTTATTTCTAACTGGCTTAAGCTTCTCATTTCATCTGCATACCTTCATTAGGGCATTTGCATGACTTCGCATTCATACATTAACTAAAACATCTAAAAGCATGAGATCAAGGGTCACGGAGCAAATCAAGGTCTCACAGAGGTTTTGGCACAAGCTTATTTATTTCCTCAAAAGGATGCTCGATGCTTGATCAGAAGATGATGATTGGTCCAGTCTCTTGAAAAGCACTTGATCAGATGGATTCTATTCACACGAGTTACTTGACCTAGGGTCTATATCCATGAGCATTCGGTATATTTGGATTTCATGAATTCAGGGCCTTTCTTTTGGGTTAATCAATTTGTGGATGAATCTCCATTTCTAGGGTTTATTTCCCTAGGTATCTAGTGTTCATAAATTTTGTTTGTTCATCAAGGGCTTATTCATCATATTGGTGATCGAAGGATGTCCTATTACTTGGATTTCAACTATGTTTCAACACTTGATTAGTGATCAAATGATTGTGGTTGAAGACCAATTCACTTCGACTTCCTCGTGGGTATTTGACCATCACTATATTTCCAAGTGCATTCATGGATTCATACAAATGGCCACAAAGGGTTACATGGTGCCACCATAAAAAGAGAACTCTAATTGAAGTAAAGAGAAGGAAACATTTGAAGGTTCAAATTGAGCATGGGAGGGAAATAAGGATTCAAAGTCATTTGCAGAAGAGAGGTTTGGTTCATTACATCCATAGGGAAGTTGCATTACAAAGTAAAATTCAAAACGTAAAGAAATTCAATTTGCAAAAGGAGATCACATTACACAGTCATCATTCTATCCTCGAAAATCCAAGTATTCACTACCATATTCAATTACACCATTACATGTTTCATTACACTGCCAATCATCACATTCCATAAAAATACTAAGGATATTACAATACAAGGAACATTACAAGAAAAGAAAATTACAAGACATGTCCCTAGATTCTAAATCGCTAAGGCCAAGTTTCTATGAGCCGAAGTTTGTCCCGGAGTCATGCTTCGTCCTTGTCACCTATTCAAAATCAGACTTACTTCTTTGTACAAAATGCCTTGCATCATCACCAATAGCCTGCACAAACCAAATTAAATTTTGAACCTATACTAAACTCAAATCCATTCCAAATCAGTCCCTATCTACGTTCAAAGATTCCCCAAAATGCATTCAAGAACCTACATACAATTCATACCAGCTGCCAAAACCCTTACATTAACCAAACAGCATCAACAAAGAACAGCCAGTAACCCTGCAGCATACACACGAAACGCATTCAGCTTACTTCATTCATACTCAACTAGCCAGTTTCAAACCTGCATCAGTTTTAGAAAATACAACAGAAAAGTCAGAACAACAACCTACTGTCAAGCCATCATAACACACTAACTGTAGCAGAATTCTAACTCCCTCTTTTAACATTTCATTCACTAATTTTCCAGCAGTATTTTTTAGCATAACTACCTTTTTCTGCATAACAGTTTTTAACAAACTTTTTTAAACTAACATTTCCCTAACCATTTACCTTTCCTATAACAGAACTTCAGTCTAACTTGCTTCCCCAACTGCACTAACAGAATCCATACACACATAACAGAATTTAACTACCAACCTATTCAATTCTAACTACCAAAAAAATCAGTTTATTGATCTCCACCCAACATGTAACAAACCTCTAACCACCTATAACTGACTCAACTGATTCCTAACTACCTATCAACCGACAAAACAGATTATAACAGAAAAACCAGAAGAGAAAAAAGAGAGGATTCAGTGATAACAGAAAAGAGAAAAAAACTGAGAACCTGTAACTAACCTCTAACTGAATTTCTTCCTTCAACCTATAATAGAATTCTTCAGGCCACAGAATCATCATCCACTTCACCTTCATCATCATCTTCTTATCTCTACACTTTCTCCCAATCTTCACTTCTTCACCATTCATTCATCATCATTCAGCTTCTTCACCACACAATTCACTTTCATCTTGAATCTTCACCTTAGCCATTCTTCACTCTCTTGACACACACAATCTTCACATTCATCTCCCTTCAATTCCTCTCGATCCTCTCTTCATTCAACTGATCATCACATTCAGAACTCCCCCCACCATTTTTGTTCATCAACCTTCAGTTTCCATCACCATCTTCATCTCTTATCATCCTCTCCCTCTCTGAATTCAGAAACAACAGAAGAAAAAAGAGTTACAACAGAAATTGGGAGAAGGAATCGAATGAAAAAGAACAGAATTGAAAACTCACCAAAAAATCTGAACAACCGAAAAATCTTCATCAATCTTCAAACACGATTCAATCCTACATTCAATCCTTCACCCTGCGTTACCTCTGAAGCTTCGCCTTCATCTTATCTCCGCCTAATCTTCACTGTTTCCTCAGAACCATAACAACATCACTGCATCGGCTTCGTATCACAACGATTACCTCTTATCATCCTCGCGAATCTTGAATGAAAAGAAGAAGAACACGAAGTCGAAGAGGTTAGCGAGAGATTTGAGAGTTTGAATCTGAAAAGTTATGAATCGAGTGTGAGCTAGTTGAAACGAGAGACCGCGATTGTGCACGATGACGGAGAGAGGAGTAGTCCGAGAGCTTCGTCGGAGAAGAAGGTTGAGAGGCTCGACGGGGAAGAAGTGTCTTCCGGCGCCGTTTGTTCGTGAGGAGGGGAAGAGGAACTGAGTCCAAAGTTCAATCGTCACATTCGGTAACCCTAGGCCCTCTTTTACTATTAATTTTATTTAATTAGAATTAAATCTGAATATTAGCCATAATTGGAGATTAAGTGAGTCATAAATGCCTGATTATCCATTCTGAATTGGGAATTAACATATAATGGAGTATTGATTTTTTGATGAAAATTTGAATAAAGATTGTGATGGATCAAGCAAAACCTTGGGCTCACGAAATTGCTACTAGCACACCCCACTGTGAGCCCATTCCACACTTTTTTGGCATGAAGAAAAATTGAACAACAAAAACAACCATTCTGGGCCACTCCCTTGGGCCCTGTGCGCTGATCTATTGGCTGCACTCCATTTTTAGGCTTTCACCCCCCTGTTTCCATATTTCTTTTGTTAGAATTTAGAATTCTTGACTTAGTTTTGACAGTTTTTTATTTAGATAATAAAAAGCATAAAAATTATAATTTTCTCATTAGATTTTTTAGGTAATAACAATAGTTAGAATCATAATTTTTGTTTGATTTTTAGGTAATAAAAAATGACATAGAAAAACAATAAAATTGTTAGTTTTAGGGTCAATAGATTTTTAACATAGTTAGGCTTGAATTAGAATTTCGTTAACACTTAAAAAACTCATAAAAATAGTAGTATTTTTTAAACTAATTTTAGTACTAATGTTTGAATTGCTTCCTTTATTCTTTTGTATCATTTCCATGTTATTTTTGTGTATGATTGTTGTGTGATTTTATTATTTGTTTTTTTCCATAATTTTGGGCCTATTTTGTTGGTATCAATTTGTTTGCTCCTTTTAGAATATATCCCATTAGTATGTTAACATTAGATGTAGATTTAGACTTGTAAATGATAATTAGATTAGAGGATAGGTTAGTTCCCCTTGTTCATTCTTTTTCTTTTCAATCTTAAAAAACTTAATAAATACCGATGAGGATCATACCGCTACTATTTTTCATAGTAGGAAAGAAATGATTGGGGCGTAGGCCCCGATGTATGTTCTTTCCTACTTAGCGGAAGAGAAATGATTGAGGCGTAGGCCTCGGTGTATTTCTTAACCGCTATTTAGAGAATCGATTGTGGCGTAGGCCTCGATGTGCATTCTCTAAATATTAAAAAAAAACTGTATTTCTTAACCAATATTTAGAGAAACGATTGCGGTGTAGACCTCGATGTGCATTCTCTAAATATTCAAACTCTTTTTTTGGTATGATCTAAATCACAAATAGATTCCCTTAAAAAACACCAACAAAAACATTCAAAATGCTTAATAATGGTCAGACTTAAAACAAAGTAAGGAAGTGATGCGAAGCCTTGTAGTGGGTTTTGTCATCATGGAATTACAATAAAAGACAAACCAAGGTTCATTCTGCTGCTTAAGAACAAGTTAAGTCCTTTCCAAAAGTAGGCGTATAAGTCTCCAAAGGTCGAGCATCGTGGATTGTGACCTTAACCTCTGTTCAACTAAAAAACACAAAACAAATGGAAACTATTGAGCCGAACTACGGTCGTTCTGATTCCTGAAAAGGATACGTAGGCATTGGGTCGCGGGGCCTAAGCGAACACACTTGTAAATAATTCCTTCTTTTCCCCGTATTTCTTTTTGCATTCATTCGCATTTAGGTTTTAGACATTAGACACCCTTTAGATAGAAACAAACATAGGTGGATACCATCGAGTACGATGGGCGTGAGGGGTGCTAACACCTTCCCCTTGCGTAACCGACTCCCGTACCCTATTCTCTGGTCGAAAGACCTTGTTCTTGTTTGAGTTAGGTTCCCTGGTATTCCTTTCCCTCGATGGGATAAATATATTAGTGGCGACTCTGATTCCATTTTTCGCGGTAGCGACAAGGTGGTTAAGGGATCAATTAATGGTGAGATTGCAGAAGGAATGGATGTGGTTGAGAATATATTTTCAGAAGGAATTTGTGGAAAGACAACATTTCGAGGTTGGGGGTCAAGAGTTACTAGTGGATGGTGTCTTTTAGAAGTGGTGGAAGAGGAAGGAAGGTCAGAAGGAGGTGGTCTTTTCTGAGGGGAAGGGTCAGAGGTAGACTGTAAACTGGAGGTGTCTACATTGTCTATATCTTCTATGAGCTTCTGAAGTTGTTCAGAAGTTCTGGGTATTTTTAGGGATTCTGTTGATACTTGTTCAGAATTAGTATGAATAGGTACAGAATCAGAGATAGCAATACCTGAAGATTTCTTCTGCTCTTGGATTTCTTAGCATCAGGTCCTTCTTATGTGACCTTTCTTTTCAGATTCTTCTCTTTTTTCTTCTTATCCTTCTTCCTTAACTCATCCAGAGATGGAAGAGTTCTTCCACGAATCCAAGCAGGATCAACAGTAGATTGTGCTCTAACACAGGATTTCAAATAGCGTTTAACAGATTTTGATAGCTCCTCTTTGAACATATGAGAGAAACTAACAACAGGAGTTCTTCTGGTCAGAATATTTGGAAACACTTTTGTAGGAGTGGTCACCTTTTCAATCAAATGCATCCTTCTTAGAGACTGAGCAGTTAGAATACTCCCACGAATAGTAGTCAAATTCTGAGAAGAGCCAGCTACTCTCAGAGTATCTATCAAATCACTCTCAGTCAGAATATCTGATATCATTCTTCCAAAAGGAATAATATTCTTCTTAAGCTTAGGATACTTCAGACGTTCGTCTTCCCTTGACTCTTCAATAGTAGTCTTTAGATGTTGAAACAGAATATGAGGTAGATTGACTCTAATACCTTTTCCAATGCAGAACAAAACATACTCATGATCTTGATTGACATAGGTAGCAGAGTTTGTTGATTTTCTATGATAGATAGATCCCAGAATGATCTTTGCCCATACTCTGTATGAAGGCTTCAAGTCAGTAGTGTAAGGAGAGGCGATTCCAGAAGTAAACAACTCTGGGTCAACTTTTTCCCAATCAGTTCTACCGGGGAGAGCTCCAGTAATTCCACCTATACCATCAAGACTGTACATTTTTCTTATCAGCTTTTCAGTCACAACAACTTCATGACCTAACACGAAGAAATGATAGCAGTTGAAGTAACAGTGGCATGTGTCCAGAATTCCTTAACCAAAGTAGGGTAAACTGGTCCGATTAACCGTTCAAAGAAGTTTGCCCATCCTTGTACTAACATTCCAATTTTGATTTTAAAATCATGAGCCATAAGATTTTCAAAATCCACCATAGTTTCACAGAGAACCTCCAGTTCGTCATAAGGAATCAAACAAGTCTTCAAAGGAGTGTTTGCAGATTTCTTTTGTTGATCTTGTTTTGAAGATGAGACCTTGCGTTGAACATTTGATGAAGAAGCTATTGATTCACAACTGAGATTTCTGGGTTTAGGTTTAGGTATTTTTTTTAAAAGAGAGAAAAGGAGGCAAAAAGTGCATAAATAAGGAATAGTGAATATGAGTGAAAAGAAATGAAATGTATGTGAGATGCGTTTATATAGCCACGGATGTGAAATAATATGCAATGTGATTCTGAATGAGAAAGGTTACAGAATGCAGAGAATCAAATACATTTAATGTTGAGTGACGTTAGGGTAAAACGTGATATTTGAAATGATTTGCACAGTTACCTAGGGCGGCGTCTCATCAACTGCACGCATGCTTGTCCCTTTAGAGTGAACACGTGTTCATCTTCTAGAATAGCTGGTGACAGCTGTTTTGCTTTAAAAGAAATTCTGAATCAACTTAGACATATGAAACGTTAGCAATAATAGAATCAGAATATCTAATTGATAAACAAGTTCAGAATATCTGATAAGAAAATAACTGAGCATTTCAAATTTAATCCATATATCAGAACTTCTCATCCTTTCACTCTGGGCATAAATCCATACTGATATTCTTCAGAATGAACTTAAACCTATCTTCAGCAAGGGGTTTTGTAAAGATATCAGCCCATTGATGGTCTGTATCAACAAAGTTTAAAGATAGAACACCCTTCTGAACATAGTCCCTAATAAAATGATGTTTAATCTCAATATGTTTAGCTTTATAATGAAGAATTGGATTCTTAGATAAACAAATAGCAGAAGTATTATCACAGAAGATAGGAATGTTACTCTCATATATATGATAATCTTCTAGCTGGCTCTTCATCCAGAGCATCTGTGTACTACATCCAGCAGCAGCAAAATATTCTGCTTTTGTTGTAGAGAGGGCAATTGTGGCTTACTTCTTGCTGTACCAAGAGATCAAATGACTTCCCAGAAACTGACAGCTTCCAGAAGTACTTTTCCTTTCAACTCTATCTCCAGAGTAATCAGCATCACAAAAACCTACTAAGTTGTATTCTTCAGATCTTCTGTAGACTAAACCAACATTAGTAGTACCTTTCAGATATCTCAGAATTCTCTTAACATCAGTTAAGTGAGATTCTCTAGGATCTGATTGGAATCTAGCACACAGACAAACACTGAATAAAATATCAAGTCTAGAAGCAATAAGATATAGAAGAGATCCAATCATACCTCTGTAGAGCTTCTGATCTACCTTCTTACTTACCTCATCCTTACCTAATACACACGTTGGATGCATAGGAGTCTTTGCTTCTTTGCTTTCTAAAAGATTAAACTTCTTCAGAAGTTCTTTCACATACTTGGTCTGATGAACGTAAGTTCCTTCAGAAGTTTGATTGATCTGGATCCCAAGGAAATACATGAGTTCTCCCATCATGCTCATTTCAAACTCTGCCTGCATAGACTTAGCAAACTCCTTTCCAAGTGTAGCATTAGATGTTCCAAATATAATATCATCAACATATATTTGACAAATTAAAATATCCTTTTTAAAGGTTTTACAGAAGAGAGTTGTATCCACTTGTCCTCTTGTGAAACCATTATCCAGAAGGAAAGAACTTAATCTTTCATACCAAGCTCTGGGAGCTTTCTTCAGGCCATATAATGATTTCTTTAATTTGAAAACATGTTCTGGAGAATTAGAGTCTTCAAAACCAGGAGGTTGGTGGACATATACTTCCTCATCTATATAACCATTTTAAAAGGCATTCTTAACATCCATCTGATACAGAGTGATGTTGTTCTGAGTGGCAAAAGAAATTAATAAGAGAATAGATTCTAACCTGGCCACTGGTGCAAAGGTTTCAGTATAGTCAATACCTTCTTGCTGACTATAGCCCTGAGCAACCAGTCTGGCTTTGTTTCTTACAACTTCTCCTTTTTCGCTTAGCTTGTTTCTGAAGACCCACTTGGTTCCAATAATGTTAAATCCTTTAGGTCTTGGAACCAGATCCTAAACATCATTCCTTGTGAACTGATTTAGCTCTTCTTGCATGGCAATTATCCAGTCAGCATCTTCTAGAACTTGATCAACAGAAGTTGGCTCAATCAGAGACACTAGACCAAATTGACATTCTGCATTGTTACTCAGGAATGCTCTTGTTCTGATAGGATCATCTTTCTTTCCAATGATCACTTCTTCTGGGTGAGCAGAGTTGAGTCTAAAAGATCTTCTGATAGTTGGCTCTTCAGAAATTCTGAGATTCTCTAATGAAGCAACAACTTGATCTTCTGAAACTTTGCTTTTGGGTTCTTCATGATCTAAGTTAGAGATTTCTATATCTGCAAAATTCTCAAACTGCTTTGGCTTTTCAAGACCAAGCTTATCATCAAATCTGATATTGATTGATTCTTCAACAACCAATGTTTCAGTATTGTATACTCTGTATCCTTTAGAGCGTTCAGAATATCCAATAAGGAAACACTTATGTGCCTTAGAATCAAACTTATGCAGATGATCTTTAGTGTTTAGAATATAACATACACATCCAAATGGATGGAAATATGAAATGTTGTGCTTTCTGTTCTTCCACAATTCATAAGGAGTCTTATTAAGAATAGGTCTTATGGAGATTTTATTCTGAATATAACATGTAGTGTTAATTTCTTTTTCCCAGAAATGCTTAGCCACATTGGTTTCATTGATCATGGTTCTGGCCATTTCTTGTAGAGTCATATTCTTTCGTTCTACAACTCCGTTTTGCTGTGGAGTTCTAGGACAAGAGAACTCATGGGCAATACCATTTTCTTTGAAATAAGTCTCAGAGAATCTGTTCTCAAGTTCACCGCCATGATCACTTCTGACCTTTATGATTTTACATTCTTTTTCAGATTGGATCTGAGTGTAGAAGTCAAAGAACACGGTATGTGACTCATCCTTGTGTTTCAAGAACTTTACCCATGTCCATCTGCTATAGTCGTCTACAATGACCAATCCACATTTCTTCCCTCTGATTGATGTTGTTTTGATTGGGCCAAAAAGATCAATGTGCAAAAGTTCTAGCGGCCTAGAGGAAGAGACAATATTCTTAAACTTGAATGCAGGTTTTGAAAACTTCCCTTTCTGACATTCTTCGCAAAGAGCATCTGATTTGTATTTTTGATTTGGGAGTCCTCTGACCAGATTAAGTTTGTTAATCTGAGAAATCTTTCTCAAACTAGCATGACCTAATCTTCTGTGCCAGACCCAGTGCTCTTCACTAACAGACATAAGGCAAGTAACCTTCTGATTCTTAAGATCTTGAAGATCAATCTTGTAAATGTTGTTCTTTCTCTTGCCTGTGAATATGATTGAGCCATCCTTCTGACTTATAGCTTTACAAGACTCTTGATTAAAGATTATGTCATAACCATTGTCACTTAATTGACTTATGGACAATAAGTTATGAGCTAATCCATCTACTAAAAGAACATTAGTTATAGAGGGAGAGTTACCAATGCATATGGTCCCAGAGCCAATGATCTTGCCCTTCTGGTTCCCTCCAAACTTTACTTCTCCAGCAGATTTAAGCACCAGGTCTTGGAACATAGACCTTCTTCCCGTTATGTGCCGCGAGCACCCAGAGTCTAGGTACCATGACATGTTTTCCTTTGTCTTCTTGGCTGCCAAGGATATCTGCAACATGAATTATCTTTTCCCTAGGTACCCACATTCTTTTGGGTCCTTTTGAGTTAGTCTTCCTCAAGTTCTGATAGAACTGAGGTTTAGCACGAAAATTAACAGGAGGAACAACATGATATTCTCTATTCTGAGTAGCATGATATTTTCTAGGATGTGTAACATGATGCTTCCTTGTGTGTGTTATGTGGAAGAAGTTTTCTAAGTGGTGATTTCCTAGAGTGATCAAGTTGTGATCTGTATACTCTAGAAGACTTAGAAGTTTTCTAAGTGGATAACCATTGTAATCAGTTGGATTAGTGGATTAAATCCTCAGTTGAGGTAAATAACTGTAAGGGGATGGACTGGAGCAGTTTCGTTAACAACGAACCAGGATAAAAATAATTGTGTTCATTGTTTTTATCTTACAAGTTTTTAAAGTCACACTTATTCAACCCCCCCCCCCCTTTCTAAGTGTTTTTCTATCCTTCAATTGGTATCATAGCATCTTCTTGTCTTTTGACTTTGAAGAGCTTTGAGCGTGATACCATTCAGAACTTCAGTGCTTCTGCTTCTGACTTCATGTTCTTCTGATGCTTCATAGTTCATGTTCTGATTCCGCTTGACCATCTTCTGATGTCTTGCTAGAGCATGTTTTGATGTAGCCATCCAAAACCTTCTGAGTCAGTTGCTTCTGAGCGCTGCTTTGTGCATACTCTTTATGTATTTCTTGAAATGGAAAATGCAAAGGATTAGAGTACCACATTGTCTTATACAAAATTCATATATAATGTTATCATCAAAACACAGAATATTGATCAGAACAAATCTTGTTCTAACATCTAGTGTAGTACATATCATGGTGTCCTTTTTCACATCCAAAGAGGTAAGACATTGTCCATTAGACAAAATATCATGCCGCACATGCAATAATCTTAATGTGAGATTTATGCATATTATGTGTCTCAACACCTCTTCAAAATATGTACTTGTGCCATGGATGAGATTCATCAATCATCTATCTCTATAGATTCTGATTCCTAGCCTTTTAGGAAATCTCGCCCAAACATTTCATCAAAACCATTTCCTAACCATGTCCTACATTGATGTTGTAGGGAATTTGTTTTGATGATCAGTATGTCACCTGCATACTATACTAGATTAATGCAAATACTCCCACTAACCTTCTTGTGTGCACAAGATTTAAACTTGACATTTATTAATCCAAGTTTTTTCAAAAACTTCATTAATAAAAAGGATTCAACTCCAAGAAGCTTGGTCTAATCCATAATTGGATTTAAACAACTTGTGTTTCTTTTAGAATCAAGATCACTTATGATCTTCCCTAAATCTCATGCTACATGAATCAATGGTCTAACAACAACTTCCTTGTTGAATTGGTTCATGTTCCATTCTCATAAAGATATATATTTTATGGTGCTTGAATTTCTTCAAATTCTACATCACTCCCACTGGTTCCTTTAGATACACTCTATCTCTAATGGAAGACTCCAGTTCTAGTGACAAAACAATTTTGTCCCCTAATGTGTGATAGAAAATGTGTCCCTTATTTCCATTAGGATACATCCATAAATACATCTTCATCCAGACTGTGATCAAGTTTTTTTAATAAAACTTACAACCCAGATGATCATAAAGACAAAACTAGATACTCTTACCTCCATATAAAATATGGTGTCTTTATGACTACTTTAAATGGAATTGGTTATGGATATAAATAATTGTGTGTAAAACAATTTATAATCAAGAGTCACAAAGATATAATCGAACTATATTAAATCGAACAATGTCAAACATGATACGATTTAAATGGTCATTATATTCTTTATATAGGTATTTATAACAATTCATAATTCATATGTTCTTAATACCTTTTTGAGTTATTTCCTATTTTACTTCATTCTTGAACTCTTCTCAAAAGAATTCTAACTCGTGTCAGATATATAAGGTTCAAATCTTATTTGATCCATCTCACATTTATTATAGATGTGTTTATCAAGATTTTAGAATCCAAATTCACAACTTGATTTAGTATTGAAACCGTTGTTTTACATAATCATAACACTTATCCATTATCAAAATATCCATTCCCAAGCTTGTCAATACAAGACTTAGAATTAATGTTTCTTTACTAAAAGAAACTTAAAATAACAATTATTTTCTTTCAATCCAAGCTTTAATTTAAGTCTAATCATAAGCTCTTATAGTCAATGAAACATATTGGTCCATTCTAGACATAAGCTGACTCAAATTATAATCGATGTCCTATTTCTTGAAAGACTCATCACATTCGTATAAATGTGAGATCAACATCTAGTATCACATACTCAATATATAGAAGTAGACAATTTGATTTTCTATAACAAATCATATGAAAAAAAAGTCTTACTTCTTTCTTCTACTTTGACTCTTTTGATAACCATTAACAGTTCTCTTCTTTCAACACATGAAATCACTGTCGTCCTTTAGAACCGTGTTTTTCTGCCAAAATATAAAATGAACCTCGTTCCTTTTATAATTCATATATTTATCATTCACAAACAACTTTCCTTTTCTTTTCAACAAGATATGGTAGATATAAAATTTATTCATAATGAATGTAATCTACCTATTTGAGACAATCATAAATAAAACTTGTGATCAACTACTTGGTCTATAAGGAAATCCAAATTTTAAATCTCAAAACTGTTTTAGATTCAGTTGGATTCCTAACTTGTATAGAAAAATCTTGGAAAGTTTTGCATTTCTCATATCTTGTATTTTAAAACAAAATCCTCAAGGATAATTGTGGTGTCGTTTTTTTAACCTCCCCGTTTCACTTGGGAGGACGGCACGTTAGACCCTTCACGCAAAATTTGGAAGGAGGGAAGCGCCCGTGGCGGGAGGAATTTTGTTTCAGTTCTTATTATGATAACACACGAACTTGTTAATTATCCTACGAAAGAGGAAGGGGAAAAAGATCTCAAATAAACCCTAGGAGTTTGCTAAGTGTGGGGATTCACCTAGACTAGAAATTCTGGAGTCCGGGAGGTCGGTTATACATAGGGAAGGTTTTAAGCACCCTACATATCCGTAGTACTCTACGGGAACCTTCTCTGTGTCTATGTGTTTGTGTTTGTTGCTAATGATTGGGAAAGTTTCTCCTTTGTGTTAGGAGGGAAAATTGAATTGAATTAAAAGAAAGACAGACTGACTATTTTTGGTTTTCGATTAGCTCGCTGAGATTCCTTGTGAACCTCATGCCTACATATGCCTAATGGAAGTCAGAGCTTTTTGTAGTTCGGAGAACTAATTAGGGAAATTAATTGTTTTTGGGTGCCTTGCTTGAAGCTCAAGGTTGAAGCTGGAATTAAATCTTTGTTTACAGTAAAGAGACATGAAATCATCTTTACAGAGAGGTATTTCTACTATTCCACCACAAACATTAAAAGAGTGACAGAAAAGCTGAATTCATTTCATTCAAGAGGGGGACCTTACTTGTGTATGTGCAAGTATACCAGTCAACTGCGTCTTGAATGAAAGAATGATACTCAACCAAATTTAGGGAAAGTTACACATGCCTGGGCTAACTTGCCAGAGCATGTCTTTCAAAAATCCTAAATGGGAGAACGATTAAAATTAAAATTTAATGTTTGTTTGTTTGAATGTAGTGAGATAGGAGAAATATCTCTCTATAGAGATAAGCTATATCTATCTACTGTATAAAAGATTTGACTTTAGCTGGCTTGTATGAGGCCCAAGCCTGAGGCTTTTTGATTGATTTTTATTGGCTCTGGGAGATGACTCCACTGGGAATTAACTTAAACTAAGAAATTTTGTGTTCTGTACAAAGCCCAGAATTGTGGCTGACTCTAGTTGGAGAGTGTTTATTTGATGGATTTTATTTGGGGTTCTGTACAAAGCCCAGAATTGTGGCTGACTCTTAATTGGGGAATATACTATTTTCTGCCTTGTATGAAGCCCAAGGTTGTGGCTGACCGTTAAGGAAACTGAGTATGGATGACTCTTATGGGGAAAAGATCCTAAAGGTTAGGAATCTTTTGACACATGGAATGTGGTTTATCTGCCTTGTACAAAGCCCAAGGTTGTGGCTACTTGAAGGTGAAGGACTTACTGGGGAGACTCTATTATCTGCCTTGTACAAAGCTCAAGGTTGTGGCTGACTCTGAATAAGAGAATACCTATGAGTAAGGTTTTGACTCTAAAGGGAATGTGTGCCTTGTATAAAGCCCAAGGTTGAGGCCGACTTTAAAAATGGGGAAAAATCTACCAGTGTGAGATCTTTGACTCAAAAGGGATTTTTTGACTCTGTTGAGGATTATCCTAAAGGTTGACCCTACTGAGGATTGTGCTTTTGTTAAACAGGAATAGATGAATGAAAGACCCAGGTTTTAAGATGGACTCTACTGGGGAATTTGTCTTTTAAAAGCTGAATTTTGGAAGCTAACCCTTTCTAGGGAATTATGACTTTAGAGGACTGATTTTGGAGGCTAACCCTT
The DNA here is from genome assembly GCF_029867415.1 of Vicia villosa. Taxonomy (NCBI): domain Eukaryota; kingdom Viridiplantae; phylum Streptophyta; class Magnoliopsida; order Fabales; family Fabaceae; genus Vicia; species Vicia villosa. The sequence continues at coordinate 52,645,553 of NC_081181.1, read as the reverse complement.
TCCAGGGGTTTTTGTTAAAATGAAGGAATTAATGGAGGCTGACCCTTTCCAGGGTTTTTGAATGATGGCAGAATGATTAACTATTTGAGACTTCTTGTTTAAAGCCCAAGATTAAGGCTGACACTGACTGAGGATAGACAGATATGGATCCTAGACTCTGCTAAGGAAGAAAATTATTGGAGATAAGGGTGACAGAGACTGTCCATGTCTCTCATTCCAAAAGGTAAAATCAATACTGGGATTGAGACATTCTTAGCTTGTTTAAAGTCTGGTTTTAAGAATAGAAGAAACTCACCAGGGTAGGCTAAAAAGGTGACTAAAGACCTGTTCCTATGTTTATAAGAAACCTGATGGGTCCTTGTATACAAGCTCAAGAGTAAGCTGGGAATGCTTTTAAGAAGCCTGTGGGTCCTTGTACAAAGCCCAGGAGGAGGCTAATCGAGGGTCATCGAGGGTCCTTGTTATAGCACAAGAGAAAGCTATGTGGCTTTGAACTTAGTTTGGCTCTAAGCAAATGGGTAAGAGGTTTCACCGGGAATAATTCCTCTTGGGTGGATGTGTCCTAATTTGGGCTCTAAGGCTTTTTCAAGATGTTTCACTGGGAATAATTCATCTTGAGGGTTTGAACTAAAGATCTCTAATTAGGAAAGAGCCTTCACCGGGAAGACATTCTCAATCCTAGGCCATAGTCCTATAATATATATATAGTTTAACTGTCCTAAGGTTTACACTCAGACGTAGTCCTAATATATAAACAATTTATATTTCACAGTAATTTAAATGAAGACTATAAATTGAAAGCTATAAAGCCTAACCTGGATGGAGTGGAGGCCTTTCAAGATGTATGTACAAAGCCTTACCAGTAGTTTGGTTGTTTATTGATAACAATTGAATATTTATTATAAACAGTTAAAGGTTTTTGAAAACAGAAGAAGTGAAGATGGACAATAGGTCACATAGGTATCTGAAGAGTTTCACCGGGAATAATGCCCTTCAAATACCAGAAGAATGTTTTGAAAACAGATGAGAAGATTTTGTAAATACAGTTTTTTTTTAAAACAAACTAAGAAAAGAAAAAAGGTGTTGGGTCTTACACTCTATTAGAGGCCCATGGATTTATTTACTGTTTATGAAAATAGTTGGAAATGATTTGTTGGACATGAGGTTTTATTGAATGAAAACCTTAGTCGTTTTATTTGATCGAAGTTTGAAAACGAACTTAAGTTTTTTGAAAAAAGTCAACTTAATTAGGGTAAAGACAAAATCTATATCTTATTAAGACCTAAATGATTAAGGTTTTATCACAAAATATTTACAAGAGGTTAGGCTTTGAAAATTAAGTGAAAACTATATTTTAAAGTATTAAAACATACTTAAAACATATGATTTTAAACCTAATTAAAATATATCAAAATAATATATTTTTTGTGATATTTTTTGGATATTGTCAAAATAGACATATTAAATGAGAAGTGTGTGAAAAATCAAAGGAAAATGATTTAATTAGATAGATGAATTAATTAGTTGAAGTTGTGAAGAAGTTGAAATGGAAAAGTGATAAAAAATAAGGTTTTGTCTCCTAAAGGGCTTGAAATCACGCCCTCTAAGTCACCACCCAAAACTCTTACCATCTGGACCATGCGCGCAGCTTGTTAGACAAACACCTTCAGTTTATTTTATTTGAAAACAAGTGCATAAATGAACTAAAAATAAAACAAGCAAAACAAAAGGTCTGAGGGGGGGTTCGAACCCCAGACCTTGGGCAAGAGAGAGTGAGAAGCACATGTAACCAAGTGAGCTGAACGATTTAGTCGTTCAAAACACGCTTCCATATGATTATATTTTAAACTTGCCTCTGAAATTCAAAAAATGCGCGCAAAGCATCTTCATCTTCAACCTCACGATTTCGATTTCTGGAAATCCTATCTCCCTCAATTCTCAACCAAATCCAAAGATGTAAAGATGGATTTTGCTCGTTTTTGGACAAGCATCATGATGGTATCCTTTAATTTCATTTATTCTGAGTGTAACTTAAAAATGGAGGTTGAGCTCTGATCAATGTGTGCTACAGAGTCGTTGCAGTGATCCAGATAGCTTCAGTGGTCCCCCAGGAAGGTGTTGATATGCTTAGCTTGAGTTGAGACTCCCCAAAACCTCTTGCTCGACCCCAATTGATGTAGCTCCAAGTGAGAGGTGAAGATGATGATTCTCCATGTACAGAAGTGTTCTAGATGTTTGGATCACCTCTAAATACCTCCCTTGATGTGTTTGAATACTTACTTTCAAAGGAAGAGCTTTGGTTTGAAGAATCCGAGTCTTCTTGCCAAAGAACCTTTGAAAAACCTAAGTATGAGAAGAGAAGAGAGAAAGCAAGATTTCTGTTGCTTTGGTGTGGTTTGATACTGAAGTATGCACTTGTATTTATAGGCAAAAGGCTCAGAGCAATTGGAGATAGTAAGCTTGCTTAATGAGGTTAACTTGGTTTCTTGGTTATGAAGGAATTTCAAAAATATCCAAAGTGAAATGATGGCAATTTTGATTCCATTTGATCAATCCCCTAGCCATCGATTTTGTGTGATCTTAGGGAACAATTTTATTGCAGAAGTGAACTCTAATTGGCTTAGGAGAAGATTCTTTGGTGATTTATCAAGATTCCAATTTTGTAATGATTACTTAATCACATGGCATTGAATTCTTGCAACTTGGCCAAAAATGATAAAATAGTGCATTTGATTCCTCCAACTCCCTTCTGATATATCATGGACGAGGATGAATCAATTGGTATATGCATTGGTACAAAGTTTGCAAAAATTCCAATTTGGGCATGACCTATAATTTCTCTTCATGAGCCCAACTTTGAATCATCATAACTCCTAGCTCAAAATGAATTTGGAGAAGGTTGAGCACAATTTGGAAATCCCTTAACATGTACTTCAATTCATTAGTTTGGAGTTTCTTCAAAATCATTTGGGAAATTTGTGAAAAATGGGCCTGAAGTTGGAAGAAAACTAGGTTAAAAACACTTGGAAAATATTTCTAAGTTTTTAAGACCTATAACTTCCAAAGTCCAAATCTCTCAAATGATTGATCTCTTGAAAAAAGTTGCAATGTAAGAAGTTGTTTTATTTCATGAGATCTACAACTTTCATGTTGGAAGTTTTTTTGAGTTGTGTAGGTGAAATTTTGAGATCCATGAACTAGGTCAAAATGTACTATTTTTGACTTTTTGTTGATTTTTTGATCCTTGATGAATTTTCTTGATTTTCTTTGGTCAAATGACTCCAATAATCATATATTGATGAAATTGATCCTTAAAAGTCATGGTTTGACCAAAAATCACAAAAGTCAAAGATGATCTTGTACAGTTGACTTTTTCCTGATAAACTGAAATCTTGGACTTTTGTGTTGAATCAAGCTCTCCTCCTCAAATGGATAATATGAATGGATTATATTGAGGTAATAGTGAAGGATAGAAAAACACTTAGAAAGGGGGGGGTTTGAATAAGTGTAGTCTTAAAAACTTGAACGATAAAAACAAATTGCACAGTTATTTTTATCCTGGTTCGTTGTTAACTAAACTACTCCAGTCCACCCCCACGGAGTGATTTACCTCACCTGAGGATTTAATCCACTAATCGCAACAGATTATAATGGTTTTCCACTTAGTCCGCGACTAAGTCTTCTAGAGTATCCTGATCACAACCTGATCACTCTAGGAACAAATGCTTAGACACAAGCTAAGACTTTCTTAGAGTATCCTGACCACCACGTGATCACTCTAATTACAACTGCTTAGACACAAGCTAAGACTTCCTAGAGTATCCTGATCAACACTTGATCACTCTAGTTACTTACAAATTAATGTAATCAAATAAGAGTTTTACAATGCTTCTGAAAAGCTATAATCACAACAGTGATATTTCTCTTAACGTTTAAGCTTAATCTCACTAATATATTACAACAGCAATGTAGTGAGCTTTGATGAAGATGAAGTTTCTGAGCTTTGAATTTGAACAGCGTTTCAGCAAGTTTATTGTTAGCAAATCGTCCACCTTGCTTCTCATCAGAACTTCATATTTATAGGCACTTGAGAAGATGACCGTTGGGCGCATTTAATGCTTTGCGTATTCCGTACAGCATTGCATTTAATGTTTCACGCTTTTGTCAACTACCTCGAGCCTTGTTCACGCTGTGTCTACTGACGTTGCCTTTAATAGCTTCCAACGTTCCTTTTGTCAGTCAGCGTAGCCTGCCACCTGTACTTTCTTCTGATCTGATGTTTGTGAATAAAATATTTGAATATCATCAGAGTCAAACAGCTTGGTGCATACCATCTTCTTGTCTTCTGACCTTGAAGTGCTTCTGAGTGTGATACCATGAGAACTTCAGTGCTTCTGCTTCTGATCTCAAGTTCTTCTGATGCTTCCATAGACCCATGTTCTGATTCTGCCTTGACCATCTTCTGATGTCTTGCCAGACCATGTTCTGATGTTGCATGCTGAACCTTCTGAGACAAAGCTTCTGAGCGCTGATTTGTGCATACTCTTTATATATTTCCTGAAAAGGGAAATTGCAATGTATTAGAGTACCACATTATCTCACACAAAATTCATATCCTTGTTATCATCAAAACTAAGAATATTGATCAGAACAAATCTTGTTCTAACAATCTCCCCCTTTTTGATGATGACAAAAACATATATAAATGATATGAATTTACGATCAGAAAGAGCTGACGGCTAAAGACAAATTACACAGCTATAGCATAAGCATGTGAATATGTTTCCCCCTGAGATTAACAATCTCCCCCTGAGATGAATAATCTCCCCCTGAAATTAATACTAGAAGAATTTTAATAATAAAAGACTTCCCTGATTATTTCGGTAGAGACGTTCACAGTGCTTGATATTCAGAACATTCATGACTTCTGATTTCTGCTTCCGTAGGACAGCTTCAGAACATTGAATTTCTTTAGATTCTCAGAACATTCACAGCTTCTGACTTTTGCTTCCATCGGACAGCTTCAGAACTTGAATTTCGTTGATCTTCAGAACATTCACAGCTTCTGACTTTTGCTTCCATCGGACAGCTTCAGAACTTGAATTTCTTTGATCTTCAGAACATTCACAGCTTCTGACTTTTGCTTCCATCGGACAGCTTCAGAACTTGAATTTCTTTGATCTTTAGAACATTCACAGCTTCTGACTTTTGCTTCCATCGGACAGCTTCAGAACTTGAATTTCTTTGATCTTCAGAACATTCACAGCTTCTGATTCTTGCTTCCATTGGGACAGCTTCAGAGCTTGAATTTCTTCTTACATCACTTCATGCTAGATTGTATCAGAACATTGTTGAATGTACCAGAGCTTCATCAGAGCATCTCTACATCCTGAAATGTTACAGAATAAAACTAAACGACAAAAGTCAGCATGAATGAATCAGAACATAAAATATGTTTCAGAACACATAATATGTATCAGAGCCATATAAGCCATATAGAATGTATCAGAACAAATAGACATTCAGATATAGATCATATTCTATCATCAGAATATCTGAACATTCTTCCTTCTTGCTTCTGATTCTGAAGCTTCATAGCACTCAGCTTGCTTCAAGAATCCAAGAACTTGATTCATCTTGTTGCTTCTAATATTGATCTTGAATCTTCGATTCCTGTAACAACACAACTTAAAGCATAGAACTTTGCAAGTTCTGTTAGTAATGTGGGGCCTTTTTACCCGGTAACTGATAATATTAATCAGATCATTTATCATATATTTACTCCCCCTTTTTGTCATAACATCAAAAAGAATATAAAAGATTCAGATGTAGAAAAATGACAAAGGAAAGAAACAGAATTAAACTTTTCATTGATTTAAACAAGCAGGATTACAAAAGATGTATGCAGAAAACAGATGCAACAAGGAAAGAAAACTACAAAGACTTAAGAATTACAACCCTAGCTTAGACAAAATCCTAGCTAACATATCATGAATCCCTGCGGTATTCTCAGTTTGTTCAGCCATGAAAACTTGAAACTCTGCATGCCTGAGCAGACTAGAACCTCCACTGTAGGAGAGATGCATGAATTTAAGGAGGAAGTGAGAGACAGTTCACAGGAGGAGAGCTAATGTCTCAAACGGGGCTTTCTCTTAACATATAAGTCAAGAACATGATCCTTAACATCATCCAATATCTCAAGAAAGTCTTCTTCCTTTGGATAAATGTTGATAACAGCATCACAGAAGAGATCAGACTCGAGACTACTTGGAATCTTGAGAGATCCGTCTTGGAATCAATGTCAGTGATCCCCGAGATTTGTTTCTCAACCAGGAACCAGACAACCCTTCCAACCGTTCTATTCATATAGATCGTCCACTTTTGAGACTTAGTTTCTTCAACAGGTTTAAAGTTTTGATGAAGGGAACTGGGCGAAGGATTCATGATGAATGCTAGAACGATGAATAAACTAAGGTTTATGAAAAAAATATTCATAGAAAAGTGAGAGAAAGAAAGAGAGAGAGAGAGAGAGAGAGAGAGAGAGAGAGAGAGAGAGAGAGAGAGCAAAGATTGATTGAAGAATGCAAAGAAATGGAGAAATAAATAGAGGGAATATGGGAAAGGAAAACGTTCTAGGGAAGGGAAACGTTTGACGGATATAAAAAAAACGTAAAGGACAATAAAAGAAATGATGAATGGCATTTAATGTTACATGACGTGAGGAGAGATAATAATGACAAAAGAAGTGATATGCACAGTTACCTAAGTAGGCGTCCCCTCAACTGCACGCACGTTTGTCCAGAAATAGTGAACACGTGTTTACCATCTGGATAGCCAGTTACAGCTGTTTTACTTTTAAAGAGATTCTGAGTCAACTTAGACAATGAAACGTTAGTAATAACTGAATCACTACTTCTAATTGATTACAATCAGAACTTCTTATAAAAAACTAATCCAATCTCATTTCAGAAGATACTCACACATAAGATCTTCTCATCTTCTCATTTTGGGCATAAATCCATACTGATATTCTTCAGAATGAACTTAAACCTATCTTCAGCAAGGGGTTTTGTAAAGATATCAGCCCATTGATGGTCTGTATCCACAAAGTTTAAAGATATAACACCCTTCTGAACATAGTCCCTTATGAAATGATGTTTAATCTCAATATGTTTAGCTTTTGAATGTAAGATAGGATTCTTAGATAAACATATAGCAGAAGTATTATCACAGAAGATAGGAATGTTACTCTCATATATCTGATAATCTTCTAGCTGACTTCTCATCCAGAGCATTTGTGTGCTACAACCAGCAGCAGCAACATATTCTGCTTCTGTTGTTGAGAGGGCAATAGTAGCTTGCTTCTTGCTGTACCATGAGATCAGGTGACTTCCAAGAAATTGACAACTTCCAGAAGTACTCTTCCTTTCTATTCTATCTCCAGCATAGTCAGCATCACAGAATCCCACTAAGTTGTAATCTTTGGATCTTCTGTAAACTAAACCAACATTAGTAGTACCTTTCAGATACCTCAGAATTCTCTTAACCGCAGTTAAATGAGATTCTCTTGGATCTGATTGGAATCTAGCACACAAACAAACACTAAAGAGAATGTCAGGTCTAGAAGCAGTTAGGTATAGAAGAGATCCAATCATACCTCTGTACAACTTCTGATCTACCTTCTTACTTACCTCATCCTTACCTAGGACACATGTTGGATGCATAGGAGTTTTGGCTTCTTTGCTTTCAGAAAGATTAAACTTCTTCAGAAGTTCTTTCACATACTTCGTTTGATGAACATAAGTTCCAACAGAAGTTTGGTTGATTTGAATCCCAAGGAAATACTTGAGTTCTCCCATCATGCTCATTTCAAATTCAGCCTGCATAGACTCAGCAAACTCCTTTCCAAGTGTAGCATTAGATGTTCCAAAGATAATATCATCAACATATATTTGACAAATTAAAATATCCTTTTTAAATGTTTTACAAAAGAGAGTAGTGTCCACTTTTCCTCTAGTGAAACCATTTTCCAGAAGGAAAGAACTCAAACGTTCATACCAAGCTCTAGGAGCTTGTTTCAATCCGTATAATGATTTCTTTAATTTAAAAACATGATTTGGAGACATGGAGTCTTCAAAACCAGGAGGTTGATGGACATAAACTTCTTCATCTATGTAACCATTTAAGAAAGCACTCTTAACATCCATCTGATAAAGAGTGATGTTGTGTTGAGTGGCAAAAGAAATTAATAGACGAATAGATTCTAACCTGGCCACTGGTGCAAAGGTTTCTGTATAATCAATCCCTTCTTGCTGACTATAACCCTGAGCCACCAGTCTGGCTTTGTTTCTTACCACTTCACCTTTCTCACTTAGCTTGTTTCTGAACACCCACTTAGTGCCGATGATGTTAAATCCTTTTGGTCTAGGAACCAAGTCCCATACATCATTCCTTGTAAACTGATTGAGTTCTTCTTGCATGGCAATTATCCAGTCTGGATCTTCTAGAGCTTGATCAACAGAAGTTGGCTCGATCAAAGAAACAAGACCTAATTGACATTCTGCATTGTTCTTAAGGAATGCCCTTGTTCTGATGGGATCATCTTTCTTCCCAAGGATCACATCTTCTGAATGAGCTGAAGCAAGTCTAGGTGATCTTCTGACTGTTGGCTCTTCAGAAATCCTGAGATTCTCTAAAGATGCAGCAACTTGATCTTCTGATCCATTGCTTCTGAGACTGCCAGCTTCTGCAGCTTTGCTTCTTGGTTCTTCAACTTCTGAGATATCAATATCAAAATCTGCAAAATTCTCAAACTGCTTTGGTTTTTCAAGACCAAGCTTATCATCAAACCTGATATTGATTGATTCTTCTACAATCAATGTTTCAGTATTGTATACTCTGTAGCCTTTAGAGCGTTCAGAATATCCAAGAAGGAAACACTTTTGTGCTTTAAAATCAAACTTCCCAAGATGATCTTTAGTATTCAGAATACAACATACACATCCAAAAGGATGGAAATATGAAATATTGGGCTTTCTGTTCTTCCACAATTCATAAGGAGTCTTATTTAGAATAGGTCTGATAGAGATTCTATTCTGAATATAACATGCAGTGTTTATTGCTTCTGCCCAGAAATGCTTAGCCATATTGGTTTCATTGATCATGGTTCTGGCCATTTCTTGTAGAGTCCTATTCTTTCGCTCTACAACTCCATTTTGCTGTGGAGTTCTAGGACAAGAGAAATCATGGGAAATACCATTTTCTTTGAAGAACTCCTCAAAGAATTTGTTCTCAAATTCACCACCATGATCACTTCTGACCTTTAGGATCTTGCACTCTTTCTCAGATTGGATCTGAGTGCAGAATTCAAAGAACACTGAATGAGACTCATCCTTGTGTTTCAAGAACTTTACCCATGTCCAGCGGCTATAATCATCGACAATGACTAATCCATATTTCTTCCCTCTGACAGATGCTGTTTTGACTGGGCCAAACAGATCAATATGCAAGAGTTCTAACGGCCTTGAGGTAGAAACAACATTCTTAGACTTGAATGCATGTCTGGAGAACTTGCCCTTCTGACATGCTTCACAAAGAGCATCTGATTTGTATTTCAGATTTGGGAGTCCTCTGACCAGATTTAGTGTGTTAATCTGAGAAATCTTTCTCAAACTAGCATGTCCTAATCTTCTGTGCCAGACCCATTGCTCTTCAGAAACAGACATAAGACAAGTCACCTTCTGCTTCTCAAGATCAGAAAGATCAATCTTATAAATGTTGTTCTTCCTCTTGCCTGTAAATAGGATTGAGCCATCCTTCTGACTTACAGCCTTGCAATACTTTTGATTGAAGATTATATCATAACCATTGTCACTTAATTGACTTATGGACAATAAGTTATGCGTTAATCCTTCAACAAGAAGTACATTAGTTATGGAAGGAGAGTTACCAAGACTTATGGTTCCAGAGCCAATGATTTTGCCCTTCTGATCTCCTCCAAACTTGACTTCTCCACCTGGTTTAAGCACCAGGTCTTGGAATGTAGACCTTCTTCCCGTCATGTGTTGCGAGCACCCAGAGTCCAGGTACCATGACATTTTGCTTTTTGTCCTCTTTGCCGCCAAGGATATCTGCAACAGAAATTATCTTCTCCTTAGGTACCCACAATTTCTTGGGTCCTTTCTTGTTAGTTCTCCTCAAGTTCTGATTGAACTTGGGTTTAGCAAAATATTTAACAGGAGGAACAGCATGATATTCTTTAGGTTTGTCAGCATGATATTTCTTAGGATGTGTCACAAGCTTCTTGGTGTGAACAGTGTTAAACTTCTGTGCATGTGAAGTGAGCCTAATATCATGTGCATGGCCATATTTGAACTGATCATACAATGGCTTGTATGTGATCTTCAGATCATCAATAGGTTCAAATTTATGTGAGGTATCACCCTCATAGCCAAAACCAAACCTTCTGTTTCCAGAAACACCATATATCATAGAAGCAAGATGACTTCTGCCAATACTTCTAGATAAGAACTTTCTGAAGCTCGAGTCATATTCTTTCAGAATATGATTCATGCTAGGAATGGATTTTTCTGTTTCAGAAGGAGATCCACTATCTTTGGATAGATTTAAAACTTTTTCCTTCAGTTCAGAATTTTCCAATTCCAGCTTCTTAGTTTCAAATTCAAACTGCTTTTTCAGCTTTTTGTATTTGATACTAAGATGAACCTTGAGTTCCAGAAGTTTTGTTAAACTGGAAACTAATTCTTCTCTAGATAGTTCAGAAAATACCTCTTCAGAATCTGATTCTGATGTAGATTCTGATCCATTATCTTCTGTAGCCATCAGCGCAAAGTTGGCTTGCTCTCCTTCAGAGACTGATTTTGATTCTGATTCAGAATCATCCCATGTTGCCATAAGACCTTTCTTCTTATGAAACTTCTTCTTGGGATTCTCCTTCTGAAGTTTTGGACACTCGTTCTTGTAATGTCCAGGCTCATTGCACTCATAGCAGACAGCCTTCTTCTTGTCAGATCTTCTGTCACCAGAAGATTCTCCTCGTTCAAATCTCTTCGAACTTCTGAAGCCTCTGAACTTCATTTGCTTGCTCTTCCAGAGTTGATTCACCCTTCTAGAGATCATGGACAGTTCATCTTCTTCTTCAGATTCTGATTCTTCAGGATCTTCTTCTCTAGCCTGAAAAGCGTTAGTGCATTTTTTAACATTAGATTTTAATGCAATAGACTTACCTTTCTTCTGAGGCTCGTTTGCGTCCAGCTCTATTTCATGGCTTCTCAAGGCACTGATAAGCTCTTCCAAAGAAACTTCATTCAGATTCTTGGCAATCTTGAATGCAGTCACCATTGGACCCCATCTTCTGGGTAAGCTTCTGATAATCTTCTTTACATGATCAGCCTTGGTGTAGCCTTTATCCAGAACTCTCAATCCAGCAGTTAGAGTTTGAAATCTTGAGAACATCTTCTCAATATCTTCATCATCCTCCATCTTGAAGGCTTCATATTTCTGGATTAGAGCAAGAGCTTTAGTCTCCTTGACTTGAGCATTTCCCTCATGGGTTATTTTCAATGACTCATATATATCATGGGCAGTTTCCCTGTTAGATATCTTCTCATACTCAGCATGAGAGATAGCATTCAGCAAAACAGTCCTGCATTTGTGATGATTTTTGAATTCTTTCTTTTGATCATCAGTCATTTCACTTCTTGTGAGCCTTACACCAGTAGCTTTAACAGGATGTTTGTAACCATCCAACAGAAGATCCCATAGATCAGCATCCAGACCAAGAAAGTAACTTTCCAGTTTATCTTTCCAATATTCAAAGTTTTCACCATCGAATACTGGTGGTCTAGTATAACCATTGTTACCATTGTATTGCTCAGCAGAGCCAGATGTAGATGCAGTTGGATTTGTTTGAGTTTCACCAGCCATCTTTTACTGAAGCGTTTTTCTCTTCCTGAATCTTTTCTAAACACGGTTAAGTGCTTGCACCTTAGAACCGGCGCTCTGATGCCAATTGAAGGATAGAAAAAAACTTAGAAAGGGGGGGTTTGAATAAGTGTAGTCTTAAAAACTTGAACGATAAAAACAAATTGCACAGTTATTTTAATCCTGGTTCGTTGTTAACTAAACTACTCCAGTCCACCCCCACGGAGTGATTTACCTCACCTGAGGATTTAATCCACTAATCGCAACAGATTACAATGGTTTTCCACTTAGTCCGCGACTAAGTCTTCTAGAGTATCCTGATCACAACCTGATCACTCTAGGAACAAATGCTTAGACACAAGCTAAGACTTTCTTAGAGTATCCTGACCACCACGTGATCACTCTAATTACAACTGCTTAGACACAAGCTAAGACTTCCTAGAGTATCCTGATCAACACTTGATCACTCTAGTTACTTACAAATTAATGTAATCAAATAAGAGTTTTACAATGCTTCTGAAAAGCTATAATCACAACAGTGATATTTCTCTTAACGTTTAAGCTTAATCTCACTAATATATTACAACAGCAATGTAGTGAGCTTTGATGAAGATGAAGTTTCTGAGCTTTGAATTTGAACAGCGTTTCAGCAAGTTTATTGTTAGCAAATCGTCCACCTTGCTTCTCATCAGAACTTCATATTTATAGGCACTTGAGAAGATGACCGTTGGGCGCATTTAATGCTTTGCGTATTCCGTACAGCATTGCATTTAATGTTTCACGCTTTTGTCAACTACCTCGAGCCTTGTTCACGCTGTGTCTACTGACGTTGCCTTTAATAGCTTCCAACGTTCCTTTTGTCAGTCAGCGTAGCCTGCCACCTGTACTTTCTTCTGATCTGATGTTTGTGAATAAAATATTTGAATATCATCAGAGTCAAACAGCTTGGTGCATAGCATCTTCTTGTCTTCTGACCTTGAAGTGCTTCTGAGCGTGATACCATGAGAACTTCAGTGCTTCTGCTTCTGATCTCAAGTTCTTCTGATGCTTCCATAGACCCATGTTCTGATTCTGCCTTGACCATCTTCTGATGTCTTGCCAGACCATGTTCTGATGTTGCATGCTGAACCTTCTGAGACAAAGCTTCTGAGCGCCTATTTGTGCATACTCTTTATATATTTCCTGAAAAGGGAAATTGCAATGTATTAGAGTACCACATTATCTCACACAAAATTCATATCCTTGTTATCATCAAAACTAAGAATATTGATCAGAACAAATCTTGTTCTAACAAATAGAAGTTCTTGAGCTATGTTTTGAGTTTTGGATTAATGTTCTGATTAAAAGTCAACTGTCCAGGTGAATTAGGTCAAAAACCAATATGTGGGCCAGGTGAAATTGAAGACTGTAGATCTTGGATTGAGGTACAATTCCCATTGGATATTGTCATATGGATCATTTGAAGAAGATTGAAGCCTTTGAGTGATGCCCTTTGAGCTTTTTTAAAGTTTCCCAAATGTGGTCCCTGATTTTAGTCCTTGATGGGCTCACAACCCTAACCTGGTGACCTGAGCAAACCTGAGCCTTGATGACTGGTTTCTAATAAATCATAGGTAAATAGAATGAAGCTCTTGAGTCCTGTGATTGAATTAAAGACTAATCCTTTTATTGATTGATCCTTTGCCTGAGCTCTTTTATCCTTGAACATCCTTGATTAAGTACCAGATGAAAAAGTGACTGCTCTGAGTACTTGTCTTGAGTTTGATGAAATGTCTGAAGGTGTGACATCTCAGAGGGGTCAAAATTAGGGTATGACAGATGCCCCTATTTAAGTTTCTTTCGTCCGGAGGGAGAAAGATTGTCATCTTGGTCTCTCCTGAATGAAACAGACTTAAATACCAAAGAATGCCCGAATTTTGGGCGTTCCCGAGATGTCGCAGTGATAATGGAATGTTCGTGCATTACTCGATCCCGTTGTCGCACTCGGCGGGGGATAGGGAGAAAACTCCTTAGCTTCGAATGTCTAAATCGCGAGGCTGACTTTGGTTATAATTTTGCAAACAACATCCTCTCGTTTCGGATGTCTTAATCGCGAAACTGGTTTCAATTGTGATTTTGGACGATATCTCAGATAAAGAGAAAATCTCCAAGGGTTTGTTTCCTCTTCAAACTTCTCACCAGTACTTGTTGGAGAGATACCATTTGATGGCAACTAAGAAACTTCATCATCTTTTGGACAATTTCTCGGTTGAAGAGAAAATCTCCAAGGGTTTGTTTCCTCATCAAACTTCTCACCAGTACTTGTTGGAGAGATACCATTTGATGGCAACTAAGAAACTTCATCATCTTTTGGATGATTTCTCGGATGAAGAGAAAATCTCCAAGGGTTTGTTTCCTCATCAAACTTCTCACCAGAACTTGTTGGAGAGATACCATTTGATGGTGTAATACGGTGGGAGAACTGACTTTCAAAATGTTGCGGATAGCAAGAGTCGCCACCGACTTTTATTTTATCCAATTAGGAAAGGCAAAAAGAATAGGAAAGACCTTTGAAAAGACTTTGAGTTCGGGGGGTAGGTTATACAAAGGGAAGGTGTAAGCATTCTTTGTATCCATGGTTATCCATGGGCTCTTAATTGCTTAGCTCACTTGTTTGTTTGAATTGTTTGAAGAGTGTCGTGTGTGAATAGTAAAAACTTCGTTAAGGACTTTAGCTTGTAAATAAGCGTAGCCTTGTTTTGAAAGTATTTGGAAAGAGAGGTGTGAAAAGTAATTTGAAAGTTTGAATGTGTGAGCAAGCATTTAAGAACACCTACCCTAAGATTGTCTTTCTTGTTCTTTAAGTCTTTCGGGCGAAAGGGTCTATCCATACCATGAGAGGGCAGGAAGTCTTTCAATTGGATGTGCGGGTCATCGAGAATAATCATTCGCCATAAGACTGTCCCTACCATAAAAGGGGCAGGTAGTCTAAGGGAAGGATATAATAGTCATTTAAGCAACATGTAAAGACTCCTTAGCATTCGAAGGGACGATCATCATTTATCGATGCAACGTCGAAGGGCGAGATCATATTTATCGTAGGCAACTGGAAGGGACTATGATCTTTATATCGAGGGACTATGATGATTTTATCGAAGGCAACAGGCTAAGGAGTCCCTACGCTCAAAGGGACTTGACTATTTTATCGAGAAGGCATCATAAGAGGGTGTTACCTTAGAGGTGGGTGTGTGTAGCAATCACGTGATTGTATTCATATATTTATCTTGAATTAGTGAGCTACGTTCCATTACTTATCTTGCACTCCCTATTTACTAACCACGCCGTCAATAGCATGCAAAAAAATAAAATGCGGAAAGTAAATGTCCTACGCTATTACAAAGCTTCGGGGAGGGGGTGTTACAATAAAAACCTGTGGGAAGGATGCGGAAAGTAAAGTGCGAGGAAATAAAATCCTAATTAACTATTACATCAAAAAAACTTTGCGACCTATACATCGTTTCTAGAATTTAAATAAATAACAAAATAAAAACGATAAATAAACAAGCATGCGTCAATTAACGGAGTTTGAGATGAGAAGAGAATCGGGAGGAATTTGAAATTAACGAAGAAATCATGAGTTTGAAATTAATTAAAAAAACCTAATTCTAACGATTATTAATTAAAAATATTCGCTTAAATTCTAATTATCTAACTTAATTAAAATTATTTTTTACAAAAGTTAAAACTAATTATTTATCCTAATTATATTAACTAATTATTAAATTAAAGTTAATCCTGATATTTATTTAATCATCCTAAAAAAACTACATTAAAGAAAGTTTAATGTTTAAGGTTTAAAATTAAAAGAAGTAAATGAGAAATAAATTAAAAAAAAAAAGAAATAAGAACAAAGAAAGGAAAAAAAAAAGAAACAACAAAGTATATATAAAAAAAATAAAGGGAACCTGGGCGTGGATCTTGTGTGGCTGATTCTTTGAGTGTCCATCGTAGTCATGCGTCTGGGAGCGTCAGATCTGTATTCATGGGAGGATCCAATGGTGGAGCATGAGGGTGCATGGTAGGCCCTGATGAGCGCAGCGTGGGATCTGGAACAAACACACACTAAAAAGAAAAATAAAATAAATGTGGGAAGCTGGGGATCGATCCCACTTCCACTTAGTTATTGGCTTTCTAGCGTAGCCAACTCTGCTGCAATTGTTAGTCATTTAAAATAACATCATCAATAATTATAAGGAAACAAAATACAATGAATGGAAACAATCAAAAGAGAGTCAAACCGGGGCCCACTGCTTTTTGAAACTGCCAATCACGCAGAGAGGGAAGAGTTGGAATCTTTGAACGGCCAGTGAGAGGGACGCACGCGTGGAGAGAGAGAGTACACACGGTTTGACCAGCCAATGGAAATAAAAACAAGCGCCACGCAGGATTGATCCATATTACAAAGGTACTATTCATCTTCTTCTTCGAGGGACCTGCAGAATTTCCCATGGAATTTCCTGCGAATTTTCTTGCCGGTTCTTATTCATCCAACCTGCAGATTTGAAACTTAACAAACACACGTTAGCCACGAATCAAGGGCGCCCAGATCCACTAAAACCAACCTCCTGAATCCAAAAATGGTATTGGTTTGGTCTGAGAACGGTTGTATCATGAGATACGATCAAGAGTTTTAGTTAGCCCTAACAATGGTGTTTTGCCCTTTATGCCTTTAGGCTTCCAACCAACAGTCCAGACCTTATCTTCTGAGTATTATGGAGCTTAGTTAATGATTCAAACTCACCCTTCAGTACCTTAGCAACGAAGTGAGATGGTCGGGATGCCCTGAAAGTCGCCTCATTCCAAATCCACTCGTGCCCTAGTTTTATGAAGGTTTTGCAAGCTTGAACCCTAGTTTTCTCTCTTTTTTTCATCCCTCTTGTACGTGGGATTGTCATGAATATATAGGCCAGTGAATTAGGTTAACAAACTTAGAGAAAATCCAATCAAATCTTTACACTTTGATGGTGGAAAATTTGATTGATCTTTTGCACCTCAACCTTCTATTTTTGACCCCATCCTATTTTCATACTATTTCCTCACGTATTATTTCTTGATTTCCCACCAATTTGGACTGATCAAATCATATAATATTATTAATTCATGGTTTTTTATTTGATTTCAATTGAGATTATATAAATAATATCAAATATGAATGAGATCAAACCATGGAATAAATAATATTTGACCCATGGGCCTTTAGATGATTAAAAAAAATATGTTTCTTTAATTTATTCTACTATTTTGTGATTTTATTCAATTTATTTTGTATTTAAATGAATAAAAAACTCAAATAAATTAAATAAATGGCACAAAAATATGAGAACAAATTTATGGGATTTTATTGAACTCTTGATCATGTGTAGAAACTCAAACTTAGGCCCATTAGTCAAAATAAGCAATTTTGTTCAAGTTGACTTTTGTGCATTTCTCCAAAATTGTCCAACTTCATCAATGCATAACTCTCTCAATTTTGATCGTATGAAGGTGTTCTATGACTTTTTGGAAAGCTCAAGATGTCCCCTACAAGCCACTTTGGAACATATTTTGCATTCGAGGATTTTATCTTGATGATATGCCTCCTGGAAAATAACAGCTTTTTGCGAGCTTCTAGAAGGACCTTAAACGTATTGGCTCATATCTCTTATGCGGAAGAATTTCTTGACCTTGAGCCCAACATCAAAGTTGTATAGAATGAAATTTCCTTGAGGATAGGCTTTGGTTGGGGAATTTCTGATAAAGTATGAAAGAGATATGATCAGTCAAAGTTGGGTTGACTTTCTCCTATAAACCCTAATTTAGTAACTTGGACATTTGTGGATTTCTGATCTTTTCTTGATGAATCATAATCAACCCATGATCAAATGATGAATGTGACTTCAAAATATTGATGTTGACCAAAAATCAGGAGTTTTGACTATAATTTGACAATGTTGACTTTTAGTTCCAATTGATCGACTATTGACCATTTGAGCAGTTGACTGAGCAATCTTATGAATCAGAGCTTGAAACTTGAGGTGAGGATCCTTTGAATCATATGAGAGGCCATGGAGTCCACTTGAGGTATCAGAAATTGATTTTACTTTGAGAAGATCAAAATCCTAATTTGAGGGTTGTTGTTTAGGAGCCAGGTATGTGTGCCCAATCCCTGTATATGTTTGAGTGACTAAAGGTCATATGAGTCAAGATATATTAAAATATGATGGGAAAATTTTGGGTTATGACAGATGGAAACTAAGAAACTTCATCATCTTTTGGAAGATATCTCGGATGAAGAGAAAATCTCCAAGGGTTTGTTTCCTCAACAAACTTCTCACCAGTACTTGTTGGAGAGATACCATTTGATGGCAACTAAGAAACTTCATCATGTTTTGGAAGATATCTCGGATGAAGAGAAAATCTCCAAGGGTTTGTTTCCTCATCAAACTTCTCACCAGTACTTGTTGGAGAGATACCATTTGATGGCAACTAAGAAACTTCATCATTTTTTTTGGAATATATCTCGGATGAAGAGAAAATCTCCAAAGGTTTGTTTCCTCATCAAACTTCTCACCAGAACTTGTTGGAGAGATATTATTTGATGGCAACTAAGAAACTTCATCATGATTTCCTTCCAACCTGACGTCTTTGAAGGAATACCATATGATCATGCATCCTTTTGAGGAGCTAATGACTTTGCTTGAAAGTGGACGTCTTCGGGAAGAAAAATACCATTCGTCGACTTATGCTGAGAAAGCCTTGGAAGTGAACAAACTGCTTCCGGAGGAAGACTATTATTTGTCGATCCGTTGGGGAGATTCAAAAGTGGACAAACTATCTTCCGAAGGAAGACTACCATTCGTCGACTGCTGGAGAATCTATGAGTGGACAAACTATCTTCCGATGAAAGACTACCATTTGTCAATTTTGTAAGGACAAACTATCTTCCGGAGGAAGACTACCATTTTTCAATCCTTGCCGAGGAATCAGAACTATTTTCTTGGAGAAGACCATTATTCGTCGACTCTGTGGGGAAATTCAAACGCAGACAACTTGTATCCTTGGAGAAGATTGCCAACTATCGATCTGTCGGAGAATCTCGGTTGGAGAATCCTAAAAGTGACCAAACTATCTTCCTGAAGAAGACCACTATCGTTGACTTTGCTCGGGAGCAACAACGGAAGTGAACAAATTATCTCTTTGAGGGAGATTACCATTTGCTAACTTGCTAGGGATTTCTCAATGTAAACAAACTATCTTCCTGAGGAAGACCACCATTTGTTAACCTCTTGGGGGAAATTCGGGTATATGAAATCTCTCTCTTAAGAAGAAATTTCTTTCACGACTTTGCAGGGGAAGCTCGAGTATATGCCCAAGTGACTCGGGCAATAACAGGATCAAAGCCTAACTAGACTATGCTAACTATGCAATCATGCATGAATGTTATGATGATTATAAAATGTAAAGTGAATGTGAATAGAATTGTCACGGATGTGAAATCCTATGATATGACTTGAATCTTCGTTGATTAGAAGATGTCTTCTTCTTGCAGTTTGCACTCCGTCGGGGATACCTGGTTACAAGTTGCCCGCTGTCTGAAATGAGTGAAATGATTTGAATTGAAGATCCGTCATCGGGAGATGTTCGCAAAGCGACCTCATGGAGAAATTCTAGTTCCCGGAGTCTCAAGCGTTCTCCGAGCAACTGTTTGCATTCTTCCTATTGTTTGTAAACCTAAAAAAAAAATTCACCTTTATTTTGTAAGTAAATTCATTTTATTTTGATAACATTTGTTTCAAGAAAATGACTATCAAACTTAAAAAATGCATTTTTAGAAACTGAATAAGACTCGATTGCAAAGAAAAGGCACAAAGCTCAAATTATCAATTATTGAATGGTAATCAGCCAAAGGCTTGATCCCATGGAGTATTTACAAAGTTGGAAATTGGTAATTTTCGGGAAAAGGGATACGATGAAACGTGACGACCGTTATCTTTCCCTTCCACTCTAAATCGCGCTGTATTCGTGCTTCCTAGAAGATGACCTACTGATGATGAATACTCCGCTATGGATTTTCTGAATGATCAAGTTTGTCCTGAACACAGTTACTTGCCATATATCCCTAACTTTTGCGTAGGCTACCCCTTTCGGGTTTTAAGTCTACCGGGATTGATTATTATTATTTTTATGTCTCTAACTTTTGCCTGAATCGCCCTTTCGGGTTTTCGATCCACCGAGACGCTCCTTTTTGCCTAAGTCGCTCTTTGCGAGTTTTCAACTTAGCGAGCTATTCTTTTAATTATTTAGGCGAAGTATTTCTTGACTGCGTCGACGTTCACAGGATGGGTGAATTCTTCTCCATCCATAGTCGTGAGTATTAAGGCTCCTCCCGAGAAAGCTCTCTTGACCACGTATGGGCCGTCATAATTGGGAGTCCATTTGCCTCTCGAATCTGTGAGAAATGATTGAATCTTTTTAAGTACAAGGTCGCCTTCTTTGATTTGGTGAGGCCGAACCTTTTTGTCGAAAGCTTTCTTCATTCTTTGTTGATATAGCTGTCCGTGGCATAAAGCTGTCATGCGCTTTTCTTCGATTATGTTCAACTCATCGAATCTGCTTTGACACCACTCGGCTTCTGTTAATTTTGTTTCCATCAAGACTCTCATTGATGGGATCTCGACCTCTATGGGTAGGACAGCCTCCATGCCATATACAAGGGAGAAAGGAGTTGCTCTAGTTGAAGTACGTACAGATGTACGGTAACCATGAAGAGCAAACAGGAGCATTTCATGCCAATCTTTGTAAGTGATGACCATTTTCTGAATGATTTTCTTGATGTTTTTGTTAGCTGCTTCTACAGCTCCATTCATCTTTGGTCTTGTTGTGATGTTCAATCTTGAATTCTTCACAAAGTTCCTTCACCATTTTGTTATTCAAATTTGACCCATTGTCAGTGATTATCTTGCTAAGAATGCCGTAGCGACAGATGATGTTATTCTTGATAAACCTGACGACAACTTGTCTTGTAACGTTTGCATATGAAGCCGCTTCGACCCACTTGGTGAAATAGTCTATGGCTACCAAGATGAAGCAATGCCCGTTGGACGCTTTTGGCTCGATCATTCCGATCATGTCGATTCCTCACATGGAGAAAGGCCAAGGGGAAGAGAGTATATTGAGAAGAGATGGTGGCACATGAATTCTATCGATGTAGATCTGACATTTGTGACACCTCTTTGCATATTGGTAGCAATCTGACTCCATCGTCAGCCAATAATATCCTGCTCTCAGTATTTTCCTTGTCATGGTGTGTCCATTGGTGTGAGTACCAAAGGAACCTTCATGTATTTCTCTCATGAGTATTTCTGCTTCTTTTCTGCCAACGCATCTGAGCAGGACCATGTCAAAATTTCTCTTGTACAAAACATCTTCATTTAGGAAGAATCTGCCAGCTAACTTTCTCAAAGTTTTTCTGTCTTTCTTTGACGTCTCAAGAGGTTACTCTTGCCTTTGAAGAAAGTTCTTGATGTCGTGATACCATGGTTTGTCGTCGATGATTGCTTCTGCTGTGAAGACGTGAGCGGGCCTATCCAGGCGCATGATATCGATCTGAGGAATGTCATTCCAATGATTTATCCTAATAATGGAAGAGAGTGTGGCTAATGCATCAGCCAAGTTATTTTCTTCACGAGGAATGTGATGAAAATCTACCCTGTCGAAGAATGGTAACAATCTTCTCGCGTAGTCTTTGTAAGGGATTAGCCCAGGTTGGCGTGTTTCCCATTCTCCTTTGATTTGATTAATGACCAAAGTAGAATCTCCGTATACATCCAAGTGTTTGATTCTTAGATCCACGGCTTCTTCGAGACCCATGATGCAAGCTTCATATTTGGCCTCGTTGTTTGTGCACTTGAAAGTTAATCTGGCGGTAAATGGAATATGGGTACCTCGAGGGGTAACAATGATTGCCCCAATTCCTCGTCCATAAGCATTGACAGCTCCGTCAAAGATTAAACCCCACTGGGATCCTATCTCAGGTTCTTCGTCTGGTAGTGGCTTGTCGTAATCTTTCATCTTGAGGTACATGACGTCCTCGTTCGGAAAGTCAAAACTGGTTGATTCATGACCATTGAGTGGATGGTGAGCCAGGTGCTCAGCTAGGATGCTTCCTTTCACGGATTTCTGAGTGTGATACTCAATGTCGTATTCTGATAACAACATCTGCCAACGGGCAATTCTCCCAATTAAGGTAGGCTTCTCAAAGATGTACTTGATTGGATCCATCTTGGAAATCAAACAAGTAGTATGTCGAATCATGTACTGGAGGAGACGCTTGGCAGCCCAGGCCAAAGCACAACAAGTTTTCTCAAGCATGGAGTAGCGGGATTCACATTCAGTAAATTTCTTGCTCAGGTAGTAGATGGCATGCTCTTCTAAGACGGTTAAGTACATTATCAAAGGTCTTCCTTCCATTGGAGGAGACAAAATGGGTGGTTCGAGCAGATATTCCTGAATGCTGTCGAACGCTTTCTGACAATCGTCTGTCCAGACGCAACTCTGATTTTTCCATAGAAGTTTGAAAATTGGAGCACGAGTTGCAGTCATGAGATATATGAATCTCGAGATGTAATTCAGACGTCTAAAAAATCCTCTAACTTGTTTCTCAGTTCTGGGTGAAGGAATTTCTTGAATTACCTTGACTTTGTCTGGATCTACTTCAATTCCTCGTTTGCTGACGATGAAACCAAGGAGTTTTCCTGAGTAGACACCAAAGGTACACTTGTTGGGGTTCAGGCGAAGCTGAAACTTCCGTAAGCGCTGAAATAACTTTTTTAGATTTTGTATTTGATCTTCCTCATTTTCTGATTTGGCAATCATGTCATCCAAATAGACTTCCACTTCCTTATGCATCATGTCGTGGAAAAGTGTAGTCACGGATCTTTGATATGTTGCCCCTGCGTTCTTTAGTCCAAAAGGCATAACGCGGTAGCAGAACGTGCCCTTGGGGGTGATGAAAGCTGTTTTCTCCATATCTTCAGCTCCCATTTTGATTTGGTTGTATCCCGAAAATCCGTTCATGAATGAGAAAACTTTGGATTTTGCTGTACTGTCAACCAACATGTCAATATGTGGTAAAGGAAAATCATCCTTAGGGCTAGCTTTGTTCAAATCTCTGTAGTCGACGCACATGCGGACTTTTCCGTCTTTCTTAGGAACGGGAACAATGTTATCTAACCACTGAGGGTATTATGAAGTGACGAGGAAACCAGCATTGATTTGCTTTTGAACTTCCTCTTTGATTTTCATGGCCATCTCCGGATGAGTCCTTCTCAATTTCTGCTTAACCGGAGGGCATTCTGGCTTCAATGGCAAGTGATGCTCCACTATATTGGTATCCAATCCTGGCATGTCCTGATAAGACCAAGCGAAGACATCCGAGAATTCTTTGAGCAGTTGTATCAAACTCTCTCTGATCTCTGAACTGAGCGAAGCTCCAATCTTAACCTCTTTTATGTTTCCATCGGAACCAAGGCTAACGATCTCTAGAGGCTCATTGTATGGCTGAATGGCCTCTTCCCTTTGTTGAAGTAACCGTGAAATTTCCTTTGATATTTCTTCGTCTTCTTCTTCCTCTGCCTCGAATACAGGAAACCCAAAGCTTGGAGAAGTCATACGATCGTACGTTTCAACAGAGTGTTTTATGATTAATCTGCATATGTGTGATGAATTTTATTTAGACAACGAGGGATGACTCGGTGTATGCAGTTAATGGAATTTTCGATGGTTTTTAAGGGTGTTTTTTAGGATTACCAATTTCCGAAAAAAGAAAAGGGAAAAACTAACGAAGGAACAAAATGACATTTTTATTTATCGACAGTCACTTCTTGAAACAAAGACCCTATAAAACAAAACTCTATTGCTATGGGCGAAGCAAAGAGGGACATTTTCCTAAGAAATAGTAAAATGCAAAGCCTTATGAAACATCTCTTCACCCTGGGCTATGGTGAGAGGACAAAATAACGGTGAAAGTTCCTACTTAGGAGTGCGAACAACAGTTGAAACTTCGACAGCCGTCCAATAGTGGCGAACCCCATTGTGTACTAGGTAATCTGGCACCTTAGGCTTGAGTTGGCCTGTGGTAGGTCTTGATTTACCAACCACTGTCTTTGCAACACTTAGACGATCTTCTTCCGCTTCAGCAGACTGAGCGGTGTGAGCATACCCATTTCCAAGTAGAGTATGTCAGACTTTCTTTTGAGGAAACTTCCAATCTTCTGAATGGAGAGACTCGTTGTCAAAGACACTTTCGAGATCATCCTCTTCTGTATTTTGGTCTTGCTCTTCTCCCAAGATGGCATTGACTAGGTATGTGAACTCTAAATCCGTAGCCTCTTTGGGTAACTTGGGGATATAATCCTCAATAATGACTTCACCAGTTGATGAATAGCAAGGTTTGTATATCTCTTTTGGCTGAGTGAGGTACTCATAATCAATGTTCCATCCAGTCGGAACAATGTCTTCAAGAGAGATTTTCGAACTTTCAGGAGCGGAGTATTTCACCATGTAGTCGAATTTTCCACTCGGTTCTCCTAATGTATCCCAGGTTTCTTCGGGGATAGGAGGAACTTCTTCGGATGAACCATGACTTCTGGTGGTGAAGCTGTTAGTAGCTTCGTCATTGCTTGGTTGAGTCTTACTTTCAAATCCTTTAGTTGGATAACAGCAAGGTGAATCAGACTCTAGTAGGGAGGCGTATCCTGCTCTGTGGAGATAGGATAGCCATTCCTCTTCATCGGTGTTTTCCGTACCGATGGTATTGACTGTTTGTTGAACAGGCTGAAGAAAACCTCTGCTGCAGAAAGTTTCTTGAATTGGGAGAACTACCTCAATTCTTGGAATAGCTTTTGATGATGTTGGAAAGAAACCAACCCCTGTTCTGTTTTTGTTGTTGGTAGGAATCTCAATGTGCCCCCAACCACTGGTAGTGCCATCCTTTACAACTTGGATCGCATCTTTGTAGGAAGAAATAGACGCTGCTTTCTCCTTTCTGTAACACCCTTCAAAACCCCGCGGAAAATTAACATTAATTAGAGTAAAACATGAAAATGGGTATTACAACTCCAATAAAAATAAACAAATATTCATGTCATGCCTGTCATACCCTAATTTTTGACCCCCCTGAGATGACATATCTTCAGGATTTTCATCAAGTCAAAGCAAGTACCCAGAGCAGTCACTTCTTCATCTGGCATTTAATCAAGGATGTTCAAAGACAAGAAAACTCAGGCAAAGAATCAATCAATAGAAGGATTGGTCTCTAAAACAATCATAGGACTCAAAAGCTTCACTTTTATATTCACCTATGATTGATTAGACACCCAGTCATCTGAGTACAGGTTTACTCAGGTCACCAGACTAGGGTTTTTGAGCCTATCAAGGACTGAAATCAGGGATCACCTTTGGGAAACCCTAAAAAGCTCCAGGACATCTATTAAAGACTTCAATCATCTTCAAATGATCCATACAATAAGATCCACTGGACATCACACCTCAATTCAAGATCCACAGTCACCAATTTCATCTGGTCGACAATTAGGGTTTTTTAACCTAATTCTTCTGGATAGTTGACTTTTAATCAGGGCATGGATCCAAAACTCAAGACATGATTCAAGAACCTCTACTACCTCAATATAACCCATTTACATCACTCATTTGAGGAGAAGATCTTAATTCCACACAAAAGTCCAAAATCTCACTTTATTTGGAAAAAGTCAACTGTATGGGATCACCTTTGACTTTTAAGATTTTTGGTCAAACCATGACTTTCAAAGATCAATATCATCAATATATGGATATTAAAGTCATTTGACCAAAGAAATTCAAGAAGAATCATCAAGGAGCGAAAAGTCGGGAATTAGGGTTTTTGAGGGCATTGTGGGAACTCAAAATTTCACCTACACAACTCAAAAAACTTCCAACATGAAAGTTGTAGATCTTGCAAAATAAAACAACATCTTACATAGGAACTTTTTTCAAAAGATCAACCATTTAAGAGATTTGGAATTTTCAAGCTTTAGGTTATAAAAACTTAGAAATTTTTCCAAGTGTTTTTAACCTAGTTTTCATCCAACTTTGGGCTCATTTTTCACAATTTTCCCAAATGATTCTGAAGAAACCCCAAACTAATGATTTGAAGTAGATGTTTAGGGCTTTCCAAATTGTGCTCAACCTTCTCCAAATTCATTTTGAGCTAGGAGTTATGCTTGTTCAAAGTTGGCCTCATAAGGTGAAATTATAGGTCATGTACAAATTGGAACTTTGCAATTTTGTGCAATTAGCTTCACTAAGTGATGCTACACGACCTCTAATACATCTGCAAGCATGCCATACATCAATTTCCATCATTGCATAAGGATTGAAGAAGATTCCCAAAAACAAAGGCATGTGATTATGTAATGATTGCATTTTTGAATTTATGGCAAATGGTGAATCATCAAGGAATCTTGCTCTAAGCCAATTAGAACTCTCCTCTGAATCAGAAATGTTCCCTAAGATCATACAAGATCAATGGTTGGGGAAGCTAGCCCGAAAATGCATCATTGCATTTGGGATATTTTCAAAATTTCTTCATGGCTAAGAAACCAAACTAACTTCACTAAGCAAGCTTGCTATGTTCAATTGCTCTGAACCATTTGCCTATAAATAGAGGGGTCTTTCTCATTCAGAAAACACACCAAAGCAACAGAATTCTTGCTTTCTCTCTTCTTTCTTCATACTTAAGGTTTTCAAAGGTTCTTTGGCAAGAAGACTCGGATTCTTCAAACCAGAGCTCTTCCTTTGGAATTAAGTATTCAAACACCTTAGGGGAGTCATTTAGAGGTGATC
Source organism: Vicia villosa (assembly GCF_029867415.1). NCBI lineage: Eukaryota > Viridiplantae > Streptophyta > Magnoliopsida > Fabales > Fabaceae > Vicia > Vicia villosa. The sequence continues at coordinate 52,618,709 of NC_081181.1, read as the reverse complement.
CAAACCTCTGAAACACTTCTGTACGTGGGGAATCATCATCTTCACCTCTCACTTGGAGCTGTTGCAGTTGGGGTCGAGCAAGAGGTTCTGGGCACTTTCAGTCCAAGTTAAGCATCTCAACACCTTCCAGGAGGATCACAGAAGCTATCTGGATCGTTGCAACAACTCTGCAACACACTTTGATCAGAGCCAAATCTTCATTTTTCAGGTAAGTTTCAAAAGCTTCAAACTCTATGATTCACGCATGATAAATTTAAAATGAAGTTACCAGTTGGTTTCTGCACCTTCATAGATCATTAGCCCTCAATCAATTGCATCAAATCATGCATATACAGTATTTCATGTTTAATTTCAGTTTTAGGGTTCTTAGTGTTCATGCTTGCGAATTTTATGTTACACTTAGAATAAATGAAATTAAAGGACACCATCATGATCCTCGTCCAAAAACGAGCAAAATCCATCTTTACATCTTTGAATTTAGTTGAGAATTGAGGAGATAGGATTTCCAGAAATTGAAATCGTGAGGTTGAAGATGAAGTTGCTTTGCGCGCGTTTTTTTGAATTCTCAGAAGCAAGTTTAAAATATAATCAATTAGAAGCGTGTTTTGAACGACTAAAACGTTCAGCTCACTTGGTTACAAGCGCCTCTCACTTTCTCATGCCTTAGGTCTGGGGTTCGATCCCCCCCTCAGACCTTTTGTTTTTATTTTTCATTTTAACGCGCGTGTTTTATATATAACCAATTGGAATCCCTCTTTAGTCACACTGAGCGTGTAGCTCAGTTGGCTTTGTTTTGTGTGGTGACCATGGGAGCGTGGGTTCAAGCCTTGGTAGTGACAAAACAATATTTTTTATCACTTTTTCCATTTGATTTCTTTACAACTTTAAACAATTATTTAACCTATCAAATTAATTCATTTTAATTTCATTTTTTACACACTTGTCATTTAATATATCTATTTTGTGAATAATCAAAAAAATCATAAAAATATTATTTATTTCATATATTCTTATTAGGTTTAAAATAGTATGTTTTAAGTGTTTTCTTAAATACTTTGAAAATATATATTTTCATTTTGTTTTAACCTAATTACTTTGTGAATAATTTTATGATAAAACCCTAATTATTTAGGTCTTAATTAGGTATAGATTTCATCTTTGCCTTAATTAAGTTGACTTTTGTCAATGTTCAAAACTGTTTTCAGTCTCCAATTAAACGGATGATTAAGGTTTTCAAACAACAAAACCTTATATCATTTCAATCATTTTCAACTGTTTCTCATAAACAGTAAATCATTTTTAAGTGGGCCTCTAATAGAGTGTAAGTCCCAACACCTTTTTCTTTTCATAGTTTGTTTTCAAAAACTGTATTTACAAAATCTTCTTTCTGTTTTCAAAATACTCTTCTGGTATTTGAAGGGCATTATTCCCGGTGAAACTCTTCAAATACCTATGTGACCTATGTCCATCTTCACTTCTTCTGTTTTCAAAAGAAACATTAACTGTTTATCATATATATATTCAACTGTTATCCATCAATTACTGGTAAGGCTTGTACATACTTCTTCAAAGGCCTCCACTCCATCCAGGTTAGGCTTTACAAGCTTTCAATTTACAGTCTTTGTTTAAATTATTGTCAAATATAAGCTGTGCATATATTTGTTTAGAACTACGTCTGAGTGTAAACCTTAGGACAGTTAAACTATATATATATTATAGGAATATGACCTAGGATTGAGAATGTCTTCCCGGTGAAGGCTCTTTCCTAATTAGAGATCTGTAGTTCAAACCCCCAAGATGAATTATTCCCGGTGAAACATCTTGGCAAAAACCTTAGAATCCAAAAAATAGGACACATCCACCCAAAGAGGAATTATTCCCGGTGAAACCTCTTACCCATTTGCTTAAAGCCAAAATAAGTTCAAAACCACATAGTTTTCTCTTGTGCTATAACAAGGACCCTCGATGACCCTCGATTAGCCTCCTCTTGGGCTTTGTACAAGGACCCACAGGCTTCTTAAAAGCATTTCCAGCTTCCTCTTGAGCTTGTATACAAGGACCCATCAGGTTTCTTATAAACATAGGAACAGGTCTTTAGTCACCTTTTAACATACCCTGGTGAGTTTCTTCCAATTTAAACCAAACTTTAAACAAGCTAAGTTTGTCTCAATTTTTACATTGAGTACACCTTTTGGAATGAGAGACATGGACAGTCTCTGTCACCCTTATCTTCATTAATCTTCCTTAGCGGAGTCTAGGATCCATACTTGTTTACCCTCAATAAGTGTCAGCCTTCATCTTGGGCTTTAAACAAGAAGTCTCATTAGAAAATCATTCTTTCATCTTAACAAAAACCCCTGGAAAGGGTTAGCCTCCAAAGTCAATTAATAAAAACCTGTTTAAAAGAATAAAACCCCTGGAAAGGGTTAGCCTCCAAAGTCAATTAATAAAAACCTGTTTAAAAGAATAAAAACCCTGGAAAGGGTTAGCTTCCAAAAATCATTCTTTTCAAAAGATAAACTCACCAGCTGAGTCAAAATCCCTGGAAAGGGTTAGCTTCCAAAAAATCAGTCTTTTAATAAATAAATCCTTCAATAGAGTCAAAACCCAACAAAAATAGTTAGCCTCAACCTTGGGCTTCATACAAGGCACCAAAACAATAAAACTCCCCTGTTAATAGTCAGCCTCAACCTTGGGCATTGTACAAGGCAGATAATAGAGTCTCCCCAGTGAGTCCTTCATCATTCAGGTAGCCACAACCTTGGGCTTTGTACAAGGCAGATAAACCATACTTCATGTGTCAAAGATTCCTAACATCTAGGATCTTTTCCCTATTAGAGTCATTCATACTCAGTCAGCCACAACCTTGGGCTTTGTACAAGGCAGAAAATAATATTTTTCCTAGCTAGAGTCAGCCTCAATTTGGGCTTTGTACAGAATACAAAAATTCCTTGTAATTAACCCCCAGTGGAGTCATCTCCCAGAGTCAATAAATAATACATTAATCAAAAAGCCTCAAGCTTGGGCCTCATACAAGCCAGTTAAAGATCAAATCTTTTATACAGTAGATAGACATAGCTTATCTCTATAGAGAGATCTTTCCTCTATCTCATCATATTCAAACAAACAAACATTACATTTCATTTTAATCAAGTCTCCCATTTAGGATTTTGAAAGGCATGAGCTGGCAGTAAAACCCAGACATGTGGTAACTTTCCCTAATTTGGATGAGCATTTTTCTTTCATTTAAGAGGCATTTGACTGGTATACTTGCACATACACAAGTAAGGTCCCCCTCTTGAATGAAATGAATTCAGTTATTCTGTCACTCTTTAATGTTTGTGGTGGAATAGTAGAAATACCTCTCTATAAAGATGACTTCATGTCTCTTTACTGTAAACAGAGATTTAATTCAAGCTTCAACCTTGAGCTTCAAGCAAGGCACCCAAAAATAATTAATAATTAATTAGTTCCCCGAACTACATTAAGCTCTGACTTCCATTAGGGATATGTAGGCATGAGGTTCACAAGGAATCTCAGCGAGCTAATAAAATACCAAAAATAGTCAATCTGTCTGTCTGTCTGTCTTTCTTTTATTCAATTCAATTCCTTCTCCTAATACAAAGGAGAAACTTTCCCAATAATCATTAGCAGCACAAACACATTTAGACACAGAGAAGGTTCCTGTAGAGTACTACAGATATGTAGGGTGCTTAAACTCTTCCCTATGTATAACCGACCTCCCGGACTCCAGAATTTCTAGTCTAGGTGAATCCCCACACTTAGCAAACTCCTAGGGTTTAGTTGAGATCTTTTTTTCCCTTTCCTACTTGTAGGACAATAAGAAAGTTCGTGTGATATCGTAGGAAGAACTGAAACAAAATTCATCCCACCACGGGCGCATTCTCCTTCCAAATTTCGCGTGAAGGGTCTAGCGTGCCGTCCTCCCAAGTGAAACGGGGAGGTAAAAAAAACGACACCACAATGCCATAAAAGGAACGATAAACCAAAATTATCCAAATAACATGTTAACACAGCGGAATATTCTTAACATCTGAATAGTTAAACATCTGGAGTCGGAGACTCGTAATCCAACCATAAAACCATAAACAAAACAAGAGTTTATCAGTTATCCCTAATTAACGTTCCCAGTGTTACACGACTGTAGAAACCTGCTTAAAAATTTACGTTTAAACGAGCCGCCACCCACATTTTAGGGAAAAGTGGGAAACCCTTAAAAAAGAGAGATTTGGGTAAGTAGGTAAATTAGGCAAAGGGAAGGTGTTAGGCACTCTTTGCCTCCCTTGTACTCAAGGGGACGCATTTAATCTTTAGGTTTAGGTTTTATAAAAAAAGATTTGACAATTGTTCACTAATAGATTTAAAAAAAAAGGTTAGCCTTTGCCCAAAAGGGTAAATCTCAGTTTTGATAGAGGGCAGGTATTGTTACCAATTCTAATCGATAGGTTCGATTATCACTAATAACAAATAAATATGTTTTATAGAATTAATTATTTAATTTTTATCGTTATCCCTCGTAATCGATAGATTCGACTATAAATAATAACGAATTTTTAGAGAAAATAGGCTAATCATCGCAACCAATAAGATGGTTGAAACCCTTTAGCCAAATAAACCTTATTTTATTTTAATTAATCAAATACTCAAAAGGTTTTGATATGGTCATTATCAAATTGAGACAACAATGATCATGGCTAAGCCAAAATACATGTATAGTATATAAAAATACGGCCTCAATGCATCATTGGCAAAAATCCTTTAAAAGATAAAAACATTAAAATTCAACAAAAAAACCTCAGATATTCATCATTGGCCAAAACAAAGATTTTTTTTAAAAGGGGCCTCATATTAAATCATTTGGCCAAAGGTTTTGAAAAAAGTTTTCGAAAAGGAGCCTCATAGAAATCATTGGCCAAAATGGGAAAAAAGAAATATATCGACAATAGAAAATACCCTTTTTAATAAAAGGGCGGCCTCATACCAAAAGGTTTAATCATTGGCCAAAAAGGTAAACCTAAGGGACAGAAGGCCAAAAGCCATGTATAGTGAAAATAGGCCATTGTCAGATCTAGACAACAATGGCCAAAAAAACCATTTTTTGGGGGGGGGGGGGGGGCTCATAGGTAATCATCGGCCGAAAATGCTTGAGTTTGTGATTGAGTTTGAATGATTTGAAATCGTGTTTGAGTGGTTTGAAAATTACGTTTGAAAGGGGAAAGGGTTTGCAGCTCTTGTCAGTTGATCGACAATGGTGGATTAGGGATGTTCAAGATAAACCCTAAGACAAACCCTCAAAGGGAGAAGAGAAAAACGTAGCGTAGGCTTGGGTGAAAAAGCGTAATTTTGAGTATGTGTGAATTTGTGAAAAAAAGTACGTGAAATTGGAAGAAGGTCCCCTAATAGGATTGTCAAAGGTCCTATTTATAATGTTATAAATTAGGTTAAAAATCCCAAAAGGAAGGACGCGTAGTTGTAAAAACACAAGGATGTAAAAATAAAATCCCTACAGGCTAGGGAATGCATAGATGGTGGTGTCCTTCGTGGGAAAGACATGGTCTTAGAAATTAGAGTCCCTACAGGCTAGGGAACACGTAGGGATACCTACAAAATTGAAACGCATAGATGTTCGAAGTATATAAATTGCAAACAGATAATAAGCACAGAAGCACAAAAGTCCTAGGTTCATAGGTTCGGCATGACAGCTTAGGGAGGCTACCCTTCCCATTGGTATGTTCTAGACAAGGGTCTCATGGGGTCGTTCGTAGCCTCCAAGACTTCTTGTCTCTTTGGATTTTAGAACAACTCATTTTATCCATGAGGTTCGAGTTTTAGGGGTAGGTTCCCAGAGAGATCAGCCAGATACCAAGTCCTGCACTCAACAAAGTCAAGCCTCGTTTTGGACATTTCCGGATATTCAACCCACTCTGAGTGGAATTATCAATAAGACTCGTAGGCAATTCAAGTCCCCCCTGGTCTTAAGGATAATTCTCACACTTAGGTTTTAACGCAATATATAATTACCCCAAATAAAATAATACAATGTTAACAGGAAGCCAAATATATAATATATAAAAAAGGTAAAACAAAGTATTATTCTGCCGAATAATTAAATATATATATATATATATATATATATATATATATATATATATATATATATATATATAATCCTAAAACTTTAACCTAAAAAAGAGATAGCCCCAAACCTTAAGTTCTTCTTGATTATTGCTCTAGGCATAAACCAATCTGCATGAATTTTAATGGTGTTTGGAGTAATTGATTGGTGCGACATTGGGAGTCGACCAATTCAAAGATGTGGCGAAATGTGGAATTCACCCATCGTATTATTCGTGGAAGGTTAAAATTAATTTGATTAAAATAAAGAAAATAATTTACCAAATACAATATTATTTCTTCAAAATAGTACATAAAATAATTGACGGATATGTTAATCTTAAGATTATTTGGTAGGCAATTGAATTATAAAAAAAATATTTAGTTTAATTAGAATAATTGCCTTGGTTTTACTAGAATTAATATAACAAAATATTATAATGGAAAAACGCTATTGTACGTTAGTTTTTTTTTCTCAATCATGCTATAGCAAAGACTAATTAATTCTGATAAGAATAGGAACCAACAAAATTAAAAAATAAAATAAAATGAAGATATTATCCATATATATCCTAGACATGTAGTGAACTGGTAAAGATTAAAATAAAACCAAGTCCTCTTTCACCTTCCATGGTTTTTTCTTCAACATTTAGTTTCAAAATTTTTTCAGGTTATCAATTCTTTAAATCTAAAATCACAATTAATACAAGCTCTCCCAATCCAACAATCCCACAAAATCATAGAAACAGAAGCGAATCATAAAAACAGGAAAAGAGGATTACCGGTTGTCGGAGGTGGGTTGTGTTTGCGGTAGGCTGTTGAGGGAGCTGTTGGTGCTGACCGTATGGTGGCCGGATTCGCGGCTCAGAGCACTGAGGGTTAACGTCGGCCTCGTCGGATTGTCACTGTTCGTGATCAGATTTAATTTGAATCAAGTTTTCTCATCCCTCAGATTGTTTTCCCCTTGCGTATACACTTTGTTTCTTCATGTTCTTAGGCCAAGCCACCATAAAAGCTCCTCCAAGTTTGCTTCCCTGACCACACAACCAAAACAAACACGATTACCAACCTTACCTGAAGAGGAAGTTAACGATGAGTGTACCCGCGTCAGATCGGAGCGACGAAGTAAGCCGGCTCCGTGCGATGGAGTTGTTCCTCTCCGGGAGATATTCATCGATCTATTGCAATAATTTCTTTCCCAAATCTACCCCTGTAATTATCATGCTTACAAATTGGAATTTTTATTAAATTTGTGATTGATTTATGGATATGGTTGTCGTTGTGTTTGATTGATAACAGTGAGAAAGAAGATGATCCGTTTATTAATAATATTAATTAGAAAATTTTTTTTAGAATTTTATAATTATCTATTTTAATATATAAAAATCAATTACCACCAAATTCCCTTAATTACCCTAATCACAATCAATTAAAGATGGTTTTGCATACCCCTGAGAGTAATTACACATCTAAACATAATTAAATTGCAGCAGCCCTAATTATTTGAAATCCTTTTATTGGAACACGCTATATTCCATCATCACACGCTTTTAGTTTCCCAAGCATTGTAAAATACACTGTTTTTACTCTGAAAAGACATTGGAAACATATCAAACGTTTCTCATTCTTCTTCTCCTATTCATCCCCTATATTAAATCATCTTCACTTCCTCTCAAAGTTATTTCCGTCCTTCCCTCTTCCACTGTCATCTTCAAAACCGATTCAATTTTGTTTCCCATTTTTATTTTTTTCTTAAATCGTGACTGATCCATTAAAAAGCATCATCATTCAGCATGAGAACCGTAAATTCATCCTTTATCAAAACCATGGCAAACTTTTTCCAATTTCTTCATTTAATTTTACTGCTTTAAGATTTCTTATTAAAACCCACAACATAATCTCCAACTATTCAAACCTTCTGAAACCCTAATCTTTCATTTTCTCCTCCCAAACCAACAATGCTTTCGAAACCTCCAAAGGTAATTTATTTAATTTTTTTTGCTTTTCATCGATCAGATTTTACTTTCTACTTTTTTGAATTGATAAGTCTTTTTAATATTTTTTTATTTAAAAAATATTTTTAACGAATTAATGAGAGAAAAATGATTTTTTTTACTGTTTTGTTTAGACTTAAATATAAGGAAAATGAAGTCTTTATGCTGAGAAATCTGGAGGAATTTGTTTTTTGTTAAATGTTGACAGAAAAATCAGTGTTGTACTCAAATGTTGATAATTTTAGAAATTAAGGTGTTTGATTTTGGAAGTATACTTAATTCCCATTAAATTTAAAATTGTTGATTTCACCGATAGATATCTGGATACCTTAAATATTTTGTTTGGTAAGTTGGTGATTGATGTTGTTACCGTGAGAATTTTGTTATCTTTTTTTCTCACATATTTACTTTTCTTTATTTGTTTGTTTGATTTTGTTGTTGGGTTGAATTTACTCAAGTCTTTGTGAACTGAGTTTGGATCCAGTAATATATAATTTTGAATAATACAATCACACTAATATGCTCATAAATGGCAAAAATAAAATAAAATGGCACAACTGTTAGTTTTATGTTACAGATGTTTTATGTTTCTGATAAAAGTATTGAATCATTGTGATTGCTACAGTGCATGCCAATCTGCTTTGCAAGGAAAGCGTGATCGTGATCGTTCTTATTACAAGTTATCCATCATTTTTCCAACCTATAGGAATTAATACAGATATATGATTCTATGCATAGCCAACACAGATTCACATTATTATGCCGATTTTCAATGGTCAGTTAATAGTGGTGGAGCCTATACGAATTAATGCAGATGGCTTTTTAAATCTTTTGCAAGTTGAAGGCTATTTTTGATTTCTATGATGTGATTATGAATATGATTATTAATATTTCATTACTACAAGTTAAACACCAACATCTTTTAATAAAAATTCCAATTACTCTAATAAAATAATTATTAATTCAATTAAATGATATTTAATATTTTAACTAACCTGATATAAATGAGATGGAATATATAATTGAAAATAAATAATGAGGTTTAAATATGTTTAATTGTATTGCAATATGTTGTTTATATATAGATTATAAGACTTATAAATAAGTAAATAATTGATACTATACCCTACCATTTTGATGTTTTTTTTATTACATAATTGAGTATAATTATTCTATTGTTTTAAGGAATTTTTTCATTACCCTTAAACGTAATTACAATTTCTAAACGTAGATTTTATGAAAGGATTGTAGTAATATTTTTCTAACCTTAATATTAAAGACTCATTATTATAATAAAAATATATAATGGGTGGATATGGGATAATGGGAAATGAGTCCCTGTAAAATAATTATTCTTTTAATGGGATGTAGTAATATTTTTTTAACCATCTATCAATTTGATTTATTTGTGATATTCTTTTAAAAAAAATAATATATTAACTTCCATTACAAACACTATTAAAATATAATTAATATTATTAAAATTGTATTTTACCAAAATATTTTAATATTATATTTTACGGTTTATATTATACACGTATGATTTTAATAAAGTGAGATAGGAGTCAAAATACATTGAATTTTAAATTTATCATAATATATTAGTTAAGCTGAATCCGTTAGATAAGTTAACATAGGTAGGTTTTAGTTGTAGGTAGTAATAATTAAACATCATTTTTATTTAGAGAGTTTAAAGAAAATGTCATTGAGAATATGTAGTTTTAGGTGAGTAATAATTAGTTGTCTTTTTTAACATTTGCAAATATACAGTACCTTGACATAATTCAAATTTAAAGGGAGGAATCAGTATAAAATAGTTTTAAATAAACATACAAAAAAGATTTTGTATAGAATTAAAAATTAAAAATTAAATGCATATAAAATCTTTCAATACGCATTATTGTATCTTCCAACTTGAAAATAGTTGAGATTAATTCTAATTTATATTCACTCCTTTAATATCCATAAAAAAATTGATGAAATTAATTCTAATTTATATTCATTCCATTAAATATATCAAATACAAAGAAAGAGTTGGTATTGACCGTTTTTCTATGAAACACAAAATTGTTATTCTTTGTATATTTTATAGTAGATTTATTAACTATTTTTAATTGTATGTTGATGTATGAGAATGTGAATATCGTATGTCCATCATTCAATTAATATTATTATTATTATTATTAATGAAATATATTTTAAAAAAATCAAAATCAAAGGGAAGAAATTTAAAATGGAGATTTTATAGTGAGTGGATCATCTAAAATTTAAATTTATATTTAATATATAATAATAATTCCTAATTAATAGGTTCCAAAACACAATCATTACCAATACAATAAATATTCGCCTATTTAGTATCTATTTTATTGTAAATTAGTCTCAATATATATTTCAACCTTTAAAAATGGAAAGTGTTGGTCTAAAAATAATAATTTATCTTCTAATAATACAAGATTATGAAGAAAATTATAACTTATTTTTTATTTGATAAATATTCTATTTTTGCTATTGGATTTGCAATTTGAATTAAATATTTTTGTTGTTTTTATTCCATTACATTATAATTTTATAGGCAACAATAATTTGCTTCTATAAAAAATTGTTTCAATCAATTAAATATGATTTCTTTTATAAATTTTTTAAATAAAAATATCATATACCTGATAAAAAATGATATATATTATTATTACATGATACAAATAAAAATAAAATTGACATGAAAAAATGTTAGCATTTATTTATGATAAGATGTTAACATTTATTCTAAAAGTTGATACATATATTTGTTTTTATTAAAAAACATGAGAAAATTATGATTGATGAATAAACAATTTTTTTTATGAAAGACACAAATTTATTTCTTTTTTATATTTAAAACAAAAGGCCAAGATATCAACTATTATATATTTATTTACTATTTATAAAAATATTATATATAAGTAGTGTACATCCTCATATTTAATTCTTTAAATAAAAACTTTTAATATATTTAATTGAAAAAAAATTGGTACATGAATTTCACGGGAGAGTTTAAAATTGGGATTGTAATTTTCTCATGTAAAATTTCAAAAGGAAGGATAATAAATTAGACAAGCATACTGTATATATAAACTTCCAATTAAATTATTACCATTTTTATTATGTGACTCTTTACGTGCCAAATATTTATGTTTCAAATAATTCAAGCATGGTTCATTTCTTTTTCCAATTTAATTATTTTGATTCTCAATATTAATTGTAGCTAACAAGTCTTAAATGCATTATTTTTTAACAGAAAGGTCGCACGTGAAAAAAGAAGAGTCACAAACACCGCTTTTGAACCACAGTCCTTTCTAATTTCTTCCGCACAATGTTATTTATTACTTTAAATATTAATCATATTTAATCATATTTGACCTAAAGTCTTTTCCCAAACCCTATTATACTTCCAACAATTTTTCTCGGTTAAAGAAATTAACATATTGGAAACAGAAAATTAACCTTTTGAATTCCCACTCTATTCATTCATCAAATTTTTGTTTCGATTTATAGTAGATTTATGATTCACACCAACCTCTACGTTTGGTTTACTTGCCTTTTATTTATTAATGTATTTTTTTTCCAGTGACAAAGAGTAAAAAATTTGAATGCATCAAGGACATTAACAAAAAAATGTGGAGATGGTTCGATGGGAGAACAGTCTCATTTTTCATTAAATTTTCATAATAATCAACATTAAGAGCTTATTAATAACAATTATACATTAATCAACTTAATAAAAATATTATGTTGAGTTAACAGTCCCAAATTATTAATCATAGAAATAATAATATTTTTAAAATTAATATATAATAATAATAATATCTCTAAAAGTTATTTATGGCTAAAAAAATTCACACGATTAACTTTTTTTTGTTTTCCAATCCTAATTTATTTAATAAAATATTAAATAGTTTTATTTTATTTTATCGCAATCCTTTGTCATTGATTAAACTGAACCTGTTAGACAAAAAAAAATAGATTGATCTGATATACCAATAGAGGTAAATTTTAGTTGTAGTAGGTTTTAGTTGTAGGTGGTAATAATTAATAGTCTTTTTTAATTAGAAGTTTGAAGAAAATGTCATTGGGAATATATAGTTTTAGGTGATAATAATTAGTCTTCTTTTTTAACATTTTCAATTATTAATATTTTTTAAGAAATAATTGATCTACTATTATAATAACTACTATCATAATAAGAAAATTGATGTCTACCAAAATTAATTTCATGTTCAAGTTTAAACAAATATTTTAATCCGATTTTCATGCTTTCAATTGTCGTTTTTCATCATCAACTCATATTAGCATGCCTTATGTCTTTAATATTTGACAATATCTAAAAACAATCATTATTTCTTTTGCATGCTAAAAGTTTTCAAATCAATTCCAATATCTAAAAGTAATCATTACGGTTAATTAATCATAAAAAAGTGAAATTCATATAACTCTCTACCTTCCATACAATATCAACAAATATATAGTACCTTGACATAATTCAAATTCAAATAGAGGAATCAGTATAAAATAATTGTAAATAAACATACAAAAAAGATTTTGTATAGAATTAAAAATTAAAAATTAAACGCATATAACACCTTTCAATACGCATTATTGTATCTTTCCCATTGAAAATAGTTGACATTAATTCTAATTTATATTCATTTCTTTAATATCTATAAAAAAAATATTTGACATTAATTCTAATTTATATTCATTTCATTAATTATATCAAATATAAAGAAAAAGTTGGTATATAAATCTTTTTCTGTCAAGATTATAAATAAAATTATAAGTTATTTTTTATTTAATAACTTATTTATTTTTGTTATTGGATATGCAATTTGAATTAAATATTTTTGCTGTTTTTATTCTATTACATTAGTATTTTTGATTCGGTATGAGTAGCTAACACAAATATGAGAAATTAACGACATATATGTGATAAGTAACATTAATATTAATAATATACATCTTTTGTACAAATTTTTATTTGGTAAATCAAATTAAATATATATTTAAAGTTAAATCTCATAATGTGTTGCATTGAATTATAATATGTCATTTCATTATTTTTTGTTTCTTGACTTATATAGATGTTATAATTTTTTTTGCAATTTTTTATTTTGATAATTTAAATTTGCAATTTGAATCATGCTCATAAAAAGGCGGGTAGACATACTAGGGGTGTGAGCCCATAAAAATTGTTGATAATGTGCGTCTGCGGAAAAAAAGGCGGGTAGACATACTAGGGGTGGGAGCCCATAAAAATTGTTGATAATGATAGTACATAATAACTACATTATCTCAATTTTTATTTATTTTTTTACTTTTTATCAAGAACTATATTTTTTCAGAGTTAAAATTGTAATCAACAATAATAATTAATTATCTCTAATATTATTTTAATTTAATTTTTATCCAACATAAATATCATCATTGAAAACAACTACAAATTGATAAATTAAATTAATATTGATATGATAATCATCATTGAAGAAATTATTTCGCTTAATTAATATAAATTTTAATATAATTCTTTAACCATAACCATATTATATTTATTTAATATTTATACCGACTTTACGTGACCCGTGCGTATGCACGGGTCCTTTACTAGTAATAATAAAAATGGTTAGTAATAATAATAATTACAGACACAATAAAATTGTTAGAAAAAAAAATAATAATAACAATAATAAAACCTAAAACCTAAGACCAAATTAGGGTAAACCTAAATTTTTACAAGTCCCCCAGCAGAGTCGCCAGCTGTAGCAACCTGTTTAAAAATTTACGTTTAAATGAGCCGCCACCCACAGGGAAAAGTGGGAAACCCTTAAAAAAAAGAGATTTGGGTAAGTTGGTAAATTAGGCAAAGGGAAGGTGTTAGGAACCCTTTGCCTCCCTTGTACTCAAGGGGACGCATTTAATCTTTAGGTTTAGGTTTTATAAAAAAAAGATTTGACAATTGTTCACTAATAGATTTAAAAAAAAAGGTTAGCCTTTGCCCAAAAGGGTAAATCTCAGTTTTTATAGAGGGCAGGTATTGTTACCAATTCTAATCGATAGGTTCGATTATCACTAATAACAAATAAATATGTTTTATAGAATTAATTATTTAATTTTTATCGTTATCCCTCGTAATCGATAGATTCGACTATAAATAATAACGAATTTTTAGAGAAAATAGGCTAATCATCGCAACCAATAAGATGGTTGAAACCCTTTAGCCAAATAAACCTTATTTTATTTTAATTAATCAAATACTCAAAAGGTTTTGATATGGTCATTATCAAATTGAGACAACAATGACCATGGCTAAGCCAAAATACATGTATAGTATATAAAAATACGGCCTCAATGCATCATTGGCAAAAATCCTTTAAAAGATAAAAACATTAAAATTCAACAAAAAAACCTCAGATATTCATCATTGGCCAAAACAAAGATTTTTTTTAAAAGGGGCCTCATATTAAATCATTGGCCAAAGGTTTTGAAAAAAGTTTTCGAAAAGGAGCCTCATAGAAATCATTGGCCAAAATGGGAAAAAAGAAATATATCGACAATAGAAAATACCCTTTTTAATAAAAGGGCGGCCTCATACCAAAAGGTTTAATCATTGGCCAAAAAGGTAAACCTAAGGGACAGAAGGCCAAAAGCCATGTATAGTGAAAATAGGCCATTGTCAGATCTAGACAACAATGGCCAAAAAAACCATTTTTTGGGGGAGGCCTCATAGGTAATCATCGGCCGAAAATGCTTGAGTTTGTGATTGAGTTTGAATGATTTGAAATCGTGTTTGAGTGGTTTGAAAATTACGTTTGAAAGGGGAAAGGGTTTGTCAGCTCTTGTCAGTTGATCGACAATGGTGGATTAGGGATGTTCAAGAGAAACCTAAGACAAACCCTCAAAGGGAGAAGAGAAAAATGTAGCGTAGGTTTGGGTGAAAAAGCGTAGTTTTGAGTATGTGTGAATTTGTGAAAAAAAGTACGTGAAATTGGAAGAAGGTCCCCTAATAGGATTGTCAAAGGTCCTATTTATAATGTTAGAAATTAGGTTAAAAATCCCAAAAGGGAAATAACTCAATAAATTTTGTCATTTTTAATAATAAGAAAATAATAATAAGAATTAGTTAAATAATAATAATCCTAATACTAATAATATTAAAATTAATAATGCTAAAATTCTAATAAGAGTCAGTAATAATATTTAATAAAAACCCTTATGATAAGATAAATGGACTGACTGGTTTTGGGCCCAAAATACCTGCTAATTACACCCCAATAAAAATAGTTTTATAAGAGCGTGGGTTTAACAATAGATATGTTAAACCCCATAACTCTTAATTTTAGTACCCTTGATAAATTATTAGACGAGAATTGATCGGGCAAATTTTGGGGTATGACAGTTGCCCCTGTTCAATCTTCTTAAACCTGAAGAGTCAGATAGGCACGTCTGCCAATCGTGATCTAAAGGTAGAAGATGATTGAACACTAAAAATGCCCTGAAATTTGCATTTGTTGGGAAGATGTTCTGTGGGAGATGGGCTTAAAGATGCCATCCAAGGTAAATAACCCTCTTTCTTCGAATGTGAAGCAAATGCTTTTTGGAAGAAACCACGTGTTTTGATTGTAGTATGGCCTGAAAAGGCAACCTTGATTTTATGCAATGTTATGATGCATGTAATGTATGATGCAGTGAGCTTCTCAAAATAAATGAGAGCGATGTATGTATATGCATTATGTATGAATGAGGTATGTAATTGAATGATGCATGACTATTAGTTGTGTGAGTTGAAGTATGTTAGTAACTTTGAAAAAGAAAGGTAAAACCTTTGCTTGTTATTGGTGAAGTTTTGAAGAAGATCACTGCCGAGGGACTAACGTGATAAACCCAATTGAAGAACTGTTTGAGAAACCTTGTGATCAGGGAAAATAAATCCCTATTTGCAAAGAGACGTAGCTTTATATCACTGCCAGGGGACTAATGTGATATTAATCAGCGAGATGATTTGAAGGAGATCACTGCCAAGGGACTAACGTGATGAATGTTGTGTAGAAGATAGTTGGCTTGCTATAGCGCTAGCAAGCTTTTGCAGTTTGTAGGTAACCCACTTACTATAGTTCTAGTAAGTCGTCGCGGTTGCTATACCCACTCACTATCGTAGTTTGAGTAAGTTCATCGTAGATGGTAGGGCCCACTTACTATAGTTCTAGTAAGTCGTCGCGGTCGGCCGTACCTACTTACTATCGTAGTTTCAGCAAGTTTATCGTAGATGGTGTGGCCCACTTACTATAGATCTAGTAAGTCGTTGCAGTTAGCCATACCTACTTGCTATCATAGTTGGACACTACGCCAAATTTAAGCTGTAGCAGCGCAGCTACTAAAGCGCTTTTAGCAAAAGCGCTCTCGTAGGGCTCGCTAAAAACAAAATTAATAAACAAGGGAAAATGATGCAAAAAAAGCGCTCTGGTAGGGGGGGTTATGAGAGCGCTTTCAAAAAGCGCTCTGGTAGGGGGGGTATGAGAGCGCTTTTAAAAAGCGCTCTGGTAGGGGGGTTATGAAAGCGCTTTTAAAAGCGCTCTTATAGGGTGGGTGCTACGAAAGCGCTTTTGGGATAAAAGCGCTCTGGTAGGGGGTGTTATTAAAGCGCTTTTGAAAAGCGCTCTGGTAGCCCATTTAAAAAATTATATATTTTACAAACACACGCGTTTTGTTTCAGATCCAAAACACGCGAACCTTCTTCTTCCTTTCGTTGCTCCGCCGTCCTCACTCCCTCTCCAGCCTTCAACCGACTCCGCCGCCGCCTTCCTCACTCCATCGCCACCCTTCAACCGTCTCTTCTCTGTTCATGTTAGGGTTTTGTGCCGGAAATTTTCCTTTTTTTCATTGTTTGCTTTCAAAAATACAAAATTTTATTTAGGGTTATAGTTAATATTATTGGGGCTTTTTTAATTTATCAGTGATTTAGGTTTTATCAGTGTGATTTAGAGTATTGAAGACAAAGTTTGTTAGGTTTTTATCAGTGATTTAGAGTATTGAAGACATGTATCAAGTAAGTAGAAGATGTTATTGATAATGAGACCTACAAGGGATTATATTTATTAGTGTGATTTAGAGTATTGAAGACAAAGTTTGTTAGGTTTTTATGCAGAAAAAAAAAACTCAAGTAATTTGTTTTTGGAATAAAAGTTTCATTAGATCCGTGAAGTTAGTATTTACATCTATATATGTATTATCTATAGTTTTATACACTTTTTTAATTTAGTATGAATTGATTTAAAGGGCCTCCAGGATTGATCGCTTTTTACATGATCTTTTCTGGACATAAAGCATAGGACTTTTTGTTTTATTAGCCACTATTACGAGTTCCAATGTGGAACGTGTTGAGAACATTCATTTCTAGGGAACTTTTGAACTCTTTTAGCTTTCACATTCTAATTTTTTTTCTTCAATATAATGTATCTGGAAATTAACATTCTACTTTTAACTAGCCATAGATGACAATCATAAAATAAACTGAGCTATTAAACTTTTATAAATGACAAACTAATCATTTTAAATGACAATCTGAGCTATTAAACTTTTATAAAGCGCTTTTGTTAGGTTTTTATCAGTGATTTAGAGTATTGAAGACATGTATCAAGTGAGTAGAAGATGTTATTGATAATGAGACCTACAAGGGATATCTGTTTCATCAACTTTTACATGATTCAAGATTTTCTATATGTAGTTAGTAATAATCACGTTTTTCTATTGTAGGTTGAGCTTCAAACAGTGGATGGACTGGTAAAGGATAGAACACAATGTGCCCCTGCCGATTATGTTCCACAGAATATGAATCAAGCAATTGTACCCCGAAGTCTTCTGTGGCAGGATCCTTCGGGGTACAGTTATTTGATTCATATTCTGTGACACAATACAACTTGGATAGAAATGAGGCGATGCAGGTTAAGTCCAACAAAACCTTCAAATTTCTAGTCCAACAACCCCTTCTCATTATTGCAACATTTATTGATTGAGTAAACATACACCTCTAGCTTACACCAACACCGTAATTTTCTACATACAAGGTATACAATTCATTTTTTATTAATTTATTCTATCTTAATTTCTGTGCACAAGTATCTATCTGTGTTAAAATATACGGTGTAATATACAAGTGTAGGAAAATAAATGTAGATATAGCATAGCTCAAAGATGAAGGAAAACGCTGAAGGGTAAGTAGTAGTAACTAGTTGTCATGTATTATTTGTCATAGAAATTAATATTCAACTTTTATTTGTGTCTAATTTTTCCTGTCAATTGGTTGTGAACTTTACATTAATTGTTGTTGCAGAGAAACTTCTTATATTGCTAAGAGATAGTAGAAAGCTCACAAGGATACTGGGCTCTTTTGATCAATTTGGTAACAACTTCTCAAATTCTGTAATTGTTTGACATGCTGTTGGTTGAGTTTCTAATAGTGTTCCTATCAATAACATGTAGCTAATGTTGTTCTTGAGGGTGTCTGTGACAGGATTATTGTTAGTGATCTATATTGCTTTATCCCTCTGGGCTATATGACGTGGCTGTGTTAAATTTAAGGTAAACTTTATGTACAAAATTTGTTGAACTAATTTACAATAAATGATATATTTAATTTGATTATTCTTTTTACACGACATATATATATATATATATATATATATATATATATATATATATATATATATATATATATATATACTCGTTCTACTCTTTACCTTCTTATTATAGAGCCTTTATATAATAATAATCTTATTTTGATTATATTATTTTTATTTTGCAGATTGTGAAGATTTTCAGTCATTTGAAGATGTTCAGACTTTGCAGGACTAGGACCGATTTAGTTGATTTAGTTGTTTAGGGATGATTTTCTTATTGTTATAATGTCATGTGAATTGGTTTAGTTGTTTTCATGTTAGAAATATGTGAATCGGTGTATATATATTTTGGATTAATTACAATGGTATAATTATAATGCATGTTTAGTATATAATCGAAATCGCTTCTTTGTTGAAATAATGAGATTACTGAAATAATGGGATTACGATTGTAAATTATAGGTTTATGGGATAACAATGGTAAATTACAGGTTCATGAAAGAATGCTGCCATAAATGCAGGTTTAGAAATTATAAAAATAATAGGTTTATAAAAAAAAAGCATAAAAAATAAAATAAAAAACGCAACCTACGAAAGCGCTTTTGGAAAAGCGCTCTTATAGGGGGGGCTATCAGAGCGCTTTTTCCAGAAAAAGCGCTCTAATAGGGGGGGATACCAGAGCGCTTTTTCCAGAAAAGCGCTCTTATAGGGGGGGTCTACCAGAGCGCTTTTAGAAGCGCTTTTGTTACCTACGCCAGCGCTGGCTTTCACAGCGCTTTAAAGCGCTTTTAAAGCCCAAAATAAGCGCTTTCGTAGGCCTTCCGTGTTGTAGTGGGAGTAAGCTTATCGTAGATGGTATGACCCACTTACTATAGTTCTAGTAAGTCGTCGCAGTTAGCCATACCTGCTTACTATCGTAGCTGGAGTGTGTTTATCGTAGATGGTAGGGCCCACTTACTATAGTTCTAGTAAGTCGTCGCGGTCGGCCGTACCTGCTCACTATCGTAGTTTCAGCAAGTTTATCGTAGATGGTGTGGCCCACTTACTATAGTTCTAGTAAGTCGTCGCAGTTAGCCATACCTACTTGCTATCGTAGCTGGAGTAAGCTTATCGTAGATGGTGTGGCCCACTTACTATAGTTCTAGTAAGTCGTCGCAGTTAGTCATACCTGCTTACTATCGTAGTTTTGATTAATCCTCAAAAGAATCACTTGCTATAGCTCTAGCAAGCTCACCTGCACCAATGGGATCCACTTGCCCCGGTTCGGACAAATTTACCTGCATAGAAAATTGTTTGCCTGTATGAAAAAGACTCACCTGTTTGGAGTCTCACGACTCGAGGGTCGGAGAAAATAGCAATGTCAAATATTCACGACTCGAGGGTCGGAAAGGAAACGATATGTTTAGAAACTCACGACTCGAGGGTCGGACATTCACGACTCGAGGGTCGGAAAACACCTCAATCACAACACGAGGGTTGGAAACTCACGACTCGAGGGTCGGAAAACACACCTATCGCAACACGAGGGTTGGAAACTCACGACACGTGGGTCGGAAAATACACCAATCACAACACGAGGGTTGGAAACTGAGCTTTTGTAGTATTTGAATGCACTAGATGATCTGCATATGCTAATGCGTATGTATGTATGTTGATGCTGATGTCAATCCCAAGGTTTTATCTCCTTATTGAACCCGTTGAACTTGTTTACTCCATGCTTGCACCTATACCATGACTATGCTTATGTTGGCTTGGTAATGTTTATGTATGTGGATAATGCTTATGCTTATGTATATGTTGATTGATGTAACGAATGGAAACGAAGTAATGTCTTCTATAAGACTACCTGAAAAGGTTTCTGGAGTGGATGTGAATGTTTGGCTTAAAAAGGACTACCTGAAAAGGTTCTTAGAAATGATAGAAGTTTGTCTTAGAGAAGACCACCTAGAAAGGCTCTTAGCAAAGGATGAGGAATGTCTTAAAGAAGACTGTCTGGAAAGGCTGAAAGATGTCTGAAGGGACTACCTAAAAAGGTTCTTAGAAAGAGGATGTCTTAAAGAAGACTACCTGAGAAGGCTGAAAGATGTCTTTAAGAAGGACTACTTAAAAAGTTTCTTAGCAAGGATAGAAATTTGTCTTAAAGAAGACCACCTGGAGAGGCTGAAAGATGTCTAAAGAGACTACCTAAAAAGGTTCTTAGAAAGGACAACGGATGTCTTAGAAAAGATTACCTGAAGAGGTTCCTGGAAATGACGACTATTTGTCTTAAGGAAGACTACCTAGAAAGGTTCTTAGAATGTCTTAAAGAAGACTACCTAAAGAGGTTCCTGAAAAGGATGACAATTTGTCTTAAAGAAGACTACCTAGAAAGGTCCTTAGAATATCTTAAAGAAGACTACCTGAAGAGGTTCCTGAAAAGGATGACAATTTGTCTCAAAGAAGGCTACCTAGAAAGGTTCTTAGAGAAGAATGTCTTAAAGAAGACTACCTAAAAAGGTTTTTGGAAATGACAATGATTGTCTTAGAGAAGACTACCTAGAAAGGTTTTTTAGAAAAGAATGTCTTGAAAAAGACTACCTAGAGAGGTTCTTGGAAATGGCGATAATTCGTCTTAAAGAAGACTACCTGAAAAGGTTCTTAGAAAAATAATGTCTTAAAGAAGACTACCTGCAGAGGTTCCTAGAAAGGATCGTAAGATTTGTCTTAAAGAAGACTACCTAAAAAGGTTCTTGGAAATGACGATGATTGTCTTAGAGAAGACTACCTGAAAAGGTTCGGTGTAATGTATCGACTCATGTATGTAATGCATGATTTATATGTATTTGCATGATGCCCCAATGATAGGTTGTTGATAACCAAAGCGTATGTAGCTTGTTAAAGTTGTAGGTTTGTTGGATGCTAGCGCGACTTCCCAATATCTCTTTGTGAATTTTGAAGATCGTTGTTAGGAGAAAAATTTGTTCGAGGTTGTAAAGTATGAGAACGCCTTTTCCTTATGTTCTGCGCCTTGCCCCGGTCTGACCCTTTGAATTACTCCACGCCTTTGAATTTTTGAAGTCCTCCATGTCTTTCATCTTCCGCAATTCGCACCTTTGACCTTTTCGAGGCTCTCCACACCTTTAACCTTTCGAGATTCTCCACACCCTTAACCTCTCGAGGTTCTCCACACCTTATGGATTTGATATCCAATGCCCCAATGTTTAGTGGAAACGATGCCTATGATCTCCAAGTCGTGAAGGAAATGCCTCGAGAAATAACCTTGTCATATGCTTCGATGTTTAGATTGAAGATGTGCCCTTGATCTCCTGGATATGGAGGGCTATCATAGTGTTCTATCCTTTTGAATTTGAATTCCTCTTATGTTCGACATGCCTCTGATTGAGATTGTTTCGAGATGTGACCCAAGTCAATTGGACCTTAGGGAGAATGCCCCTAGTTAATAGGATGTTTGGTTGTATGCCCCTGTTTAGGAAAACCCTCTGGACGTGGTTTCCCCATTCAAGAGTCTTTATTAGAAGTGATCGCCCTTGATTGACCAATTTCAAGATCTCCTCGATGCTAAGTGTATATTCGTAGGTGATGTTGTACCCTTTGAGGCGTGACTCCAATGCAATGCGGATGCAAGTTTTGAAATCGAAGTCCGTTATGAATTAGGACTGGATGATTAGAAATGAACGCTTGAAGAAGCGCAATGGTTGGAAATAGTTTTAACAAACTTTTAGGAGTCAGTATAACAGAATCCTGCTTAATATGCTTTCGTAGTTAACCTTGCCTCAATTAGGACTGTTGAATGTTGTAACTTGGCTTGGTTCACGGTTTTAAGAAACAACGGATATAAGGCTCGAAAATTTAGTTAACCCACCCATTTCTCCTTGATGTTCTCCAAGTCCTAAAAATTCGCCTAATCCAATGAGTGTACTTTGTTTGTAAGAGAATCGTTTCAGTTTTGATGTTGAGCAGAAGCCTTAGTAGAGATCCAAGCATTGATAAAAGAAAGTCGTAAAGATCCAAGCATAGGTGAGAAACTTCGATGATTTAGCAGTCACAAGATCGTACTTTGAATTTTGCCTTTGTTTTGTTTTTACCCCTTATTTTTGCATGAACCAATTCCTTTGAATTTGATCCATCGGGATGCCCTAATTTTTGCCTAAATCATTTGATTTTCTTTCATGGAATTTTCCATTTTAACTTAGCGGGCGCTTTCCTCCTTTTTTTTTGTTTGAATGCTCCCTTGGAAATATTGATCCTTGGATATTGAATGTTGTGACTGCCATATTGATTTTGATTTGTAAGCTTCGACTTTGATACTTCCTCGATCTTGAATGATATATTGAGGAAGAAGATGTTATGACTGTTATCTCCATTGCTTCCTCAATCTTGGATGAATGCGAGGAACAAGATATGCTTGAACCTTATGCTTGAACCTTATGCTTGAACCTTACTTGTATTGACTGATTCTCTTAACAACCAAAATACGCCATTGAATTAATTGAAATCTACCCTGCCCCTGGTTGAAATCAAGGTTTATTTGAAAAAGTAGAAATAAACTCCAACTCCTGGCTCGAGGGGGTGACGAGGGATTAACATCCTTATACCTCCATTGTTTGGGAATTGAAACAATGCATGTACATCGTCGGTTCGGTCTTACCTTGAAAGCATATGTTTAGCTGGACTTAGTTATTTGTATTCGTCATTCTCCCTCAAGTTTGTTAATAATTGGGAGTGATAATTTAAAATGGAAGGTCGTAGCAATGCAAGAGCAAAGCGAACTAATTTATTTCAAAACATGCATGATTATTTTATTGAGTCACTATTTGAAAGGTACAATGTTTTACACCAAATAGAAGTTACAACTTGAAATGATAAACCTATTGATCCTAGGGACAATCTCCTTTATAAATCCAGTGACCTTGTTTCACTCCTTAGTTCATGGACTTATAGAAGTAAGGGATATCTCGAACTTTCCTTGGGCACGTCAAACCTGTCGAGAATAAATTGTTAGCGGTGGGTTTTCGTCGTTTCAGAACTTCATAAGTTTCCTTAGACTGAACCTCTTTTGCTTTTTTAGTGGATATTGTCACACCATTCATAACCTTCAGAGTTCGGAGATTGGTAAATAAACCTATGACCCTTTTGCCCCTTGGTGTGGAGTGAACATATGTCGCCTTCCCTCCATCGTAGATGCGCATCTTCGTTTTAGGCTATTGCCCCAGTTGTATTAACTCTTGCCCCCAGGTTATCGTAGAGCGTCCTTGTACATTTGATATGTTCATAGATGAACCCCTTTATGACTAGATACCCCTTGAGTGTATCTATGAGGGAACTTCGTTGTTGAACTAATCCTTGCTTGATGATAACCTATATTGTATTTCTAATCCTGACAAGATCTGAACATGTGGCTGGCATGGCGGAAGACCTCCTTTTTTTTCTTAGCAAGACCAAGATCTTTTATTCTCCTTTCTCCATAGTTTCTGATCCCTTTTGATTTCTTTGAGAGTTTCGGGAAACCGGCTAGCATGGTAAGTATGGATGCGGGCGAAGATAGAAATGCAAATGCAAATGTATGGATGCATGAAAATGCGTATGCAAAAGACTCCGTTCTTTTTTTGCGTATGGTGATTCCTTATATGCAATGCAAGCGCGCGAGATAAATAATCCTAAGGATAGCCTATGTGGATCTAGAGGTGACATTGGACCTTAGCAAAATCATTGCAAGTTAGATATTATGACACATTAATAGGAATCCCTTAGATCAAGGGGTACGCGGAAAGTAGCAACTGATGACCGTTTAGGACAGTCACCAAGTCTCATGACCTTCGAGAGGTCGTTCGACGTGTAATTACGAAGTTGTCCCTCGTGGGAAGGTTCTCTATGCGGAACACAACCTATCTAAGGACGATATTGGGTAAATAGAAGTCCCTACAGGCTAGGGATGAAAGATGTAAAGATGAAGACTCAAACCCTACAAGTTAGAGGGTGTGCGGGAATAAACACGGGGTGACCGTTCAAGAAGGTCATTTGACCTCATGGCCATCGAGAGGCCAATCGATATGCGTTAACGAAGATGTCCTTCGTGGGAAGGACACGTAGTTGTAAAAAAAAATACAAAGATGTAAAAAGGAAAATCCCTACGGGCTAGGGAGTGCATAGGAGCAAGCATAGAGTGACCGTTCAAGACAGTCACTAGATCTCATGGCCATCGAGAGATCAATTGACGTATGCTAACGAAGATGTCCTTCGTACGAAGGACACGATTTTAGGAATAGGATCCCTATAGGCTAGGGAATGCGTAGAGGGAAGCACGGGGTTACTATTCAAGACAGTCACAAGGTCGCATGGCCATCGAGAGGCCAATCGACGTGCATTAATAAAGATGTCCTTCGTATGAAGGACGCGATTTTTTTTTAGAAATAGAATCCCTATAAGCTAGGGATAAAAGGTGTAAGCACGGGGTGACCGTTCAAGACAGTCACTAGGTCTCATGACCATCGTGAAGCCAATCGACGTGCGTAAATGGAAATGTCCTTCGTGGGAAGGACACGTAGTTGTAAGATATAAGAAGGAACATCCCTACAGGCTAGGGAGTACTTAGATGTAAGCACGGGGTGACCGTTCAAGACAGTCACTAGGTCTCATGGCCATCGAGAGGCCAATCAATATGCGCTAACGAAGATGTTCTTCGTGCGAAGGATGCGATTTTGGAAATAGAATCCCTATAGGCTAGGGACGAAAGATGTAAGCACGGGGTGACCATTCTAGACAGTCACTAGATCTCATGGCCATCAAGAGGCCAATCGAAGTGCATTGGTACAGATGTCCTTCGTAGGAAGGACGCGTAGTTGTAAAAACACAAGGATGTAAAAATAAAATCCCTACAGGCTAGGGAATGCATAGATGGTGGTGTCCTTCGTGGGAAAGACATGGTCTTAGAAATTAGAGTCCCTACAGGCTAGGGAACACGTAGGGATACCTGCAAAATTGAAACGCATAGATATTCGAAGTATATAAATTGCAAACAGATAATAAGCACAGAAGCACAAAAGTCCTAGGTTCATAGGTTCGGCATGACAGCTTAGGGAGGCTACCCTTCCCATTGGTATGTTCTAGACAAGGGTCTCATGGGGTCGTTCGTAGCCTCCAAGACTTCTTGTCTCTTTGGATTTTAGAACAACTCATTTTATCCATGAGGTTCGAGTTTTAGGGGTAGGTTCCCAGAGAGATCAGCCAAATACCAAGTCCTGCACTCAACAAAGTCAAGCCTCGTTTTGGACATTTCTGGATATTCAACCCACTCTGAGTGGAATTATCAATAAGACTCGTAGGCAATTCAAGTCCCCCCTGGTCTTAAGGATAATTCTCACACTTAGGTTTTAACGCAATATATAATTACCCCAAATAAAATAATACAATGTTAACAGGAAGCCAAATATATAATATATAAAAAAGGTAAAACAAAGTATTATTCTGCCGAATAATTAAATATATATATATATATATATATATATATATATATATATATATATATATATATATATATATATATATATATATATATATATAATCCTAAAACTTTAACCTAAAAAAGAGATAGCCCCAAACCTTAAGTTCTTCTTGATTATTGCTCTAGGCATAAACCAATCTGCATGAATTTTAATGGTGTTTGGAGTAATTGATTGGTGCGACATTGGGAGTCGACCAATTCAAAGATGTGGCGAAATGTGGAATTCACCCATCGTATTATTCGTGGAAGGTTAAAATTAATTTGATTAAAATAAAGAAAATAATTTACCAAATATAATATTATTTCTTCAAAATAGTACATAAAATAATTGACGGATATGTTAATCTTAAGATTATTTGGTAGGCAATTGAATTATAACAAAAATATTTAGTTTAATTAGAATAATTGCCTTGGTTTTACTAGAATTAATATAACAAAATATTATAATGGAAAAACGCTATTGTACGTTAGTTTTTTTTTTCTCAATCATGCTATAGCAAAGACTAATTAATTCTGATAAGAATAGGAACCAACAGAATTAAAAAATAAAATAAAATGAAGATATTATCCATATATATCCTAGACATGTAGTGAACTGGTAAAGATTAAAATAAAACAAAGTCCTCTTTCACCTTCCATGGTTTTTTCTTCAACATTTAGTTTCAAAATTTTTTCAGGTTATCAATTCTTTAAATCTAAAATCACAATTAATACAAGCTCTCCCAATCCAACAATCCCACAAAATCATAGAAACAGAAGCGAATCATAAAAACAGGAAAAGAGGATTACCGGTTGTCGGAGGTGGGTTGTGTTTGCGGTAGGCTGTTGAGGGAGCTGTTGGTGCTGACCGTATGGTGGCCGGATTCGCGGCTCAGAGCACTGAGGGTTAACGTCGGCCTCGTCGGATTGTCACTGTTCGTGATCAGATTTAATTTGAATCAAGTTTTCTCATCCCTCAGATTGTTTTCCCCTTGCGTATACACTTTGTTTCTTCATGTTCTTAGGCCAAGCCACCATAAAAGCTCCTCTCCAAGTTTGCTTCCCTGACCACACAACCAAAACAAACACGATTACCAACCTTACCTGAAGAGGAAGTTAACGATGAGTGTACCCGCGTCAGATCGGAGCGACGAAGTAAGCCGGCTCCGTGCGATGGAGTTGTTCCTCTCCGGGAGATATTCATCGATCTATTGCAATAATTTCTTTCCCAAATCTACCCCTGTAATTATCATGCTTACAAATTGGAATTTTTATTAAATTTGTCATTGATTTATGGATATGGTTGTCGTTGTGTTTGATTGATAACAGTGAGAAAGAAGATGATCCGTTTATTAATAATATTAATTAGAATTTTTTTAAAATTTTATAATTATAATAATAAAAATGGTTAGTAATAATAATAATTACAGACACAATAAAATTGTTAGAAAAAAAATAATAATAACAATAATAAAACCTAAAACCTAAGACCAAATTAGGGTAAACCTAAATTTTTATAAGTCCCCAGCAGAGTCGCCAGCTGTAGCAACCTGTTTAAAAATTTACGTTTAAACGAGCCGCCACCCACAGGGAAAAGTGGGAAACACTTAAAAAAGAGAGATTTGGGTAAGTAGGTAAATTAGGCAAAGGGAAGGTGTTAGGAACCCTTTGCCTCCCTTGTACTCAAGGGGACCCATTTAATCTTTAGGTTTAGGTTTTATAAAAAAAAGATTTGACAATTGTTCACTAATAGATTTAAAAAAAAGGTTAGCCTTTGCCCAAAAGGGTAAATCTCAGTTTTGATAGAGGGCAGGTATTGTTACCAATTCTAATCGATAGGTTCGATTATCACTAATAACAAATAAATATGTTTTATAGAATTAATTATTTAATTTTTATCGTTATCCCTCGTAATCGATAGATTCGACTATAAATAATAACGAATTTTTAGAGAAAATAGGCTAATCATCGCAACCAATAAGATGGTTGAAACCCTTTAGCCAAATAAACCTTATTTTATTTTAATTAATCAAATACTCAAAAGGTTTTGATATGGTCATTATCAAATTGAGACAACAATGACCATGGCTAAGCCAAAATACATGTATAGTATATAAAAATACGGCCTCAATGCATCATTGGCAAAAATCCTTTAAAAGATAAAAACATTAAAATTCAACAAAAAAACCTCAGATATTCATCATTGGCCAAAACAAAGGTTTTTTTTAAAAGGGGCCTCATATTAAATCATTGGCCAAAGGTTTTGAAAAAAGTTTTCGAAAAGGAGCCTCATAGAAATCATTGGCCAAAATAGGAAAAAAGAAATATATCAACAATAGAAAATACCCTTTTTAATAAAAGGGCGGCCTCATACCAAAAGGTTTAATCATTGGCCAAAAAGGTAAACCTAAGGGACAGAAGGCCAAAAGCCATGTATAGTGAAAATAGGCCATTGTCAGATCTAGACAACAATGGCCAAAAAACCATTTTTTGGGGGGAGGCCTCATAGGTAATCATCGGCCGAAAATGCTTGAGTGTGTGATTAAGTTTGAATGATTTGAAATCGTGTTTGAGTGGTTTGAAAATTACGTTTGAAAGGGGAAAGGGTTTGTCAGCTCTTGTCAGTTGATCGACAATGGCGGATTAGGGATGTTCAAGACAAACCCTAAGACAAACCCTCAAAGGGAGAAGAGAAAAACGTAGCGTAGGTTTGGGTGAAAAAGCGTAGTTTTGAGTATGTGTGAATTTGTGAAAAAAAGTACGTGAAATTGGAAGAAGGTCCCCTAATAGGATTGTCAAAGGTCCTATTTATAATGTTAGAAATTAGGTTAAAAATCCCAAAAGGGAAATAACCCAATAAATTTTGTCATTTTTAATAATAATAAAATAATAATAAGAATTAGTTAAATAATAATAATCCTAATACTAATAACATTAAAATTAATAATGCTAAAATTCTAATAAGAGTCAGTAATAATATTTAATAAAAACCCTTATGATAAGATAAATGGACTGACTGGTTTTGGGCCCAAAATACCTGCTAATTACACCCCAATAAAAATAGTTTTATAAGAGCGTGGGTTTAACAATAGATATGTTAAACCCCATAACCCTTGATAAATTATTAGACGAGAATTGATCGGGCAATTTTTGGGGTATGACAACGACCAGAGCATAACACGGACCCAACTGACTCTAATGAACTACTTGACGAGCTAATCCTCACCAAGTACAAAAGCTACTCCTCAATATGAAAAATAACAACAGTAAGGGTGAGTCTCATTCGCATTTAACCAATGTTATAAGATATAAATAATAAAATATCAATCACATATTATTCACCCAATTACAGTTATGATCAGATCCACCACAACATAATTAATCACAACAATTACACAATCATCACATATTATAACATTGGACAATCTTCCATTCATGTTATAATAATACAAGTAGCCTAATGCAATGCAACTATATGCATGTGGTACCAAACATGGGATAACCCATCTCACTGATCCACCACCATAAAGATTCGACTACTTCTGTCACTAATTCCGCACAATGGGAATTAGCTACCGCTGTCCCACCACCATAAGGGATACAACCCACAACATGATTATGAAATGCATGCATCACATACAACATGCTAATCATCAACACCAATCAACTGAATATCATAATCATCAACCAATGCAACAAACAATAGTCACACATAGTTATGCTATTTCTCAACCATCACAACATATATTTAACATCAGCAATATATGTATAGTAATCATCAATCACAACCACGACATTGTAACAGATAAGGCATTCACCAATGTACTTGTACGCATAAACCACCACAACCAAATAAAATCGAGTGTTTTAAAATAAAATCGAATCACGACTCAAAACACCATTTTATTGTATAAATCATTTAATTAGCTTCACCGTGCTCAAAACGGCACTAAAATCCGACTTACGGTTTGAAAGATATGGGTTTTAGAAAATAAATAATTTTTCAAAAAGCTTCAGTGGTAACCGGTTACTGAAACCAGGGTAACCGGTTACTGACTTTCAAAATAACCCCCACGCTGTTTGTTGTATGGGAATTGGTTACTGCCCTTTCGGTAACTGATTACCGACTCACAAAATGTCATCCTTGCTGTTTTACTATGAGTAATCGATTACCCACTCTTTGGTAACCGATTACTTCGAGTCTGCAACCCAAAATCACCATTTTTACAGCTCCTGTACCGAACCCAAACCATACCAGAACGTACCATAATGTATTGCAACATCAAACAGCATCAACAAACACAATTTGACATGTTTATAACTCATTTCAAACACCTAAATACTACCATACATAATCAATGCAAACAATTCAACAATTCTTCCAAAACCTGACATCCTAAAACCTAAACATAACCCAATTGACACAAACAACATGCTCAATCTATCCTACTATCTATAATCTCATAATAGAAGTTAAACGGAAGAGTCCCCCCTTACCTGAAGGTTGATTTTTCGTTCTTCCTCGCGTCGCACTTCCTCGCTTCTCTGCTCTTTCACGTTCAGACTTCTCTTCTCCTTTTTGGTTCTCTTCCCACAATTCCTTCTTTTTTTTCTATTTTATGAAAATAAGCTTATCATTAGCAATGGGCTTCACAACTAACACCCCCTTCTACTAAAAGCGACACTGGCCCATTAGCCTCATTATTCCATTTTTCTCAACTAACTCAAATAATTCTAATATTTAATCCAAAAATTAATTAAATTAAATAAAGAATTTTATGGGGTGTTACAACTCTCCCCCACTAGAAAAGTTTTCGTCCTCGAAAACGTACCTTAGGCAAAGAGTTCCGAGTAGGAGTCCTTCATCTGGCTCTCCAATTCCCACGTAACATTTCCACCGGCTGGTCCTCCCCAAGCTACTCTGACCAACGCTATCTCCTTGCCACGCAATCGTTTCACCTTCCAATCTTCAATCCTCGTAGGCAAAGCTTCAACTGTCAGATTATCCTTTACCTGTACATCATCTACTCGGATCACATGAGATGGATCGATAATGTATTTCCTCAACTGCGACACATGGAATACATCATGCAGATTCGCAAGCGTCGGTGGCAACGCAATGCGATACGCCACTTCCCCTACTCTTTCAGTAATCTGAAACGGACCAATAAAATGCGGCGTCAATTTCTTTGACTTTAGAGCTCGTTCGATACCAGTCATAGGAGTAACTCTCATGAATACGTGATCTCCTTCTTGAAATTCAAGTGTTCTCCGCCTCTTATCATGATAACTCTTCTGACGACTCTGAGAAGCCTTCATTTTCTCCTGAATCATCTTAATCTTTTCTGTCGTCTCCTGAACAATTTCCGGTCCAATCACAACACTTTCACCAGATTCATACCAACATAAAGGCGTCCTACATCTCCGACCATACAAAGCTTCAAACGGAGCCATACCAATACTCGAGTGAAAACTATTATTGTAGGTAAATTCGATCAAGGGTAGATAACTATCCCAAGCACCGCCTTTTTCCAACACACAAGCACGCAACAAATCTTCTAGTGATTGAATAGTTCTTTCCGTCTGTCCATCCGTCTGCGAATAATAAGCAGAACTCAATCTCAGCTTAGTACCCAAAGCCTTCTGCAAACCTTCCCAGAATTTGGATGTAAACCTTGGATCTCTATCTAACATGATACTCGAAGGAATACCATGTAAACTCACTATCTTCTCAATATACAATTGAGCCAGCTTCTCCATCGGATACTCCATTCTCATTGGTATAAAGTGAGCAGACTTCGTCAACCTGTCTACAATAACCCAAATGGCTTCATAGTTCTTCACCATCTTTGGCAAACCAGAAACAAAATCCATAGATATACTATCCCACTTCTATTCCGGAATAAATAACGGTTGCATAGCTCCATACGGTTTCTGATGCTCAATCTTCGACTTCTGGCAAGTCAAACAAGCATAGACAAATTCAGCTATTTCCTTTTTCATTCCAGGCCACCAAAACAGCTTCTTTAAGCCATGGTACATCTTGGTAGCACCAGGATGAATACTCAATCCACTATGATGTCCTTCTTCAAGAATACTCTTCCTCAATTTGGAAACATCAGGAACACAAACACGATTGCCAAACCTCATAACACCGTTCTCGTCGATTCTGAATTCACCTCCCTTGCCTTGGTTAATCAGAGTCAACTTATCAACCAACTCGACATCAGTCTTCTGACCCTCTCGAATCTCTTCCAGAATACCACTAGTCAGCTTCAGCATACCCAACTTAACACTGATAGGAGTGTCTTCGCATACCAAACTCAAATCTCTGAATTGTTCAATTAAATCCAATTCTCTCACCATCAGCATAGACATATGCAAGGACTTCCTACTTAGAGCATCGGCAACCACGTTTGCTTTACCCGGATGGTAATTCAGCCCAAAATCATAATCCTTGAGGAACTCTAACCATCTTCTTTGCCTCATATTCAGCTCTTTTTGATCAAAGAGATACTTCAGGCTCTTGTGATCACTAAATACTTCAAACCTCGAACCATACAGATAATGCCTCCACAACTTCAACACAAATACCACTGCTGCCAACTCTAAGTCATGAGTCGGGTAATTTCTCTCATGCACTTTGAGTTGTCTCGACGCATAAGCGACTACCTGTTGATTCTGCATCAATACACCTCCTAATCCCATCAATGAAGCATCACAATAAACAACAAAAGATTCCGCCGGGTTCAGCAAAATCAAGATTGGCGCACTAGTCAACCTCTTCTTCAACTCTTGGAATCCTTCTTCACATTTCGAATCCTAGATGAATGCTTGACCCTTCATAGTCAACTTAGTTAACGGCAACGCTAGCTTTGAAAAACCTTCAATGAACTTTCTATAATAACCCGCAAGACCAAGGAAACTACGGATTTCGGAAACTGGCTTCGGAGCTTCCCATTGAGACACTACTTCTACTTTCGTTGGGTCAACGACAATACCATCTTTAGAAATTACATGCCCAAGAAAGCTTACTTCACTTAGCCAAAACTCACACTTTGACAGTTTCGCATAAAGTTTCTTTTCCTTCAATAGTTCCAATACCACTCTTAGATGCTCTGCATGCTCTTTTTCACTCTTAGAATATATTAGAATATCATCGATAAATACCACCACGAACTGATCCAGGTAAGGATGGAAGATCCTATTCATATACTCCATGAAAACCCCCGGCGCATTAGTTACTCCAAATGGCATCACTGTATATTTGTAATGACCATACCTCATTCTAAATGCCGTCTTCTGAATATCGTCCGTCTTCACCCGAATCTGATGATATCCCGACCTCAAGTCAATTTTGCTGAACACGCTCGCACCAACCAATTGATCCATTAAATCATCAATCCTCGGTAATGGATACCGATTCTTGATAGTAACTTTATTCAGTTGCCTATAATCCACACACAGTCTCATAGAGCCTTCTTTCTTCTTTACCAACAACATCGGCGCACCCCACGGTGACACACTAGGACGAATGGATTCTTTTTCCAGCAATTCTTCTAATTGACTTTTCAACTCAGCTAACTCAGATGCCGACATACGATACGGCGCCATCGACACAAGACTGGTTCTAGGAACTAACTCAATAGCAAATTCCACCTCCCTCTTTAGCGGTAACTCTCTTACATCTTCTGGGAAAACTTCTGGGAATTCACATACTACCGGTAAGTCACTACTCACCGCTTTCTTTTTCACTTCCATCGATGCAGTCAACATAAACACGGTAGCCCCGTCCTTCATTGCTTCATCCACTTGTCTAGCCGTCATTGCTAAATCCTCAACACTGACATCTTCAGGAAAAATAACCGTCTTCGTGAAACAGTTGATATGAACCCGATTAAATTGCAACCAATTCATGCCCAGGATAACATCAAGTTGTTCAAATGGAAGGCACACTAAGTCCATTCCGAATTCTCTACCAAAAATATCAATTGGACAGTTCAAACAAGCAAACAACGTAGTCACTGAACCTGACGCAGGAGTGTCAATGATCATACTTCCATTAATATCAGATATTTCCAAGTTCAGGCGTTTAGCACAATCCAACGAAATAAACGAGTGAGTTGCTCCAGTATCTATTATTGCAATTAAAGGAGTGCCATGGATAAAACACATACCTTTAATCAGTCGATCCTCTGGAGTAGTCTCTGAACCTGATAAAGCAAAAACTTTACCCCAACTTGATTCTTCTTTGGCTTAGGACACTGTGGACTAATATGACCTTCTTCACCGCAGTTATAACAAGTCACAGTCTTTCCTTTGCACTCAACGGCAATGTGGCCTGCCTTACCACACCTGTAGCACTTCTTCTCTTCACTTTTGCACTCGTGAACGCGATGTACAGGTTCTCCTCACTTAAAGCACTTAACAGGGGCACTAGAGTCTCCCCCACTTGGCTTCCTCCAACCTCCAGTTTTTTGATTACCTCTACCATATGGTTTACCACGGTCCATAGGCTTCTTCCCCTTTTTGTCAACTAACTCCCGAGAGTGAGGTGACTTCAGCTTGAGATTATCCTCTTCATAGATTCTACTACAATCTACCAAATCAGTAAACCGACGAATCCTTTTATACCTGATACCCTGCTTAATCTCATCACGGAGACCATTCTCGAACTTAACACACTTCGAAAATTCGCTCGCTTTATCATTGTTATAGTGGACATAGTACTTAGCCAGCTCAACAAACTTTGAAGCATATTCCGGTACCGTCATGTTACCCTGTGTCAGCTCCAAAAACTCAACCTCCTTCCTGCCCCGAACATCCTGAGGAAAGTACCTCCTCAGGAATTCTCGCTTGAATACAGCCCAAGTAATTGCTACACCGGCAGCTTCAAGTTCATCCCTACTAGCCATCCACCAATCATCAGCTTCTTCAGACAGCATGTGAGTACCATACCTCACCTTCAGATTTTCAGCACAATCGATCACTCGGAAAATCCTTTCAATTTCCTTCAGCCACCTCTGAGCGCCTTCGGGATCATGCGTACCTTTGAACAACGGAGGATTGTTCCTCTGAAAACTGTTCAGCTGCCTGTCAGCACCAATACCAGCTCTATTGGCATTCCCTCCCAACACACCAGCAATCATGCCCAGAGCCTCAGCAATCGCGTCATCGTTTCTTCCTCCTCTTCCGGCCATTGTTCTGCTAAATATAAAACAATATTCATTAGAACAAGAAGTATCGATAGTGTCAATCTTACACTAATCGCAAACGAGGGATTAACCGACACTAAGACTCTGACCCAACGACCGACTATGCTCTGATACCACTATTGTAACACCCTTCTAAACCCCGCGGAAAATTAACATTAATCAGAGTAAAACATGAAAAAGGGTATTACAACTCCAATAAAATAAACAAATATTCATGTCATGCCATAAAAGGAACGATAAACCAAAATTATCCAAATAACATGTTAACATAGCGGAATATTCTTAACATCTGAATAATTAAACATCCGGAGTCAGAGACTCGTAATCCAACCATAAAACCATAAACAAAACAAGAGTTTATCAGTTATCCCTAATTAACGTTCCTAGTGTTACACGACCAGAGCATGACACGAACCCAACTGACTCTAATGAACTACTTGACGAGTTAATCCTCACCAAGTACAAAAGCTACTCCTCAATATGAAAAATAACAACAGTAAGGGTGAGTCTCATTCGCATTTAACCAATGTTATAAGATATAAATAATAAAATATCAATCACATATTATTCACCCAATTACAGTTATGATCAGATCCACCACAACATAATTAATCACAACAATTACACAATCATCACATATTATAACATTGGACAATATTTCATTCATGTTATAATAGTACAAGTAGCCTAATGCAATGCAACTATATGCATGTGGTACCAAACATGGGATAACCCATCTCACTGATCCACCACCATAAAGATTCGGCTACTTCTCTCACTAATTCCGCACAATGGGAATTAGCTACCGCTGTCCCACCACCATAAGGGATACAACCCACAACATGATTATGAAATGCATGCATCACATACAACATGCTAATCATCAACACCAATCAACTGAATATCATAATCATCAACCAATGCAACAAACAATAGCCACACATAGTTATGCTATTTCTCAACCATCACAACATATATTTAACATCAGCAATATATGTATAGTAATCATCAATCACAACCACGACATTGTAACAGATAAGGCATTCACCAATGTACTTGTACGCATAAACCACCACAACCAAATAAAATCGAGTGTTTTAAAATAAAATTGAATCACGACTCAAAACACCATTTTATTGTATAAATCATTTAATTAGCTTCACCATGCTCAAAACGGCACTAAAATCCAACTTACGGTTTGAAAGATATGGGTTTTAGAAAATAAAATAATTTTTCAAAAAGCTTCAGTGGTAACTGGTTACTGAAACCAGGGTAACCGGTTACTGACTTTCAAAATAACCCCCACGCTGTTTGTTGTATGGGTAATCGGTTACTGCCCTTTTGGTAACTGATTACCGACTCACAAAATGTCATCCTTGCTGTTTTACTATGAGTAATCGATTACCCACTCTTTGGTAACCGATTACTTCGAGTCTGCAACCCA
Organism: Vicia villosa; assembly: GCF_029867415.1. NCBI lineage: Eukaryota > Viridiplantae > Streptophyta > Magnoliopsida > Fabales > Fabaceae > Vicia > Vicia villosa. Next base: position 52,581,795 of record NC_081181.1, on the reverse strand, counting down.
AAATCACCATTTTTACAGCACCTGTACCGAATCCAAACCATACCAGAACGTACCATAATGTATTGCAACATCAAACAGCATCAAAAAACACAATTTGACATGTTTATAACTCATTTCAAACACCCAAATACTACCATACATAATCAATGCAAACAATTCAACAAATCTTCCAAAACCTAACATCCTAAAACCTAAACATAACCCAATTGACACAAACAACATGCTCAATCTATCCTATTATCTATAATCTCATAGTAGAAGTTAAACGGAAGAGTCCCCCCTTACCTGAAGGTTGATTCTTCGTTCTTCCTCGCGTCGCACTTCCTCGCTTCTCTGCTCTTTCACGTTCAGACTTCTCTTCTCCTTTTTGGTTCTCTTCCCACAGTTCCTTCTTTTTTTCTATTTTATGAAAATAAGCTTATCATTAGCAATGGGCTTCACAACTGACACCCCCCTTCTACTAAAAGCGACACTGGCCCATTAGCCTCATTATTCCATTTTTCTCAATTAACTCATATAATTCTAATATGTAATCCAAAAATTAATTAAATTAAATAAAGAATTTTATGGGGTGTTACACTTTCCTTTTTCTTTATCCAAGGAAAGTGCTTGGAACTTAGTTCCAACGACTTCTTTTGGTTCTATGTCGGAGAATGATGACAGGTTGCTGACGATTAGAGCTCGTTCTCCACATACGGTTACCAATTTGTCATTTCGTATGAACTTCGGTTTCTGGTGAAGTGTTGAAGTAATTGCCCCAGCTTCATGAATCCATGGGCGACCTAGCAAACAACTGTATGCTGCCGGGATATCCATAACTTGGAAAGTGATTTTGAAAGTGTGAGGTCCAATAGTTATGGGAAGATACACTTCTCCAAAAACTGACTTCCTCGATCCATCGAATGCTTTGACGATGACGTGACTATTCCTTAGCTGGAAATCCTTGAAGGATAATCTTGACAATGTTGATTTGGGCATGACGTTGAGAGAGGATCCATTGTCTATTAGGACTCCTGTGAGAACATCACCCATGCAGCTAACTGAGATGTTGAGTGGCAGATTATGGTCCAGTCCTTCTTCAGGAAGATCTTCGTCACAGAAACTCAGGTTAGTTCCTGCGGAAATTTTGGCAACGATGTTGTTGAATTGCCCCACGGTAACACTAGGTTCTACGAAAGCTTGTTCCAAAACTTTCTGTAGAGCTTCACTATGAGCTTCAGAACTAAATAGCAGGGAGAGAACAAATATCCTAGACGGCGTATGTAGCAGCTAGTCTATAATGTTGTATTCACTCCTCTGGATTAATTTCAAGATCTCATCGTTTTCTTTCGCTTGAACAGCATTGGTCGGATGATTGTCTTGTTTATGTGGTGCTTCTTCCGAAGGTTTCTCCACATTTTCTGTTGTTCTGTTGAAGACTCGTCCACTTCTGGTGACTCGACTAATGTCAGCAATGTTGACAACAGACGGTAATGGTATTTCCTTACCATTTTCAATGAATGTAGCGTTGTACTTGTATGGTATAGCCTTGCTAGACTCATATGGTACAGGACCTGGTAAGTAGATAACTAATGGAACAACTGCTGTCTTCCTGCTGTCATACTTAACTTGCATTGGTTCAACTTGATTAATCTGAGGAGATACGGTAAAGACTTCGTCATCTTCTCTGTTGGCAAGAACTGTAATGGCATTATCATCCATTAGTTTCTGAATGTCGTTGCGGACGCGCAAACAACCTCGTGAATTTCTTCGACAGATTCTGTATCTGTTGTAAGGATGGAAATCCGTTCCGAAGTAGGCAAGTCCATTTAATGTATTATGGAACCTGACTACCGATCCTTCGAGATCTTCAACTCTGTAGATCTTGTATTCTCCTGGAAATCCTTGAACCATGTTGACGTCGTATTCAGTTTTGACTCGGATGTGTTGAATCCACCCTAAGTCCATTTGTTCTTGTAATGCAGCTTGAACTACAGCGCATCCTTGATTATTCTTTGGACAAACTTCGTAGGTGAAGTAGTTGTGAGGTGGTATGTGGCCGTACCCAGCTTGTCTAGCGTGCATTTTGACGAGATTTTCCCCAATCTGATGAATGTTGTAGATTTGAATGACGTTGGGTTGTTGATCTATCAGATTTACTAAAGCTTCTTTGTTCTGCGGCAAAGGATTTTCTTGGACGTTAGGATTAGTATCTTTGAAGGATAGCATTCCGCTCTTCACTAATCTATGAACGTCAGTCTTGAAAGGGAGACAGTTCTCAATGTTGTGACCTGGTGCCCCCTGATGATAGGGACAAGATTGGTCGGCCTTGAACCAAGGTGAGGAATCATTTGCAGGATTTGGAGGACTCCTTGTCTGAATGAGTCCTTTTGCCAGTAATGTTGGAAACAATTCCGCATACGATATTGGTACGGGGTCAAAGGTAAAATACCTCGGTACCCGAATTTTGTAATTTGGAGGTCGAACCTGTTGCTGAGGTTGCTGCAACCTTTGTTGAAATGGTTGTTGAGAAACCTGAGGTTGATAAGCTGGCGCTGAGTTAACAACCGAAGTTATTGTAGCAACTTGAGGTGGAAACTTCTTCTTTGCTTTGTGCAAGACATGGCTGACATCTTGATCCTTTTTCTTTGGGAAAGAACTTCCATACTTCCTTGGACCAATAGAATATTCTGGTTCTTTGTTCAAGCATCCTTCTCGAACTGCTTCTTCTAAACGTACGCCCATGTTTACCATCTCGGTAAAGTCACTGGGGGCGCTGGCAACCATTCGTCTGTAGTAGAATGGACTCAAAGTCTTGAGATAGGTTTTTGTCATTTCTTTCTCTTCAAGTGGTGGACAGATCTTAGCAGCAACTTCACGCCATCTCTGAGCGTATTCCTTGAAGCTTTCTCTATCCTTTTGAGTCATGGCCCGGAGTTGATCTCTGTTGGGAGCCATATCCAGATTGTACTTATACTGTTAGACGAAAGCCTCTCCGAGGTCTCGAAAAGTACGAATCTCTGAACTGTCCAAGTTCATGTACCATTTAAGTGCAGCACCTGTTAGGTTGTCTTGAAAATAATGAATGAGCAATTGTTGATTATCATTTTGAGTTGACATCCTTCGAGCATACATCACGAGGTGACTTTGTGGGCATGTATTCCATTTGTACTTCTCAAAATCTGGTACTTTGAATTTGTGAGGAATCTTAACATTTGGAACCAGACAGAGGTCTGCAGCATTCTTTCCAAATAGATCCTGTCCTCAGAGAGTCTTGAGTTCCTTCTGCATTTGCAGAAACTGTTCCTGGAACTCGTCCAATCTTTCATACACGCCAGCGTCCTCACTGGGAGCGTGATAATATACTTGTCCACCCGGCGGAGGAAAAGTATGCATAATGGGCTATGGAGAAGCCATGGCAGCAGATTTTGGAATCTCAGCATTTTGTTGTGTGAAACCCATTGTCGTTGCTCTTGGAACTTCTATTTCTAGAGGTTTGTAACCCTCCGGTGGAAGCATATCCATTGTGACTCTTGGAACTTCAGAAACTGGAGGTATGTACCCGTCTGGAATGAAGTTATACGGCATGCCCCAGGGTCGGTTGGGCGGCATGGTATACTGAGGAATAGGAGTAGAAACAATCTCGGAAACCACAGTCCTTTGTGGCTCTTCTGGTGGAGGTTGTCTTTGTGCAACCACCAGGGCTTCTACCATACTATTGAGCCTTCCAACAGCCTCTTTGAGATTAGTAACCTCTTCTCTGAGTTCTCCATTCTCTTGCTCTAAGTCATCCATTCTTTTCTTATGACTTGAACGAGTGTTAAATGAATGAGACACCTTGAATGTCTTGCTTCTTCACCTCCTTCTCCTCCTCTCTTTCTGGAGAAAGGAAAGTGATGATTAGATCCGCGACAATTCTCGTGTCAGTGCGTACGACTAAAGCGATGCATGCAATTAAATTAATGTTTTTCAAGGAAACACCATAATTACGTTATGAAACATCAAACTTTTTATTGATTAAGTGAAAACGCCGTTTTTTACACACTTTGAAAAGGGAAATACAGAGAAACAGAGAGAGGACTCTAAAACTTTGACGAAGAGCCGACTTCACGTTCTAACATTTTCTTCTGTTTCTTGAGCTGAGCATTCTCTGACGTAAGTTGATCGATGATCCAGGAAGCAGGAGGGATATGATGAGAAAGTGACGTTTGTGTCACTTGTCGATCGAGTATTTCTAGTAACTCATCCTTCCTTTTTAGGATGTTCTGAATCTTAACATTTTCCGCATTGACGATTCGATACTTGTTTCTCCAAGCATTCCTTTCTTCACACACTTTGGTTAATGCCGCTTGCAGTTTCTCAACATCGGTGGAGAAAAGGAAAATTGGTTCCCTTAGGGGAATAGGTTCTTGATGCTGGTATGGCATCCTGAGCTTGAATGCTCTGACGCGTACCCATTGAAGGTAAGGATCCAGGGAAATGCAAAGATGTTTTCCTAACAATCTTCTCCCTTTTGTGTGAATAAGACGCTAGGCTTGGACAATTTCCTTCTTCAGCATGTTATCGTGATCGTCGATGTTCTTGAAGAATAGACCCTCCAATTGAATACTACTTGGTATATTTTTCATGGGATAGCCGTGTTGACGACGGGCTAAAGCTGGATTATAACTGATTGCTCCCTTAGTTCTAATAAGGGGTACGTTGGGATAACTTCCACAATTGAAGATGATCTTGGTTTCGTCGTTGTCAAGACTACACCAATCAATGTCTGAGTGAGTGAGGGACATGATTTTCTATGACCAGTGAAGGCCATCCCTCATGTTCCAGAAAGTGCTAGACTTTGGCAGGTGCGAGACGAACCATTCGTATAACAACGGTAGGCAGCATGTGATTAATCCTCCTCGCTGCAGGTTTCTTGAATGCACAGAGTGATAAGCATCCGCAAGCAATGTTGGAATTGGATTTCCAATTAAGAAGATCTTTAATTGCATTGATGTCGACGAAGTTTCCAATGTTAGGAAACAAAAACAATCCGTAGATAAGCAATGCCAAGATGTCCTCAAAAGCGCTCATATCTTGGATGCTGACGAAGTACCGATCTTGATCCAATAGGAACTTGGAGGGAAATCCTTGAATTCCTCCTTTACTCACCATATGAGTTATGACATCGACTACGTTTAAGGGAGTAGTTGCTGCAATGATGATGTCGTCAGGATTCTTTTCCAAACCGGAGTACAGATCTTGCGCGTACACGGGTATTCCAATCAGACGAGAGTACTCCTCCAACGTAGGCATGAGTTGATAATCTGGAAAGGTGAAGTAGTGATACGTTGGATCGTAAAACTGTACCAATGTGGGAAGGACCCCATCCACAATGTTGGTATTGAGAAGAGGCAGAAGTTTTCCATACTTCTCCTTGTAAGCCTGGGGGTTGACCACCAGTTTTCCGAGCTTTTCCAATTCCTCGACCTTAGGAATTTTGAAGGTGTATTTCCTAGCTCTCTTTCTTCCGTAATCCATGGTATAGATCCTTAAGTACTTTCTCCGTTTCTCTCTTTCACTCTATGAAGTTCAAAACGTTCGTTATTTAGTTTCCTTGAAAAACGACTCGAAAAAGACTCATTGTTTTAATTATTATGATGAATGAATGCATGAATGCGCACATAAGAGTTTTTAAACAAACATGGCATAGAAGGGTATAGTGGTCATGGAGTCACAACGCAAACATCACCCCAGGGTAAACTAAGGATAAGTGTCATACCCCAAAATTTTGCCCATCATATTTTTATACTCAAGCTCATTTGAATATCAAGAGCTCAAGACTTGACTGACTGCACACTCTCCTAAACAACAACCCTCAAACTAGGGTTTTGATCTCTTTAAAGTAAAATCAAGTTCTGAGACCTCAAGTGAAACCCTTAGTCTCTCATGTGCCCCAAAGGATCCTCATGCCAAGTTGCAAGCTCTGATTCACAAGATTGCTCAGTCAAAAGTTCAGAAAGTCAATAGTCGACTGATTTGACCTAAAAGTCAAACTATGGTCAAATCACAGTCAAAACTCCTGATTTTTTGTCAACACTCTCATTTTGAAGTATCATTCACCATTTGATCAAGAACTGATCATGGTTCATCAAGGAAAGATCAGAAATCAACAAATTCAAAAGTTTCTAAATTAGGGTTTTCAAAGGAGAAAGTCAACTGAACTTTGACCAGCCATAACTCCCACATGGAACATTAGAAATTTTCCATCCAAAGCTCATTTTGAAGGAAATTGAATTCTCTACAATTTTTTCTCTCACATGCCAAGTCCAAAAATGCTTCATTTGAGAGATATGGATCAAAAGATTATAGGTCCTTTTTGAAAGTCAACCAAAAGCATTTTTTGTCAAAGCCTATATCATCAAGGTAAATCCTTAAATTGGAAAAAAGCTCCCAAAGTGACTTGTAGAGGACATCTTGAGGTTTCCAAAAAGTCCTAGATCTCCTCCATATCTTAAAAATCGAAAGAGATACGCGTTGACAAAGTTGGTTGATTTTTGACAAAATACATTAAGCAAATGAAGGTTAAAATGGATTTTTTCCCAAATGGGCCCAAATAATTGATCCCAAATATAATTCATGGACCATCCATGATCCATTAGCTTTTTCATTTATTTTTAGTATTTGTTATTTATTTTGTTTTGAATTTAATCATTTTAATTCAAATTAAATTAAATGAAATGCTAGAAATAATAAAAGATTTTATTTGATTCTAAAGTAAATCCAAAAATCAGGGCAAATCATTTGGAATTAGGTTCATAGAATTGAGGGGAGAAAATAATACGTATTTGGCAAGATTAGAAATCAAGATTCAATCAAAGATTTCTCATGCTCCAATCTCCATAATAGCAAAGATTTGATTCACCTCCATGACCTAATTCAGTATGCTATAAGACCAAAAGGGGTTGAAGCAATTGGGAGTTTTTTTTCGGCTGCAGAGAGAACGATGTTCAAGTGTCAAAATCGTGTGGCCAAGCAAGGTAGCAAATCAAATTATAGTTTGATTCGGGCAAAACGAAGCATGGCAATCGGTCCTTTGGAGTTTTCTGGGCGTAATTATATCGTCTTCATCGATCAGAACATGCTGAAACGTATCCTCCAATTCACGTTTCGTATCAATTTCGTTTTAATTTGAATTCGCTCATACATACATCATGAATCATATTTGATTACGTGTTTATGTGTAAAATCAGGTTTACAAGCTGATGGTGCCGTTTAATTTGGTTTTTGGTGCAGGTGCAAAATTCCACCATTGTTAAGGGTTAGCAAGCTTGAAATTAGGGATTTCGCATGGAGGCAATTGCAGGGTGAATCAATGGTTTCGGTGGACTCGCAGACTCACATATGTTCGTTTTGGATTGACTTTTTGCGTTGATTGATGATTGTTTTGCAGGTTTAAGGAGGAAGGTCTATGGCCACGCGTGAAAACTGTGGCCAAAAGACACTGTATCTCCAAAACTGAACGAGGAAGAAGAAGGCGCGCATTTCCTTTTTTTTTAGTTTTTGGGTAAATAATTTTCATATATTACACTTGATGCTTGTTTTGTTAACAACATGGTGAATTTGGCCCAGCGGAGCGAAGGTTCGCAGTTATCAAGCGTGGAGACGTGGGCTCGATTACCACTCTCAACATAATTTTGTCAATTATTTGTGGATTGTCCCTAGCTACTGATCCAATGCGTCCATCACCCGAAGGACTACCGTACTCCACGCTCCCCAGCCATCAAGATCTCTCCTATCTTGGATCTAACGCCCCTCATAACGCAAATCTACCATGGACCCTCAGGCAAGCCACACTGAATCAAATGCTGAGTCTTTTTCTAATTCTTTTTAATTTTTAATTACATAAATATTTTCATTCTTGTTCTTATTTTCTTTTTTTTCCCTTATTATAATTACTATTAGTTATAGTTTTTACTTTATCTTAATAAATTATTTTTATAATAAATTATAGTTATTTGTTTTATCGAAAGTTCGAGTTTTCACAGTTTTGTTCATAATTGTTTTATTATTTTTATTATTCAATCTTATTTTCAAATAAACCTGTTTATCAATTAAATAATTAGGATTACATCCGATAATTATTTAGTTGATATTTTGATTCGAACTCTCGATTTTTCTCCATAACTTTGGTATTATTTCAATTAGTTTATTATTTTATAAAACATAGTTAACTTGTGCCCTAATTAGGGTTTGCGAGGATCATTCCTACACTGAAAAGTTCTCTTTTTTCCTTGTGCAGTTTCAGGGTTAGCACCAGGGTTTGTCCGACTACGCGCCATATCAGATCAAAAGCTAAGTCCTATACTTATTTAAATATTTGTTATTTTGTCTCCCTTATTTAAAAATTAGGGTTTACCCTCAAATGATAATGAACTCCGCCTACACTCACCCCCTTTTTGTTTATTTTTCCTTTTCCAATTTTCAGGGTTAACCAGATCGATTAAAGCTAAAACCTTTGGTAACCCTGAACTTATCATCTATTTAATTATTTCTTTTTTGTGGTTTGCCCACAAACCTTTTTGGCTTTAATATGTAACTGTTCCGAGGTTGTAATAATAATTAGGGTTTAACTTTTCTGATTAACTGCGTGGTTAGTAATTCTAGGGAGTGATAACCCTGAACTGAATTAGAATCACCTAATTACAAGATAACTTATTTTGAATTTGATCACGTGATTATTGCACCCACGCACCTTTTATGGTACCCCTCTTGTTGCCTGTTGCCTGTTGCCTTGTGTTTTTTGCAAAATAGCCATGCCCCTCGAATACGAGGATACCTCAGCGATGTTGCCCTCGGTTCATTCAAAGGTCATAAGTCCCTAATGATGCTGCCTTCGATTCGCCAAATATGACCTCGTCCCTCGAAGTTGCCTACGAAGTGCTGAGGTATCCTCTGGTTGCCTAACGAAGATGGCTATTCTGATCCTTCCCTTAGACTACCGGCCTCGCTATGGCATGGGACAGTCTTATGGCGAACGATAATTCGACGACCCTTCAACCTCCAAATCAAAGGACTTCCTTACCCTCCTATGGTATGGATAGTCCTGAAAGGCTAAAAGAACATTTTTCATCTAACCAGGTAATTTTCCCCTAATTGCTTTTCTCTCGTTTAAATTTCTTTTTCTACCCTTTTTTCTAAAAAACTTCAATAAGGCTACGCTCATTTACGAGCTAAAGTCCTTGTTTCTCTTCTTCTACATTTCTAAATTTTTGGTTTCAAAGAGCAAAGCAATTAAGAGCCCATGGAAAACCATGGATGCAAGGGGTGCCTTACACCTTCCCTTTGCATAAATTACCCCCCGAACTCAGTTTTTATTTAAAAGGTTTTTCCTGTTCTTTTAGCCTTTCTGATAATTTGGATAAAATAAAAGTCGGTGGCGACTCTTGCTATCCGCACATTTCAAATAAAGTCAGTTCACCGTATTACAGAACTGGCGACTCTGCTGGGGACTTTTCGAATAAAAGAGGGGTTACCTTAAAAGTTTAGGATTCACTTAAATGTTTTCTGTTGTTTGCTTTGCTTGCTTTATTTTTCAGGGTTGTTTCGGGAATTTAATGAAGGACGAATCCTATACCCGGATTCAAGTACACTTAAGATAGGATTGGCATAGTCATGGCGACCTCTTTCACATATGTGGGAGATGAGTCAATATGAAGTTCACGCTTGAGTTAGGACTCCATAGCTATATGCACACCTTTCTCAAATGAGGGAGGTCTATGTATGTGTCTGTGGGTGCACCGGAGCTCAAGGACCTTTAGTTACCTTTAACCCATCTTGGCCTTTAGGAACGTAGTGGGGGGACTACTCTTGACAAATGTTGAGAACTAGTCGCTACCCGATACTACAATTCAGATAGGTTCTTTCTCAAGTATCATTGCATGATGCGAATGTATCATGTCCGAGGGTGCTTTAGAAGGGCTGACAATTCTGGATAACTCATAGAACCCGTTGCTGATATCATCTTTATCCTTAGAAATACCTTTGGGGAAGGGTATCTCACATAATCTAAACTCCATGCAAGCCTTTCGACCTAAGGACACTTGTGTGACTTGCTTGTGTTTGTTATCTAACCCTCCGATTTCCTTGCAGGTTTTGCTTGTAGGACACTTCGTCCTTATTACCTTATGCTTTACTTAATGCATTACATGTGCATGACATCATGACATCATAACATATCATGTTAACTAACCCTTACAAGGATCTTAGGAATTTAGGGTGCACAGTTTCAGGTGCTCTTATCAAGGACGGAATTCCTATCTAGGGGCAAGAGGATTTACTTTCCTCTGGCCATTTGTTTGCCAAATCAAAGACACCGTACCCATCAAGGGGCAAGAGGATTTATTTTCCTCTGGCCGTATGCCTTCCAGTTTAAAGACATCATACCTATCAAGGGGCAAGAGGATTTATTTTCCTCTAGCCATGTACCTTCAAATTCAGAGATATCCCGAATCAGAGGCGATGACCCACTCGATATGGTGAGCTTGATTCTCAAAGAAGGATGTTCCAAGACGAAAGTCAGAGTTCTTCAGACAAGGCTGCGACCAATTTAATTTCTATATGTCGTGAACTAAATTTCATAAAGAACCTTGAAAGCATTGCATTTGCATTCATAACATCGCATAACAGGTTTCTCAACACAGGTATCTCATCCTCTCTTGCTGTTTACTTCAGCACAAATGGATTTCGAGCAATCAGTCAAACACCTTCAGGCTCAGAACATCCAATCCCAAACATTGATTCTGAACTCAGCCAAGGGGCAAGAAGAATTGAAGGCACTCCTATTCCTGGGTACAATTACAATGCGAGATGTGCTTATTGTTCGAACAATCTTGGTCATGAAACTAAGGATTATGGACCATTGAAGCATAAGTTTCAAGACTTAATCAATGACAACATCATTGATTTCATTTCACCTGAGGAACCTCATATAGCTAATGTTGTGCACAACCAGAAAGGCCGTAATGAACGCAACCAATCTGTTGGGCAGTTCTGATCTCTACACCAGCTCCACAACAACGATGCAAGCCAGATGCACCTAAGCGTCAATTCACCAAAATTAATATGACATTGGCTCAAGCATTACAACATCTGTTGAAGATCGAATTGATTACTCTGAGGGACCCTCCTAAGAATCCTAACACCTCCACTCCTGGCTATAAACTCAATGCGAAGTGCGCGTACCATTCCAACAGTCCTGGACATTACACAAACAATTGCCGGACATTGAAGAATAAGATTCACGATCTGATCGATGACGGGGAAATCAAATTCAACCCTCCTGAAAACTCCTATGGTGATCACCGCTCCTATGCCTAGTCATGACAAGACTGATTGACGTCTAGACGGATGAACTTTTGGATCATTAGATCAACTTTCATTTGCAAGTTTCTTTTCTGTTTGTTTAAACATTTGACTCATGATAGACATTATCTGTTTTAATAATCATCATCAGTGCATTGCATATGTTTGCCTTGAATAAATTATTTCGCTGTCACTCATTTTAAATTATGTCTTTACCTTGCATATGTTTTGTGATATTCAACTCCTGCTAAGCCGTAAGCCTTTAAAGGGAGGATGACGAAAATGATACCGCAACCTCATACAGTATGCTTTTGAATGGACTATGTTGACGATGTACAGGCATTGTTTTAATTCCTAAACAATGGAGATATAAGGATGTTAATCCCTCGTCAACCCCCTTTTGAGCCTAAGAAGTAGAAGTTTCTTTCTCATACAAATTAAACCCTTAATCACAACCTGGGGCAGGGTAGTTACTCAGTTAACTCAATTGTACTAGCTGTTGTTTATACAAATAATGATGGGTCCCCGCAACCAGTAAGTCATGCAGTCAATATCCACCAAAAAGAAAAAAGTTGTTAAGTCAAAACCTATGAAGGAGACTTATCGAAAAGTCGAAACATCCCGCTGACTGTAATCACAAAATAAGCAGTTCAGGCAAAAGTTAGGGATAACAAAAATCAAAGAAAAAAAGAGGTCACTACAAATCCTCGACCAATGCAAAAAGAATTACAAAGAAGGATGATTGACTGTCCAAATAAACTTCTGGTGCTTCAACCACCATTAAATATCAATGTTAACACTTCAAGATTTGCTAAAGCTGAAACGCAAAGTTAACTGAGCATAGGATCGAAGAACATAACGAAGATGGGGATGGGTATAAATAAATTTTGAGCCATTATCCTTTGTTTCTTAAACCGTGAACCAAGCCACGTTACAACCCTTGAAAGTCCTAACTGAAGTGTGGTTAGTTCGAAAACATACTGTCACCAAAAAGGTATCCTGACTCCTTAAGGTTTACCAAAAATGCTGAGTTGATATTCCGTTTTTACAAACATCGCCTTTTTACTAATATCACGCTTTTACATCTCCTGTTTTAATGTTTTTCAAAAACTCAAGACAGACGTATGCATTGCATCTCATGAATTCGTTATTAAACATATTCTACTACATAATTTCAAATGTTAGCATCAGAATGAATTTGCACAGGGTATGACTAATGACTCAAAGTTATCCCGACCAACAAAGATTACTCCAAGACGCAATGTCTCCTACGTATACAAGGGGCATGGCATGTTTTGCCCAATCAATCTAGGGCAATCAAGTCAAGATTCCAAGAATCTCTTAAAATGATAAACAGTCAAAGGCATACATCCCAAGTGGGTTTCAAACTATTTCCCGGTCAATTTGGGGAAATCAAGTCAAGATTCCGAGAATCTCTCAAGGATGCCAAAACAATCAGGGACATGCATCCAAGTAGATCTGAAGCTACTTCCCAATCAACATGGGACATTGGCCTGGGCCTATGATTATTAGGGGCATGTCGCCCATAGTGCACATCTCATAAAGTCCTCGCGAGGAGAATCCTCCCAAAGTCCCTACTAGCAGGGGCAAATCTATGCAAGTCCAGTTTGACATCTTGACCAATACTCAGTGGTGTGTCCTAATCAAACCCAGGAAGGGTAGTTACTATAATATTGGAGACAACTTTCAAGACACCCATGTCTCCCCACAGAGCCGGGTTAACAAGATCATATCCCCACAGAGCCGGGTTCACAAGATCATATCCCCACAGAGTAATCATTAAGAAGATATCTTCAAATGCTCCCCAACAGAGTTTACATCTTCAACACTACCGGTTCTCCAACACTTTGCTCTTCTCCAACATGGTTTATTAATATCTCTAATCCCCAATCAGGGTACATCAAGTTACTGATCATCCCCAAGCAGAGATCATAAATCCCCAGCTGAGCATCTACAAGATAAGATCAAACATCAAAATTACAATGACATGGAGATCCATCTTATCAATCAAGATGTGTCAAATAGCATAAATCATAGTCATACGTCATAAATCATAAACACATTCATACATCGCATACATTACCTCATAATGAACTCATGCATAACATACAAAGCTTCTCATTTATTTTGAGGGACTCATTACATAACACATGCATCATGACATTACATAAATTGATACACCCATTGCAGAATACAGGTACAGACAAATGAAGGAAATCTCCAACTTTCCAGGATCTAATTCAACTACTACGAACGGTACTGACACGGTCAACGCTCGAAGATCTAATTCATTCACCACGAACGGTGATGATACGATCATTCTCAAAGATCTAATTCAGTTACTACGAACAGTACTGACACGGTCAGAGATCTAATTCCATCATCACAAACGGTGTGGACACGATCAAATACCTCCTCAGTCTAATTCAGTTACTATGAACGATGCTGACACGACAAAAGGATCTAATTCCATCATCACGAACGGTGTGGACACGATCAAGTATCCCCTAAAGTCTAATTCAGTTACTACGAACGGTGCTGACACGATAAGAGATCTAATTCTATTATCACGAACGGTGTAGACACGATCATCTTCCCAAGATCTAATTCAAGTGCTACGAACGGTACTGACACGATCAACCTTTAAGAAATCTAATTCTATCATCACGAACGGTGTAGACACGATCATCTTCACAAGATCTAATTCAAGTGCTACGAACGGTACTGACACGATCAACCTTTAAGAAATCTAATTCTATCATCACGAACAGTGTAGACACGATCAACTTTTCCAAAGTCTAATTCAGATACTACGAACGGTGCTGACACGACTAACATCTCCAACAGACACTTCTCAAACATACTAAGCTCCGATGTAGCCTAACATACGACCCACTCTGGTACTTCTCAATACAAAGGACCCGGTTTAACGCACGACCCATCCTTCAGCCTAACGCACGGCCTTCCAGACATCTACGGATGCAAATTGGATTCAGTCTAACGCACGACTCATCCTTCAGCCTAACGCACGGCCTTCCAGACATCTACGGATGCAAATTGGATTCAGTCTAACGCACGACTCATCCTTCAGCCTAACGCACGGCTTTCCAGACATCTACCGATGCAAATTGAATCCGGTCTAACGCACGATCCATCCTCTAGTCTAACGTACAACTCATCCAAAGTATATCCTTCATATACGGTCTAACGTACGACGTATTCTGACTCTCAAGCAGGATGGCATCTTTAAGCCCATCCCAATAAAATTTTTCTCAAGGCCTGGATGGCATCTTCAAGCCCATCTCCGACAAAAGTCCCTACTTCAGCTAGGGCAAATTCCTGGGTATTCTAGTGTTCAATCCTCTTCTACCTTTAGATTCCGACAGGCACACATGCCAATCTACATCTTCAGATATAAGAAAATTGAACAGGGGCAGCTGTCATACCCCAAAATTTGCCCATCATATTTTTATACTCAAGCTCATTTGAATATCAAGAGCTCAAGACTTGACTGTCTGCACACTCTCCTAAACAACAACCCTCAAACTAGGGTTTTGATCTCTTTAAAGTAAAATCAAGTTCTAAGACCTCAAGTGAAACCCTTAGTCTCTCATGTGCCCCAAAGGATCCTCATGCCAAGTTGCAAGCTCTGATTCACAAGATTGCTCAGTCAAAAGTTCAGAAAGTCAACAGTCGACTGATTTGACCTAAAAGTCAAACTATGGTCAACTCACAGTCAAAACTCTTGATTTTTTGTCAACACTCTCATTTTGAAGTATCATTCACCATTTGATCAAGAACTGATCATGGTTCATCAAGGAAAGATCAGAAATCATCAAATTCAAAAGTTTCTAAATTAGGGTTTTCAAAGGAGAAAGTCAGCTGAACTTTGACCAGCCATAACTCCCACATGGAACATCAAAAATTTTCCATCCAAAGCTCATTTTGAAGGAAATTGAATTCTCTACAATTTTTCTCTCACATGCCAAGTCCAAAAATGCTTCATTTGAGAGATATGGATCAAAAGATTATAGGTCCTTTTTGAAAGTCAACCAAAAGCAGTTTTTTGTCGAAGCCTATATCATCAAGGTAAATCCTTCAATTGGAAAAAAGCTTCCAAAGTGGCTTGTAGAGGACATCTTGAGGTTTCCAAAAAGTCCTAGAACTCCTCCATATCTTAAAAATCGAAAGAGATACGCGTTGACAAAGTTGGTTGATTTTTGACAAAATACATGAAGCAAATGAAGGTTAAAATGGATTTTTTCCCAAATGGGCCCAAATAATTGATCCCAAATATAATTCATGGACCATCCATGATCCATTAGCTTTTTCATTTATTTTTAGTATTTGATATTTATTTTGTTTTGAATTTAATCATTTAAATTCAAATTAAATTAAATGAAATGCTAGAAATAATAAAAGATTTTATTTGATTCTAAAGTAAATCCAAAAATCAGGGCAAATCATTTGGAATTAGGTTCATAGAATTGAGGGGAGAAAATAATACGTATTTGGCAAGATTAGCAATCAAGATTCAATCAAAGATTTCTCATGCTCCAATCTCCATAATAGCAAAGATTTGATTCACCTCCATGACCTAATTCAGTATGCTATAAGACCAAAAGGGGTTGAAGCCATTGGGAGTTTTTTTTTCGGCTGCAGAGAGAATGATGTTAAAGTGTCAAAATCGTGTGGCCGAGCAAGGTAGAAAATCAAATTATAGTTTGATTCGGGCAAAACGAAGCATGGCAATCGGTCCTTTGGAGTTTTCTGGGCGTAATTATATCGTCTTCATCGATCAGAACATGCTGAAACGTATCCTCCAATTCACGTTTCGTATCAATTTTGTTTTAATTTGAATTCGCTCATACATACATCATGAATCATATTTGATTACGTGTTTATGTGTAAAATCTGGTTTACAAGCTGGTGGTGCCGTTTAATTTGGTTTTTGGTGCAGGTGCAAAATTCCACCATTGTTAAGGGTTAGCAAGCTTGAAATTAGGGATTTCGCATGGAGGCAATTGCAGGGTGAATCAATGGTTTCGGTGGACTCGCAGACTCACATATGTTCGTTTTGGATTGACTTTATGCGTTGATTGATGATTGTCTTTCTGCGGCCACGCGTGAAAACCGTGGCCAAAAGACTCTGTATCTCCAAAATTGAACGAGGAAGAAGAAGGCGCGCGTTTCCTTTTTTTAAGTTTTTGGGCAAATAATTTTCATATATTACACTTGATGCTTGTTTTGTTAACAACATGGTGAATTTGGACTAGCGGAGCGAAGGTTCGCAGTTATCAAGCGTGGAGACGTGGGATCGATTCCCACTCTCAACATAATTTTGTCAATTATTTCTGGATTGTCCCTGGCTACTGATCCAATGCGTCCATCACCCGAAGGACTACCGTACTCCACGCTCCCCAGCCATCAAGATCTCTCCTATCCTGGATCTAACGCCCCTCAGAACGCAGATCTACCATGGACCCTCAGGCCAGCCACGCTAAATCAAAAGCTGAGTCTTTTTCTAATTCTTTTTAATTTTTAATTACATAAATATTTTCATTCTTGTTCTTATTTTCTTTTTTTCCCCTTATTATAATTACTATTAGTTATAGTTTTTACTTTATCTTAATAAATTATTTTTATAACAAATTATAGTTATTTGTTTTATCGAAAGTTCGAGTTTTCACAGTTTTGTTCATAATTGTTTTATTATTTTTATTATTCAATCTTATTTTCAAATAAACCTGTTTATCAATTAAGTAATTAGGATTACATCCGATAATTATTTAGTTGATATTTTGATTCGAACTCTCGATTTTTCTCCATAACTTTGGTATTATTTAAATTAGTTTATTATTTTATAAAACATAGTTAACTTGTGCCCTAATTAGGGTTTGCGAGGATTATTCCTACACTGAAAAGTTCTCTTTTTTCCTTGTGCAGTTTCAGGGTTAGCACCAGGGTTTGTCCGACTACACGCCATATCAGATCAAAAGCTAAGTCCTATACTTATTTAATTATTTGTTATTTTGTCTCCCTTATTTAAAAATTAGGGTTTACCCTCAAATGATCATGAACTCCGCCTACAATCACCCCCTTTCTGTTTATTTTTCCTATTCCAATTTTCAGGGTTAACCAGATCGATTAAAGCTCAAACCTTTGGTAACCCTGAACTTATCATCTATTTAATTATTTCTTTTTTGTGGGCAGGCTTTAATATGTAACTGTTCCGAGGTTGTAATAGTAATTAGGGTTTAACTTTTCTGATTAACTGCATGGTTAGTAATTCTAGGGAGTGATAACCCTGAACTGAATTAGAATCACCTAATTACAAGATAACTTATTCTGAATTTGATCACGTGATTATTGCACCCACGCACCTTTTATGGTACCCCTCTTGTTGCCTGTTGCCTGTTGCCTGTTGCCTTGTGTTTTTTGTAGAATAGCCATGCCCCTCGAATACGAGGATACCTCAGCGATGTTGCCCTCAGTTCATTCAAAGGTCATAAGTCCCTAATGATGCTGCCTTCGATTCTCCAAATATGACCTCGTCCCTCGAAGTTGCCTACGAAGTGCTGAGGTATCCTTTGGTTGCCTAACGAAGATGGCTATTCTGATCCTTCCCTTAGACTACCTGCCTCGCTATGGCATGGGACAGTCTTATGGCGAACGATAATTCGACGACCCTTCAACCTCCAAATCAAAGGACTTCCTTACCCTCCTATGGTATGGATAGTCCTGAAAGGCTAAAAGAACATTTTTCATCTAACCAGGTAATTTGCCCCTAATTGCTTTGCTCTCGTTTAAATTTCTTTTTCTACCCTTTTTTCTAAAAAACTTCAATAAGGCTACGCTCATTTACGAGCTAAAGTCCTTGTTTCTCTTCTTCTACATTTCTAAATTTTTGGTTTCAAAGAGCAAAGCAATTAAGAGCCCATGGAAAACCATGGATGCAAGGGGTGCCTTACACCTTCCCTTTGCATAAATTACTTCCCGAACTCAGTTTTTATTTAAAAGGTTTTTCCTGTTCTTTTAGCCTTTCTGATAATTTGGATAAAATAAAAGTCGGTGGCGACTCTTGCTATCCGCACATTTCAAATAAAGTCAGTTCACCGTATTACAATAAGGATTTTTGTACCTGTAGAACGGGTTCTAAGGGTTCTCAGAGCTTTTGCTCAATCTTAAAGATACGTTGATTGGTATCTATAAGAGAGTTTTCTCTGAGTGTAGTATCTTCTTGACAATTACTTTCGTAATCACTGCTCTACGTCCTAAAAAGGCTTTAAGTGGGGTTAATGGGTTTCTAGGTCCTCCTGGTACAAATTAGTCTCGGAATGCATTGGCGCAGTTAATCACAACCATCCAGGAAAATCCCAAGAGTAAATTTGGGAACCAAGATTAGAGGGCCTTCACCGAGAAGACATCCTCCATCCTATCTTATGTTGCACTCAAATCCGGGTATAGGATTTCTCACCACAAGCGGGAATCAAGCCCTTTCCCGATACAGAAAAACAAAATAAACAAGTATATATGAAACAATCACATGAAATGCCACAGAGGTTAGGCAGGACCTCTCTTGTTTGAGGGGGAATTTGGCATCCCTAATTCCTCATTGGGGGCTGGACCAGCACAGGTCAACCATTGGTTTGGATGAAAAAACCAAGGTTATTACTTCCCCAGCAGAGTCGCCATTTTTCTGTGGTGTCGTTTTTTTACCTCCCGTTTCAATTGGGAGGACGGCACGCTAGACCCTTCACGCGAAATTTGGAAGGCGAGAAGCGCCTGTGGCGGGAGGAATTTTGTTTCAGTTCTTCCTACGATAACACACGAACTTTTTAATTATCCTACAAAAGAGGAAGGGGAAAAAGATCTCAAATAAACCCTAGGAGTTTGCTAAGTGTGGGGATTCACCTAGACTAGAAATTCTGGAGTTCGGGAGGTCGGTTATACATAGGGAAGGTTTTAAGCACCCTACATATCCGTAGTACTCTACGGGAACCTTCTCTGTGTCTATGTGTTTGTGTTTGTTGCTAATGATTGGGAAAGTTTCTCCTTTGTGTTAGGAGGGAAAATTGAATTGAATTAAAAGAAAGACAGACTGACTATTTTTAGTTTTTGATTAGCTCGCTGAGATTCCTTGTGAACCTCATGCCTACATATCCCTAAAGGAAGTCAGAGCTTTTTGTAGTTCGGAGAACTAATTAGGGAAATTAATTGTTTTTGGGTGCCTTGCTTGAAGCTCAAGGTTGAAGCTGGAATTAAATATCTGTTTACAGTAAAGAGACATGAAATCATCTTTACAGAGAGGTATTTCTACTATTCCACCATAAACATTAAAAGAGTGACAGAAAAGCTAAATTCATTTCATTCAAGAGGGGGACCTTACCTGTGTATGTGCAAGTATACCAATCAACTGCGTCTTGAATGAAAGAATGATAGTCAACCAAATTTAGGGAAATTTACACATGCCTGGGTTAACTTGCCAGAGCATGTCTTTCAAAAATCCTAAATGGGAGAATGATTAAAATTAAAATGTAATGTTTGTTTGTTTGAATGTAGTGAGATAGGAGAAATATCTCTCTTTAGAGATAAGCTATATCTATCTACTGTATAAAAGATTTGACTTTAGCTGGCTTTTATGAGGCCGAAGCCTGAGGCTTTTTGATTGATTTTTATTGACTCTGGGAGATGACTCCACTGGGAATTAACTTAAACTAAGAAATTTTGTGTTCTGTACAAAGCCCAGAATTGTGGCTGACTCTAGTTGGAGAGTGTTTATTTGATGGATTTTATTTGGGGTTCTGTACAAAGCCCAGAATTGTGGCTGACTCTTGATTGGGGAATATACTATTTTCTGCCTTGTATGAAGCCCAAGGTTGTGGCTGACCGTTAAGGAAACAGAGTATGGATGACTCTTATGGGGAAAAGATCCTAAAGGTTAGGAATCTTTTGACACAGGGAATGTGGTTTATCTGCCTTGTACAAAGCCCAGGGTTGTGGCTACTTGAAGGTGAAGGACTTACTAGGGAGACTCTATTATCTGCCTTGTACAAAGCCCAAGGTTGTGGCTGACTCTGAATAAGGGAATACCTATGGGTAAGGTTTTGACTCTAAAGGGAATGTGTGCCTTGTATAAAGCCCAAGGTTGAGGCTTACTTTAAAAATAGGGAAAAATCTACCAGTGTGAGATCTTTGACTCAGAAGAGATTTTTTGACTCTGTTGAGGATTGTGCTTTTGTTAAACAGGAATTGATGAATGAAAGACCCAGGTTTGAAGATGGACTCTACTAGGGAATTTGTCTTTTAAAAGCTGAATTTTGGAAGCTAACCCTTTCCAGGGAATTATGACTTTAGAGGACTGATTTTGGAGGCTAACCCTTTCCAGGGGTTTTTGTTAAATTGAAGGAATTAATGGAGGCTGACCCTTTCTAGGGGTTTTTGAATGATGGAAGAATGATTAACTATTTGAGACTTCTTGTTTAAAGCCCAAGATTAAGGCTGACACTGACTGAGGATAGACAGATATGGATCCTAGAATCTGCTAAGGAAGAAAATTATTGGAGATAAGGGTGACAGAGACTGTCCATGTCTCTCATTCCAAAAGGTGTATTCAATACTGGGATTGAGACATTCTTAGCTTGTTTAAAGTCTGGTTTTAAGAATAGAAGAAACTCACCAGGGTAGGCTAAAAAGGTGACTAAAGACCTGTTCCTATGTTTATAAGAAACCTGATGGGTCCTTGTATACAAGCTCAAGAGTAAGTTGGGAATGCTTTTAAGAAGCCTGTGGGTCCTTGTACAAAGCCCAAGAGGAGGCTAATCGAGGGTCATCGAGGGTCCTTGTTATAGCACAAGAGAAAGCTACGTGGCTTTGAACTTAGTTTGGCTCTAAGCAAATGGGTAAGAGGTTTCACTGGGAATAATTCCTCTTGGGTGGATGTGTCCTAATTTGGGCTCTAAGGGTTTTTCAAGATGTTTCACCGGGAATAATTCATCTTGAGGGTTTGAACTAAAGATCTCTAATTAGGAAAGAGCCTTCATCGGGAAGACATTCTCAACCCTAGGCCATAGTCCTATAATATATATATAGTTTAATTGTCCTAAGGTTTACACTCAGACGTAGTCCTAATATATAAACAGTTTATATTTGACAGTAATTTAAATGAACACTGTAAATTGAAAGCTATAAAGCCTAACCTGGATGGAGTGGAGGCCTTTGAAGATGTATGTACAAAGCCTTACCAGTAGTTTGGTTGTTTATTGATAACAGTTGAATACTTATTATAAACAGTTAAAGGTTTTTGAAAACAAAATAAGTGAAGATGGACAATAGGTCACATAGGTATCTGAAGAGTTTCACCGGGAATAATGCCCTTCAAATACCAGAAGAATGTTTTGAAAACAGATGAGAAGATTTTGTAAATACAGTTTTTTTTTTTTTGAAAACAAACTAAGAAAAGAAAAAAGGTGTTGGTTCTTACACTCTATTAGAGGCCCATGGATTTATTTACTGTTTATGAAAACAGTTGGAAATGATTTGTTGGACATGAGGTTTTATTGAATGAAAACCTTAGTCGTTTTATTTGATCGAAGTTTGAAAACGAACTTAAGTTTTTTGACAAAAGTCAACTTAATTAGGGTAAAGACAAAATCTATATCTTATTAAGACCTAAATGATTAAGGTTTTATCACAAAATATTTACAAGAGGTTAGGCTTTGAAAATTAAGAGAAAACTATATTTTAAAGTATTAAAACATACTTAAAACATATGATTTTAAACCTAATTAAAATATATCAAAATAATATATTTTTTGTGATTTTTTTTGGATATTCTCAAAATAGACATATTAAATGAGAAGTGTGTGAAAAATCAAAGGAAAATGATTTAATTTGATAGATGAATTAATTAGTTGAAGTTGTGAAGAAATTGAAATGGAAAAGTGATAAAAAATAAGGTTTTGTCTCCTAAAGGGCTTGAACTCACGCCCTCTAAGTCACCACCCAAAACTCTTACCATCTGGACCATGCGCGCAGCTTGTTAGACAAACACCTTCAGTTTATTTTATTTGAAAGCAAGTGCATAAATGAACTAAAAATAAAACAAGCAAAACAAAAGGTCTGAGGGGGGGTTCGAACCCCAGACCTTGGGCAAGAGAGAGTGAGAAGCGCATGTAACCAAGTGAGCTGAACGATTTAGTCGTTCAAAACACGCTTCCATATGATTATATTTTAAACTTGCCTCTGAAATTCAAAAAACGCGCGCAAAGCATCTTCATCTTCAACCTCACGATTTCAATTTCTGGAAATCCTATCTCCCTCAATTCTCAACCAAATCCAAAGATGTAAAGATGGATTTTGCTCGTTTTTGGACAAGGATCATGATGGTATCCTTTAATTTCATTTATTCTAAGTGTAACTTAAAAATGGAGGTTGAGCTCTGATCAAAGTGTGCTACAGAGTCGTTGCAGTGATCCAGATAGCTTCAGTGGTCCCCTAGGAAGGTGTTGAGATGCTTAGCTTGAGTTGAGACTCCCCAGAACCTCTTGCTCGACCCCAACTGATGTAGCTCCAAGTGAGAGGTGAAGATGATGATTCTCCACGTACAGAAGTGTTCCAAATGTTTGGATCACCTCTAAATACCTCCCTTGATGTGTTTGAATACTTACTTTCAGAGGAAGAGCTTTGGTTTGAAGAATCCGAGTCTTCTTGCCAAAGAACCTTTGAAAAACCTAAGTATGAGAAGAGAAGAGAGAAAGCAAGATTTCTGTTGCTTTGGTGTGGTTTGATACTGAAGTATGCACTTGTATTTATAGGCAAAAGGCTCAGAGCAATTGGAGATAGTAAGCTTGCTTAATGAGGTTAACTTGGTTTCTTGGTTATGAAGGAATTTCAGAAATATCCAAAATGCAATGATGGAAATTTTGATTCCATTTGATCAATCCCCTAGCCATCAATTTTGTGTGATCTTAGGGGACAATTCTGTTGCAGAAGTGAACTCTAATTGGCTTAGGAGAAGATTCTTTGGTGATTCATCAAGATTCCAATTTTGTAATGATTACTTAATCACATGGCATTGAATTCTTGCAACTTGGCCAAAAATGATGAAATAGTGCATTTGATTCCTCCAAATCCCTTCTGATCTATCATGGACGAGGATGAATCAATTGGTATAGGCATTGATACAAAGTTTGCAAAAATTCCAATTTGGGCATGACCTATAATTTCTCTTCATGAGCCCAACTTTGAATCATCATAACTCCTAGCTCAAAATGAATTTGGAGAAGGTTGAGCATAATTTGGAAATCCCTTAACATGTACTTCAATTCATTAGTTTGGAGTTTTTTCAAAATCATTTGGGAAATTTGTGAAAAATGGGCCTGAAGTTGGAAGAAAACTAGGTTAAAAACACTTAGAAATTTTTTCCAAGTTTTTAAGACCTATAACTTCCAAAGTCCAAATCTCTCAAATGATTGATCTCTTGAAAAAAGTTGCAATGTAAGAAGTTGTTTTATTTCATGAGATCTACAACTTTCATGTTGGAAGTTTTTTGAGTTGTGTAGGTGAAATTTTGAGATCCATGAACTAGGTCAAAACGTACTATTTTTGACTTTTTGTTGACTTTTTCATCCTTGATGAATTTTCTTGATTTTCTTTGGTCAAATGACTCCAATAATCATATATTGATGATATTGATCCTCAAAAGTCATGGTTTGACCAAAAATCCCAAAAGTCAAAGGTGATCTTGTACAGTTGACTTTTTCCTGATAATCTTGGACTTTTGTGTTGAATCAAGCTCTCCTCCTCAAATGGATAATATGAATGGATTATATTGAGGTAATAGAAGTTCTTGAGCTATGTTTTGAGTTTTGGATTCATGTCCTGATTAAAAGCCAACTGTCCAGGTGAATTAGGTCAAAAAACCAATTTGTGGGCCAGGTGAAATTGAAGACTGTAGATCTTGGATTGAGGTACAATTCCCATTGGATATTGTCATATGGATAATTTGAAGATGATTGAAGCCTTTGATTGATGCCCTTTGAGCTTTTTTAAAGTTTCTCATATGTGGTCCCTGATTTTAGTCCTTGATGGGCTCACAACCCTAACCTGGTGACCTGAGCAAACCTGAGTCTTGATGACTGGTGTCTAATCAATCATAGGTAAATAGAATGAAGCTCTTGAGTCCTGTGATTGAATTACAGACTAATCCTTTTATTGATTGATCCTTTGCCTGAGCTCTTTTATCCTTGAACATCCTTGATTAAGTACCAGATGAAAAAGTGACTGCTCTGAGTACTTGTCTTGAGTTTGATGAAATGTCTGAAGGTGTGACATCTAAGGGGGGTCAAAATTAGAGTGTGACAATAATGATTATATCACACTTTCCGTGACGACTACAATTATGAGATATGTTATATCAAGATATTCGATTTGATTCTTCTCATAAGTATCATTCTTCGAATCTAGTTATATTCAGTTGTTAGGAATTAGTTGCTTGAGAACATACAATTTTTCTCGTGCTTGAGAACAATTCTCAATTTTTGTACCAATTCAGAAACTCCTTTCTGATCCTTATATCCTTCATAAGGATATTTCACAGTAAAATATAAAATAAAATGCAAAATAAATTCTAAATATAAAACGTGTAAAATAGATTGTATCAAAATCATTTTAATAAGGACTTTTATTAAAATGCTCCCACTATTTTATTCAAACCAAATGACCCTCAACATTTGATTCGGAAAATCTCGTTGGAAGATTTTCTAGCGGGTCAAGATCCATATTTCATTTTGTTTTAAGTCCGCTTTGGCGGATTACACAAAACTCCGTTATTTAGGTAGGAACTCTTTCCAGTTGTATCTAATACGACTCTTGAATTTTGTCATTTGAGTGAATAACTCCTTATTCTAATCCATCATATGGATTGTTCTCAACTGTTGCTTCTATACATATATAACCTATTATAATTAGTTTAGTTAAGTCAAACCCAAAAATTTAGCAGTTGGATATTACATTTATCCCATCACACCTTACTAATATAAAACATGTACCTCGCTATGGCGAAACCTACATTATTCGATACTAGTCTTCATGAGTGCTAAATTTTGGAAAGCAATTAACTTAATTGAGGGATTTTTCTTAAGTTCGATCTCACATATTTGTGTATCTCGTACACACGCACATAAACATACAACACATGCATCACATACATAAAATAAAATTTGGTAATACGATTATGATCACCTAAAGCGCAAGAAGTAAATAAACTACTTTATTACAAATGTTTGACCCACGAACAAGCTTCTTAAGCCTCTCCTCCGGCGTCATCGTTTGGCGTTGTCTTCTCTTCAACTCTTGAACTCGAACAATTATACTATTTAAATAAATAATTAAATGGTGCAACACGCAGGCCATATTTAATTACAATAAACCACGACACACAAGTCGTACTTAAATAAAATAAATTGAGAAAAAGGTTCATAAATTGACAGTGTAAAATTATTTTACAATGTCAACCAATCACAACCTTGTATCAGAATAAATCACACTTTAAATTAAACGTTCTTTTAATGACAATGCACTTTGTTAGTTTTCTATTGGATGACAGTGTAAAATAATTTTACACTGTCAGTGCATATAAATTAAACTCAAATAAATTACGACACGCAAGTCGTAAAATAAACAAACGCCAAAATCTAAGGTCATAATCGTATACCAATTTATTTAATAATAAATACTTAAATAATAAATAATAATAGATTAATAATTTATAAATATTGACGCGTAAACACTTGATGCTTTTTATGAACCTTAAAGGCACAACTCTTGCACCGTCACAAACCCTAATGTAACAGCGTTCATACCATCAAAACGTAATAATCATTTATTCAATATGACTGATCGAAATGTCATTGCTTCACCATACAAATGTCAGATTCCAAAGCAGAATGAACATTGATCATTCAAATGTATAATAATCATTACACCAATTGAATGGACAAAACAACATAGTGTATCAAATACACTAACTTCGCATTAGAAATATTTGAATCAAATATAAATTTATCAGTTATATTTGTATCACTTATAGATGATCGAAGTATCGCTGCTTCACCATACAATTGTCGGATTCCGAAACATAGTCAACATCGAACATCTAAATTATACAAAATTGATGTCAATATTTAGTATTAAATAATAAACACTTTATTTTTTTATAATTATTATTTATAATTATTTATAACAATATAAAACTATTATTAATGTTATATATTAGTAATACTAATAAAATTAATATATTGATAAAATGCGAAACAATTTCACTTATTCATTACGAATAGTTGCGGAAACTCTTAAACTTGAAGCATCAGATGCTTTCACGGCAAAAAAAAGGCTTAATTACACTTTTGGTCCCCCTATTTTCATGTTTTATAAGTTTTAGTCCCTCCATTTTAAAACTCAGGTTTTTGATCCCTAAACTTTACCTCACTTGGGATTTTCATGGTCCCCCTCCAGTTTTGCAGACGTGGCGCCCTTATTAATGACATGGCACTGCTACAGTAACACCACGTCAGATTTTATATAAATTTTAATTAAAATTAATTATTTTTTATATTATAAATTTTTAAATATATAATTTTTAATTAAAATTAATTATTTTTATGTTATAAATTATTAATAACTTTTTAAATTTTATTTTAATGTATTACCACCGTAATTTTAATATGAATATTATTGAATATATATATATATATATACCAAAAGCCCATTTATTACAACAATAGTCCATTCAAATAGGCCCATTATTATTCTATTTCACTTAAGCAATAGTCCATGTATGTTTTAGTTTTATAAACTATTACAAAATTTGAAAAACAATCTATGTGGGACTTACTTAAGAATAATATTGCATCACTTTGCTTTGCTATCCATTTTATCTTCAACCATTAACCACCCAAACACTACTCATTTCACTTTTATCTATCCCTAAACAAAAATAACACTTAATATGCCAGCAGAAACAAACATTATCGTGGAATGAATACATCTTTCATTCATAGAAAATTAACACATCCCTTGTACTGTCTATAAAAAGCATCCACACAACAACCAATAATAAGCATACCACCATAGAAGGTATGAAGAGACAAAGTGCATCTGCATGTGACCTGCAACATGGAGAATATGAACATGTTCACATGAACACGTACACAACACAACTATCAAAATTAGAGTGGCGATGACATCAACAAGAGAAACATTAGATTGTCAGTGTTAGAGATATTATATTAGCTAAGTGCATAAGTTAGTTATACAGTTAACACTGTTAACTAATGGTGTAAATTGTAATGTGCAAAGTTGTTTACCGTTAAGTATGTTAACGGAAACCGTATTGTATAAAAGACAAGGCTCTAGCTCCTTGCACAGTAATGTGGAAAATCACTTTCTCTTATTTTCGTTTTTCGCTTCATCTTCTTCATCACTGCTCTTCATCTTCACAGAGTGAAGTATGAACCAGATTCAACTCTAACATGGTATCATTCGCTTGTTCCGATCTTTTGCGCTTCTCGAATCTTTAGAGTCTCTTCGTCCTCCAACTGTGTTCTTGGATCTAGTTCTTGAAGCTCATCAATGGAATCTGATGGCACCTCCGATTCGATTCTCAAATCGCAAGAGTTCTCCACCGGTGGCGCTGCAACAAAATCTTCCAACACCTTTGGTCCAAAACTCTCAATCAAGCTTTAGGATAACAACTATCTCCTATGGAATCAACAAGTTGAGGGCGTTATTCTCTCACAGAAGATGCACAAGCTTGTGGTCAATCCGGTGATTCCGCAGAAATACAAGACTGCTCAAGATCGTGTCACAGGTACAATTTCTGAAGAGTATGAACACTGGATTGTACAAGATCAAGCTCTTTTCATTTGGCTGTTATCTACGATCTCTGAATCTGTGTTACCTAGGGTTCTTGCGTGCAAACACGCATTTGAGGTTTGGGACAAAATTCATCAGCATTTTAATGCTCAGATGAAAGCTAGAGTTCGTCAATTGCGCATTGAATTGAAATCAACCAAGAAGGGCACCAAATCTATTACTGAGTATGTGTTGCGAATCAAGGCCATTGCGAATTCTTTTTTTGCAGCTGGTGACTCCATAACTGAACAAGATCAGGTTGATTCTATATTACAAGGGCTTCTAGAGGAATATAATCCCTTTGTAATGCAAATGTATGGTTGTCCCACACCCCCTACTCTCTGCGACGTTGAAGCATTGCTCTATGTGCAAGAAGCACAATTGGACAAATTTCGTGAGGAGCAAAATGCATCGACCATAGCTGCAAATGTCGCTCATATTCATCATGAAACTCAGAGCTCCAGAGGAGCTTATTCAGGCACTAGAGGCAGAGGTTGTTTTCAACGCAGTCATGGTCGTGGTCGAGGCAGAGTTATCACTGGCAATCGACCAACGTGTCAGCTATGCGGCAAATATGGTCATGAGGTTTCTACATGCTGGCATAGGTTTGATGAGAACTATATGCCTTCAAGCGCCAACAACAATGTTCCTTTAAACTCTGCTCAAACAGCTACCATGCAAGATGATTCAGCTACTACCTCTCAAACCACCCAAACTGTTGCAATAATGGCAACAACAGGATGTTCATCTGGATACACTGCAGAGTACAACTTACCCTCAGCTAGAATCTCAGTCTTGGTTTGCGAATTCAGGTGCCTCTCATCACCTAACTCCCTTTACTCACTTATTACAAAACAAAAGACCTTATGTAGGCATGAATAAGGTGTATGTTGGAAATGGTCAATCTTTAGCAATAGAATCTGTAGGATCCACACACTTACACTCCACATTACATCCTGCACATAAATTACTTCTCACCAATATTCTTCACGTTCCCTTTATCACTAAAAACTTATTATCAGTTTCTAAATTTGCTAAGGACAATAATGTCACCTTTCAGTTCCTACTTGACAAATGCTACATAATTTCCCAGGCTTCTAAACAAGTGCTTGTAGAAGGAATTCTTGATGCCAGTGGCTTATACTTCTTTCCCCAGCTTCATTTGGAGCCTCAAAAGTGTACAAACCAAGGAAAAAGACTGAGACCTCAATCGGGTATACATAGTTATGTAGCTTCTCAATCAACTGCCAATAATATAGATGTGTGTAATACTAGGTCACTGTGGCACCACAGACTTGGTCATGCCAATTATAGTTCTGTTGATGCTATTCTAAAACTGTGTAATATTTCTTCATCCAATAAAAGTATTCATTTCCGTTCTGCTTGTAATCTTGGGAAAGCACATAAATTGCATGCTCCTCTCACACACGCAATCTATCACAAGCCTTTTGACATGCTATACACTGATTTGTGGGGTCCCTCTCCATCTAGCTCAGGCTACAGATATTACACAGCCTTTGTTGATGGTCACTCCAAATATACCTAGATCTATTTGCTTAAGCAAAAGTCTGATGCCTTACAAGCTTTTAAGCTATTTTATGATTTTGTTAAAACACAATTTTTGACCTCTATCAAAGCTGTACAATCAGACTTTGGGGGTGAGTTTCGACCTTTTACTAAGTTCCTGACAGAGTTAGGAATCTCCCATAGGCTCACCTGCCCTCATACCTCACACCAAAATGGTTCAGTTGAGAGAAAACATAGGCAGATTGTAGAGATGGGACTTACTCTGCTTGCTCATGCTTCTCTTCCCATTTCTTATTGGGATTATAGCTTTACAACCTCTGTTCATATCATCAACAGACTTCCCTCTTCATCTTTACTCCAAGCTAACTCACCCTTTCATGCCCTGTATGCCAAAAATCCTGACTACTCCACCATGAAATTTTTTGGGTGTTCATGCTATCCCCTTCTCAGGCCCTACAATAAGCACAAACTTCAATTTAGAAGTCAAGAGTGTGTTTTTCTTGGAGTTTCCCCTCAACACAAGGGTTTTAAATGCTTAAGTCCAGATGGTAGAATCTACATCTTAAAAGATGTCACCTTTAATGAGCAATCTTTCCCTTTTCCCAAACTGTTTCCCAAGGTCAATCCTACAGACTCAGGGTCAAACCTTCTATCCCACACTACTAGCAGTTTGTCCAGTCCAGGCTACTCACCTTTTGTACCATCAATGCCTGATCCATCAGGGAGTCCCACAGTTCCTAATGAGCTGGAGCTAGTTGCCAACTCCATTCCCAATACTGACACACATAATCCAGAGGATAATGCTTTTGTCATGTTGAATAATAACCAACACCCAAGTACACCTCAATCCCCTATGACAGCTCAACAATCTGCTGTCCCACAGACTGTTTCTAGGCACAGTCTTCAAAGTTTTGGTAACAACTCTAGCAGCCCTGGTACATCTACTGATCTTGCCTTTCATACTCCTCCTTTCAATGAGCTGATTCAAACTTCCAACACTTCTTCCCTACAGCCTATTACAGACAATTCCCATGAGTCTGTTGGTCATAAGAGTCCCTCTCCCACTCATCACCAGCCTTTATCCCAACTTACTAACAAACTTCAGGATCTGGATGCCCTAGATTTCACACTAGATGGAGATAATCCTACTCAGTCCTCTATGTCTCCTTCCATAGGAGCTAACATCTCTCCTCCACATCTGCTTCTTAACTCTCATCCTATGCTAACAAGGGCCAAAACTGGAAAATCTAAACCCAAAGTATTTCTAGCTCACACTGAGTCATAACCCACCAGTATTAAACAAGCCCTGTCCAAACCTGAATGGGTTAAAGCCATGAAAGCAGAGTACAATGCTCTCCAGGCTAATCACACTTGGTCCTTGACTACTCTTCCTCCTGATAGGCAAGCAGTGGGATGTAAATGGGTATTCAAAATAAAAGAAAATCCAGATGGCAGCATCAACAAATACAAAGCCAGGCTTGTAGCCAAAGGCTTCCATCAAGAAAAAGGTTTTGATTACACAGAAACTTTGTCTCCTATTGTGAAACATGCCACTATTAGAGTTATCCTCACACTGGCTATCACATATAAGTGGGATATTCAACAAATAGATGTTAATAATGCCTTCTTGAATGGGACACTTCAAGATGATGTCTACATGAGTCAACCTCCAGGCTTTGTGCACACTGATAAGTCCCTTGTGTGTAAGTTGCACAAAGCTATTTATGGTCTCAAACAAGCCCCAAGAGCTTGGTATGAGAAACTGACACAAGCTCTTTTGCAGTTTGGGTTCACACCTTCTAAATGTGACACTTCTTTATTTGTTTACTCTAAACATGGCACCACTTTGTATGCTTTGGTTTATGTAGATGGCATCCTTCTTACTGGATCAAGTGCCACTTTACTTCAAACTGTGATAAACAATTTACACAGTGTGTTTCCTCTAAAGAAGTTAGGCAGACCCAACTACTTTCTTGGCATAGAAGTCAAGTTCTCTAGTGATGGTTCCTTGTTCCTCAACCAATCCAAGTACATTCAGGATCTGCTAGCACGAGCCAAGATGTCCAATGCCAATGGGGTGCCTAATCCCATGTTGAGTACCTGTAAACTAAGTAAACATGGTAATGACCATTTCTCTGATCCTCACTTATACAGATCTATAGTGGGTGCACTACAATATGTGACTTTAACTAGGCCATACATTGCCTTTAGTGTCAATAAAGCTTGCCAATATATGGCCAGTCCTTTAGAATCTCATTGGGCTGCTGTGAGACGATTACTTCGATACCTGAGTGGTACAGCTAAGCTGGGATTCAAATTATCTCCATCTCTATCTAGATCCAAGTTCTTTTTGCGTGCCTACAATGATTCTGATTGGGCCATCGACCTTGATGACCGCAGATCAACCTCTGGCTCCTGTATATACTTTGGTCCCAACCTGATCTCGTGGAGCTCTAAGAAACAGTCCCTTGTAGCACGCTCTAGCACAGAGGCAGAGTATCGTTCTCTTGCACACACCACATCTGAACTCCTCTGGTTGGAATCCCTTCTCTCTGAGTTATGCATACCGTTTCACACCCCAGCACTCCTGTGTGACAATCTTAGTGCTGTTTTGCTGTCTCATAACCCTGTACTTCACGCTCGTACGAAGCATATCGAACTGGATATTCACTTTGTACGTGAACGGGTGGTGTCATACCCCAAAATTTACCCGATATAATCTACGTATATTTAATCTATCAAGGCTATTAAAATAAGGGTCATGAGGCCTAACACTTAAATTGTTAAACCCAATCTCTTGTAAAGGTGTACAAAAAAAATAAGGGTGTCTATTGGGCTTGACATTTCAATTGTCAAGCCCAGTCCTTTATGAATCTTAGAGAAGGGGTGTATTCAAGTATAGAGGGGTATTGCCAAATTTGGTCCTTTGGGCCAGCCAAAGTGTTAAGCCCATTCTGAAAAAAACCTCTAATCCAAAAGTAGGGTGCACCTTTTCTTTCGAAAGTAATGGCCCATATAATTGATCTAAGTATTTATGTTTTTATTAAGTTATATTTGTTATCATTAATCATAAACTAATTTTTATTTAAAAAAATAATAATAAGTGGATATTAGTGATAAAAAAATCGTTAGTTTTGGTTGTATATTAATGAATTATCAGGATAATTAGGTTTGGAAGTAATATATATTATAAATGGTAACTTATTAATAGTATCAATAATTAGTGATTTTTATCAGCTACTTCTTTCCTTCCGTTTTTATTAACTAATTAGTAGTTTAATTGGCAATTAAGGAAAATTCATTATTCAATTAACGAGGTTAGTTAGTGGGGAGGTTGACCAAGGTCAACTAGGGTTTTGAACCCTGTTCATTTTCTTCAACTATGGGCCGCGGCGGCCACCAACATCACCACCACAAACCCTAGATTTTGCAGAGCCCAGAAATGAAGATCAAAACAACCACAGAATCAAATCTCAGCAAAAGAATATCAAATCTTAAACACGAAATCAAATATTATCATTAATCAAAATTATTACAAAGGGAAATCAAATCAAACTACAAATCGGAAATCAAACAAAACCAAATCGGACCTAAATTAAACTAAATCTGAATCAATTACAATCTGAATCAACAATAACCTAATCTAATCTTTCCTAACACAAATCAAAAACCTAATACTATAAAGCAACTCCTAGGGTTACAGAAGAGGGGGACGAAAAGATTAGGAGTGGAGATTTGAGGACCCTCGGCCGCGAACCTTGGAGCGGGACCTTCATCCTCTTCACGCTTTCAGACCTGCAAACAGACAAAGAAGGAGAGGATTAACGGAGAGGAGATTACACGTTCCTGAAATCAAGACTCAAGGTAAACACACGATCCACTTAGCTCTTAAAACTGTGTCGCGATTCGTGTTTGCATGTTGTTTTTGAGTTGATCTGGGCAAGTTTTAGGGTTAGGGTTCATACAGAAGGGTTAGGGTTCATGGGTTTGGGAGGTTGAAGATAAAGATTCATCTTTATCTGAGGTTTGAAAAGTTTCTGGGTAGGGGAAACGATGAAGATCATGGAGATCTTCATCGCGTTCTGGGTTTCACGGCGGCCACGCGGTGTTCTACGGTGGTTGTCATGGTGGTTCGTGGTGGGTTGTTCTTAGTTTTTCTAGGGTCATATGATTGTGTGACGAGGGCGACGAGAGAACGAGAGAGAGAGAGAGAACAAGAAGAGAGAGAAAGAAATGGGGAAAATGAATGAGAGAAGAAGGATAGGCCATGGATAACCCCCCCTTCGTGCCTCATCGGTTGGAGGACATGTGGCCTACCATGGACACTTGTCTAGCACCTGGACCATGATCCTGTGCTCCCTCCTACGATAATCCCTCGGTCAATCAGTACATGCAGACCGTCGGATGTTCATGCGCTAGATCAAATGGCCTTGATCCTTACACCCACCGTAACGCCACGCACGGGTATCCACTGAATCCCAACGGACTTCAGCATAATGGGTTGGGTTTTCTTTTCTATTAACACACCCCTTAACTTCTACCTAGAGCAAAATGCACCCCCCATACAAAAATAAAAAAAATAATAAAAATAATAAAAAATTTAATTAATTAATTTTGTAAAATTTTAATTGTTTGTTTTTCATTTAATCTAATTTTCTCCTCGAACCGATTATACCTATTAGTTGTATTAGGCGAGAAATAGTTTTTGATCAATTTAATCTATTAATAATTTGAATAATTCTGATTTAATTCTCTCCTCGACCCGACTAAATCTAATAGTCGCAATGACGAGAGATAGAATAATAAACCGATAAAACGCACAATTTAATACACTTTATTTGCTGCCCGCGATGATCGAATCTATCGGTCAGAGTAACCAGCAATACCCCATTAATCCGTTAGCTATAGTGGTCAAATCTATTGGCCATCGCATCTAACGGTAACATATCAAATCAGGGTTGTATGCTAAACATTTAAAACACACTAAACCACGAAACTACAGATTTCCATCTCTGCGATTTTCAAATCTAAGACAAGGTAATTCAAAATACCTTGCGAACATTTGCATTTCAACAACTACGATAGGCCATTCAAAAAGCCTTTAAAACAATTTCGAACCACAAATTCTAATTCTAAGGCGTACAACCCTGTGCCCGAACTACGTAGACTCTGATCCTCCCTAAGGAGGTACGTAGGCACTTGGATAACCGAGGCGAGTCCCCTTCCATAAAATCTCTTTTTTTTCCCTATCCACTTCCTTAGCTATTAAACCTGAATATTTTAGCCATAAAATTTGAACTTAGATTCAAAGCCATAGGAAAGGGTTGAGGGTGCCTAACACCTTCCCTCGACCTGATTATAATAATCTTACCCCGATCTCTTAACTGCGTAGGGTTTCCTATTCACCCTTCAGAATAGGTGGCGACTCTAAAAGCTTTAATTTTTAGGGCAGGTTGCTACAGCTGGCGTCTCTGCTGGGGATGACTATAATGGTGAATTATTATGCTCCTAAGGCTTGAGAGGGTTTAGGTTTTGGTAAACGGTTTAGGTTTTTGGCGAAATTTTTAGGGTTTGGCTAACTCGCCGTTTTAGGGTTTGGCTTAGGGTTATGGTTTTTTTTAAAAATATTTAATTTCTGTTTTATTTATCTATTTAATTTTTATTATTTTCCTAAATGTTAATTTTTTATGTTAATATATTTGCATTAAATGTTTAAATGTTATATTAATATATTTGCACTGCTGGGATTATAAAACTGTTGTTAAACCTAAGCGTGGGAATTATATTTAAGACCAGAGGGGAATTACATCGCCTACGAGTCTTATTATAATTCCACTCAGAGTGGGTTGAATATCCGGAAATGTCTGATACGAAGCTTGACTTTGTTGAGGGCAGGACTTGGTATTTAGCTGATCTCTCTGGGAACCTACCCCTAAAACTCGAACCTCATGGATAAATGAGTTGTTCTAAAAGCCAAAGAGACAAAGAGTCTCGGCGGCTACGAACGACCCCATGAGACCTTCTAGAACATACCAGTGGGAAGGGCAGGCACCCTAAGCCGTTACGTCGAACCTATGAACCTAGGGCTTATGTGCTTATGTGTTTAATTGTACGTTTTCATTATTTTATATATATATATATATATATATATATATATATATATATATATATATATATATATATATAATTGTTGCATTCATCATACCTCATGTGCATTCTTGCATCATGTCTTATCCAAAAAAAATAATAATAAAAAAGAAAAAGGGGATTTATTATATTTAATCAACAAATGTGGATAAGACATACATACGAACAAAGCATATCATTCATGGCATGCATATCATTTTCATGGCATTGAAAGAAGATTTCTCTTTTACCTTTAGAGCAAGAGACCATTGGGAAGGATAATCTAACATCCCGACCGTCTTACCAGACAAGATTTCAGCAAAAGAAATCAATAGATCAACTAGAACAGAATCAAGTCGCCCTTCGTGGGGAGGTGGATCAGCTAAAGGTTAGTATGGAAGAGGTTAAAGGAGGTATGGCTCAGATGCTAGGATTCATGAAGGCGCTCCTAGATAAATAAGAAAAGGCAAAAGAGGTTCAGTCTGGGGATACCCTGGTTCAGAATGAGATCCCTAACGACAAAAACCCGCTGCTAGGATTTGTGACAGGCTTTGGCCCTGCTAAGGACAGACCCCAGGTACGATCTGTTAGGAGAGCTATCCAATTCCAAGAGAAAGGAGAGACCTCTCAAGAAGGATTTATCCCCACTCCACAGACTAAAGGGACAACCCGCACTGTTAGCATTCCTGCTAACAATGTCCCTAAGGATGAATATTACCTGGATCTACAATACGGAGTACAAGAGGTGGACAACACAGACCAAGCACCTCAGACGCAGCAGTCTAATCCCAACTCTAGGGAAGACTACAAGGACAATGAACAAATCAAGGCGCTAGAGGAGAGACTAAAGGTAGTAGAAGGATACGATGCTTTCGATGTGGATACCTTCGAAATGAGCTTGGTCTCAGACTTGACCATCCCGCACAAATTCATGATTCCCGACTTCGAGAAATACATAGGACTCACATGTCCGAGGAACCACTTGCGCATGTATGTGCGAAAAATGGCTGCCTATGCCCACGATCAAAAGCTGATGATACATTTCTTCCAAGATAGCTTAAGCGGAGCATCTGTTGACTGGTACATGCAATTGAAGAAATCCTATGTCCGAAGCTGGAATGATCTTGCTAACACATTCTTGAAGCAATACAAGTACAACTTGGACATGGCACCCAACCGGATGCAATTACAAAATATGTCGTAGAAGAAGGATGAATCATTCAAGGAGTATGCCCAAAGGTGGAGGGAAATGGCTTCTCGAGTCCAACCTCCCTTGATGGAAAAAGAACTGGTGGACATATTTATGGGCACTTTGCAAGGACCATACTATGATAAGATGGTCGAAAGCATATCTTTAGGGTTCTCGGACTTGGTAGTCATTGGTGAAAGAATTGAAAATGGGATAAAAAATGGGAAGATACAAGGGGCACCCTCAGTTTCCTATCACGCAAAGAAGTCATATGATGGGAAAAAGGAACCCAACACTGTGGGGGCAATCCTGGTTAATCAGACACCAACGCTACAACAGAAGGATCAGCAAAAGCAGCAGGGTGGCCAACGCCCCTGGAGGTCCAAGCCAAAACGATCATTCACCCTGTTGTACATGCCACTGTCTCAAGCTTTGCAACATCTGCTCAGTCAGAACCTGATAACTCTGCTACCTCCATACTCAACTCCAGTTAACCCCGCTCCTGGGTACAAGCATCATGCTAGGTGCGCTTATCACTCAAATAGTCCTGGTCATGATACAGAGGATTGTGGGCCGTTGAAGCACAAGATCCAAGATTTAATTGAAGAAGGGCTCATTGAGTTCGAAGAGCCTCACAAGCCTAATGCTATAAGTGGCTAGAAGGAGGGTTTCTTAGATCATTAGTTTTGTTTTCATTCGCAATTTCTTTTCTGTTTGTTTAAACATTGGTTTTGCGGTATACGCTATGTACTTTACAATAATCATTAATGCACTGCTTACGTTTGTCTTGAGTTATTCCTAGTGTTTTCACTATATTTAAAACTGCGTTTTTACTTGGTTTTCTTATTTCTGATATTCAACTTTCGTTCAAAGATGTGTACCTTTAGAGGGAGAATGACGAAGGCGATACCACAATCTCATACAATTCGCTTTCGAACAAACCGTGTTGACGATGTACAGGCATTGTTTCAATTCCTATACAGTGGAGATATAAGGATGTTAATCCCTCGTCAACCCCTTTGAGCCTAAGAAGTAGGAGTCTTCCTTCACATACAAAATAAAAACCCTCAAAATATAACCTGGGGTAGGGTAGCTGTTCAGTTAACTTAATTGTTCCAAATTGTTCCTTTGTACGTAATCACCGATGGTTCCCCATCATCATTAAGTCTGGCAGTCAATATCCGCAAAGAAAAAGAAAGGAACCACGCAAGGCCTGCTAAGTCAAAACCTATTAAGGAGACCTAGGCAAAATTGGGGCACCCCGCTGACTGTAGTTTTAAATAAACAGTTCAGGCAAAAATCGGGGATAATTAGGTCAAAAAGAGGTCACTGTATATATCCTCGACAAATGGAAAATATTACAAAAAAGGAGGATGACTGCCTTTGCAGATAAACTTTTGGTTTTTGAACCATCATAAATGTCAGTATTATAATTCCCCAAGGTCTTTTGGAGCTTAAATGCATAGTTAACTGAGCTTAGGACTGGAGAACATCACGAAGATTGGGATGGGTACAAATAAACTTTGAGCCATTATCCTTTGTTTCTTAAAACCGTGAACCTGGCCACGTTACAACCCTTAAAAGTCCTAACTGAAGCATGGTTAGTTCGAAAGCATATCGTTACCAAAAGGTATCCCGACTCCTTAAGGTCTACTATAACTCTTGAGTTGATATCACTTTCTTACAAAAAAAAAAAAACTTTGTTTTACTCAAAAATGTTTTTTAGCTTTCAAGACAGACGTATGCATTCGCATCTTATGAATTTCATTATAAAGCACACTTGTCTATATAGATTCAAATGTTTTAACATCAGGGAGAAGTTGCATGGGGCATGGCTAATGGCTTAAAATCCTACCGACAGTCGAAATAGCTTTAAAATCATATAAAAAAAGAAATATCTCTTACGCCTGAGTCGGATGGCTATTGTATACACAGGGCATGACCCGTCGTTATCCCATTTATCCGGGGCAATCTAATCAAGATCCATGGAATCTCTCAAAGATGCTGAATATCCCATGGGGCAAGTCAATCACATGAGAGCACGATGCAAAGGTCATCCAATATCAGATGGTGTCAATACCACTCTCACATCCTTTCTAGGAACCTTTATAGAACATCTCTTAACCTTTTCAGGTAGTCTTCTTTAAGACATGTTCAAATATTTCTTATCCTTTTTAGGAGCCTTTCTAGGTAATCTTGTTTAAGACATTTCATATCTTTTTTAGGAGCCTTTCTAGGTAATCTTGTTTAAGACATTTCATATATTTTTTAGAAGCCTTTCTAGGTAATCTTGTTTAAGACGTTTCATATCTTTTTTTGGAGCCTTTCTAGGTAATCTTGTTTAAGACATTTCATGTCTTTTTTAGGAGCCTTTCTAGGTAATCTTGTTTAAGACGTTTCATTTTTTTAGGAGCCTTTCTAGATAATCTTGTTTAAGACATTTCATATCTTTTTTAGGAGCCTTTCTAGGTAATCTTGTTTAAGACGTTTCATATCTTTTTTAGGAGCCTCTCTAGCTAATCTTGTTTAAGACATTCCATATCCTTTTTAGGAACTTCTCTAGGTTAGTCTTGTTTAAGACATTTCATATCCTTGCTAAGAGCCTCTCCGGGTGAATCTTGTTTATGATACATCTCAGCCTATCTAAGTCAGTCTTGTTTAAGACATATCATGCCTTTCTAGGTAACCTTCTTAAAAAGTTTATCCAATCCTTTCCAAAACATCTCTTCCCCTTTTAGGGAGCTTTTTAGTTAGCCTTCTCTAAGACAGTTCTTCCCAAGCTTTGTTTAGGGCCTAATCTTCTTTACATCAGTCATTAATATACCTCTTCAGGTAGTCTTATGTAAGACGTTACTTCACCATCTCCTCAAACACAATCCGAACTAGGATTTCGTAAACATCTCAAAAGGGTTAAACAATTCAATGGGTAATAAGGAGATAAGACGTTGGAGTTATCATACATACATACTCATTTGCATACACGCAACATTCACATGTGTAAACATTCATACATGAACATTGTGCAAACAACAGGATCATATGCATACACATGACGCATACGCATTTACAAATATACCGGTAAACTTGTCCGAACCAGGGCAAGTGACTCCTATTGATACAGGTAAACTTGCCCGAACCATGGCGAATGACCCTATTGGTGCAGGTGAGTTTGCTAGAGCTATAGCAAGCGATCTTTTTTTGGGTTATGCAAACTGCGGAAACTTACTAGAACTATAGTAAGTGGGGTTCACAAACTGCGAAAGCTTGCTAGCAATATAGCACGCTGATCACACAACTAACTGCGAGTCCTCGCTATGCAAGACTCAGGATTTAGCAGGAGAATTCTTTTCTCTCACACTCGGGCACAAGGTAAATTCAAGGGTCTTCCATCATTTAATAACTCTTCGATCCGAAGAACGTGAGACCTGCGGACTCTCACGCTATTCAATCCAAGTTAATTAAATAGGGGCAGCTGTCATACCCCAAAATTTACCCGATATAATCTACGTATATTTAATCTATCAAGGCTATTAAAATAAGGGTCATGAGGCCTAACACTTAAATTGTTAAACCCAATCTCTTGTAAAGGTGTACAAAAAAAATAAGGGTGTCTATTGGGCTTGACATTTCAATTGTCAAGCCCAGTCCTTTATGAATCTTAGAGAAGGGGTGTATTCAAGTATAGAGGGGTATTGCCAAATTTGGTCCTTTGGGCCAGCCAAAGTGTTAAGCCCATTCTGAAAAAAAACCTCTAATCCAAAAGTAGGGTGCACCTTTTCTTTCGAAAGTAATGGCCCATATAATTGATCTAAGTATTTAAGTTTTTATTAAGTTATATTTGTTATCATTAATCATAAACTAATTTTTATGAAAAAAAATAATAATAAGTGGATATTAGTGATAAAAAAAATCGTTAGTTTTGGTTGTATATTAATGAATTATCAGGATAATTAGGTTTGGAAGTAATATATATTATAAATGGTAACTTATTAACAGTATCACTAATTAGTGATTTTTATCAGCTACTTCTTTCCTTCCGTTTTTATTAACTAATTAGTAGTTTAATTGGGAATTAAGGAAAATTCATTATTCAATTAACGAAGTTAATTAGTGGGGAGGTTGACCAAGGTCAACTAGGGTTTTGAACCCTGTTCATTTTCTTCAACTATGGGCCGCGGCGGCCACCAACCCTAGATTTTGCAGAGCCCAAAAATGAAGATCAAAACAACCACAGAATCAAATCTCAGCAAAAGAATATCAAATCTTAAACACGAAATCAAATATTGTCATTAATCAAAATTATTACAAAGGAAAATCAAATCAATCTACAAATCGGAAATCAAACAAAACCAAATCGGAACTAAATTAAACTAAATCTGAATCAATTACAATCTGAATCAACAATAACCTAATCTAATCTTTCCTAACACAAATCAAAAACCTAATACTATAAAGCAAATCCTAGGGTTACAGAAAAGGGGGACAAAAAGATTAGGAGTGGAGATTTAAGGACCCTCGGCCGCGAACCTTGGAGCGGGACCTTCATCCTCTTCACGCTTTCAGACCTGTAAACAGACAGAGAAGGAGAGGATTAACGGAGAGGAGTTTACACGTTCCTGAAATCAAGACTCAAGGTAAACACACGATCCACTTAGCTCTTAAAACTGTGTCGCGATTCGTGTTTGCATGTTGTTTTTGAGTTGATCTGGGCAAGTTTTAGGGTTAGGGTTCATACAGAAGGGTTAGGGTTCATGGGTTTGGGAGGTTGAAGATGAAGATTCATCTTCATCTGAGGTTTGAAAAGTTTCTGGGTAGGGGAAACGATGAAGATCATGGAGATCTTCATCGCGTTCTGGGTCTCACAGCGGCCACGGGGTGTTCTACGGTGGTTGTCATGGTGGTTCGTGGTGGGTTGTTCTTAGTTTTTCTGGGTTCATATGATTGTGTGAGGAGGGTGACGAGAGAACGAGAGAGAGAGAGAACAAGATGAGAGAGAAAGAAATGGTGAAAAGGAATGAGAGAAGAAGGATAGGCCATGGATAACCCCCCCTTCGTGCCTCATCGGATGGAGGACATGTGGCCTACCATGGACACTTGTCTAGCACCTGGACCATGATCCTGTGCTCCCTCCTACGATACTCCCTCGGTCAATCAGTACATGCAGACCGTCGGATGTTCATGCGCTAGATCAAATGGCCTGGATCCTTACACCCACCGTAACGCCACGCACGCGTATCCACCGAATCCCAACGGACTTCAGCATAATGGGTTGGGTTTTCTTTTCTATTAACACACCCCTTAACTTCTACCTAGAGCAAAATGCACCCCCCATACAAAAATAAAAAAAATAATAAAAAAAATAAAAAATTTAATTAATTAATTTTGTAAAATTTAATTGTTTGTTTATTATTTAATCTAATTTCTCCTCGAACCGACTATACCTATTAGTCGTATTAGGCGAGAAATAGTTTTTGATCAATTTAATCTATTAAAAATTTGACTAATTCTGATTTATTTCTCTCCTCGACCCGACTAAATCTATTAGTCGTAATGACGAGAGATAAAATAATAAAACGATAAAACGCACAATTTAATACACTTTATTTGCTGCCCGCGACGATCGAATCTATCGGTCAGAGTAACCAGCAATACCCCATTAATCCGTTAACTATAGTGGTCAAATCTATTGGCCATCGCATCTAACGGTAACATATCAAATCAGGGTTGTATGCCAAACATTTAAAACACACTAAACCACGAAACTACAGATTTCCATCTCTGCGATTTTCAAATCTAAGACGAGGTAATTCAAAATACCTTCGAACTTCGCATTTCTAAAACTACGATAGGCCATTCAAAAAGCCTTTAAAACAATTTCGAACCACAAATTCTAATTCTAAGGCGTACAACCCTGTGCCCGAACTACGTAGACTCTGATCCTCCCTAAGGAGGTACGTAGGCACTTGGATAACCGAGGCAAGTCCCCTTCCATAAAATCTCTTTTTTTCCCCTATCCACTTCCTTAGCTATTAAACCTGAATATTTTAGCCATAAAATTTGACCGTAGATTTAAAGCCATAGGAAAGGGTTGAGGGTGCCTAACACCTTCCCTCGACCTGATTATAATAATCTTACCCCGATCTCTTAACTACGTAGGGTTTCTTATTCGCCCTTCAGAATAGGTGGCGACTCTAAAAGCTTTAATTTTTAGGGTAGGTTGCTACAGGTGGTTGCTGGTAAACTGATGATTAAACATGTACCTGCTGCCTTACAAATTGCAGACACGCTAACCAAGCCACTTGGCACTAGTGCTTTTCAGGATCTTCGTGGAAAACTCAAGGTCTTGAGCTACACTCCCCAACCTTCAGTTTGAGGGGGGCTGTTAGAGATATTTTATTAGCTAAGTGCATAAGTTAGTTATACAGTTAACACTGTTAACTAATGGTGTAAATTGTAATGTGCAAAGTTGTTTACCGTTAAGTATGTTAACGGAAATCGTATTGTATAAAAGACAAGGCTCTAGCTCCTTGCACAGTAATGTGAAAAATCACTTTCTCTTATTTTTCGTTTTTCGCTTCATCTTCTTCATCACTACTCTTCATCTTCACAGAGTGAAGTATGAAGCAGATTCAACTCTAACAATCAGAGAAAATAGTACCTTGATAGTTCAGATATTAGATATAGTAGGAATAATATACAACTCATAGTCATGGAATCTTGATCCTACTTTCTGCCGAATGAGTACTAGAGGAATATGCTTGATCATCCAATGACATTCTCCCCTTTTGCGTGAATCAATGCTTTCAACCAATTCAGATGGCATGTCAGTAAATCCAAGGAATTGAAGGTTTTCCAAGTGTTGAAGGTCTTGCGCAACCTCCTTCAATTGAGGGTTGTTGTTAAGTCCGAATTGATGAAGATTGAGTAAAGGTCCATTTTCTATAGTGATATGAACCATGTTTTATATTCAGCATTGTGAAGCCAGCAGAAATAAAGATTATCGTGGAATGGAGAGCAAAGCAGAGTGTTTATTGAAGGTGATGCAATATTATTCTTAAGCAAGTCCCACATAGATTGTTTTTCAAATTTTGAAAGAGTTTATAAAACTAAAACATATATGGACTATTGCTTAAGTGAAATAGAATAATAATGGGCTTTTGGTCAATATATATATATATATATATATATATATATATATATATTTTCAATAATATTCATATTTACATTAATGTAATAATACATTAAAATGAAATTTAAAAAGTTATTAATAATTTATAATATAAAAACAATTAATTTTAATTAAAAATTATATAAAATCTGACGTGGTGTTACTGTAGCAGTGCCACGTCATTAATAACGGTGCCACGTCTGCAAAACTGGAAGTCACGGCTACGACAAATAC
The DNA here is from genome assembly GCF_029867415.1 of Vicia villosa. Classification (NCBI taxonomy): domain Eukaryota; kingdom Viridiplantae; phylum Streptophyta; class Magnoliopsida; order Fabales; family Fabaceae; genus Vicia; species Vicia villosa. The sequence goes on along the minus strand of NC_081181.1, from coordinate 52,537,294 downwards.
ATTCACGACAAATTTTCAAAATAAAGCATAATAGCCGTAAAATACAGGTCACACCCATTAACAGGTTATTTGCTACCGGTTAAAAGTGAGTCATCATTCATTCAATCGTTAACATTATAGATTATTTGCTATTTAGCCAAACAATTTTAATAGTATGCCAATTATAAGCAATCTGTAACGCTTTACAGAATAAAATGGTTTTGTTATTATAATAGTAAAAGCCATAAATTTTTCTTGAACCAGATTTCAGCACATCGGTATATCATGCGCAATATACTATTATATACTCACCATTCCATAAATCATATTCGAATATAATGATTTAATCAGAATCAGTGCTCTGATACCACTGTTGGGATTTTAAGAGGAGTTTTTCAAACTTTTTTAATCTCTTAGCGGAAGAATTCTGATGAACGGATATAATCCGATGAACGGATCTTGATTAAACCATTAATCACAAATCAAATACCAATAAGGGTTCAAGAATTACCTCTTGAAGCGTGTTTTATTATTTAATCACGAACGGCGGAAGATATCGGCGTCTCTACGTAGTCCACGCAAGTGCAAAGGGGAAGGCGGTGCTAGCCGTTCTTTCTCTAAGAAATTGACAATTAGCTTTTGTTAGGGGAAAGAGCTCCTCTACTTACAGAGAACTTCTAAAACCCTAATGCTCTTATTTTGGGCTTCTCCAAAATAAATCCAATCTTATTTAATTAAACTATTTAATTAAATAAAAATTATTTATATTTAACTAAACTAATTTAATAAAATAAAATAAATATTAATTAAATTAAATCATATTTAATTAAATCATATTTAATTAAATTATATGTGCTAATGTATTAAACAATTTAAATACTATTAGCACATAATTAAATTAAATTATATTTAATTTATTCATCCATTCCACTATAAGTACTCTATGCGTGTTACCCTGTAGGTTCTTGTAACGTTGGCAATAATATTAAATCACCTATTTAATATTATAAACATTGAGCGGTATCTAGCAACATATCACTGCTACCCAAGTGACGAGAATGTCGTGTGATCTGACATAACCTTTCTATGATAATGATCATGTGTATAATTACCCTTTTGCCCTTATATCTATATTGAACACTAGACATAGAATGTGTCACCCTTGTATAGTCCAATATTTTATTCCTTGATCCTCTATCAAACAAGCCCAATATCTGATATCGAATTATTTGAGCACGACCATGCATTTTCCAGTCATACTCTATCAAGGGGCCCGTAGATATTACTCCCGTATATGTAGGAGGGGCAAATCCCATCTAGGTCACTCACGTCCCTCAGCATGATTTGTAAAGTATTCATCAACCATCTTTACGGTCATCCTGTTACGGACAACGTTTGATTGGCCATAAAGTACCCAACTCCACATCTAGGGTCCATAGTGGTTTTCATGTCGAAGGGTGGTATACACCACTATCACTATGAGAATAACTTATGATACTTACATAACAAAATATGTAGTATTTTGATGGTGGGTCAATCCAGTATAAATAATACTCCTAATATTTATACCTATGTGAAGACTTGATATCTCATATCCATGACTTGTGAGACACATTCATCAGTCTACTCACATAATAGTCTCTATGCATTAGTGTTGTCCTATTTGACAGTAAAGTTTGACTACGAATACTTTAAGAATAACGTCCTTATGCTTAATAAGGTCTCACGATTAAGTCACACTTAATAGTTCGTTAATAGACTAATTATTCTAAGGACTTTATCATGTCATATACAAATAACATAATAAATACAATGCCTAATAAGTATATATTAACAAACAATATATATCAAGGTCATGATACTAAAGCTTATTAAGCCAATATTGATTGTGTTAGAACAAGATTTGTTCTTATCAATTATCTTAGTTTTGATGATAACAATAATATGAATTTTGCTTAAGATAATATGGTACTCTAATCCAATGCAATTTCCCTTTCAGGAAATATATATAAAGAGTACGCATAATTCAGCGCTCAGAAGATGTGTCTCAAATGGTTCAGCATGCAACATCAGAACATGGTCTGGCAAGACATCAGAAGATGGTCGAAGCAGAATCAGAACATTGGTCTATGGAAGCATCAGAAGAACATGAGATCAGAAGCACTGAAGATCAGAAGATGGTATCACGCTCAGAAGCACTTCAAGGTCAGAAGATCAGAAGATGCTGTGCACCAAGCTGTTTGACTCTGATGATATTCAAACGTCGTATTCACAAACATCAGATCAGAAGGAAGTACACGTGGCAGACTACACTGACTGACAAAAGGAACGTTAAAGCTACTAAAGGCTACGTCAGTAGACACAGCGTGAACAAGGCTCGAGGTAGTTGACAAAAGCGTATAACATTAAATGCAAAGCTGTACGGAACACGCAAAGCATTAAATGCATTCAACGGTCATCTTCTCAACGCCTATAAATATGAAGTTCTGATGAGAAGCAAGGTTAACGATTTTCGCACCAATACAATTCAAATTCACTTGCTGAAACTCTGTTCAAATCTAAACTCAGAATCTTCATCTTCATCAAAGCTCACTACATTGCTGTTGTAATATCTTAGTGAGATTAAGCTTAAATTGTAAGAGAAATATCACAGTTGTGATTATCGCTTTTAAGAAGCATTTGTAAACTCTTGAATAGATTACATTAAGTTGTAAGGAACTAGAGTGATCAGTTGATCAGTATACTCTAGGAAGTCTTGGCAGTTGGCTGAGCAGGAAGTCTTGGCAGTTAGCTGAGCAGGAAGTCTTGGCAGTTGGCTGAGCAGAAAGTCTTAGGAGTGAACTAAGCCTAGAGTGATCGTGTTGATCAGTAGACTCTAGAAAAGTCTTAGGAGTGAACTAAGCAGTTGTTCCTGGAGTGATCAGGTTGTGATCAGAAGACTCTGGAAGACTTAGTTGCGGCTAAGTGGAAAACCATTGTAATCCGTGCGATTAGTGGATTAAATCCTCAGTTGAGGTAAATCATCTCTGCGGGGGTGGACTGGAGTAGCTTCGTTAACAGCGAACCAGGATAAAAATAATTGTGCATTTTATTTTTATCGCTCAAGTTTTTAAGTCACACTTATTCAATCCCCCCCCTTTCTAAGTGTTTTTCTATCCTTCAATTGGCATCAGAGCGCCGGTTCTAAGGTGCAAGCACTTAACCGTGTTTTGAAAAGATTCAGGAAGAGAAAAACGCTTCATTTAAAAGATGGTTGATGAAAGTGAAAGGACTATACCTACACCTGCATCTACATCTGGCTCTGCTGAGCAATACAACGGTAACAATGGTTATACTAGACCGCCGGTATTTGATGGCGAAAACTTTGAATACTGGAAAGATAAACTGGAGAGTTACTTTCTGGGTCTAGATGGTGATCTATGGGATCTTCTGATGGATGGTTACAAACATCCAGTAAATGCCAGAGGCGTGAAGCTGTCAAGGCAAGAAATGAATGATGACCAAAAGAAGCTTTTCAGGAATCATCATAAATGTAGAACTGTTTTGCTGAATGCTATCTCTCATGCTGAGTATGAGAAGATATCTAACAGGGAAACGGCCTATGACATATATGAGTCCTTGAAAATGACTCATGAAGGAAATGCTCAAGTCAAGGAGACAAAAGCTCTTGCCTTAATCCAGAAGTATGAAGCCTTCAAGATGGAGGATGATGAAGACATTGAAAAGATGTTTTCGAGATTTCAAACTCTGACTGCTGGATTGAGAGTTCTTGACAAAGGATACACCAAGGCTGATCATGTAAAGAAGATCATCAGAAGCTTACCCAGAAGATGGGGTCCGATGGTGACTGCATTCAAGATTGCGAAGAATCTGAATGAAGTTTCTCTGGAAGAGCTTATCAGTGCCTTGAGAAGCCATGAGATTGAGCTGGACGCAAATGAGCCTCAAAAGAAAGGTAAGTCTATTGCATTAAAATCTAATATCAAGAAATGCACTAACGCTTTTCAGGCTAGAGAAGAAGATCCTGAAGAATCAGAATCTGAAGAAGAAGATGAACTGTCCATGATTTCCAGAAGGCTAAATCAACTCTGGAAGACCAAGCAAAGGAAGTTCAGAGGCTTCAGAAGTTCAAGGAAATTTGAACGTGGAGAATCTTCTGATGAAAGAAGATTTGACAAGAAGAAGGTCATGTGCTATGAATGCAATGAGCCTGGACACTACAAGAATGAATGTCCAAATCTTCAGAAGGAAAGTCCCAAGAAAAAGTTTCATAAGAAGAAAGGTCTTATGGCAACCTGGGATGAGTCAGAAGATGATTCAGAAGATGAGCAGGCCAACTGTGCGCTGATGGCGACAGAAGATGACGGATCAGAATCTACATCAGAATCAGATTCTGAAGAGGTATTTTCTGAACTTACTAGAGATGAGTTAGTTTCCGGTCTAACTGAACTTCTGGAACTCAAGTCTCAGATCAGTCTCAAATACAAAAAGCTGAAAAAGCAATTTGAATTTGAAACAAAGAAGCTTGAGTTGGAGAATTCTGAATTAAAGGAAAAACTTTTAAAATTATCCAATAATGTTGGATCTCCTTCTGATTCAGAAAAATCCACTCCCAGTCTGAACCATATTCTGAAAGAATATGATTTAAGTTTCAGGAAGTTCCTATCTAGAAGTATTGGCAGAAGTCAGCTAGCTTCTATGATATATGCTGTGTCTGGAAACAAAAGAGTTGGCATTGGTTATGAGGGTGAAACCCCATACAAACTTGAACCTGTTGATGAAATGAAAATTACATACAAGCCATTGTATGATCAGTTCAAGTATGGCCACTCACATGATATTAGGCACACTTCACATGCACAAAGTTTTCACAGTACACACACTAAGAAGCATGTGACACAACCTAGGAAATATCATGAAACTCACATTAAGAATTATCATGCTGTTCCTCCTATTGCTTACAATGTTAAACCCAAGTTCAATCAGAACTTGAGAAAATCTAACAAGAAAGGACCCAAAAAGATGTGGGTACCTAAGGATAAGATTATTCCTATTGCAGATATCCTTGGCTGCAAGAAGGACAAAGCACAACATGTCATGGTACCTGGACTCTGGATGCTCGCGACACATGACAGGAAGAAGGTCTATGTTCCAAGACCTGGTGCTTAAGTCTGGAGGAGAAGTCAAGTTCGGAGGAGATCAGAAGGGCAAGATAATTGGCTCTGGAACTATAAAATCTGGTAACTCTCCTTCCATCTCTAATGTACTTCTTGTAGAAGGATTAACACATAACCTTTTATCTATCAGTCAATTAAGTGACAATGGTTATGATATAATCTTTAATCAAGAGTCTTGCAAGGCTGTAAATCAGAAGGATGGCTCAATCCTATTTACAGGCAAGAGGAAGAATAACATTTATAAGACAGATCTGCAAGATCTTATGAGTCAGAAGGTGACTTGTCTTATGTCTGTTTCTGAAGAGCAGTGGGTCTGGCACAGGAGATTAGGTCATGCTAGTTTGAGAAAGATCTCTCAAATTAACAAACTGAATCTTGTCAGAGGACTCCCTAATCTGAAATTCCAATCAGATGCTCTTTGTGAAGCATGTCAGAAGGGCAAGTTCTCCAAACCTGCATTCAAGTCTAAGAATGTTGTTTCTACCTCAAGGCCATTAGAACTCTTGCACATTGATCTGTTTGGACCAGTCAAAACAGCATCTGTCAGAGGAAAGAAATATGGATTAGTCATCGTAGATGATTATAGCCGCTGGACATGGGTAAAATTCTTAAAACACAAGGATGAGACTCATTCAGTGTTCTTTGATTTCTGCATTCAGATTCAATCTGAAAAAGAGTGTAAAATCATAAAGGTCAGAAGTGATCATGGTGGTGAATTTGAGAACAAATCCTTTGAAGAATTCTTCAAAGAAAATGGTATTGCCCATGATTTCTCTTGTCCTAGAACTCCACAGCAAAATGGGGTTGTAGAACGAAAGAATAGGACTCTTCAAGAAATGGCCAGAACCATGATCAATGAAACCAATATGGCTAAGCATTTCTGGGCAGAAGCAATAAACACTGCATGTTATATTCAGAATAGAATCTCTATCAGACCTATTCTAAATAAGACTCCCTATGAATTGTGGAAGAATAGAAAGCCCAACATTTCATATTTCCATCCTTTTGGATGTGTATGCTTTATTCTGAACACTAAAGATCATCTTGGTAAGTTTGATTCCAAAGCTCAAAAGTGTTTCCTTCTTGGATATTCTGAACGCTCAAAAGGCTACAGGGTATACAATACTGAAACATTGGTTGTAGAAGAATCAATCAATATCAGGTTTGATGATAAGCTTGGTTCTGAAAAACCAAAGCAAGTTGATAATTTTGCAGGTTGTGATATTGACATATCAGAAGTTGTTGAGCCAAGAAGCAACGCATCAGAAGCAGAGCTCCTCAGAAGCAAAGAATCTGAAGATCAAGTAACAGCTTCTCTGGAGGATCTAAGTATTTCTGAAGAACCATCTGTCAGAAGATCATCCAGACTCATCTCTGGTCATTCAGAAGATGTCATTCTTGGAAAGAAGGATGATCCAATCAGAACAAGAGCATTCCTTAGGAACAATGCAGACTGTCAATTAGGTCTTGTATCTTTGATCGAGCCAACTTCTGTTGATCATGCTCTAGAAGATCCAGACTGGATAATTGCTATGCAAGAAGAACTAAATCAGTTTACAAGGAATGATGTTTGGGATCTTGTTCCTAGACCAGATGGATTCAACATAATTGGTACAAAATGGGTCTTCAGAAACAAGCTTAGTGAGAAAGGTGAAGTGGTAAGGAACAAAGCCAGACTGGTGGCTCAGGGTTATAGTCAGCAAGAAGGGATTGACTACACAGAAACCTTTGCACCAGTGGCCAGGTTAGAGTCTATTCGTCTATTAATTTCTTTTGCCACTCAACATAACATCACTCTCTATCAGATGGATGTTAAGAGTGCCTTCTTAAATGGTTATATAGATGAAGAAGTTTATGTCCATCAACCTCCTGGTTTTGAAGACTCTATGTCTCCTAATCATGTTTTTAAACTTAAGAAATCATTGTATGGATTGAAACAGGCTCCCAGAGCTTGGTATGAACGCTTAAGTTCTTTCCTTCTAGATAATGGTTTCACTAGAGGAAAAGTGGACACTACTCTCTTTTGTAAAACCTTTGAAAAGGATATTTTAATTTGTCAAATATATGTAGATGATATTATTTTTGGAACATCTAATGCTACACTTGGAAAGGAGTTTGCTAAGTCTATGCAGGCTGAGTTTGAAATGAGCATGATGGGAGAACTCAAGTATTTCCTTGGAATACAAATAAATCAAACATCAGAAGGAACGTATGTTCACCAAACCAAGTATGTGAAGGAACTTCTGAAGAAGTTCAATCTTCTAGACTGCAAAGAAGCCAAAACTCCTATGCATCCAACATGCATCCTAGGTAAGGATGAGGTAAGTAAGAAGGTAGATCAGAAGCTATACAGAGGTATGATTGGATCTCTTCTATATCTGACTGCTTCTAGACCTGACATTCTGTTCAGTGTTTGTTTGTGTGCTAGATTCCAATCGGATCCTAGAGAATCTCATTTAACTGCTGTTAAGAGGATTCTAAGGTATCTGAAAGGTACTACTAATGTTGGTTTAGTTTACAGAAAATCTAAAGAATACAACTTAGTAGGATTCTGCGATGCTGATTATGCTGGAGACAGAATTGAAAGAAAAAGTACTTCAGGAAGTTGCCAATTTCTTGGAAGTCACTTAATCTCCTGGTACAGCAAGAAGCAAGCAACCATTGCTCTATCAACCACAGAAGCAGAATATGTCGCAGCTGCTGGTTGTAGTACACAGATGCTCTGGATGAAAAGTCAGTTAGAAGATTATCAGATATTTGAGAGTAACATTCCTATATTCTGTGATAATACTTCTGCTATATGTTTATCTAAGAATCCTATTCTTCATTCAAAAGCTAAACATATTGAGATAAAACATCATTTCATAAGGGACTATGTTCAGAAGGGTGTTATATCTTTAAACTTTGTTGATACAGACCATCAATGGGCTGATATCTTTACAAAACCCCTGGCTGAAGATAGATTTAAGTTCATTCTGAAGAACATCAGTATGGATTTATGCCCAGAATGAGAAGATGAGAATTTCTCATGTATGAGTATCTTCTGAAATGAATATGGAACATTTTTTTTTAATCAGAAGTTCTGATTGAATTCGTTTAGAAATTATGATTCGGTTATTACTAACGTTTCATTGTCTAAGTTGATTCAGAACCTCTTTTAAAGCAAAACAGCTGTTACGCTTTATCTCGGGATGGTAAACCTGCCGTTACTATTCATGGATAAGCGCGCGTGCAGTTGAAGGGACGCCGACCATAGGTAACTGTGCCAGTCACTTCATTTGTCTTTATTATCTCTCCTCACGCCACGTAAACATTAAATGCTTTTCATCATTCGTTTCATTTTATTTTCCTTTAAATACTCTTCAAAATGGTTTTCGGTTTCCTATCTCCTTGTTTCCTTCTTAAAGATTGTCTCTCCCTCTCTTCCTTATCAAACCCTACCTGTTCTTTTTTTTTCTGCAAACTCATCATGAATTCTTCTTCAAAACCAGCATATAATGAGAATGATAGAAACAACAAACGAAAAGCTGTTGAAACTTCACCTTCCAAACCCAAAAAGATCAAAATCACCTATGATCCTCTCAAGGTGAATCCTTTCGAAGCAATGCTGTCTGGAAATTATTCTAGACGTGTGTTTCATCCTCCTGGTGAAAGCCCTCCATCATCTCCATCTTCTTCCTCATCTCTCGACCTTCAAGACTCAGCTTCCTCTGATTTTTCCTCTCCCTTAATCTCTTCTGAAGACATCTCTTCATCTTCACCCGCTGAGGATGTTGTCTCTGGAAAAGGTGGTGGAAGATCTGCTGCAGGACCAAGTCTCCCTGATCCCTCGCCTGAAAGCCCTAGAAGCAGTCAATGAGGCGTTTCACTCCTTCATGGCATGCTGGCACAGACGTGGTCTTAGCTAGGGTCCTAGGATTTGGTCTCAGTAGTTTTATTTTTCTTTGTTGCACATCTTTTGTAATCCTTTTTTGATTTATCAATGAAAAAGTTTCCTTGTGTTTTACATTCCAGTAAATGTTTTCTTTTGTCGTGTTATACATCTGAATCTTTTTAAATATACTTTTTGATGTTATGACAAAAAGGGGGAGAAAGATAAATGATAAATGATTTGATTAAATCTATCAGTTGCTGGGTAAAAGCTCCCACACATTCACTAACATGAACTGCAAGTTCTATATGGTCTAAGTGTTTTGCAGGTACAAAGAAGTGAAGTGAATCTTCAAAGCAAACACTAGAAGCAAAACCATTGAAACTGAAGCAAGCTGAGTGCTGTCAAGCTTCAGAGATCAGAAGCAAGAAAGAAGAATGAATCAGAAGCACTGATAATAGAATTTGAACATTCCTGTTCTGACAAAATTCTATTTGCCCTGATACACATAATGTTATGGCTTTGATACATTATTTGCTCTGATACATGTTTTTAGCCTAAAATGCTCTGATACATTTGGCTCTGATACATATCATGTATTTGAATATACATTTTATGTTCTAACTCGTTCATGCTGACTTTTGTCGTTTAGTTTTTGTTCTGTAACATTTCAGGATGTAGAGATGCTCAAATGATGCTCTGGTACATTCAACAATGTTCTGATACAAATCTAGCATGAAGTGATGGTAGTAGACATTCAAAGTTCTGAAGCTATCCGAGGGAAGCAGAAATCAGAAGATGTGAATGTTCTAAAAGATCCAGAAATTCAAGTTCTGAAGCTGTCCTGAATGGAAGCAGAAGTCAGAAGCTGTGAATGTTCTGAAGATCAAAGAAATTCAAGTTCTGAAGCTGTCCAATGGAAGCAGAAGTCAGAAGCTATGGATTCTCTGAAGGCAGAAGCTCATATGATCGTCTCTACCGAAATAATCAGGGAAGTCTTTTATTAAAGTTCTTCGAGTATTTATTTCAGGGGGAGATTATTTATCTCAGGGGGAGATTGTTAATCTCAGGGGGAGACATATTCATATGCTTATGCTATAGCTGTGTAATTTGTCTTTTGCCGTCTACTCTTTCTGATCGCAAATTCATATCATTTATATATGTTTTTGTCATCATCAAAAAGGGGGAGATTGTTAGAACAAGATTTGTTCTTATCAATTATCTTAGTTTTGATGATAACAATAATATGAATTTTGCTTAAGATAATATGGTACTCTAATCCAATGCAATTTCCCTTTCAGGAAATATATATAAAGAGTACGCATAATTCAGCGCTCAGAAGATGTGTCTCAAATGGTTCAGCATGCAACATCAGAACATGGTCTGGCAAGACATCAGAAGATGGTCGAAGCAGAATCAGAACATTGGTCTATGGAAGCATCAGAAGAACATGAGATCAGAAGCACTGAAGATCAGAAGATGGTATCACGCTCAGAAGCACTTCAAGGTCAGAAGATCAGAAGATGCTGTGCACCAAGCTGTTTGACTCTGATGATATTCAAACGTCGTATTCACAAACATCAGATCAGAAGGAAGTACACGTGGCAGACTACACTGACTGACAAAAGGAACGTTAAAGCTACTAAAGGCTACGTCAGTAGACACAGCGTGAACAAGGCTCGAGGTAGTTGACAAAAGCGTATAACATTAAATGCAAAGCTGTACGGAACACGCAAAGCATTAAATGCATTCAACGGTCATCTTCTCAACGCCTATAAATATGAAGTTCTGATGAGAAGCAAGGTTAACGATTTTCGCACCAATACAATTCAAATTCACTTGCTGAAACTCTGTTCAAATCTAAACTCAGAATCTTCATCTTCATCAAAGCTCACTACATTGCTGTTGTAATATCTTAGTGAGATTAAGCTTAAATTGTAAGAGAAATATCACAGTTGTGATTATCGCTTTTAAGAAGCATTTGTAAACTCCTGAATAGATTACATTAAGTTGTAAGGAACTAGAGTGATCAGTTGATCAGTATACTCTAGGAAGTCTTGGCAGTTGGCTGAGCAGGAAGTCTTGGCAGTTAGCTGAGCAGGAAGTCTTGGCAGTTGGCTGAGCAGAAAGTCTTAGGAGTGAACTAAGCCTAGAGTGATCGTGTTGATCAGTAGACTCTAGAAAAGTCTTAGGAGTGAACTAAGCAGTTGTTCCTGGAGTGATCAGGTTGTGATCAGAAGACTCTGGAAGACTTAGTTGCGGCTAAGTGGAAAACCATTGTAATCCGTGCGATTAGTGGATTAAATCCTCAGTTGAGGTAAATCATCTCTGCGGGGGTGGACTGGAGTAGCTTCGTTAACAGCGAACCAGGATAAAAATAATTGTGCATTTTATTTTTATCGCTCAAGTTTTTAAGTCACACTTATTCAATCCCCCCCCTTTCTAAGTGTTTTTCTATCCTTCAATTGGCATCAGAGCGCCGGTTCTAAGGTGCAAGCACTTAACCGTGTTTTGAAAAGATTCAGGAAGAGAAAAACGCTTCATTTAAAAGATGGTTGATGAAAGTGAAAGGACTATACCTACACCTGCATCTACATCTGGCTCTGCTGAGCAATACAACGGTAACAATGGTTATACTAGACCGCCGGTATTTGATGGCGAAAACTTTGAATACTGGAAAGATAAACTGGAGAGTTACTTTCTGGGTCTAGATGGTGATCTATGGGATCTTCTGATGGATGGTTACAAACATCCAGTAAATGCCAGAGGCGTGAAGCTGTCAAGGCAAGAAATGAATGATGACCAAAAGAAGCTTTTCAGGAATCATCATAAATGTAGAACTGTTTTGCTGAATGCTATCTCTCATGCTGAGTATGAGAAGATATCTAACAGGGAAACGGCCTATGACATATATGAGTCCTTGAAAATGACTCATGAAGGAAATGCTCAAGTCAAGGAGACAAAAGCTCTTGCCTTAATCCAGAAGTATGAAGCCTTCAAGATGGAGGATGATGAAGACATTGAAAAGATGTTTTCGAGATTTCAAACTCTGACTGCTGGATTGAGAGTTCTTGACAAAGGATACACCAAGGCTGATCATGTAAAGAAGATCATCAGAAGCTTACCCAGAAGATGGGGTCCGATGGTGACTGCATTCAAGATTGCGAAGAATCTGAATGAAGTTTCTCTGGAAGAGCTTATCAGTGCCTTGAGAAGCCATGAGATTGAGCTGGACGCAAATGAGCCTCAAAAGAAAGGTAAGTCTATTGCATTAAAATCTAATATCAAGAAATGCACTAACGCTTTTCAGGCTAGAGAAGAAGATCCTGAAGAATCAGAATCTGAAGAAGAAGATGAACTGTCCATGATTTCCAGAAGGCTAAATCAACTCTGGAAGACCAAGCAAAGGAAGTTCAGAGGCTTCAGAAGTTCAAGGAAATTTGAACGTGGAGAATCTTCTGATGAAAGAAGATTTGACAAGAAGAAGGTCATGTGCTATGAATGCAATGAGCCTGGACACTACAAGAATGAATGTCCAAATCTTCAGAAGGAAAGTCCCAAGAAAAAGTTTCATAAGAAGAAAGGTCTTATGGCAACCTGGGATGAGTCAGAAGATGATTCAGAAGATGAGCAGGCCAACTGTGCGCTGATGGCGACAGAAGATGACGGATCAGAATCTACATCAGAATCAGATTCTGAAGAGGTATTTTCTGAACTTACTAGAGATGAGTTAGTTTCCGGTCTAACTGAACTTCTGGAACTCAAGTCTCAGATCAGTCTCAAATACAAAAAGCTGAAAAAGCAATTTGAATTTGAAACAAAGAAGCTTGAGTTGGAGAATTCTGAATTAAAGGAAAAACTTTTAAAATTATCCAATAATGTTGGATCTCCTTCTGATTCAGAAAAATCCACTCCCAGTCTGAACCATATTCTGAAAGAATATGATTTAAGTTTCAGGAAGTTCCTATCTAGAAGTATTGGCAGAAGTCAGCTAGCTTCTATGATATATGCTGTGTCTGGAAACAAAAGAGTTGGCATTGGTTATGAGGGTGAAACCCCATACAAACTTGAACCTGTTGATGAAATGAAAATTACATACAAGCCATTGTATGATCAGTTCAAGTATGGCCACTCACATGATATTAGGCACACTTCACATGCACAAAGTTTTCACAGTACACACACTAAGAAGCATGTGACACAACCTAGGAAATATCATGAAACTCACATTAAGAATTATCATGCTGTTCCTCCTATTGCTTACAATGTTAAACCCAAGTTCAATCAGAACTTGAGAAAATCTAACAAGAAAGGACCCAAAAAGATGTGGGTACCTAAGGATAAGATTATTCCTATTGCAGATATCCTTGGCTGCAAGAAGGACAAAGCACAACATGTCATGGTACCTGGACTCTGGATGCTCGCGACACATGACAGGAAGAAGGTCTATGTTCCAAGACCTGGTGCTTAAGTCTGGAGGAGAAGTCAAGTTCGGAGGAGATCAGAAGGGCAAGATAATTGGCTCTGGAACTATAAAATCTGGTAACTCTCCTTCCATCTCTAATGTACTTCTTGTAGAAGGATTAACACATAACCTTTTATCTATCAGTCAATTAAGTGACAATGGTTATGATATAATCTTTAATCAAGAGTCTTGCAAGGCTGTAAATCAGAAGGATGGCTCAATCCTATTTACAGGCAAGAGGAAGAACAACATTTATAAGACAGATCTGCAAGATCTTATGAGTCAGAAGGTGACTTGTCTTATGTCTGTTTCTGAAGAGCAGTGGGTCTGGCACAGGAGATTAGGTCATGCTAGTTTGAGAAAGATCTCTCAAATTAACAAACTGAATCTTGTCAGAGGACTCCCTAATCTGAAATTCCAATCAGATGCTCTTTGTGAAGCATGTCAGAAGGGCAAGTTCTCCAAACCTGCATTCAAGTCTAAGAATGTTGTTTCTACCTCAAGGCCATTAGAACTCTTGCACATTGATCTGTTTGGACCAGTCAAAACAGCATCTGTCAGAGGAAAGAAATATGGATTAGTCATCGTAGATGATTATAGCCGCTGGACATGGGTAAAATTCTTAAAACACAAGGATGAGACTCATTCAGTGTTCTTTGATTTCTGCATTCAGATTCAATCTGAAAAAGAGTGTAAAATCATAAAGGTCAGAAGTGATCATGGTGGTGAATTTGAGAACAAATCCTTTGAAGAATTCTTCAAAGAAAATGGTATTGCCCATGATTTCTCTTGTCCTAGAACTCCACAGCAAAATGGGGTTGTAGAACGAAAGAATAGGACTCTTCAAGAAATGGCCAGAACCATGATCAATGAAACCAATATGGCTAAGCATTTCTGGGCAGAAGCAATAAACACTGCATGTTATATTCAGAATAGAATCTCTATCAGACCTATTCTAAACAAGACTCCCTATGAATTGTGGAAGAATAGAAAGCCCAACATTTCATATTTCCATCCTTTTGGATGTGTATGCTTTATTCTGAACACTAAAGATCATCTTGGTAAGTTTGATTCCAAAGCTCAAAAGTGTTTCCTTCTTGGATATTCTGAACGCTCAAAAGGCTACAGGGTATACAATACTGAAACATTGGTTGTAGAAGAATCAATCAATATCAGGTTTGATGATAAGCTTGGTTCTGAAAAACCAAAGCAAGTTGATAATTTTGCAGGTTGTGATATTGACATATCAGAAGTTGTTGAGCCAAGAAGCAACGCATCAGAAGCAGAGCTCCTCAGAAGCAAAGAATCTGAAGATCAAGTAACAGCTTCTCTGGAGGATCTAAGTATTTCTGAAGAACCATCTGTCAGAAGATCATCCAGACTCATCTCTGGTCATTCAGAAGATGTCATTCTTGGAAAGAAGGATGATCCAATCAGAACAAGAGCATTCCTTAGGAACAATGCAGACTGTCAATTAGGTCTTGTATCTTTGATCGAGCCAACTTCTGTTGATCATGCTCTAGAAGATCCAGACTGGATAATTGCTATGCAAGAAGAACTAAATCAGTTTACAAGGAATGATGTTTGGGATCTTGTTCCTAGACCAGATGGATTCAACATAATTGGTACAAAATGGGTCTTCAGAAACAAGCTTAGTGAGAAAGGTGAAGTGGTAAGGAACAAAGCCAGACTGGTGGCTCAGGGTTATAGTCAGCAAGAAGGGATTGACTACACAGAAACCTTTGCACCAGTGGCCAGGTTAGAGTCTATTCGTCTATTAATTTCTTTTGCCACTCAACATAACATCACTCTCTATCAGATGGATGTTAAGAGTGCCTTCTTAAATGGTTATATAGATGAAGAAGTTTATGTCCATCAACCTCCTGGTTTTGAAGACTCTATGTCTCCTAATCATGTTTTTAAACTTAAGAAATCATTGTATGGATTGAAACAGGCTCCCAGAGCTTGGTATGAACGCTTAAGTTCTTTCCTTCTAGATAATGGTTTCACTAGAGGAAAAGTGGACACTACTCTCTTTTGTAAAACCTTTGAAAAGGATATTTTAATTTGTCAAATATATGTAGATGATATTATTTTTGGAACATCTAATGCTACACTTGGAAAGGAGTTTGCTAAGTCTATGCAGGCTGAGTTTGAAATGAGCATGATGGGAGAACTCAAGTATTTCCTTGGAATACAAATAAATCAAACATCAGAAGGAACGTATGTTCACCAAACCAAGTATGTGAAGGAACTTCTGAAGAAGTTCAATCTTCTAGACTGCAAAGAAGCCAAAACTCCTATGCAT